>NC_045428.1:24528140-25728140 GCF_902635505.1 Sarcophilus harrisii | reverse complement strand
TAAATTACCCTGGATTACCTATTTTATATGTAACGACTAAGTGAAATAAGTGTACAGTGAAATGAAACAATGGTTTATATAGAGCAGAAAATACAAACACCCTGGGTCTGGGCTAAACCACAATCACCTGGTAATGAAGGAAAGTAGGAGCTGTGAATATGGCTATCCATAGATAGAAAAGCCTACTCAATTTTTTATTCCCTTTTAAATGATGTTATGAATGAATACCTCCATATCATAAATTCATCCAAAGGACAGTTTAAGGGTGGTTTAAGGGAAGTGTTTTTTCTGTGGTTTCATGGCCAAATACTATATGGATAGTGTATTCATTGGTCCCAATATACAGCAACAGGTGGCTCCTTGTTGTCTTGTAATTGTTGCTAACAACATTGCTACTGTAATCCAATCAACATTTATTAAGCACCTACTCTATTCCAGGAACTGTGCTAGCTAGACAATAGTGATACAAAGACAAAAATTAATAGTCACAACCTCCAGAGATTTTGATATATTGAAAATAATGACTAAACTGGTTTTATGGAGGGTGAAGGAAATAATGTCACTGAATCAAAGAACTTAAATGTATGTTTTGAAGATTTGTCAAGGCAGCAGCCCTGACCTTCCTAAATAAGTCTTATCTTATAGAATAAGGATTGAAAGAACCAGTGGTTTCATTGGTACAGGGAACTTCCAGGTGAGGAAACCTCCCTCTTTGAATGAAGCTCTGCAGCTTATACTTTCAAGAGAGTTCTTTAGAATACTGAGACATTGAAAAACCAGTCAGTATGTGTCAAATATGAGACTTGGAATCAACTAATAGCAACTTTCTAGTAAAGTGGAGAAAGAGTTGGCCTAGAAACCAGATGGCACAATTTATATAGAGCTCCTGGAGCATCTATATAGCAATTATTATGTATCAGACACTGATGAACATGTTCATATTTTTTATCACATTTGATGCTATTATCATCTCCATTTTACAACTAAGGAAACTGAGGCAAGTAAAGGTCAAATGATTTGCTCAGGTCACATAGTAAGTCTTTATAACTCCAGGAGCTCTCTATATATTGTGCCATCTGGTTTCTAAGCCTTATTTTATTTATTATATGCCATCTTATTTCTAAGCCTTTCTAATCCATTTTACTAGCCTTATCATAACCTTGTGTAAATAGCAGTGTGTCTGTGCATGAACTTGAGCTTAATCTCAGTAAACTGGCCTCTGTGTGGGTGTATGTATGTATGTATACGTGTGTGTGTGTGTGTGTGTGTGTGTATATATATATATATATATATATATATATATGTATATGTTTGCCAGAGCACATATTTTTGTATAAATCTTAATATAAACTCTAATTTAACCCAGTTTCTAATTATCATTTGTCCTAGCATTCATCTGTCCTGTGCTGTTTTGATGAATCCCTTGTTTTATTCATCCAATCCCAGTGCATCCACAAGAACTTGATAATTGGCTAGACTTTGAGAGGTAAAAATTGTCTCCTCCATTCCCAAGGAGGAGAGATGAATGGAATGCTTTTTTAGAGCCAATTCAATCTTTTCTTTGCCATTGTACTTACTCGAATTGTCAAGGTCTCTCAATTTTTTATTTCCCTGTCAATGTTATTGAAAAACTCTGGAAGTCATAGGTTCTTAGACTTTTGTAATTTAGGACTTCTTTGACAGTCTAGTGGAGCATATAGCTTCTTTTTTAAAAAAAAAACATAAAAATGCATTTTGATTACAAAAGAAACAAGTCATTTGGAAATATTATTATGTTTTTAAAAAAATGAAAAACAAATTTATAGATTACAGGTGAAGAACTCCTATAAACCCAATCAATGCATTGATAAATAATTCTTTTTAAACGATTTTCTGTGTGCCAAGAATTGTGCTTGATGTTGGCACTGCAGATTCCTTGGCCTCAAGGAACCTACTTTCTATTAGAAGAGATAATACAAATACCTAAATGAGAATATATAAAATGAATACAAAAAGAAGAAATACAAAACAAATACAGAACAGTTAATTACAAAACAGAGAGGGAGGGTAATGGCATTTGAGGGAAGGAGATGAGAAAAGGCTTTGGGCAAAAGATTGTGTTTTAGCTGTATGCTGAAGTAGAGAGGGACCTCATGAAATCAGGAGACAGTGAGTGTAGTGGAAATAAATGGAGTTAGTTATGTACTATATCTGAGAAAGAAAAAGCTAGTTGTCTAAATGTTGTGTGAGAAGGTAAATAATATATAATGGGTCTGGAATGGTAGTTTAGGGACAAGAGTGAAAGACTTTAAAATTCTAAAAGAAGGCCTCATATTTTCTCCTAGAGGCAGCAGAAAACTCTTGGAGTTATGATGATCCATGAGGCAATAGTTAGATCTCATTGGAGAATTGTTGGGGATCCAGATCTGATTGAGTTTAGTTCCTAGATGCTTTGTAAAAAGATCACTTAGCATTGCTATTTCTTGGGCTGTAGGCCAAAGACCTAATCAAAGGATTAAGTGGAGAAAAAAGAGGCCTTTGTAAAGTTGGTGCCCTTGATAATAGGAAATTTTGGGGGGATTGGAGCCAACATGGCCAACTTAATTCACCCAATCTCTCCCCTAAACCACCCCAAACTTCTTTAAATAATGACTTACTACATTTGTGATTTTCCAGCTAAAGACAACTTAGATGAGCTGAAAAGGCCTGAGACATGAAAGTGAGAATCCAGCATTCAGTACCAGTGCAGGACCTAACAACACAACTCTGGCCCCAGCCCTGGCCTCATGCCAGTAAAGCAGGAATGGGTTAAGAACATTGGAATCAATGGCAATGCTGGTGGTTTCCAGACCACTCAGTCCAGAGCCAACAAAGAGGACTTGGAAAGTCAGAAGAAAAGATCTGCAGGAACAGTGGGAGCCCAGCACCCAGTCCCAGCAGAAGCTGCACAAGCACAGCTCGAGTCCCAGCTCCAGCAAAGAAGGACTTCTGAATCTGTAGCAGCATTGGCGCTTCTCAGACTTCTCAACCTAAAAGCACCAAAGGTGATATGTAAAGTTGGAAGAAAAGTTTGAAAAGATGAGAGTGCCTTGGGAAACCAGCACACCAAATGTGGGCATGGACATTGGTGGTGATGGCAGCTTCCTGAGGTCTGACAAGAGATAGGAGGTCTTTTTATGAGGATTGAGGAAGGACTCTGTTGCTTTAGCCCACTAGAACATTCATCTACAGTGGGGGAAGGGACCTCCCCACAGTTCCATGGCAGAAAAGATTGCTTGTAGTCAGATTCCAAGAAGCATCTCTGAAAAAAGCTGCATAAAATCCTTGAAGCTTGGGACACTGTACCTTCCACCCTGGAAATAGCCCCACTTTAGCAAAGACTCAAAATCAAGTAATAAGCTAGGAAAATGGACAGAAAAAGTTTCTGACCATTGAAAGTTGTTATGGTGACAAGGAACATGAAAACACTCACTTGGAAGAAAAGAAAGTTAAAGTTTCTATATCCAAAGCTTCCAAGAAAAACAAGAACTGGCCTCAGGAAATTTGAAAGAGATTTTGAAAATCAAGAGAGATAAAAGAAAACTTAAGAAAAGAATTGAGAGTGATGCAAGAGGAGATAGAAAAAGCTAATGAGGAGAAGAATGCTTTAAAAGACAAAACTGGACAAATGGGAAAGAAGGCACAAACATTCACTGAGGAAATAATTCCTTAAAAACTAGAATTGAGCAAATGGAATCTAATGACTTTATGAGAAATCAAGATACAATAAAGCAAAACAAAAAAGTGAAAAACAGACAAAAGTGAAATAATTTTTGATGAAATAACTAATCTCTCAAGAAGAGATGATTTAAAAATTGTTGATCTACCCGAATCATGATCAAAAGAAAAGAACCTAGACATTACTTTTCAAGAAATTATCAAAGAAAACCGTCCTGATATTCTAGAACCAGAGGGTAAATGGAAATTTAAAGAATCCACTGATTACCTCCTGAAAGATCTCAAAATGAAAACTCCCAGGAATAGAATAAATGGGGGGATACAGTTAGCAATAGTAACTGTAAAAAAAAAGAATTTTAAAGGAAGTTTCTCTGATAAGCCCTCATTTCTATAAGTTGGGAAAACTGAGTCAAATTTATGAAAAAAATAAGAGCCATGCTCCAAATTAACAAATGATCAAAAGATATAAACTCTGTCCAAAGGGCTATAAATTCATGCATATCCTTTGACCTAACAATACCACTACTAGGCACGAATCTCAAGACATTCTTAAAAAAGGAAAAGTATGTATATGCGCAAAAATATTTTTACAGCTCTCTTCTCAGGGCAAAAAACTAGAAATTTAGGGGATGTCCAACAACTGGGGAATGGCTGCATAAATTGTGTTATGTAATTATGATGAATTATGATTAATCTATGGGAAATGGCAAACAGGATGCTCTCAGAAAAAAAACAAACAAACAAAAAAAATTCTCCATGACCCAGCAAAGTGAAATGTATTCTATACAAAGTATTGCCAATGTTCTGGGATGATCAGCTATAAATGATTGTTATTCTCAGCAATACAATGATCCATGACTACTCTGAAAGACTTATGATGAAAAATCCTATCCATACCCAGAGAAAGAATTGTGTCTTAATGCAGATTGAAACATACTCTCTTTCTCTCTTTTTTTAAATTTTATTTTTCTTGAGGGTTTTTTTAGGATAGGAGATCTATTTTTTCTTTCACAAAATGATTTTTATGTAAATGTTTTCTATAATTTCACATGTGATTTCTTAGTGGGAGCTGGGGGTGGGAATAAGGGAGAATATCAGGGACTCAAAAATTAAAAAAAAACAAATGTAAAAATATTGTTTTAAATGTAACTGCAGAAAAATATTAAATAAATAAAAAAGAAAAACTTTAAAAAAATATAAGAAATTCTCTAATGCCTGAGTTGGGCTAAGACATGAAATTGTAATGGGAAAGACTTTATTTTCAGAGGAGCTTGAGTATGCCTGTGTGACCAAAAATGAATTACATTAGAAATAAGCATTATTGGCATTCTAGCTGTTACTGGGGAGATGAATTGAATCAAAATCTGAAAGAACCCAAGGAAGTCAATAATATTGGCTATCTGCTATCGTATATCAAGATTTCTCTAATCCATTTCCCTATATGTTGATAGAAAGACAGTAAAATCATTTTCTTTGACATCTGTAGGGAAGGACACCGCTAAGTCATGTGTAACAATTTGTTTTTTTGGAGAAAATGGGAAAAAAGTCATCAGCCCTTTCAGTCCTGTCCACTCAGTCTTTGTCATTTGCATGGATCATAATTTGTCATCTTGGTAGTAGAAATGTTTAGATAAAAAAAAAAGTTTATAAGACTATAGGAGCAAAGCAATTCAAAAACAGAGCTGAAGTGCTGAAAGGAGTATTTACATAGACCGCCAGAGTAGCTGGCTGAGGTCTATAAAAAAAATGGGCTGAAATAGTCAGAGGCGCTTAGCTTTTCTGGACAAGACCCCTATAAGCAGCAGCAGCAGCAGCAGCAGCAGCTCAATAATTCAGCTGCCTCTCAGATGAATAAAGATGCACGCAGAAGTTAGCAACATAGCAGCTGAGCAGTCAACAAGAACACAGAAGCTCAGCAAATCTTCAACAGAGAGAAGCATGATGGTATCACAAGAAGACATAGGCAGCTATGCGGCACAGGAGACATGAATATCCAAAGGTTCTCATGTTCTCTATGTGTGTCCTTCCATGTGCATTCCCTGCCACATATATGCTCTACTTCCTAGATGTCAAACTCATATGCACAAGCAAGCTCCCAGAGGATACCCAACTAGATTAAAATTTAATTGGGAAATATTGAACAAAATAGATATAATATATCTATTAAAATATATATATATATATTTTAATATAATATATATATTATAATATAATATAATATAAAACAGAAATATATATAATATATATATATTAATATAATATATATATATATTAATATAATATAATATAAAACAGAAATAATGTTAATTTGTGGTTTTCTGAGTCAATGTATGATGAGTAGGTGGGCATCCTTAGGATTTAAGTATGAGACCACTGATCTACTCTACTGGTAGCAGTGATTTCATGGGATAGTGAATTCCTGTGTATATATGGGATAACATTCTTATTTGTTATGCTACATATTTGTTTACATGTCATTTGCTTCTCTAATGGTGAAAGAAAAGTGAACACATCACTGGAACCCTGAGAGCTATGGGTCAAAGAGTTTTGATAGTTTTGATATTTACCAACCAAGTGGCTTGAACCTGAACTAGCTTTGGAAGTGATTCTGGGTACGATATCTGTTTTATAATATCCATTATATTGTAAATAAAAGTTTCTAAGACAAAGAAAGCTTTCTTCTTCTGTACTGGCAAAAAGAGTGATTCTTTCCCCTCCCTGTTCCAATCCTCAATATGTAAAATTCAATAGGAGACTTAATAGTTTCAATAGTGAATGAGAGAAACAGCACTTAATGTGTTGAATCCAATTCTGTGTAATGCAGATAGATGATATAGTCATTAAGAAATATGAGACATTTTTAGTATTCCCTTTTTTTCTCATTGATCAGCTTGGATTTTGAGAGGAAGGCATTTTACTTCATAAACAGTTTCACTAAATCATGTCTATGTCCTGTTCATTCCCATAAACAATACTGGCAATTTCTTTCTTCCTCTCCAGAACACATCAAGATATGGTGCACATGTTGGAAAAAAGGCTCATTTCTGGCAATGAATGGTCTTCTAGAAGCTTTGGGACTCCATCCTATATTTTTAAGTTTGGCAAACTGGAAAAGACTTTGAAACAGAAGAGATATTAAAGTAATTAGGTTGACCTGCTAAAGACCCAGAGCATTCTATTTGAGCTCCAGTCTCTATAAATAAGTTCTCTTTTATGTTTCCAATTATTATAAGAAAGATGATGGCATTGCAACATCAGTGAACCTGACCCCAGTGTGTTTCACTAGCTTTTTTACATGGAGGTGATAGGATTAGAACGTGATTTAGGGTTAGAAAAGACCTTGAAAGTCAGCTTGATCAACGATTATATATTTCACTTGGGTGGGAAATGGGAAATACTGACCTGGCTGGTGCTAGACAAGGGATTTAACAAGTCTTTGAAAGACTGTGACTTTTGATCATAGATGTTGAATGCCACACGATTTGTTTTTATAACTGAAATAAATTTCAATTGTTACAGACTGCTCTAGGGAAAATCAATGCAGAGATTTAGCTGACTGATGCTATTATAGGAAGAAGAAGATGGTCTATGACCATACTGTTAAATTTAAAAAGAGAGAGAAAAAAGCCTGAACTGTGAAATGATAAGATTGAAAGACAAATTTTGCTAGAGAAATAATGAGAGGAAATGGATTGGGGGAGGGAGATTGGGCTGTTACCTCCACTTGAGAGAAGGCACCTTTCTACAGCTCACATTTCCCACATGCAAATCAGATGCTGCGTTCAGAGGGACAGATAATTCTCATCATGGCAAGTAAATAGTTATAACTGATATTCACTAGCAGGTTTTTCTCCTCTCCAGAGCAGTATCTGTTTGACTTTATTGCATTGTATATGTCCTATGGAGAGAGATCTGTTATCTTTCTGTCTAAGATCCCAAAAATGGAAACTTCTCAGAGTGGGTTCTCCTGAAATTGACTGATGGAGGAACAAACCATCTTTAGGAAAGTCATGATATGATTTCTTCTTCTAGAGCATCATAGATTTTTAACTGAATGACTCTTTAAGGATCACCTTAAATCCAATCCCTTAATTCTATAGATGAGGAAAATAAAATGCAGAAAAGTGAAATGGTTTGCCCAAAATCATGTGGGCAACAAATCTTTGATTTGGAATATGAAGCAAAATTATCTGATTTAAAATCCAGTGATCTCCACTGTACCATATAACTCTTTGCTTTTTGGAGAATCTCTGGGCAATAGAAGAGAGAAAGAAGGAAAGGGCTGGGGCTTTCCTAGTAAGAGGTCAGAAATAAGCTGCTATTGGGGATCTGGAGCTGTTTGCCTGCTTTTTCCCTTAAAAACATTTTATAATATTGGGATTAGTAGTTTCCAACTAATATGTCAACAAAGGATGGCATCTCCAGGATAACTCCTGGGAAGTTATCCACTTGCATACAATGACTTAAACATGGCCATGAACAATATCTGGTGATATTATTCTATCTCTTTGGGATTGGGCTCTTTTCTGATTGGAGGATCTGAAACAAAGAAGGAAGGAAAAAGATGAGTGAACATTTTTGACAATTCCAAGTGATGGCGAATAAGAGAAGCATATAATTATTTTATTCTTTCAAGCATGGTTTTAAAGGCTTGTTCTCTCTAATATGATGGCTGACTGTCACTGATGCTAAATGAAGGTTTTATAGTACTAATAACTCATCTTTCAAGGTCATTCAAAAGTCGACAAATGACTTCCGTAGCTACAACACTGTGAGAGATGAGTACTGTAGCTATTATCATCCTCATTTTATCATGTGAGATTTGTAGAAGGGAAGTGATTTGGAGAACCCGAGGGTGTCAGAACCATTAAAAGGCATTAAGCAACAAAAAAGAAATTGCAGTGCTCTTCTCATTGTAGGTACTGAGGTTTCAAACCCCACAAGATCAGAAGCTTGGATAATTTGAGAACTAGGCAAAAGAAAAGTGAGTTAGGATTTGATGACAATTACTATCCTCATTTATCTCTTTGGATTTTAAAATGACTTGCATCTCTCCATTTGAAATCAGTCTTTGCTGCCTTCAATAGTTTGTTTCTAGAGATCATAATGGTGATGATTGGTTCAGGAATAAATCTGCTCTATCAGTGCAGGTGAGAGTGTGTTCTACACCTTATAGTCTTAGAGAGTTGCGTATTTAATCTATTTATATGTGTGTATGTACATATAATATATATATTTATACCTATTTAAATGGCTTAAATGGTGTAGTAGGCCTGTATTCAAATCACCAAGCTTCTATCAGTCTTAGTTTCCTCATGTGTAAAAATGGAAATAATAACACCACTAATAGAATATTGTTGTGAGGATCAAATTAGATATTTTATCAAAAGTACTTTAGAAACATTAATAGCACTGTAGGCTACAAAAATCCAATCTGCAACAAAAGGAAACTGAGGCAGAACTCTGAGACTATCAATTTCTTAGTCAGACCAGTGGTCCTAAGCACTTGAATCCAAGACCTTCCTTGCAGTCAAGGATCTCTATACTTTTTGAACCGTTTATAGACCTTGGGACATCAATAAAAATAGAATGATGCATTATAATTCATTATCAATTATTGTCAGAAGTAGGGAAACTTCTATAGTTAGGCAAGGGAGATATCCGTCAACTACCAGTATTTTATCAGCAGTATTCTAGGGTTTTCCACGGGCTATAAAAATATTTATGACAAGAAAACACGGAAACTTGATTTTTTTCCAAGTGGGGAAGGGGATTGAGTAGCGTTAACAGCAATTTCCTAACATTTGTTATTATAAATTCTTATAACAAACACAACTAACAAAACATAAGCATATCCTATTAATCAAATAGAAGTAATATTATCATCAATACATGGTGGGTTAATTAATTGTAACCCATATGATTCTTATTGTTACAGCATTAACTAAACCAAATTTAATTCACTAATAAAATCACTGATCCCATTAAATCATAATAAACTGAGGTAATACTGATTAAATTGAGTAGGAATAGCAAAATTATTTTCACAGCACTATATAAATACAAACTAAATCCAAGGATTCCCAAAAGTCTTAGTACATATTTATAATTATAGCTTAAAATGCCACTAAAATATTTATGCTATTCTGTAGAGAAATCTAGAAATCATTTTTTTCCTTGTGAATTCAAGGCTAGTTCTCTAACCACTGTAGCATATTGCTTCCTCATTGGATACTGTTAAATAAACATATTCAGATGCTCTACAGAACTAAATTAAGAATTGGAATATGTTCTTCCTGGACTCCAAACAGCAATAATAATTAATGATGATGATGATAACATTTATATAGTTCTTGAATGGTTACAAAGAGCTCTGTATACACTATATTATTTGATCCTTACAACTCTATGAAGTAGATACTATTATGATCCTTCTTTAGTAAAGGGGATAACTGAGGTACATCAATTTAAGTGGCTTGAATAGGGTCATGCAGCTGATAAAAGTTTTTTTTTTCCTTTAAATAAATTTATTATTTATTTTTAGTTTACTTACTTTAAAAAATTTTGAGATTCAAATTCTCATCCTTCCCTTATCCACTAAAAAGACAATCAAATGGCATCGATTATATATATGAGACCTTGCAAAATATATTTCTAAATTAGCCACACACAAAAAAAGACAAGCAAAAAGAAATAAAATGAGAAAATTTTACTTATTTTTATGTGTTCAATTTTACTTCATTTTGAAGTTAGGGTTTATCAGTTCTTTCTTTAGAGGTGGATAATACTTTTTATTTCATTATGAGTCTTTTAGAATTGTCTTAGATCATTGTGTTGAAGTCTTTACATTACAACCATTGTGGTTTTGTTAGCAGTGTCTGGTTCTTTTCACTGACTTTGCATCAGTTCATAAAGATTTTACCAATATTTTTCTGAAACAACTCTCTCATAAGTTTTTAATATTACAATAAAACTCCATTACAAGTATGTGCTACAACTTCTTCACCCTTTCTCAATGGATGAGCATCCTATCATTTTATAATTCTTTGCTACCACAGAGAGAACTGCTATGCATTAAGTATATGGCAAGGACTCTTATTTTCTCAGTTGATTTGGTGTTAGTCTTTGATGAGCTACTTGCTGAGATCTCATCAAGTCAAAGTGTTTTGATGAGCTACTTAGTGAGAACTCTAAAGTTAATGTCTTTTGATGAGCAACTGAGTGAGATCTCATCAAATGAATGTCTTTTCATGAGCACCTTAGTGAGATCTCATCAAGTAAATGTCTTTTGATGAGCTACTTAGCGAACTCTCTTTAAGTTAATGTGTTTTGATGAGCAACGTGAGTGAGATCTCATCAAGTGAATGTCTTTTGAAGAATAACATGAGTGAGATCTCATCAAGTGAGTGTCTTTTGATGAGCTACTAAGTGAGACCGCTTTAAGTTAATGTGTTTTGATAAGCAACCTGAGTTAGATCTAATCAAGTGAATGTGTTTTGATGAGCTACTTAGTGAGACCTCTTTAAGTTAATGTGTTTTGATGAGCAACGTGAGTGAGATCTCATCAAGTGAATGTCTTTTGATGAGCAACATGAGTGAGATCTCATCAAGTTAATGTCATTTGATGAGGAACATGAGTGAGATCTCATCAAGTGAATGAGTTTTGATGAGCTACTTAGTGAGCTCTCTTTAAGTTAATATGTTTTGATGAGCAACCTGAGTGAGATCTCATCAAGTGAATGTCTTTTGATGAGCACCTTAGTGAGACCTCTTTAAGTTAATGTGTTTTGATGAGCTACTTAGTGAGCTCTCTAAGTTAGTATGTTTTGATTAGCAAACTGAGTGAGATCTCATCAAGTAAATGTCTTTTGATGAGCAACATGAGTGAGATCTCATCAAGTTAATCCCATTTGATGAGCAACATGAGTGAGATCTCATCAAGTAAATGTCTTTTGATGAGCTACTTAGCGAGACCTCTTTAAGTTAATGTGTTTTGATGAACTACTTAGTGAGCTCTCTTTAAGTTAATGTATTTTGATGAGCAACCTGAGTGAGATCTCATCAAGTGAATGTGTTTTGATGAGCTGCTTAGTGAGACCTCCTTAAGTTAATGTGTTTTGATGAGCAACCTGAGTGAAATCTCATCAAGTGAATGCCTTTTTGAGCTACTTAGTGAGACCTCCTTAAGTTAATGTGTTTGGATGAGCAACCTGAGTGAGATCTCATCAAGTAAATGTATTTTGATGAGCTACTTAGTGAGCTCTCTATAAGTTCATGTGTTTTGATGAGCTACTTAGTGAGCTCTCTAAGTTAGTATGTTTTGATTAGCAAACTGAGTGAGATCTCATCAAGTAAATGTCTTTTGATGAGCAAATGGTGAGATCTCTAAGAAATGTCTTTTGATGAGCTACTTAGCGAGCTCTTTGTTGTGTTTTGATAAGAACCTGAGTTAGATCTCATAAGGAATGTGTTTTGATGAGCATTAGGAGACCTCTTGAATGTGTTTTTGATGAGCAACCTGGTGATCTCTTTTGAGTTGATTGTTTTGATGAGCTCAGGTTTCTGTGAAATGTCCTTTGATGAGCTACTTAGTGAGCCTCAAGTTGTATGTTTTGGGTTGAAACTGAGGAGATCTCATGGTAAATGTGTTTTGATGAGCTACTTAGTGAGCTCTTGTAGTATGTTTTGATGAGCAAATGAGGAGATCTCACGAATGTCTTTGATGACTCAGTGATTCCTTTTAAAATTATTTTGATGAGCAACCTGGGAGATCTCTCAAGGAATGCTTTTATGAGCTACTGGAGTCCTTGTGAATGGTTTTTGATGAGTAACCTGGGAGGGGAACTCACAAGTGAATGTCATTTGATGAGGAAAAGTGAGACCTAAGTGGGCTTTGATGAGCATTGAGGCCTTCTTTTGGTTAATGTTTTTTGATACTAGTGAACTTTCTAAGTTAGTGTGTTTTGATGAGCAACCTGAGTGAGATCTCATCAAATAAATGTCTTTTGATGAGCTACTTAGTGAGCTCTCTTTAAGTTAATGTGTTTGGATGAGCAACCTGAGTGAGATCTCATCAAGTGAATGTGTTTTGATGAGCTACATAGTGAGCTCTCTTTAAGTTAATGTGTTTTGGTGAGCTACTTAGTGAGCTCTCTTTAAGTAATTGTCTTTTGATGAGCAACTGAGTGAGATCTCATCGAATGTCTTTGGATGAGCAACATTAGTGATTTCTCATCAAATCAATTTGTTTTGATGAAAGACTTAGTGAGCTCTCTTTAAGTTAATGTGTTTTGAAGAGCAAGCTGAATGAGATCTCATCAAGTTAATGTGCTTTGATGAGCTACTTAGTGAGGTCTCTTTAAGTTAATGTGTTTTGATAAGCAACCTGAGTGACATCTCATCAAGTGAATGTCTTTTGATGAGCTACTAAGTGAGACCTCCTTAAGTTAACTTGTTTTGATGAGCAACCTGAGTGATCTCTCTATAAGTTGATGTATTTTGATGAGCTACTTAGTGAGCTCTCTATAAGTTAATGTGTTTTGATGAGCTACTTAGTGAGCTCTCTAAGTTAGTATGTTTTGATTAGCAAACTGAGGGAGATCTCATCAAGTTAATCCCATTTGATGATCAACATGAGTGAGATCTCATCAAGTAAATGTCTTTTGAAGAACAACATGAGTGAGATCTCATCAAGTAAATGTCATTTGATGAGGAACATGAGTGAGATCTCATCAAGTGAGTGTCTTTTGATGAGCTACTTAGTGAGACCTCTTTAAGTTAATGTGTTTTGATAAGCAACCTGAGTGAGATCTCATCAAGTGAATGTCTTTTTATGAGCTACTTAGTGAGACCTCCTTAAGTTAATGTGTTTTGATGAGCAACCTGAGTGATCTCTCTATAAGTTGATGTATTTTTGAGCTACTTAGTGAGCTCTCTATAAGTTAATGTGTTTTGATGAGCAACTGAGTGAGATCTCATCAAGTTAATGTCTTTTGATGAGCAACATGAGTGAGATCTCATCAAGTTAATGTCATTTGATGAGCAAACTGAGTGAGATCTCATCAAGTAAATGTCTTTTGATGAGCTACTTAGTGAGCTCTCCTTAAGTTAATGTATTTTGATGAGCAACCTGAGTGAGATCTCATCAAGTGAATGTCTTTTTGATGAGCTACTTAGTGAGCTCTCTAAGTTAGTATGTTTTGATTAGCAAGCTGAGTGAGATCTCATCAAGTAAATGTATTTTGATGAGCTACTTAGTGAGCTCTCTATAAGTTCATGTGTTTTGATGAGCTACTTAGTGAGCTCTAGTATGTTTTGATTAGCAAACTGAGTGAGATCTCATCAAGTAAATGTCTTTTGATGAGCAACATGAGTGAGATCTCATCAAGTAAATGTATTTTGATGAGCTACTTAGCGAGCTCTCTTTAAGTTAATGTGTTTTGATAAGCAACCTGAGTTAGATCTCATCAAGTGAATGTCTTTTGATGAGCACCTTAGTGAGACCTCTTTAAGTTAATGTGTTTTGATGAGCAACCTGAGTGATCTCTCTTTGAGTTGATGTGTTTTGATGAGCTACTTAGTGAGCTCTCTGTAAGTTAATGTGTTTTGATGAGCTACTTAGTGAGCTCTCTATAAGTTAATGTGTTTTGATGAGCTACTTAGTGAGCTCTCTAAGTTAGTATGTTTTGATTAGCAAACTGAGTGAGATCTCATCAAGGAAATGTCTTTTGATGAGCAACATGAGTGAGATCTCATCAAGTTAATCTTATTTGATGAGCAACATGAGTGAGATCTCATCAAGTGAGTGTCTTTTGATGAGCTACTAAGTGAGACCTCTTTAAGTTAATGTGTTTTGATAAGCAACCTGAGTTAGATCTCATCAAGTGAATGTGTTTTGATGAGCTACTTAGTGAGACCTCTTTAAGTTAATGTGTTGTGATGAGCAACCTGAGTGATCTCTCTTTAAGTTGATGGGTTTTGATGAGCAACCTGAGTGAGATCTCATCAAATAAATGTTTTGATGAGCTACTTAGTGACCTCTCTTTAAGTTAATGTGTTTTGATGAGCAAACTGGGTGAGATCTCATCAAGTGAAGGACTTTTGATGAGCTACTTAGTGAGGCCTCTTTAAATTACTGTGTTTTGATGAGCAACCTGATTGGGAAGCCAATTAGCCAAGCTCACTGGTTAGAATGCTAGCTTGCTGGTTGGAAAGCTAGGTAGCTAGTTCGCTGATTGGGAAGCTAGATAACTAGCTCACTGGGTGGGAAGCTAGCTAGCCAAGCTTGATGTTTGGGAAGCTAATTAGCCAATCTTGCTGGAGAGAAGGCTAGCATGCTGTGTGGAAAGCTAGCAAGACTAGTTCGCTGGGTGGGAAGCTGCCTAGCCAAGCTCACTGAATGGGAAGCTAGCTAACCAAGCTCCCTGGATGGGAAGCTAGCTCAACAAGTTAGCTGAATGGTAAGCTAGCTAGCCAACCTGGCTGGGTGGGAGACTAGCTAGTTAGCTACCAGGGTGGAAAGCTAGGTATCTAGCTTTCTGGGTGGAAAGGTAGGCAAGCTCACTGGGTGGGAAGCTAATTAGCCAAGCTGGCTAGGTAGCCAGCTTGCTGGTTGGAAAACTAGCTAGGTAGTTCAAGGGGTGGGAAGCTAGATAGCCAAGCTTGCTGAATTGGAAGCTTACTAATCAAGCTTGCTGGGTGGGAAGCAAGATAGACAAGTTCGCTAGATGGAAAGCTACCTAGCCAAGCTCACTGCATGGGAAGCTAATTAGCCAAGCTTGCTGAAAAAAAGGCTAGCACACTGTGTGAAAAGCTAGGTAGCTAGCTTGGTGGTTGGGAAGATAGCTAGACAGCTCTCTGTGTGGGAAGCAATCAAGACAAGCTTGCTGGGTGGGAAGCTAGCTAGCCAAACTTGCTGGGTGGAAAGCTAGCTAGCCAAGCTCCCTACATGGAAAGGTAGCTAGCAGAGCTCACTGGATGCAAAGCTAGCTCTCTAGGAGTAAACCTAGCTTGCTGGGTGAAATGCTAGCTTGCTGTGTGGAAAGCTAGCTAGCTAGCAAACAGGGTTGGAAGCTAGTTAGCCAAGTTCGCTGGGAAGAAATTTATCTCCCCGGAGGGCCTGGAAGCTATCTAGCTAAGCTCACTGGGTGGAAAGCTAACTAGCCAAGTAGGCTGGGTAGAAAGCTAGCTTGCTGGATGGGAAGTTAGCTAGCCAAGCTTGCTCTGTGGAATGCTAATTAGCCAAGCTCACTTGATAGAATGCTAGCTCGTTGGGTGGAAAGCTACATAGCTTGCTCACTGGTGGGGAAGCTAGACAGGTAGCTAGCTTTGTGGGAAGCTAGCTAGCCAAGCTCTCTGGTTAGGGAGCCTTGTTGGCTTAGCTAGCCAGCCAAGCTTCTTGGGTGGAAAGCTACCTACCCAAGCTTCGCTCGGTGTAAAGCTAGCTCGATGATTGGAAAACTAGCTATCTCGCTTGTTGGGAATCTTGCTAGCCAAGTTCACTGTGTGGTAAGCTAGCTAGGCAAGCTCTCTAGATGGGAAGGTAACTAGCCAAGCTCGGTGCTTCGAAAGCTAATTAGCCAAGGTCACTGGGTAGAATGCTAGCTCATTGGGTGGAAAGTTAGGTAGCTAGCTCCCTGAGTGGCAAGTTAGCTAGCCAATTTGCTTGGGGTGAAGATAATTAGCCAAGATTGCTGGGTAGAATGGTAGTGCATTGTGTGGAAAGATAGATGGCTACCTTGCCGGTTGGGAAGCTACCTAGGTAGCTTGCTCCATGGGAAGGTAGCAAGACAAGCTCGCTGGGTGGGAAGGTAGCTAGCCAAGCTTGCTGAATTGGACGATAGCTAGCCAAGTTTGATGGGGGAAGCTAGCTCGCCACGCTCACTGAATGGGAAGCTATTTAAGCTCGCTGGTGTGGAAGGTAGTTCGCCAAGCTCGCTGGGTGGGAAGCTAGCAAGACAAGCTCGCTGATTGTGAATCTAACCGGTCAAGCTCGCTAGTTGTGAAGCAAGCTAGCCAAGCCCGCTGGGTTGAATACCCAGCAAGCTTGGCTAATTAGCTTCCCCCCAAGCGAACTTGGCTAGTTAGCTTCCCACTCAGCAAGTTAACTTTTTGGATGAGCTACTAAGTGGGACTTATTTACGTTAACTAGATTTTAGGAGCTCCTTCAAGAGATCTCTTTAAGTTAATGTCTTTTGATGAGCTACTGAATCCTCTTTAAGTTAAGGTGTTTTGTTGAGCTACTTAGTGAGGGTCCTTTAGCTTAACTTCTTTTGATGAGCTACTTAGTGAGGTCTCTAAGTAAATGTCTTTGATGAGCAACATGAGTGAGATCTCATCAAGTTACTATCTTTTGATGAGTTACTTCCTGAGCTCTTTAAGTTGATGTGTTTTGATGGGCTACTTAGTGAGCTCTCTTTCAGTTAATGTCTTTGCTGAGCAACCTGAGTGAGATCTCATCAAGTGAATGACTTTTGATGAGCTACTAAGTGAGATGTCTTTAAGATAATGTGTTTTGATGAGCTACTTAGTGAAATCTGTTTTAATTATTGTCTTTTGATGCCTTATTTTGAGACCTGTTTTTAAGTTAATGTCTTTTGATGAGACATTTGATGAAGGTATCTAGCTAGCTCGCTTCATGGGATGATAGCTAGCCAGCTAGCTGGGTAGGAAGGTAGACAGCTAGATCGCTGTGTTCAAAGGAAGCTAGCTAGCTGGCTAGTTGGGACGGTCCCTAACTTGCTAGCCGGGTGGAAAGCTAGCTAGTTTGCTAGCTTTTTGTGAAGGTCGCTAGCTAGCTCATTGAGTGGGAAGCTATCTATCTAGCTTGCTGGAAATGAAGCTAGGGTTTTAGCTCGTTGGTTAAGAAGAGAGCCTCTGGGTTGGAAGGTAGTTGCCTGCTTTTGGTGGGAAGGCAGCATAATTGTGATTAGAAATTAGCACCAGTGGATTAGTGGAAAGCAGAAAAGCTAGCTGGTTCCTTAACTTCTAGCCAATAGTTAAAGCTAGGTAGTTAGGTTGTGGGAAAGCAACTAGCTAGCCGCGGAAAGGTTGTGCCGTCCTTGGGGAATCTAGCACGCCTCTGGATGCAAATGAATGTTGGGTGGGAAGAGGTACCAAGTTCGTGGGAAGAAATTTATCTCCCGGGGCCAAGCTCTAACTAAGCTCACTGTGGAAAGCAACCACCAAAGGTGGGAGAAAGCCAGTTGCTGGAATGGAAGAAACCAAGCTTGCTCTGTGGAATGCCAATGCCAACTCCTGATAGAATGCTAGTTTTGGGTGGGAAAGTACATAGTTGACGGGGCAGACAGGAGAGAGGGAAGCTAGCTATGAGCTTCTATGGTGTAGCAGCCAAGCCTCTGGTTAGGGCAGCCAGCCGCTTGTTGGGGAAAGCCCACCAAAGCTTGTTTGTGAAAGCTACTGATGATTGGAAAACTAGCTATATCTCATTGTTGGAATCTAGCAAAGTTCGCTGTGTGGAAGCAGCAGCCAAGCTTCTAGATGGGAAGGTAACAGCCAAGCTGCGTTTGAAAGCAACCAAGGTACTGAGAATGCTACTCATTGGGGAGGGCAGGGAAGTTCCCCTGAGTGGGCACAGACAGTCGTTTGGGGTGAAGCTAATTAGCCAAGATTCCTGGGTAGTACGCTAGCGCACTGTGTGGAAAGCTAGATAGGTCGCGTGCCGGTTGGGAAGCTAGCTAGGTAGCTTGCTTGGTGGGAAGCTAGCAAGACAAGCTTGCTGGGTGGGAAAGTAACTAGCCAAGCTAGCTGAATTGGAACCTAGCTAGGCAAGTTCGATGGGGGGGTTAAGCTAGCTCACCAAGCTTGCTGAATGGGAAGCTAGCTAGTCAAGCTCGATGGTGTGGAAGCTAGTTCGGCAAGCTCGCTGGGTTGGAAGCTAGCAAGACAAGCTCGGTGGGTGGGAAGCTAGCAAGACAAGTTCGCTGGGTGGGAAGCTGCCTAGCCAAGCTCACTGAATGGGAAGGTAGCTAACCAAGCTCGCTGGATTGGAAGCTAGCTCACCAAGTTCGCTGAATGGGAAGCTAGCTAGCCAAGCTGGCTGGGTGGGAAGCTAGCTAGGTAGCTCCCAGATGGATAGCTAGGTATCTAGCTTTCTGGGTGGGAAGCTAATTAGCCAAGCTGGCTAGGTAGCTAGCTTGCTGGTTGGAAAACTAGCTAGGTAGCTCAATAGCTGGGAATATAGCTAGCCAAGCTTGCTGAATTGGAAGCTTACTAATCAAGCTGGCTTGGTGAGAAGCAAGCTAGAGAAGCTCGCTACATGGAAAGCTAACTAGCTAAGCTTACTGCATGCGAAGCTAATTGGTCAAGCTCATTGGGTAGAAAGCTAGCTTGCTGGGTGAGAAGCTAGAGAGCCAAGCTCACTGGGTGGGAAGCTAATTAGCCAAGCTTGCTGGGGAGAAGTCTAGCACACTGTGTGAAAAGCTAGGTAGCTAGCTTGGTGGTTGGGAAACTAGCTAGACAGCTCGGTGTGTGGGAAGCAATCAAGACAAGCTCCCTGGGTGGGAAGCTAGCTAGCCAAAATTGCTGGGTGGAAAGCTAGCTAGACAAGCTCCCTGCATGGAAAGGTAGCTAGCAGAGCTCACTGGATGCAAAGCTAACTCTCTAGGAGTAAAGCTAGCTCGCTGGGTGAAAAGCTAGCTTGCTGTATGGAAAGCTAGATAGCTAGCACACAGGGTGGGAAGCTAGTTAGCCAAGCTTTCTGAGTGGTAAGCTATCCAGCCAAGCTTGTTGGGTGGAAAGCTACCTACCAAAGCTCGCTCGGTTTAAAGCTAGCTCGATGGTTAGAAAATTAGCTAGCTATCTCGCTGGTTGGAAATCTAGCTAGCCAAGCTCGCTGAGTGGTAAGCTAGCTAGCCAAGCTCTCTAGGTGGGAAGGTAACTAGCCAAGCTCGCTGCTTTGAAAGCTAATTAGCCAAGGTCACTTGGTAGATTGCTAGCTCACTGGGTGGGAAGCTAGCTAGCCAAGCTCAATGAATGGGAAGCTAAATAGCTAGGCTTGCTGGATGGAAAGCTAGCCTGCTGGGTGGGAAGCTATCTAGCTAGCTGGCTGGGTGGGAGCTAGCTAGGTAGATCGCTGGTTGGAAAAATACCTATCTAGCTTGCTGAGTAGGAAGATAGCTAGGCAAGCTCGGATAGTGGGAAGCTAACTAGTCATACTTGCTGGGTGGAAAATTAGGTAGCTAAGCTCGCTGGTTAGAAATGTATTTATCTAGCTTGCTAAATAGGATGGCAGGTAGCTAGCTCGATGGTTGGGAAGATAGCTAACTAGCTCGCAGGGTTGATAGTTATCTAGCTAGCTCACTGTGTGGAAAGCTAACTAGCTAGCAATCTGGCTAGAAAGGTAGCCAGGTAACTGGGTGGAAAGCTAGCTAGCTCGCTGGGTGAAAAGCTAGCTAGGTAGCTCGCAGGGAGGAAAGGTAGGTATCTAGCTTTCTGGGAGGAAAGGCAGCCAAGATCGCTGGGTTTAACCCTAGATCACTGGGTGGAAAGCTAGCTGCCTAGGTCACTGGGTTGGAAGCTAGCTAGCTAGCTCCCTGTGTGGGAAGCTAGTTAGCCAAGCTTGCTGGTTAGGAAGCTAGCTAGCCATGCTCACTGGGTGGAAAATTAGCTAGCCAAGCTCGCTGGTTAGAAATGTAGCTAGCTAGCTTGCTGAATGGGACAGCAGCTACCTAGTTCGCTGGTTAGGATGGTAGCTAGCTAGCTTGGTGGTTGGGAAACTAGCTAGCTAGCTCGCAGGGTGGAACGTTATCTAGCTAGCTCACTGCTTGGGAAGCTAGCTAGGTAGCTCACTGAGTGGGAAGCTAGCTAGCCAGGCTCGCTGTGTGGGAAGCTAGCTAGACAAGATTGCTGGGTAGAAACCTAGCTCGCTGGGTGGAAATTAGCTAGCTAGCTCGCTGAGTGGTAAGCTAGCCAGCAAAACTATCTGGGTGGTAAGCAAATTAGCCAAGCTGGCTAGGTAGCTAGCTTGCTAGTTGGAAAACTAGGTAGGTAGCTCACTGGGTGGGAAGCTAGTTAGCCAAGCTCACTGAGTAGAAAACTAGCTCACTGGGTGGAAAGCTAGGTAGCTAGCTTGCTGTTTGGGAATCTAGATAGCTAGCTCACTGGGAGGAAGCTAGCTAGCCAAGATCTCTGAGTGGGAAGCTAATTAGCTAAGCTTGTGGGGTAGAAGGCTAGCATGCTGTGTCTTAAGCTAGGTAGATAGCTTGGTGGTTGGGAAGCTAGCTAGATAGCTCGCTGTGTGGGAAGCTAGCAAGACAAGTTCGCTGGGTGGAAAGCTAGCTCACCAAGCTTGCTGGGTGAGAAGCTACCTAGCCAAGCTCACTGCATGGAAAGCTAATTAGTCAAGCTCACTGGGGAGAATGCTAGCTCGCTGGTTGGGAAGCTAGATAGTTAACTCACTGGGTGGGCAGCTAACTAGCTAACTTACAGCATGGAAAGCTAATTAGCCAAGCTCACTGGGTAGAAAGCTAGCTTGCTGGTTGGAAAGCGAAAAAGCTAGCTCACTAGATGGGAAGCTAACTAGCCAAGCTCACAGTATGGAAAGCTTATTAGCCAAGCTCACTGGGTGTAAAGCTAGGTTACTTGCTTGCTGGTTGGGAAACTAGCTAGCCAAGATCGCTGGGAGGGAAGGTAATTAGCCAAGTTTACTGGGTAGAATGCTAGTGCACTGGGTGGGAAGCTAGTTAGGTAGCTCGCTGGGTGGGAAGCTAGCTAGCCAGGCTCACTGGGTGGGAAGCTAGTTAGGTAGCTCGCTGGGTGGGAAGCTAGCTAGCCAGGCTCGCTGGGTGGGAAGCTAGCTAGACAAGATCGCTGGGTAGAAACCTAGCTCACTGGGTGGAAATTAGCTAGCTAGCTCGCTGAGTGGTAAGCTAGCCAGCAAAGCTATCTGGGTGTTAAGCAAATTAGCCAAGCTGGCTAGGTAGCTAGCTTGCTAGTTGGAAAACTAGGTAGGTAGCTCACTGGGTGGGAAGCTAGTTAGCCAAGCTCACTGAGTAGAAAGCTAGCTCACTGGGTGGAAAGCTAGGTAGCTAGCTTGCTGTTTGGGAATCTAGAAAGCTAGCTCACTGGGAGGAAGCTAGCTAGCCAAGATCTCTGAGTGGGAAGCTAATTAGCTAAGCTTGTGGGGTAGAAGGCTAGCATGCTGTGTCTTAAGCTAGGTAGATAGCTTGGTGGTTGGGAAGCTAGCTAGATAGCTCGCTGTGTGGGAAGCTAGCAAGACAAGTTCGCTGGGTGAGAAGCTACCTAGCCAAGCTCACTGCATGGAAAGCTAATTAGTCAAGCTCACTGGGTAGAATGCTAGCTCGCTGGTTGGGAAGCTAGATAGCTAACTCACTGGGTGGGCAGCTAACTAGCTAACTTACAGCATGGAAAGCTTATTAGCCAAGCTCACTGGGTGTAAAGCTAGGTTACTTGCTTGCTGGTTGGGAAACTAGCTAGCCAAGATCGCTGGGAGGGAAGGTAATTAGCCAAGTTTACTGGGTAGAACGCTAGTGCACTGGGTGGGAAGCTAGCTAGGTAGCTCGCTGGGTGGGAAGCTAGCAAGACAAGCTTGCTTGGTGGGAAACTAACTAGCTAAGCTCACTAAATTGGATGCTAGCACGCCCGGCTCGCTGGGTGGGAAGCTAGTTCCACAAGGTCACTGGCTTGGAAACTAGCTGGCCAAGCTCGCTTGTTGGTAATCTAGCTAGCCAAACTCCATGGGTGGGAAGCTATATAGCCAAGCCTGCAAACTGGAAAGCTACCTAGCCAAACTTGTTGGGTGGAAAGCTTGTTAGCCAAGATCACTGGGTGGGAAACTAATCAGCCAAGCTTGCTAGGAAGATAGCTTGATGGTGGGAAACCTAGCTAAGTAGCTCACTGGGAACAAAGCTAGCTAGCCAAGCTTGCTGAATTGGAATCTAGCTAATCAAGCTCGCTGTGTGGAAAGCTAGCTAGCCAAGATCGCTGGGTAGAAAGCTACCTTGCTGGGTGGGAAGCTAGCTAGTTAGCTCACTAGCAGCAATGCTAGCTAACTAGCTCGCTGGGTGGGAAGCTAGCTAGCCAAGATCGCTGGGTAGAAAGCTACCTTGCTGGGTGGGAAGCTATCTAAGCTCACTGGGTGGAAAGATAGCTAGCCAAGTTCGCTGGGTAGCAAGCTAGCTCGCTGGGTGGGAATGTAGCTAGCTCTCTGGTTGGGACAGTAGCTACCTAGCTCGCTAATTAGGAAGCTAGCTAGCCAATTTCGCTAAGAAGAATGCTAGCTCCCTGGTTGGGAGAGTAGCTGGCTAGCTCTCTGGGTGGAAGGCTAGCTAGCTAACTTGCTGGCTGGGAAGCTAGCTATCTCGCTTGGTGGGAAACTAGTTAGCTAGCTGGCTGGGTGGATGGAAAGCTAGATGGATATCTGGGCTGATAAAAAAAAAACGATAGCAACTGGGGGTATCTTAAGCTAGCTAGCTAGCTAGCTTAGTCGATGGGAACCTAGCTAGCTAGCTGCGTGCATGGAAAGCTAGCTAGCTACCTGGGTGGATTGCTAGCTAGCTAGTTGGATAGAAAAATAGCTAGCTAGTTGAATGTAAACATTGCCAGCTAGCTGGGTGGATGGAAAGAACGCTAGCTAGCTGTCAGAATGGAAAGCTAGCTAGCTAGCTGCATGGATGGAAAGCTAGTAAGCTTACTGGGTGGATGGAAAGATAGCTAGCTAACAGGGTGGATGGAAAGATAGCTAGCTAACAGGGTGGATGGAAAGATAGCTAGCTAGCTGGTTGGATGGAAAGGTAGTTAGCTAGATGGGTGGATTGAAAGCTTGCTAGCAAGCCGGGTATATGGAATGCTAGCTAGCTAATTGGGTTGATGGAAACTTAGCTAGCTAACTAGGTGGATGGAAAGATAGCTAGCTAGCTGGATGGATGGGAAGATAGCTAGCTAGCTAGTTGGATGGAAAGATAGCTAGCTAGTTAGCTTGATGTAATGATAGCTAGCTAGCAAGATGGAAAGAAAAATACCTAGCTAGCTAGGGTGGTGGATGGACAGGTACTAGCTAGCTGGGTGGATGGGAATCTGGCTAGCAAGCTGGATGGAAGGAAAGCTAGCTAGCTAGCTGGATAGATGGAAAGGTAGGTAGCAAGCTAGGTGCGTGAATGGAAAGATAGCGAGCTAGGTGCGTGAATGGAAAGATAGGTAGCTAGCTGGATGAATGTAAAGATAGCTAGCTAGCTGGATAGATGGAAAGATAGCTAGCTATATAGCTGGATGGATGGAAAAGTAGCTAGCTAGTTAGTTGGATGGAAAGATAGCTAGCTAGCTACATGGATTGAAAGATAGCTGGCTAGAAAGCTTGATGGTATTATAGCTAGCTAGCTGGATGGAAAGAAAGATAGCTAGCTAGCTAGCTGGATGGATGAACAGTTAGCTAGCTATGTGGATGGAAATCTAGCTAGCGAGCTAGGTGGATGGAAAGGTAGCTAGCTAGCTGGGTGGATGGAAATGTAGCTAGCTGGCTGGTGAATAAAAAGCTGGCTAGCAAGGGAGTGGATGTTAAGCTAGCTAGGTAGCTGGATGGAAGGAAAGATGGCTAGCTGATTCGAAGGAATAATAGTTAGCTAGCTGAATGGATGAAAAGATAGCCAGCTTTCTGGATGGTGGAAAGATAGCTAGCTAGCTGGATGGATGTACAGATAGCTAGATAAGTAGCTGGATGGAATGATAGCTAGCTAGCTAGATTGAAGGAATAATAGCTAGCTAGGTAAATGGATGGAAAGCAAGCTAGCTAGCTGCGGGAATGCAAAACTAGCTAGCTACTTGGGGGAACGATAGCTAACTAGTTGGATAGAAAAGTAGCTAGCTAGCTGAATGGAAAGGTAGCTAGCTAGTTGGGTGGATGGAAATCTACCTAGCAATCTGGGTGGATGGAAAGTTACTTAGCTAGCTGGGTGGGTGGAAATCTAGGTAGCTAGCTGGGTGCATGGAAAACTAGCTAGCTAACTGAGTGGATGGAAGGCTAGGTAGATAGCAGGGGGAATAAAAATCTTGCTAGCAACTGGGTGGATGTTAAGCTAGCTAGCTAGCCGGGTTGATGGAAACCTAGCTAGCTAGCTGCGTGGATAGAATGATAGCTAGCTGGGTGGGTGGATAGATAGCTAGATAGTTGGATAGAAAAATAGCTAGCTACTGAATGTAAAGATATCTAGCGAGCTGAATGGATGGAAAGCTAGCTAGCTGGGTGGATAGAAAGGTAGCTAGCTAGCTGGGTGGATGGAACAGTAGGTAGATAGTTGGGTGGATGGAAAGTTAGCTAGCTATCTTTAAGTTAATGTCTTTTAATGAGTTACTTAGAGACCTTTCTTTAGGTTAATGTCTTTGGATGAGGTACTTAGTGAGCTCTCTTTAAGTTAATATCCTTCCCCAAAAAGTATTTTAATGACCTAGAAAAAATAAGAACAAAATTCATACGGAAAAACAAAAGGTCAAGAATTTCAAGGGAATTACTGAAAAAAAAATCAAATGAAAGTGGCTTAGCTGTACCAGATCTAAAATTATATTATACAGCAGCAGTTACCAAATCCATTTGGTACTGGCTAAGGAATAGATTAGTTGATGAGTGGAATAGGTTAGGTTCAAAGGACAAAACAGTAAACAACCAGAGCAACCTAGTGTTTGACAAACCCAAAGATCCCAGCTTTTGGGATAAGAACTTGCTGTTTGACAAAAATTGCTGGGAAAATTGGAAACTAATATGGCAGAAAGTAGGCATTGATCCACACTGAACACCGTACACCAAGATAAGGTCAAAATGGGTTCATGACCTAGGCATAAAGAATGAGATTATAAATAAATTACAGGAACACAGGATAGTTTACCTCTCAGACCTGTGAAAGAGGAAAAAATTTATGACCAAAGAAGAACTAGAGATCATTACTGATTACAAAATAGAAAATCTTGACTATACAAAACTGAAAAGGTTTTATACAAACAAAACTAATGCAGAAAAGATTAGAAGGGAAGCAATAAACTGAGAAAATATTTTTACAGTCAAAGGTTCTGATAAAAGCCTCATTTCCAAAATATATAGAAAATTGACTCTAATTTATAAAAAATCAAGCCATTCTCCAATTGATAAATGGTCAAAGGATATGAACAGACAATTCTCAGATGAAGAAAGTAAAACTATTTCTAGCTATATGAAATATGCTCCAAATCATTATTAATCAGAGAAATGCAAATTAAGACAATTCTGAGATACCACTACACACCTGTCAGACTGGCTAGAATGACAGGGAAAGATAATGTGCAATGTGGGAGGGGATGTGGGAAAACTGGGACACTAATACATTGTTGGTGGAGCTGTGAATACATCCAACCATTCTGGAGAGCAATTTGGAACTATGCTCAAAAAGTTGTTAAACTATGATCCAGCAGTGTTACTACTGGGCTTATATCCCAAAGATATCATAAAGAAGGGAAAGGGACCTATATGTGCACCAATGTTGGTGACAACCCTCTTTGTAGAGGCTAGAAACTGGAAAATGAGTGAATGCCCATCAATTGGAGAATGGCTGAATCAATTGTGGTATATGAATATTATGGAATATTATTGTTCTGTAAGAAATGACCAACAGGATGATTTCAGAAAGGCCTGGAGAGACTTACAGGAACTGATGCTGAGTGAAACGAGCAGGGCCAAGAGAACATTATATTCTTCAACAACAATACTATATGATGACCAGTTCTGATGGACCTGGCCATCCTCAGCAATGAGATCAAGCAAATCATTTCCAATGGAGCAGTAATGAACTGAACCAGCTTCGCCCAGCAAAAGAACTCTGGGAGATGACTAAAAACCATTACATGAATTCCCAATTCCTATATTTTTGCCGACCTGCATTTTGGATTTCCTTCACAGGCTAATTGTACAATATTTCAGAGTCCGATTCTTTTTGTACAGCAAAATAACAGTTTGGTCATGTATACTTATTGTGTATATATATTTGAATATATGTGACATCTACTGGTCACCCTACCATCGGGGGGATGAGGTGGAGGAAAGGTGGGGAAAAATTGGAAAAAGAGGTTTGCCAGTTGTCAATGCTGTAAAGTTACCCATACATATAACCTGTAAATAATAGACTATTAAATAAAAAATAAAAATTAAATTAATATCTTTTAAACAGCTACTTAAGAGAACTCATCAAGTCAATGTCTATTGATGAGCTACTTACTGAGCTCTCTTTAAGTGAATGTCTTTTGATGAGCTACTTAGTGAGCTCTCTTTAAGTGAATGTCTTTTGATGAGCTACTAAGTGAGACCTCTTTAATGTGTTTTAATGAGTTACTCTATGAGCTCTCTTTAAGTGAATGTCTTTTGATGAGCAACATGAGTGAGATCTCATCAAGTTAATGTCTTTTGATGAGCTACTGAGTGAGCTCTCATCAAGTGAATGTCTTTGGATGAGCTATTAAATGAGACCTCTTTAAGTTAACATGTTTTGATGAGCTACTTAGTGAAACCTATTTTAATTATGGTCTTTTGATGGGTTATTTAGAGACCTCTCTTTAAGTTAATGTCTTTTGATGAGCGACTAAGTGAGACCTCTTAAAGTTAATATCTTTTGATGAGCAACATGAGTGAGATCTCATCAAGTTAATATCTTTTGATGAGCTACTTAGTGAACTGTCTTTAAATTAATGTATTTTGATGATCTACTTAGTGAAAATTCACAAATTAAGTCCCTTTTTAGGAGTTACTTAGTGAGCTCTCTTTAAGTTAATGACTTTTGATGAGCCACTAAGTGAGACCTCTTTAAGTCAATGTGTTTTGGTGAGCTACTTAGTGAGCTCTCTTTAAGTTAATGTGTTTTCCTGAGCAACCTGAGTGAGATCTCATCAAGTGAATGACTTTTGATGAGCTACTATGAGAAATCTTTAAGTTAATGTGTTTTGATGAGCTACTTAGTGAAACTTATTTTAATTATTGTCTTTTGATGGGTTATTTAGAGACGTCTCTTTAAGTTAATGTCTTTTGATGACACATTTGATTACGATATCTAGCTAGCTTGCTTTGTGGGAAGATAGCTAATTAGCTCCCTGGGTGGGAAGATAGCTAGCTAGCTCCCTGGGAGCAAATCTAGCTAGCCAAGATTGCTGGGTAGAAACCTGTCTTGCTGGGTGGAAACTAGCTAGCAAGCCCGCTGGATGGGAAGCTAGCTAGCCAAGCTCACTAGGTGGTAAGCTAGCTCGCCAAGCTGTCTGGTTGGGAAGCTAGCTAGCCTAGCTGGTTGGGTGGGAAGCTAGCTCGATGGTTGGAAAAGTAGCTAGCAAGCTCACTGGGTTGGAAGATAGCTAGCTAGCTCGCTGGTTGGGAAGCTAGCTCTCCAAGGTCGCTAGATGGGAAGCTAACTAGCCAAGCTTGCTGTGTGGGATGCTAATTAGCCAAGCTCACTGTGTATTGCACTAGCTCTCTCAGTGGAAAACTAGGTAGCTAGCTCATTCATTGGGAAGCTAGATACCTAGCTCGCTGGTTGGGAAGCTAGCTAGCCAAGATCACTGGGTGGGAAGCTAATTAGCCAAGCTTTCTGGGTAGAATGCTAGCATGTTGTGTGGAAAGCTAGGTAGCTAGCTTGCTGGTTGTGAATCTAGCTAGGTAGCTTGCTGTTTGGGAGGCTAGCTAGCCAAGCTTGCTAGATGGAAAGCTAACTAGCCAAGCTCGCTACATGGAATGCTAATTAGCCAAGCTCACTGGGTAGAATACTAGCTTGTTGGGTGGAAAGCTAAGTAGCTAGCTCGCTGGTTGGGAAGCTAGCTAGCCAAGTTCGATGGGGGAAAGCTAGCTCACCATGCTCGCTGAATGGGAAGCTAGCTAGTGAAGCTCGCTGGTGTGGAAGCTAGTTCGCCAAGGTCGCTGGGTAGGAAGCTAGCAAGACAAGATAGCTAGGTGGGAAAGTAGCCCTGCCAGGATTGCTGAATTGGAAGCTAGCAAGCCAAGTTCGCTGGGTAGCAAAGTAGCGCCCCAAACTTGCTTAATGGGAAGCTAGCTTACTAAGCCCGCTGGGGTGGAAACTAGCTACCTAAGATCCCCGGGGTGGAAGCTAGTTCACCAAGCTCACTGGGTGAGAAATCATCTAGTCAAGCTCGCTTGGCGGAAACTAGCCTAGCTTGCTGGGTAGAACGCTAGGGCACTGTGTGGAAAGCTAGGTAGCTAGCTTGCTCGTTGGGAAGCTAGCTAGGTACCTCACTGGGTGGGAAGCTAGTCTGCCAAGCTTGCTGAATTGGAAGCTAGCTAGTCAAGCACGCTGGATGGCTAGCTAGCAAAACTCATTTAAAGGGAAGCTAGCTTACTAAGCTTAATGGGGTGAAAGCTAGCTAGCTAAGCTCACCGGGTGGAAGATTGTTCGCAAAGCTCACTGGAAGGGAAGCTAGCTAGCCAAGCTCCCTAGGGGAAAGCTAATTAGCCAACTTGCTGGGTAGAACACTAGCACATCGTGCAGGAAGCTAGGTAGCTAGCTTGCTGGTTGGGAAGATAGCTAGGCAACTCCCTTGGTGCAAAGCAAGCAAGACAAGCTTGCTAGGTCTGAAGCTAGCCTGCCAAGCTCGCTGGATGGGAAACTAGCTGGCAAAGCTCACTTAATGGGAAGCTAGCTTACTAAGGTCGCTGGGGTGGAAGCTAGTTCGCCAAGCTCTGTGAGTGGGAATCTAGCTGGCCAACATAGTGTGTTGGTAATGTTCCTAGCCAAACTCCCTGGGTGGGAAGCTTGATAGTAAAGCTCACTTGGTGGAAAGCTAGCTAGCCAAGCTAACTGGGTGCAAATGTATCTTGCTGGGTGGAAAGCTAGCAGGTTAGCTCGCTGGCTGTGATGGTAGCTAACTAGCTCACTGGGTGGGAAGCTAGCTAGCCAAGTTCGCTGGGAAAAAATTTACCTCACTGGGGGGGGAGGCTATCTAGCTAAGCTCACTGGGTGGAAAGCTAGCTAGGCACGTTGGCTAGGTAGAAAGCTAGCTCGCTGGATAGGAAGTTAGCAAGCCAAGTTTGTGTGTGGAAAGCTAATTAGCCAAGCTCACTTGATAGAATGTTAGCTTGTTGGGTGGAAAGCTAGGTAGCTTGCTCGCTAGTGGGGAAGCTAAACAGCTAGCTAGCTTTGTGGGAAGCTAGCTACCCGAGCTCTCTGAATTGTAAGCTAGCTAGCCAAGCTCTCTGGTTAGGAAGCTAGCTAGCTAAGCTTGTTGGGTGGAAAGCTATCTACCCAAGCTCGCTCGGTGTAAAGCTATCTCGATGACTGGAAAACTAGCTAGCTATCTTGCTGGTTGGGAATCTAGCTAGCCAAGCTCGCTGAGTGGTAAGCTACCTGAGCTCTCTAGATGGGAAACTAACTAGCTATGCTCGCTGCTTAGAAAGCTAATTAGCAAAGCTCACTGTGTAGAATGCTAGCTGATTGGATGGAATGTTAGGTAGCTAGCTCACTGGTTGGGAAGCTAGACAGCTAGCTCACTGGGTGGGAAGCTAGCTAGCCAAGCTCATTTGGGGTGAAGCTAATTAGCCAAGCTTGCTGGGTAGAAATCTAGTGCACTGTGTGGAAAGCTAGGTAGCTAGCTTGCTGGTTGGGAAGCTAGCTAGGTAGCTTGCTCGGTGGGAAGCTAGCAAGACAAGCTCGCTAAATCCGATGCTAGCCTGCCAATCTCGCTGAATTGGAAGTTAACTAGCCAAGCTCGCTGGGTAGGAAATTAGCTGGTAGAGATCACTTAATGGGAAGCTAGTTTATAAGCTCGCTGGAGTGGAACCTATTTTGCCAAGCTCTGTGGGTGGGAAGATAGCTGACCAAGCTAGTTTGTTGGTAAACTTGCTAGCCAATCTCGCTGGGTGGGAAGCAAGGTAGTCAAGCTGGATAGGTGGGAAGGTAACTAGCCAAGCTTGTTGCTTAGAAAGCTAATTAGCCAAGCTCACTTGGTAGAAAACTAGCTCATTGGGTGGAAAGTTAGATAGCTAGCTTTCTGGTTGGGAAGCTAGCTGGGTAGCTCGCTGGATGGGAAGCTAGCAAGACAAGCTCGCTGGGTGGGAAGCTACCTCGCCAAGCTCGCTAAGTAAGAAGCTAGCTAGCAACACTCGTTGAATGGGAGGCTAGGTAGCCAAGCTCGATGGGTGGGAAGCTAGCTTGCCAAGCTCGCTGGATGGGAAGCTAGCTACCTAAGCTCGCCGGGGTGGAAGCTAGTTCTTCAAGCTCTCTGGGTTGGAAGCTAGCTAGCCATGTTCGCTTGGGGGGAAATGTATCTTGCTGGGTGGAAAGCTAGCTAGTTAACTCAGTGGCGGTAGTGCTAGCTAACTAGATCGCTGGGTGGGAAGTTAGCTAGCCAAACTGGTTGTGTGGAAAGCTAATTAGCCAAGCTCACTTGATAGAAAGCTAGCTTGTTGGGTGAAAACCTAGGGAGCTAGCTTGCTGGTGGGGAAGCTAGCTAGGTAGCTCGTTGGTTGAGAAGCTAGCAAGACAACCTTGCTGGGTGGGAAGCTAGCTTGCCAAGTTCAGTAAGTGGGAAGCTACTTCGCCACGCTTGCTGTGTGTGTAGCTAGCTAGCCAAGCTCGCCTGGCGGAAAAGTATCTTGTTGGGTGGAAAGCTAGCTAGTTAACTCGGTGGTTGTGATGCTAGCTAACTACCTTGCTGGTTAGGATATTAGCTAGCCAAGCTGGCTGTGTGGAATGCTAATTAGCCAAGCTCACTTGATAGAATGCTAGCTGGTTGGTTGGAAACCTAGGTAGCTTCCTCGCTGGTGGGGAAGCTAGACAGCTAGCTAGCTTTGTGAGAAGCTAGCTAGCCGAGCTCTCTGTGTGGTAAGCTAGCTAGATGAGCTCTTTCACTGGAAAGCTAGCTAGCCAAGGTCTCTGGTTAGGAAGCTAGCTAGCCAAGATTTTTCGGTGGAAAGCTACTTAGCAAATTTCCCTCAGTGTCAAGTTAGCTCGATGGTTGAAAACTAGCTATCTACCTCCCTATTTGTGGAGCTAGCTAGCCAAGCTCGCTGAGTGGTAAGCTAGCTAGCCAAGTTATCTAAATGGGAAAGAAACTAGCCAAGCTGCCTGCTTAGAAGGCTAATTAGCCAAGTTCACTGGGTAGAATGCTAGCACATTGGGTGGAAAGTTAGGTAGCTACCTCACTGGGTGGGAAGCTAACTACCCTAGCTCACTTGGGGTGAAGCTAATTAGCAAAGATTGCTGGGTAGAATGCTAGCGCACTGTGGGGAAAGCTCGGTAGCTAGCTTGCTGATTGGGAAGCTAGCTAGGTAGCTCGCATGGTGGAAAGCTAGCAAGACAAGCTCGCTGGGTGGGAAGGTAGTTTGCCAAGCTCGCTGAGCTCATCTTTTGATGAGCTACTGAATCCTCTTTAAGTTAACATGTTTTGATGAGCTCCTTAGTGAGAGCCCTTTAACTTAGTGTCTTTGGATGAGCTACTAAGTGAGACCTCTTTAAGTTAATGTGTTTCGGTAAGCTATTTAGTGAAGCTATTTAGTGAATTCTCTTTCCGTTAATGTGTTTTGATGAGCTACTTAGTGAGATCTCTTTAAGTTAATGTGGTTTGCTGAGCAACATGAGTGAGATCTCATCAAGTGAATGACTTTTGATGAGCTACTAAATGAGATGTCTTTGAGCTCTCTTTAAGTTAACGTGTTTTGATGAGCTACAGAGTGAAACCTGTTTTAATTATTGTCTTTTGATGCCTTATTTTGAGACCTGTCTTTAACTGTCTTTTGATGAGACATTTGATGAAGGTATCTAGCTAGCTCGCTTCATGGGATGATAAATTCGCGCGCTGGGTGGGAAGGTAGACAGCTAGCTCGCTGTGTACAAAGGAAGCTAGCTAGCTGGCTAGTTGGGACGGTCCCTAACTTACTAGCTGGGTGGAAAGCTAGTAAGTTTGCTCGCTTTTTGGGAACGTAGCTAGGTAGCTCGTTGAGTGGGAAGCTATCTATCTAGCTCACTGGAAATGAAGCTAGGGTTTTAGTTCCCTGGTTGGGACGGTAGCTAGCTAGCTCGCTGGGTGGGAAAGCAGCTAGCTAACTTGCTGATTAGAAATTAGCTACCTAGCTCGCTTTAGTGGAAAGCTAGCTAATTAGCTAGCTGATTTGGACTGTAGCTTACTAGCTCACTGGTTATGAAGCTACATAGCTAGGTTGCTGGGAGAAAAGCTAACTAGCTAGCTTGCTTTGTGAAAAGGTTGTAAGCCACGATCCCTGGCTGGGAATCTAGCTAGCCAAGCTCTCTGGGGGCAAATGTATCTTGTTGGGTGGGAAGCTAGCTAGCCATGTTTGGTGAGAAGAAACTTATTTCCCCGGGGGGGGGGGGTAAGCTCTCTAGCTAAGCTCACTTCATGGAAAGGTAACTAGCCAAGTAGGCTGGGCAGAAAGCTAGCCAAGCTCACTTGATAGAATGCTAGCTCGTTGGGTGGAAAGCTAGGTAGCTTGCTCGCTGGTGGGGAAGCTAAACAGCTAGCTAGCTTTGTGGGAAGCTAGCTAGCTGAGCTCTCTGAGTGGTAAGCTAGCTAGCCAAGCTCTCTGGTTAGGAAGCTAGCCAGCCAAGCTTGTTGGATGGAAAGGTACTTACCAAAGCTTGCTGGGGGTAAAGCTAGCTCGATGATTGGAAAACTACCTAGCTATCTCGCTGGTTGGGAATCTAGCTAGCCAAGCTCGCTGAATGGTATGCTAGCTAGTCAAGCTCTCTAGAGGGCTAGGCTAATTAGCCAAGGTCACTGGGTAGAATGCTAGCTCATTGGGTGGAAAGTTAGGTAGCTAGCTCACTGGGTGGGAAGCTAGCTAGCCAACTTGCTTGGGGTGAAGCTAATTAACCAAGATTGCTGGGTAGAATGCTAGGGCATTGTGTGGAAAAGCTAGATAGCTAACTTTCCGGTTGGGAAGCTAGTTGGGTAGCTCGCTGGGTGGGAAGGTAGCTAGCCAAGCTTGCTGAATTGGAAGCTAGCTAGCCAAGTTTGATGGGGGAAGCCAACTCGCCAAGCTCGCTGAATGGGAAGCTATTTAAGCTCGCTGGTGTGGAAGGTAGTTCGCCAAGCTCGCTGGGTGTGAAGCTAGCAAGACAAGGTTGCTGGTTGTGAATCTAACCCACCAAGCTCGCTAGGTGTGAGGCAAGCTAGCCAAGCTTGCTTGTTTGAATACCCAGAAAGTCTGGCTAATTAGCTCCCCCCCAAGCGAACTTGGCTAGTTAGCTTCCCACCCAGCAAGTTAACCTGTTTGATGAGCTCCTAAGTGGGACTTATTTAAGTTAACCAGATTTTAGGAGCTCCTTCACGAGATCTCTTTAAGTTAATGTCTTTTGATGAGCTACTGAATCCTCTTTAAGTTAAGGTGTTTTGTTGAGCTACTTAGTGAGGGCCCTTTAGCTTAACTTATTTTGATGAGCTACTTAGTGAGGTCTCTTTAAGTAAATGTCTTTGATGAGCAACCTGAGTGAGATCTCATCAAGTGAAGGACTTTTGATGAGCCACTAAGTGAGATGTCTTTAAGGTAATGTGTTTTGATGAGCTACTAAGTGAGATGTCTTTAGGGTAATGTGTTTTGATGAGCTACTTAGTGAAACCTGTTTTAATTATTGTCTTTTGATGCTTTATTTTGAGACCTGTCTTTAAGTTAATGTCTTTTGATGAGACATTTGATGACGGTATCTAGCTAGCTGGCTTCATGGGATGATAGCTAGCCAACTCGCTGGGTGGGAAGGGAGACAGCTAGATCTCTGTGTACAAAGGAAGCTAGCTAGCTGGCTAGTTGGAACGGTCCCTAACTTGCTAGCTGGGTGGAAAGCTAGCTAGTTTGCTCACTTTTTGTGAAGGTGGCTAACTAGCTCGTTGAGTGGGAAGCTATCTATCAAGCTCGCTGGAAATGAAGCTAGGGTTTTAGCTCGCTGGTTGAGACTAGCTCGCTGGGTGGGAAGGTAGTTGCCTAGCTCGTTTGGTGGGAAGGCAGCTAGCTAATTCGCTGATTAGAAATTAGCTACCCAGCTGGCAATAGTGGAAAGCTAGCTAAATAGCTAGCTGGTTGGGCCTTAAGCTTACTAGCTCAATGGTTATGAAGCTAGGTAGCTAGGTTGCTGGGAGAAAAGCCAACTAGCTAGCTCGCTTTGTGAAAAGGTTGTAAGCCAAGCTCCCTGGCTGGGAATCTAGCTAGCCAAGCTCTCTGGATGCAAATGTAGCTCGTTGGGTGGGAAGCTAGGTAGCCATTTTCGCTGGGAAGAAATTTTATCTCCCTGGGGGCCTGGAAGCTATCTAGCTAAGCTCACTGGGTGGAAAGCTAACTAGCCAAGTAGGCTGGGTAGAAAGCTAGCTTGCTGGATGGGAGGTTAGCTAGCCAAGCTTGCTCTGTGGAATGCTAATTAGCCAAGCTCAATTGATAGAATGCTAGCTCATTGGGTGGAAAGCTACATAGCTTGCTCACTGGTGGGGAAGCTAGACAGGTAGCTAGCTTTGTGGGAAGCTAGGCAGCTGAGCTCTCTGAGTGGTAAGCTAGCTAGCCAAGCTCTCTGGGTAGAGAGCCTTGTTGGCTTAGCTAGCCAGCCAAGCTTGTTGGGTGGAAAGCTACCTACCAAAGCTCGCTCGGTGTAAAGCTAGCTCGATGATTGGAAAACTAGCTATCTCGCTGGTTGGGAATCTAGCTAGCCAAGTTCGCTGCGCGGTAAGCTAACTAGTCAAGCTCTCTAGATGGGAAGGTAACTAGCCAAGCTCGCTGCTTCGAAAACTAATTAGCCAAGGTCACTGGGTAGAATGCTGGCTCATTGGGTGGAAAGTTAGGTAGCTAGCTCCCTGAGTGGGAAGCTAGCTAGCCAATTTGCTTGGGGTGAAGCTAATTAGCCAAGATTGCTGGGTAGAATGCTAGTGCATTGTGTGGAAAGCTAGATAGCTACCTTGCCGGTTGGGAAGCTACCTAGGTAGTTCGCTCCATGGGAAGGTAGCAATACAAGCTCACTGGGTGGGAAGGTAGCTAGGCAAGCTAGCTGAATTGGAAGCTAGCTAAGCAAGTTCGATTGGGGGGTAAGCTAGCTCGCCAAGCTCGCTAAATTGGAAATTAGCCAGTCAAGCTCACTGGTGTGGAAGCTAGTTCGGCAAGCTCGCTGGGTGGGAAGGTAGCTAGCCAAGCTTGCTGAATTGGACGCTAGCTAGCCAAGTTTGATGGGGGAAGCTAGCTCGCCAAGCTCACTGAATGGAAAGCTATTTAAGCTTGCTGGTGTGGAAGGTAGTTTGCCAAGCTCGCTGGGTGGGAAGCTAGCAAGACAAGCTCGCTGATTGTGAATCTAACCGGTCAAACTCGCTAGGTGTGAAGCAATCTAGCCAAGCTCGCTGGGTTGAATACCCAGCAAGCTTGGCTAATTAGCTTCCCACCCAGCAAGTTAACTTGTTGGATGAGCTATTAAGTGGGACTTGGGAGCTCCTTCACAAGATCTCTTTAAGTTAATGTCTTTTGATGAGCTACTGAATCCTCTTTAAGTTAAGGTGTTTTGTTGAGCTACTTAGTGAGGGCCCTTTAGCTTAACTTCTTTTGATGAGCTACTTAGTGAGGTCTCTAAGTAAATGCCTTTGATGAGCAACATGAGTGAGATCTCATCAAGTTACTATCTTTTGAAGAGCTACTAAGTGAGACCTCTTTAGCTTAACTTCTTTTGATGAGCTACTTAGTGAGATCTCTTTAAGTTAATGTCTTTGAGCAACATGAGTGAAATTTCATCAAGTTACTATCTTTTGATGAGTTACTTCCTGAGCTCTTTAAGTTGATGTGTTTTGATGAGCTACTTAGTGAGCTCTCTTTCAGTTAATGTCTTTGCTGAGCAACCTGAGTGAGATCTCATCAAGTGAATGACTTTTGATGAGCTTTGTCTTTAAGTGAGATGTCTTTAAGATAATGTGTTTTGATGAGCTACTTAGTGAAACCTGTTTTAATTGTCTTTTGATGCCTTATTTTGAGACCTGTCTTTAAGTTAATGTTTTTTGATGAGACATTTGATGAAGGTATCTAGCTAGCTCACTTGATGGGATCATAGCTAGCCAGCTCGCTGGGTGGGAAGGTACACAGCTAGCTCGCTGTGTACAAAGGAAGCTAGCTAGCTGGCTAGTTGGGACGGTCCCTAACTTGCTAGCCGGGTGGAAAGCTAGCTAGTTTGCTCGCTTTTTGGGAAGGTAGGTAGCTAGCTCGTTGAGTGGGAAGCTATTTATCAAGCTCGCTGGAAATGAAGGTAGGGTTTTAGCTCGCTGGTTGGGACAGTAGTTAGCTAGCTCGCAGGGTGGAAATATAGTTGCCTAGCTCGCTTGGTGGGAAGGCAGCTAGCTAGCTTGCTGATTAGAAATTAGCTACCTAGTTGGGTTTAGTGGAAAGCTAGCTAATTAGCAGCTGGTTGGGCCTGTAGCTTACTAGGTCACTGGTTATGAAGCTAGGTAGCTAGGTTGCTGGGAGAAAAGCTAACTAGCTATGTCGCTGGGTGAAAAGGGTGTAAGCCAAGCTCCCTGGAAGGGAATATAGGTAGCCAAGCTCACTGGGTGCAAATGTATCTTGTTGGGTGGGAAGGTAGCTAGCCAAGTTTGCTGGGAAGAAATTTATCTCCTTGTGGGGGGGGAGGGGCGGAAGCTATCTTGCTAAGCTCACTGGCTGGACAGCTATCTAGTTAAGTTTGCTGGCTAGAAAGCTAGCTCGCTGAATGGGAAGTTAACTAGCCAAGGTTGCTGTTGCTGTGTGGAAAGCTAATTACCCAAGCTCACTTGATAAAATGCTAGCTCATTGGGTGGAAATCTAGGTAGCTTGCTCGCTGGTGGGGAAGCTAGACAGCTAGCTGAGTGGTAAGCAAGCTAGCCAAGCTCTCTGGTTAGGAAGCTAGCTAGCCAAGCTGGTTGGGTGGAAAGCTACCTACCAAAGCTCACTCAGTGTAAAGCTAGCTCGATGATTGGAAAACTAGCTAGCTATCTCGCTCGTTAGGAATCTAGCTAGCCAAGCTTACTTGTGGTAAGCTAGCTAGCCAAGCTCTCTAGATGGGAAGGTAACTAGCCAAGCTCACTGCTTCAAAAGCTAATTAGCCAAGGTCACTGGGTAGAATGCTAGCTCATTGGGTGGAAAATTAGGTAGCTCATTGGGTGGAAAATTAGGTAGCTCACTGGGTGGAAAGCTAGATAGCTAGTTTGCTGGTTGGGAAGCTAGCTAGGTAGCTCGCTCGGTGGGAAGCTAGCAAGACAAGCTTGCTGGGTGGGACGGTAGCTAGCCAAGGTTGCTGAATTGGAAGCTAGCTAGCCAAGTTCGATGGGGGCGGTTAAGCTATCTCACCAAGCTCGCTGAAGGGGAAGCCAGTTCGCCAAGCTCGCTGGTGTGGAAGCCAGTTTGCCAAGCTCGCTAGGTGTGAAGCAAGCGAGCTTGGCTACTTAGCTTCCCACCCAACAAGTTAATGTGTTGGATGAGGTACTAAGTGGGACTTTATTTAAGTTAACTAGTTTTGAGGAGCTACTTAGTGAGATCTATTTAAGTTAATGTCTTTTGATGAACTACTGAATCCTCTTTAAGTTAATGTGTTTTGATGAGCTACTTTGTGAGCTCTCTTTTAAGTTAATGTGTTTTGATGAGTTATTTAGTAATTTCTACTTAAGTTAATGTCTTTTGATTAGCTTCTTAGAGACAACTCACCAATTAAGTGCCTTTTGTAGAGTTACTCAGTGAGCTCTCTTTAAGTTAATGCGGTTTGCTGAGCAACCTGAGTGAAATCTCATCAAGTGAATGACTTTTGATGAGCTACTAAGTGAGATGTCTTTAAGGTAATGTGTTTTGATGAGCTACAGAATGAAACCTGTATTGTCTTTTGATGCTTTATTTTGAGACCTGTCTGTAAGTTAATGTCTTTTGATGAGACATTTGATGACGGTAGCTAGCTAGCTCGCTTCATGGGATGATAGCTAGCCAGCTCGCTGGGTGGGAAGGTACACAGCTAGCTCGCTGTGTACAAAGGAAGCTAGCTAGCTGGCTAGTTGGGACGGTCCCTAACTTGCTAGCCGGGTGGAAAGCTAGCTAGTTGGCTCGCTTTTTGGGAAGGTGGCTAGCTAGCTAGCTCGTTGAGTGGGAAGCTATCTATCTAGCTCGCTGGAAATGAAGCTAGGGTTTTAGCTCGCTGGTTGGGACGGTAGCTAGCTAGCTCCCTGGGTGGGAAGGTAGTTGCCTAGCTTGTTTGGTGGGAAGGCAGCTAGCTAACTTGCTGATTAAAAATTAGCTACCTAGCTCACTTTAGTGGAAAGCTAGCTAATTAGCTAGCTGGTTGGGCCTGTAGCTTACTAGGTCACTGGTTATGAAGCTAGGTAGCTAGGTTGCTGGGAGAAAAGCTAACTAGCTAGATTTCTTTGTGAAAAGGTTGTAAGCCACGATCCCTGGCTGGGAATCTAGCTAGCCAAGCTCTCTGGGTGCAAATGTATCTTGTTGGGTGGGAAGCTAGCTAGCCAAGTTTGGTGGGAAGAAATTTATTTCACGGGGGTGGGGGGTAAGCTCTCTAGCTAAGCTCACTTTGTGGGAAAGTACCTAGCCAAGTAGGCTGGGTAGAAAGCTAGCTTGCTGGATGGGAATGTCGCTAGCCAAGCTTGTTCTGTAGAATGCTAATTAGCCAAGCTCACTTGATAGAATGCTAGCTCATTGGGTGGAAAGCTAGGTAGCTTGCTCGCTGGTGGGGAAGCTAGACAGCTAGCTAGCTTTGTGGGAAGCTAGCTAGCCGAGCTCTCTGAGTGGTAAGCTAGCTAGCCAAGCTCTCTGGTTAGGAAGCTAGCCAGCCAAGCTTGTTGGATGGAAAGGTACTTACCAAAGCTTGCTGGGGGTAAAGCTAGCTCGATGATTGGAAAACTACCTAGTTATCTCGCTGGTTGGGAATCTAGCTAGCCCAGCTCGCTGAATGGTAAGCTAGCTACCCGAGCTCTCTGAGTGGTAAGCTAGCTAGCCAAGCTCACTTAAGGTGAAGCTAATTAGCCAAGATTGCTGGGTAGAATGCTAGCGCACTGTGTGGAAAGCTAGGTAGCTAGCTTGCTGGTTGGGAAGCTAGCTAGGTAGCTCATTAGGTGGGAAGCTAGCAAGACAAACTCACTGGGGGGGAAGGTAGCTAGCCAAGCTTGCTGAATTGGACGCTAGCTAGGCAAGTTCGATGGGGGGAAGGTAGCTCGCCAAGCTCGCTGAATGGGAAGCAAGCGAGTCAAGCTCGCTGGTATGGAAGCTAGTCCGCCAAGCTCTCTGGGTTGGAAGCTAGCAAGACAAGCTCGCTGGTTGTGAAGCTAACCGGCCAAGCACGCCATGTGTGAAGCAAGCTAGCCAAGCTCACTGGTTTGAATACCCAGCAAGCTTGGCTAATTGGATTCCCCCCAAGGGAACTTGGCTAGTTATCTTCCCACCCAACAAGTTCACATGTTGGATGAGGTACTATATGGGACTTATTTAACTAGTTTTGATGAGCTACTTAGAGACAACTCACCAATTAAGTGCCTTTTGTAGAGTTACTTAGTGAGCTCTCTTGCTGCTTGGGAAGCTAGCTAGGTAGCTTGCTTAGTGAGCAGCTAGCTAACCAAGCTCAATTGGTGGGAAGCTAGCTTAACAAGCTTGCTGAATTGGAAGCTAGCTAGCCAAGCTTTCCGATATGGAAGCTAGCTCACCAAGCTCGCTGAATGGACAGCTAACTAAGTCAAGCTCGCTGGTGTGGAAGCTAGTTCGCCAAGCTTGCTGGGTGGGCAGCTAGCAAGACAACGCGCTAGGTGGGAAGGTAGCCTGCCAGGATTGTTGAATTGCAAGCTGGCTAGCCAAGTTCGCTGAGTAGCAATGTAGCTCGCCAAACTTGGTTAATGAGAAGCTAGCTTACGAAGCTCGCTGGGGTGGAAGCTAGCTACCTAAGATCCCCAGGGTGGAAGCTAGTTCACCAAGCTCCCTGGGTGAGAAATAAGCTAGTCAAGCTCGCTTGGGGGAAACTAATTAGCCCAGCTTGCTGGTAGAACGCTAGGGCACTGTTTGTAAAGCTTGGTAGCTAGCTTGCTGGTTGGGATGCTATCTAGGTAGCTAGCTTGCTGGTTGGGAATTCAGCTAGGTAGCTCATTAGGTGGGAAGTTAGCAAGACAAGCTTGTTATGTGGGAAGCTAGTCTGCCAAGCTTGCTGAATTGGAAGCTAGCTAGTCAAATGTGCTGGGTAGCAAACTCGCTTGCAAAACTTTTTAATGGGAAACTAGCTAGCTAAGCTCGCTCTTGTGGAAGCTAGCTAGCTAAGCTCGCCGGGTGGAAGCTTGTTCCCCAAGCTCGCTGGGAGGGAAGCTAGCTAGCCAAGTTCCCTTGGAGGGAACCTAATTAGCCAAGCTTGCCCGGTAGATCGCTAGCACATTGTGCGGGAAGCTAGGTAGCTAGCTTGCTGGTTGGGAAGCTAGCTAGGTAGCTCGCTGGATGGGAAGCTAGCAAGACAAGCTTGCTGTTTGGGAAGCTAGCTTGCCAAGCTTGCTGAATGGGAAGCTAGGTAGATAAGCTTGCCGGGGTGGAAACTAGTTCGCCAAGCTCCTGGGTGGGAAGCTAGCTAGTTAACACGGTGGCTGTGAAGCTAGCTAATTAGCTCACTGGGTGGGAAGTTAGCTAACCACGCTGGCTGTGTTGAAAGCTAATTAGCCAAGCTCACTTGATAGAATGCTAGCTAACTGGCTGGAAACCTAGGTAGTTAGCTTGCTGGTGGGGAAGCTAAACAGCTAGCTGGCTTTGTGGCAAGCTAGCTAGCCAAGCTCTCTGAGTGGGAAGCTAGCTATCTGAGCTCTCTGAGTGGGAAGCTAGCTATCTGAGCTCTATGAGTGGTAAGCTAGCTAGCCAAGCTCTCTCGTTAGGAAGCTAGTTAGCCAAGCTTGCTGGGTGGAACGCTAGTGCACTGTGTGGAAAGCTAAGTAGCTAGCTTGCTTGTTGGGAAGCTAGATAGCTAGTTTGCTGGGTGTGAAGCTAGCCAGACAAGCTCGCTAGGTCCAGTGCTAACCTGCCAAGCTCGCTGAATGTGAAGCTAGCTAGTCAAGCTCACTGGTGTGGAAGCTAGTTCGCCAAGCTTGCTAGGTGTGAAGCAAGGTAATCAAGCTCGCTGATTTCAATACCCAGCAAGCTCGGCTAATTAGCTTCCCACCAAGCTTCCCACTGAGCAAGTTAACGTGTTTGATGAGCTACTAAGTGGGACCGCTTTAAGTTAATGTGTTTTGATGTTACTTAGTGAACTCCCTTTACTTAATGTCTTGTGATGAGCTACTTAATGAGACCTCTTTAAGTTAATGTGTTTTGATGAGCTTCTCAGACAGCTCTATTTAAGTTAATGTCTTATGAGCTACTAATTGTGACCTATTTAAATTAATGTGTTTGATGAGCTACTTAGTGAGATCTCTTTAAGTTAATGTGTTTTGATGAGCTACTTAGGGAGATCTCATTAAGTCAATGTCTTTTGATAAGCTACTTAGACACAACTCACCAATTAAGTGCCTTTTGTAGAGTTACTTAGTGAGCTCTTTTTAAGTTATATCTTTGATGAGCTTCATAGTGAGACCTCTTTAAGTTAATGTATTTTGGTAAGATACTTAGTGAGCTCTCTTTAAGTAAATGTGTTTTGATCAGCTACTTTGTGAGCTCTCTTTAAGTTAATGTGGTTTGCTGAGCAACCTGAGTGAGATCTCAAGTGAATAACTTTTGTTGAGCTACTAAGTGAGAAGTCTAAGTTAATGTGTTCTCATGAGCTACTTAGTGAAACCTATTTTAATTATTGTCTTTTGATGCCTTATTTTGAGACCTGTCTTAAAGTTAATGTCTTTTGATGAGACATTTGATGACGGTATCTAGCTAGCTCGCTTCATGGGATGATACCTAGCCAGCTCGCTGGGTGGGAAGGTAGACAGCTAACTCGCTGATTAGAAATTAGCTACCTAGCTCTCGTTAGTGGAAAGCTAGCTAATTAGCTAGCTGGTTGGGACTGTAGCTTACTAGCTAACTGGTTGTGAACCTAGGTACCTAGGTTGCTGGGAGAAAAGCTAACTAGCTAGCTCACTGGGTAAAAAGGTTGTAAGCCAAGCTCCCTGGCTGGGAATCTAGCTAGCCAAGCTCACTGGGTGAAAAGGTAGCTCGCTCTGTGGAAATCTAGCTTGGTAGCTCGCTTGGTGGGAAGATATCTAGCTAGCTCGCTGTGAGGGAATCTTGCTAGCCAAGCTCGCTGGGTGAAAAGCTAGCTCGCTGTGTGGAAATCTAGCTTGCTAGTTCGCTTGGTGGGAAGATACCTAGCTAGCTCGCTGGGAGGGAATCTAGCTAGCCAAGATCGCTGAATGGTAAGCTAACTAGCCAAGCTGTCTGTTTGGGAAGCTAGCAAGCCAACCTGGCTGAGTGGTAAGCTAACTAGCCAAGTTCTCTGGTTGGGAAGCTAGCTAGCCTAGCTGGTTGGTTAGAAAGCTACCTAGCCAAGCTTGCTCGGTGGAAAGCTAGCTCAATGGTTGGAAAACTAGCTAGCACACTCGCTGGGTGGGAAGATAGCTAGCTAGCTCGCTGGTTGGAAGCTACCTATCCCAGCTCGCTAGAAGAGAAGCTAACTAGCCAAGCTTGCTGCATGGGAAGCTAATTAACCAAACTCACTTGGTTGAACACTAGCTCTCTCGGTGGAAAGCTAGGTAGCTAGCTCACTGGTTGTGAAGCTAGATACCTAGCTCTCTGGGTGGGAAGCTAGCTAGCCAAGATCACTGGGTGGGAAGCTTAATTAGCCAAGCTTTCTGGGTAGAATGCTAGCATGTTGTGTGGAAAGCAAGGTAGCTAGCTTGTTGGTTTGGAGTCTAGCTAGGAAGCCTGCTTGGTGGGAAGCCAGCCTGCCATGCTCACTAGCTGGGAAACAAGCTAGCCAAGCTCGCTAAATTGGAAGCTAGCCAGCCATGCTTGCTGTGTGAGAAGCTAGCTCGCCAAGCTCGCTGAATGGGAAGCAAGATATTCAAACTCGCTGGGGTGGAAACTAGTTCGCCAAGCTTGCTGGGTCAAAGGTAGCAAGCCAAGCTCGCTTGGGTCAAGCTAATTTGCGAAGGTTTCTGGGTAGAACGCTAGCACACTCTGTGGAAAGCTAGGTAGGTAGCTTGCTTGTTGGGAAGCTAGCGATGTAGCTCGCTCGGTGGGAAGCTAGCTGGCCAAGATCGCTTAATGGGCAGCTAGCTTACTGAGCTCGCTGGGTTGGAAGCTAGTTTGCCAGCTCACTGCATGGGAAGCTAGCAGGCCAAGCCAGTTTGTTGGTAAACTTGCTAGCCAAACTCCCTGGGTGGGAAGCTAGATAGCCAAGCTCGCTAGGTGGAAAGGTAGCTAGTCAAGCTCACTGGGTGGAAATGTATCTTGCTGGGTGAAAAGCTAGCTAGTTAGCTCCCTGGCTGTGACGTTAGCTACCTAGCTCGCTAGGTGGGAAGCTACCTAGCCAAGTTTGCTGGGAAGAAATTTACCTCGCTGGGTGGGAAGCCATCTAGCTAAGCTTAGTGGGTTGAAAGCTAGCTAGCCAAGTTGGCTGGGTAGAAAGCTATCTCACTGGGTGGGAAGGTAGCTAGCCAAGCTTGCTGTGTGGAAAGCTAATTACCCAAGCTCACTTGGTAGAATGCTAGCTCGTTGGGTGGAAAGTTAGGTACCTAGCTCACTAGTTGGGAAGCTAGATAGCTAGCTCGCTGGGTGGGAAACTAGCTAGCCAAGCTCGCTGGGTAGAACGCTAGCATGCTGTGTGGAAAAGTAAGTAGCTAGCTTGCTGGTTGGGAAGCTAGCTAGGTAGTTCGCTGGGTGGGAAAATAGCAAGACAAGCTCGCTTGGTGGGAAGCTAGCTTGTCAAGCTCCTTAAGTGGGAAGCTAGCTAGCCAAGCTTGATGGGTGGGAAGCTAGCTCGCCAAGCTCTCTTGATGGGAATCTAGCTAACTAAGCTCGCTGGAGTGGAAGCTAGTTCGCCAAGTTCGCTGGGTGGGAAGCTAGCTGGCCAAGCTAGTTTGTTGGTAAACTAGCTAGCCAAACTTCCTAGGTGGGAAGCTAGATAGTCCACCTCTCTGGGTGAAAAGCTAGCTAGTCAAGCTCACTGGGTGGAAATGTATCTCGCTGGGTAGAAATCAAGCTAGTTACCTCGCTGGCTGTGATGCTAGCTAACTAGCTCGCTAGGTGGGAAGCTAGCTAGCCAAGCTCGCTGGGTAGAAAGCTAGGTCCCTGGGTGGGAAGGTAGCTAGCCAAACTTGCTTTGTGGAAAGCTAATGAGCCAAGCTCACTTGGTAGAATGCTAGCTCGCTGGGTGGGAAGCCAGGTAGCTAGCTTAATGGTTGACAAGCTAGCTGGGTAGCTCGCTGGTGGGAAGCTAGCTAGCCAAGCTTGCTCGGTGAAAAGCTAGTTCAATGCTTCGAAAAGTAGATAGCAAGCTTGCTGGGTGGGAATCTAGCTAGTCAAGATCGCTGGGTAGAAGACTAGCTTGCTTGGTGGAAACTAGCTAGCTAGCTCGCTGGATGGGAAGTTAACTAGCCAAGCTCCGTGTTTGGGAAGCTAGCTATCCAAGTTTACTGGGTGGAAAGGTACCTAGCCAAGTTCACTCAGTTGAAAGCTAGCTCAATGGTTGGAAAAGTACTAGCAAGCTCGCTTGGTGGGAAGGTAGCTAGCTAGTTCGTTAGTTGGGAAGCTACCTAGTCAAGCTCGCTAGATGGGAAGCTAACTAGTCACTCTCGCTGTGTGGAAAGCTAAGTAGCCAAGCTTACGGGGTAGAATATTACCTCTCTCGGTGGAAAACTAGGTAGTTAGCTTGCTGGTGGGGAAGCTAGATAGCTAGCTACCTTTATGGGAAGCTAGCTAGCTGAGCTCTCTGAAAGGTAAGCTAGCTAGCCAAGCTCTCTGATTAGGAAGCTAGCTAGCCAAATTTGCTCAGTGTAAACCTAGCTCAATGGTTGGAAAACTCACTGTTTACCTTGCTGGGTGGGAAGCTAGCTAGCCAAGCTCGCTGGTTTGAATACCCAGCAAGCTTGGCTAATTAGCTTCCCCCCAAACAAACTTGCCTAGTTAGCTTCCCACCCAGTAAGTTAACGTGTTGGATGAGCTACTAAGTGGTACTTATTTAAGTGAATTAGATTTTAGGAGCTCCTTAGTGAGATCTCTTTAAGTTAATGTGTTTTGATGAGCTACTGAATCCTCTTTAAGTTAATGTGTTTTGATGAGCTACTTATTGAAACCTGTTTTAATTATTGTCTTTTGAGGCCTTATTTTGAGACCTGTCTTTAAGTTAATGTCTTTTGATGAGACATTTGATGAAGGTATCTAGCTAGCTCACTTGATGGGATGATAGCTAGCCAGCTCGTTGGGTGGGAAGGTAGACAGCTAGCTCGCTGTGTACAAAGGAAGCTAGCTAGCTGGCTAGTTGGGACGGTCCCTAACTTGCTAGCCGGGTGGAAAGCTAGCTAGTTTGCTCGCTTTTTGGGAAGGTAGCTAGCTAGCTCGTTGAGTGGGAAGCTAGGTTGCTAGATCGCTGGGTGAGACACTAGAGAGCCAAGCTCACTGGGTGGGAAGCTAATTAGCCAAGCTTGCTGGGGAGAAGGCTAGCGCACTGTGTGAAAAGCTAGGTAGCTAGCTTGGTAGTTGGGAAGCTAGCTAGACAGCTCGCTGTGTGGGAAGCCATCAAGACAAGCTCACTGGGTGGGAAGCTAGCTAGCCAAGTTCTGTAGATGGGAAGGTAACTAGCCAAGCCTGCTGCTTCGAAACCTAATTAGCCAAGGTCACTGGGTAGATTGCAAGCTCATTGGGTGGAAAATTAGGTAGCTAGCTCACTGGTTGGGAAGCTAGCTAGCCAAGGTCGCTTGGGGTGCAGGAAATTAGCCAAGATTTCTGGGTAGAATGCTAGTGCACTGTGTGGAAAGCTAGGTAGCTAGCTTGGTGGTTGAAAATCTAACTAGATAGCTCGCTCGGTGGGAAGCTAGCAAGAGAAGCTCACTGGGTTGGAAGGTAGCTAGCCAAGCTTGCTGAATTGGAAGCTAGCTAGTTAAGCTCGTTGGTGTGGCAGCTAGTTCAACAAGCTCGCTGGGTGGGAAGCAATCAAGACAAGCTTGCTGGGTGGGAAGCTAGCTAGCCAAACTTGCTGGGTGGAAAGCTAGCTAGCCAAGCTCCCTGCATGGAAAGTTAGCTAGCAGAGCTCACTGGATGCAAAGCTAGCTCTCTAGGAGTAAAGCTAGCTCGCTGGATGAAAAGCTAGCTTGCTGTGTGGAAAGCTAGCTAGCTAGTACACAGGGTGGGAAGCTAGTTAGCCAAGTTCTCTGAGTGGTAAGCTAGCTAGCCAAGCTCTCTGGTTAGGAAGCTAGCCAGCCAGGCTTGTTGGGGGAAAAGCTATGTACCAAAGCTTGCTCGGTGTAAAGTTAGTTCGATGATTGGAAAACTAGCTAGCTATCTCACTGATTGGGAATCTAGCTAGCCAAGCTCGCTTAGTGGTAAGCTAGCTAGCCAAGTTATCTAGATGGGAAGGTAACTAGCCAAGCTTGCTGCTTCGAAAGCTAATTAGACAAGGTCACTGGGTAGATTGCAAGCTCATTGGGTGGAAAATTAGGTAGCTAGCTCACTGGTTGGGAAGCTAGATAGCTAGCTCACTGGGTGGGAAGCTAGCTAGCCAAGCTTGCTTGGGGTGCAGCTAATTAGCCAAGATTTCTTGGTAGACCGCTAGTGCACTGTGTGGAAAGCTAGGTAGCTAGCTTGCTGGTTGAAAATCTAGCTAGGTAGCTTGCTCGGTGGGAAGCTAGCAAGACAAGCTTGCTGGGTTGGAAGGTAGCTAGCCAAGTTCGATGGGGAGGGAAGCTAGCTCGCCAAGCTCGCTGAATGGGAAGCTAGCTAGTTAAGCTCGCTGGTGTGGCATCTAGTTTGCCAAGCTCGCTGGGTGGGAAGCTAGCAAGACAAGCTCGCTGGTTGTGAAGCTAACCGCCGCCTGGAAAGCCTGTTAGGTGTGAAGTAAGCTACCGACTCGCTGGTTTGAATACCTAGAGCTTAGTAGATCTTCCTTTGCAGCTTGAGACTTGGCTAGTTAGCTTCCTACCCAATAAGTTAAAGTGTTTGGATGAGCTATTAGGGTTTTACTTTATTTATGAACTAGGATTTTTAGGAGCTCCTTAGTGAGATCTCTTTAAGTTAATGTCTTTTGATGAGCTACTGAATCCTCTTTAAGTTAACGTGTTTTGTTGATCTACTTAGTGAGGGCCCTTTAGCTTAACTTCTTTTGATGAGGTACTTAGTGAGATCTCTTTAAGTTAATGTCTTTGATGAGCAACATGAGTGAGATCTCACCAAGTTACTATCTTTTGATGAGTTACTTCCTGAGCTCTCTTTAATGTGTTTTGATGATCTACTTAGTGAGCTCTCTTTAAGTTAATGTGGTTTGCTGAGCAAGCTGAGTGAGATCCCATCAAGTGAATGACTTTTGATGAGCTACTAAGTGAGCTCTCTTAAGTTTTCATTGTTTCATCATAGTTCATAATGTTTTCATTAATAACCTGAGTGAGATCTCATCAAGTAAATGGGTGTTGATGAGCTACTCAGTGAGCTCTGTATAAGTTAATGTGTTTTGATGAGCAACCTGAGTGAGATCTCATCAAGTGAATGTCTTTTTGAGCTACTTAGTGAGAACTCCTTAAGTTAATGTGTTTTGATGAGCAAACTGAGTGAGATCTCATCAAGTCAATGTGTTTTGATGAGCAAGCTGAATGAGATATCATCAAGTTAATGTGCTTTGATGTGCTACTTAGTGAGCTCTCTTTAAGTTAATGTCCTTTGATGAGCTACTTAGTGAGCTCTCTAAGTTAGGATGTTTTGTTAACAACCTGAGTGAGACCTTATCAAGTAAATGTGTTTTGATGAGCTACTCAGTGAGATCTCATCAAGTAAATGTATTTTGATGAGCTACTTAGAGAGCTCTCTATAAGTTAATGTGTTTTGTTGAGCTACTTAGCAAGCTCTCTTTTAGTTAATGTTATTTGATGCGCAACCTAAGTGAGATCTCATCAAGTGAATGTCTTTTGAGGAGCAACATGAGTGAGATCTCATCAAGTTAATCTCATTTGATGAGCAACATGAGTGAGATCTCATCAAGTGAGTGTCTTTTGATGAGCTACTTAGTGATCTCTCTTTAAGTTAATGTGTTTTGATGAGCTACTTAGTGAGCTGTCTAAGTTAGGATGTTTTGATGAGCAACCTGAGTGAGATCTCATCAAGTGAATGTGTTTTGATGAGCTACTTAGTGAGAGCTCCTTAAGTTAATGTGTTTTGATGAGCAACTTGAGTGAGAGCTCATCAAGTGAATGTCATTTTGAGCTACTTAGTCAGACCTCCTTAAGTTAATGTGTTTTGATGAGCAACCTGAGTGAGATCTCATCAAGTAAATGTCTTTTGATGAGCTACTTAGCGAGCTCTGTTTAAGTTAATGTGTTTTGATGAGCAACCTGAGTGATATCTCATCAAATAAATCCCATTTGATGAGCAACATGAGTGAGATCTCATCAAGTAAATGTCTTTTGATGAGCTACTTAGCGAGCTCTCTTTTAGTTAATGTTATTTGATGCGCAACCTAAGTGAGATCTCATCAAGTGAATGTCTTTTGAGGAGCAACATGAGTGAGATCTCATCAAGTTAATCTCATTTGATGAGCAACATGAGTGAGATCTCATCAAATGAGTGTCTTTTGATGAGCTACTTAGTGATCTCTCTTTATGTGTTTTGATGAGCCACCTGAGTTAGATCTCATCAAGTGAATGTGTTTTGATGAGCTACTTAGTGAGCTCTCTAAGTTAGTATGTTTTGATTAGAACCTGAGTGAGATCTCATCAAGTGAATGTCTTTTGATGAGCACCTTAGTGAGACCTCTTTAAGTTAATGTGTTTTGATGAGGTACTTAGTGAGCTCTCTAAGATAGTATGTTTTGATTAGCAACCTGAGTGAGATCTCAAGTCAATGTGTTTTGATGAGCAAGCTGAATGAGATATCATCAAGTTAATGTCCTCTGATGAGCTACTTAGTGAGCTCTCTATAAGGTAATGTGTTTTGATTAGCAAGCTGAGTGAGATCTCATCAAGTAAATGGGTGTTGATGAGATACTTATGAGCTCTCTATAAGTTAATGTGTTTTGATGAGCTACTTAGTGAGCTCTCTAAGTTAGTATCTTTTGATTAGCAAACTGAGTGAGATTTCATCAAGTGAATGTCTTAATGAGCTACTTAGTGAGCTCTCTAAGTTTTCATTGTTTCATCATTGTTCATAATGTTTTCATTAACAGCCTGAGTGAGATCTCATCAAGTAAATGGGTGTTGTTGAGCTACTTAATGAGCTCTCTATAAGGTAATGTGTTTTGATGAGCTACTTAGTGAGCTTTCTAAGTTAGGATGTTTTGATTAGCAACCTGAGTGAGATCTCATCAAGTAAATGTGTTTTGATGAGCTACTTAGTGAGCTCTCTATAAGGTAATGTGTTTTGATGAGCTACTTAGTGAGCTTTCTAAGTTAGTATGTTTTGATTAGCAACCTGAGTGAGATCTCATCAAGTAAATGTCTTTTGATAGTCTACTTGCCGAGCTTCTCTTTAACGCTTAATGTTATTTTGTATGATCAAGCTAGATGTGCAGATCTCATCAAGTGAATAGTCTTTGATGAGTCAAGATGAGTATATCTGCAGTTAATTATTTGATGAGGAACCTGAGTGAGATCTCATCAAGTGAAGGTCTTTTAATGAGCTACTGAGGCCTCTTTAAGATTAATGTCGTATTTGATGACGCTTACTTAGCTAATCTCTCCACATGGACTTAGTTATCGTTTTGATGAGCAACTAGTGGATCTCATCAAGTAAATGTCTTTCATGAGCCACTTAGGTAGCCCTTCTATAAGTTAATGTGTTTTGATAGCAACCTGAGGTGAGATCTATCAAATAAAGCTTTTGATGAACTTTTAGTAGTCTCAATTAAGTAATGGAGGATCTTTCCTGCCTGCACTGGTTCAGTTCATTCTGCTCCATTGAAATCTATTTGTTGATCTCATTGCTGAGGATTGGCCAGGTCCATCTAGAACTGTCTATCATATGTATTTTGTTGAATAATATATGATCTCCTGGTCCTGCTCATTTACTCAGCATCAGTTCATTTAAGTCTCTCCAGGCCTTTCTGAAATCATCCTGTTGGTCATTTCTTACATGATAAAATAATATTCCATAATATTCATATAGCCTACATAGTTTATTCTAGCCATTCTCCTCACCTGTGGACATCATCAGTTTTCGTTTCTAGTCACTACAAAAGTTGGTCCACAAATTCATTCTGTGACATACAGTCCTTTCTTCTTTGTCATAAATCCTTTGGATCAAAGCTAGTAGTAACATCTGTGGATCTAATGTATGCAGTTTACTTCTTAGCATAGTTCAAACTATTCTGACATGGTTGGATTCTGTTCAAACTCCACCATCAATGCATCAATGTCCAGTTTTCCTGCATCCCTCTCAACAATCATTCATTATTTTTCCTGTCATTTTAGCCAATCTGACAGGTGTGTAGTGGTATCTTAGAGTTGTCTTAATTTGCATTTCTCTGATTAATAATGACTTGGAGCATCTTTTTCATATGACTAGAAATAGTTTCAATTTCTATTTCATTCTGAGAATTGTCTGTTCATATCCTTTGACCATTTCTCAATTGGAGAATGGCTTGATTTTTTTTATAAATTAGAGTTAATTCTCATATATTTTGGAAATGAGGCCTTTATCAGAACCAATTGAGTGTAAAATATTTTCCCAGTGTTATTGCTTCCCTTCTAATCTTGTCTGCATTTAGTTTTGTTTTGTACAAAAACTTTCAGTTTGTATAATCGAAATTTTCTATTTTGTGATCAGTAATGATCTCTAGTTCTTCTTTGGTCATAAAGTCCTTCCCTTCCATCAAAGTCTGAGAGGTAAACTATCCTGTGTTCCTCTAATTTATTAATAATTTCTATTCTTTATGCCTATGGTCAATGAACCTATTTTGAACCTTATTCTTGTGCTCGGTGTTAATGTGTGGATCAATGCCTATTTTCTGCCATATTAGTTTTCAATTTTTCCAGTTTTTTATCAAATCAGTAAGTTCTTATCTCCAGTAAAGCTAGGTCTTTGGGTTTTGTCAAAGATTAGGTTGCTATAGTTGTTGATTTTATCCTGAACTAACTCTATTCCACTGATCAACTAATCTATTCCTTAGCCAATAGCAAATGGTTTTGGCAACTGCTGCTCTATAATATAGTTTTATAATCTTCTTTTTTTTTTAATCTTGCCCTTCACTAAAAGTCTATTTTGCTTTGGAATACCTCCTCTCTTAATCTGTTCTTTCTTTTTATCACTCCCCTCTTTTCTCTTTCCTTTCCTATTTCTCTATTGAATAAGATAGATTTCTATATCCAATTGAGTATGTATATGTTTTTGTGTGTGTATTCTTCCCCCTTTAAACTAATTCCAATGAGACGTTTAAGTATTGCTCTTCTCATTTTGTTCATCACTGTAAAAGTTCCTACTTGTGAGTCTCTTTTATGTGAGAAAACATTCCCATTCTATCCCTTTCCACTTTTCCCAGTATATCTGTCTTTCCCATTTCTTCATTTTTCTGAGACTTTTCCCATTTAAATTAAATTACATTTATGCCCTCTTCCTATGTAGAATCTTACTAAATTCCCTAATTATGATAATATTCTTAAAAGTAAAATATTTTCCCATATAGAAATGTAACTGATTTTACTTTGAGAACCTTATAATCATTTTGCTTGGATCATTGAATTGCTGAGAAGAGCCAAGTCTGTCATAGTTGAACATCACACAATCTTGTTCCTTTGTACAATATTTTCCTGATTTTTCTTTGTTCATTCAGCATCAGTTCATGGAAATCTTCCCAGGATTTTCTAAAACCAGTTTTTTTTTCATGTTTTTTTATAGAACAATAATATTGCATAACTTATTCAGCCATTTCCCAAATGGAGGACATTCACTCATTTTCCAATTCTTTATCACCATGAAAAGAGCTGCCACAAACATTTTTGCAACATGTAGATCCTTTCCCCTTTATTATGAATTCTTTGGGATACTGACCAGTAGTGGCATTTCTGGATCAAAGGGTATGTGTGGTTTTGACTCCTTTATATTAAATCTCTTTTAATAATTTCCTTGCATTATTTTAATTTCTCTTAACAAAATGTTTTACTACCATTCTTATCTCTTTAACTCTTCCAGGAATTCTTGTTTGACTTTGGTCCAATAAACATTTTTCTTCAAGGCCTTGCTTATAGATATTTTCATATTACTATCTTCTTCTGAGTTTATGCCTTAGTCTTCTATGCCACTATAAAATCTTTTTATGATCCATTTTTTGTTGTTTACTAATTTTTTCCAGCATGTTTCTTGGCTTTGTGTTATATGAAGTTGGGCTCTGCTCACTTGGAATTGGGGAGACACAGCTTCAGATTATTGTGCTGCTGTTTTCAGAGCTAGTTTTAAAAGTCTGAAAGTTTTTGGTGTTTCCATGGTGAAATGATGGGGAAGAAGCATAGTTACTACACTTTTCATCTGTGCTCTGGTCTTTTCACAGGAAAAGCCCCTGGTTCCCTGTAGTCACATGTGCTAGGGCTCCTCTTTGGCTTGGGATTGTGGCCAGGTCCCCTGCACCCTTGTGACTGATAAGAATTGCTCCTCTTCAGCCTAGAACTGTGACCCAGAGCTGATTATAGCAATAGAATTAAGAACTGGCATCAGCTGCCCCTAGTGTCAGCATGCAGTGTCCCTGTAATCTCTTTGTAACCATTTATTCAAACTTCTTTATTGTCCCTGGGCTGAAAACTCCTAAAGCTGCTGCACTGCTGCTGCCCCTATTGCAGCTACTTTCAAGACCCGCTTCTTGTTCTGTTGCCATTCTCTAGAGTGCTTTTACCCTATTGTCACAGACCTCTCCTGCTGACCTCCTAAGTTATCTTAGGCTGGAAAATAGTCTCATTCTAAGCTCTTGTTGACTCTATCACTTCAAAATTCAATTTGAGGAGTTATTTTAAAGTTGTTTGATGGGGTATGTTGGCAAAGTACACCTGGGTTGCTGCCAGCATTCTACCTATTTGGCTCTATCCCAGATGATAAAGGTTGAGTCAGAAATCAAACTGAGGTCTTCCTGACTCCAATTCTGGATATCTATCCACTGTGTCACCTATATAGCTAATGACAATAGTAATCAAGTGATAAATAGGTCCCCATTAGTGAAAGTAATGAATCTTATAAAGTAGTTATATTATTTGAAATTGCATTGCATATTCCATTTAAATGGAACCAGTGATCATACTTTTTATACTTATAATTTCCAACAGAATGAATTCAAATATATATGATCATGGGACTCATTATTTCCAATAATCAGAGTTCAATTGGACTTCACTCTAATACTGCTTCCTATAGAACAAGTTTCAATAATTATAAAATTATAGCTAGTGCAACCTAACTTTATTTTCCCAATACCAACTTCCATCAATATGTGGCTATACAGAACAGACAGAGATAGAAGAATTGCTACATTGATAAAATCATATATCTAGTGAGGATGTCAGAGTATTTGAGAACAGATTATTCTAAAATATCTTCCACTTGCCCATCAGTTGGAGAATGGCTGAATAAATTGTGGTATATGAATATTATGGAATATTATTGTTCTGTAAGAAATGACCAACAGGATGATTTCAGAAAGGCCTGGAGAGACTTACACGAACTGATGCTGAGTGAAATGAGCAGGACCAGGAGATCATTATATACTTCAACAACAATACTATATGATGACCAGTTCTGATGGACCTGGCCATCCTCAGCAACGAGATCAACCAAATCATTTCCAGTGGAGCAGTAATGAACTGAACCAGCTACACCCAGAGAAAGAACTCTGAGTGATGACTAAAAACCATTACATTGAACTCCCAATCCCTATATTTATGCCCACCTGCATTTTTGATTTCCTTCACAAGCTAATTGTACAATATTTCAGAGTCTGATTCTTTTTGTACAGCAAAATAATGGTTTGGTCATGTAAAAAAAATAAATAAATGAAATAAAATATCTTCCACTAATGCCTTCCTTTAATGGCTCAATATGGCTCATACAGGTGACCTTTGGTACACAAAGACTGAGTCAGTAGAGCATACCTAAAATAGGTACTAGAAAGGTACAACCACAGATCCAGCCATAGATTGACTGACTACATGTCTCATGTTTGAGGTGAAAAAATCCTAATCCTCATCCATTTGGTTATTGGAGAACAACTTGCTTTTGTGAGCTTAACAGCTCAAAAACCATCTTCTGACAGAGCTTTGAAGGGTTGAAATCTTAATGCGTTATGGAGAGGAAGATCAACTGCCCCAAAGAAATTACAGATCCTTGAAATATTGGAGTAAGTATTTTAAAGCATAACTTGAAATAAGTGGCTAACTTTGGGCTAGCAACTAAAAAATGTTGCTCATACATTTGGTTATTGGAGAACAACTTCTTTTTGAGCATAACAACTCAAAAACCCACCTTCTGCCAGGTCTTGGAAAGGATTGAATTCCTAATGTCTTATGGAGAAGACCAACTACCCCAAGGAAATTATAGATCCTAAAGTATTGAAGTAAGTTTTTTAAAGCATGACTTGAAACAAGTGGCTAACTTTGGGCCAGCAGCTAAAAAAAAAAAGTTGCTCATAAATTAACAAAATAATGCCTAGAAGCAAGAGAGGATGCCTAAGGCTGTGATTTTTATTAATGATGAACCCACCGTCTGCTATTGGGAAATTTGCTTTCAGTATGTCACCTAAACATAATTAGCCATGCTATTGAAATAACTGCTGCATCCACTCTACTGAAAAAATGACATGATGGGAATAACTTACTCTCAAATTACAGTAATATGGCAATTTACTGAAATTGAGGAATTTACTTTCTCTTTGGTGGAATATAAAATCCTTGAAGGTAGAGATTGGTTTTTATTGACTTTATATTCCCCAGGATTTTGTGGGTTTTGTTTGCCCTTTGTTTTTGAAGAGAGCCATGACATGCGAGTAAGTCAGACTGAAGGGAGGGAGGGCTGTGCAAAGAACCAGTCTCACTTTATTTTCTGGAGTCATCTGAGTCCAGTGGCAAGATAGAAATCAGGACAACTGGAGAGAGCCTACTCTGGTACTTAATCAGTGCTGATTGGATTTGTCACAGTTCTAGCTTATTCATTCAGCTCTTTGAGGACATAGGCCATTCCATCTATCCTAATCTAAAGGTGTTGGTGTGTGTCCTAGATAAAAATAGAGATTAGGCCTATGAATTCCTGGTAAGGAAAGTTTCTCTAACCATAGGATGGCACCTTATGTTTTTGGAGAATTGTCTAGCACTGAGAAATTAGGGGACTTGTCAAAAATCACATAACTAATATATATTAGGGGCTTGGCTCCAAGTCTAGCTCTCTTTCCACTCAGTCACACGGTCTCTCCTTAATTCAGAAGAAATTTGACCTTTTTTAGCTTTTCCCTATGAATCAGGAGCTGAGGCTTATGAAAATCAGAGTAACATAGTAGATAAAGAGCTAGTTTTAGAATCAAGAACTGAGTGATCCAATTTGATGTTCAAGACTACATGCAAAGTTTGCATGATGTGGCTTCCATTAGAGTGGAAGCTCTGTGAGGATAGAAATTGCCAATTACCTCTTTTTTATCCCCAACTCTCAGCACGGTATCTGGATATAGTAGACATTTAATAAATGTTTATTAATTGTTGCAGTAAAAGTCTCACCTCATATACTGGGTAATGGCTAAACAATCCTGGGCAGATCACTTAAATTCAGATTTCCTTAAGCATATGTCTGAAATATTAAGTTACAGGAAAATTGCTCAATTGCCTTAGTAGAGGGAATTTCCTCATCAGGATTTCTTTTATACCCACAAATCCCAGGTGGAGATAAAAAAGTGGAATATGATATAATATATGTTCAGAGTTGGGGAAATGACATTTTTATTAAAAAGGAAATAAAAGCTATGCTTTATTATGACAATGTAATGGGGATGAAGAAGCATTAGAATGGAATTTTAAAGCTAAAAAAAGACCTTGGATCCCATTGGAATAGAAAGAAAAGTAGCTCTTGTATTAGGTTCTGGGATCAAATTCTACTTGGATGGGAGGTCACCCATGTAAATTTAGGCAAGACACCTATTCAAGGTCACAGTATTAAGGGAGAAGAGCTAGACTTCAAATCCAGGTCCTTTGACTCCAAATTTTGTTTCAGTTTTTCACATATGAAATAAGGAGGTACATTAGATAGTTTCAAAGATCCTTCCATTTCCAAATCCATGAGCCTATAAGTGTAAAAGCCTAATTTTGAATCCAGGCTCTGCTCTTTTGAAATGGCCTTGGCAATGCTCTCTCAGTATCTTAGGTTCCTCATTTATTCAATGACAGGATTGAAATTAGGTAGCTTTGGAAGTTACTTGTAGATGACTCAGTAGATAGACGGCTAGGTATGGATTCAGGAGGACCTGAATTCAAATCCAGCTAAGAAATCTACTAGCTTTTTGGCTCTAGGCAAGTCTTTCAACGTCTGTTTGCCTCAGTTTCCTTAACTGCACAATGGAGCCTCTGGAAAAGGAAATGACAAACCACTTCAGTATCTTTGTGGAGAAAACCCCAAATGAAATCACAAAGAGTCAGATGTGATTAAAAAAGATAATACCAATGAGGAACCCTCTGGATCCAATTTTGCTTCCCTCATTTTAAGAAATGAAGTAACTGAGGCTCAAACTAGGAAACTAATGTCATATAATAACATAGTCATATATATGTATAGATATACATATATAGAGAAATATGTAAACATATAATTAAGTTAGTTACAAAATCAGAACTTAGGTCTCTGTGTTCTTGCTCTATCTTTCTGATTTACAATAACTGATAACACTGGTAAAGGGACCCAGGAGAAGTAAGACATCAGTCTTCATAGCATCCTTACTTAGGATGCTTGAACTCTATTGCACCTCCTGGGCCTGCTCCCAATAGTGAAGAAGGGAGTAAACTCACTCATGCTTGGCAGGTATATTACCTCTTCCAGACTGCTCTGATATATTTAATAAATTATCTCTTTCTGTTCACTAAGTGAAACACTGGAAGTCAAAAGGAATGAAAATCCAACCAAAGAATAAGCATTTTGAAAGGATGTTGGCCTATATCTAATCAAAACCAGATTCTTATTCAGAAAAGAAGAAAAATCTCATCCATTGAACACTGTAGTTAAAAATGCTTCCCAGCAGAATTTAATATTACTCACTGTCTCAGATGAAATGCCTTACATACATGGAAAGTTATCTTGTTATAGGTACCTAACACTGGCACCATGTTCCAATCTTTTCAAACTTAAAAAAGAAAAAAAAAGTGGGCTGGAGATAATCAATTTATTAATTTTAAGCACTAATTACACTAGAGTCATAGAAGAGCAATTTATACTTACACAGTCATATGAGCAGAGAAGTCTGTCCCTTTTGTTGAGCAGGAAATAACAGTGTTGATTACAGGGGTATGTGTATTTAAAATTAATAAATTGGTTGGACAATATTATGAATCCATTTTCTCTATTTGCAAATAAATGTATTTCTATCTATGTGTTTCAAGTCCTCTATACAGCAAAAGGCATTCCCTCTTAATATTTTGGGGTGCCTATAAAATAGACCTTAAAAATATTTGTGTTTTTGAAATGTATCTGTATCCAAAGAATTCCACCATTACTGATATTGATGTAAGAGATGGTTGATTAGGATATATGTTCAAATAGACCAATGATTTTGTTGACTTTAAGGAACTAGACCAGTTAACTCCTTCTAATCAATACAGATCAGCAATTCTTCCTCAATCTGTAGTCTGAATGAATTACTTGAGACACTAAGATGTCTCAAGTGACTTGTCCAGGTTCATGCACTCATCACAAGTCAATGACTGACTTTTAGCCTGGGTATTTGGCTCCACAGCAACTTTCTATTTTTTATGCAAGATCAGTATCAATGGCTTAATTCTTTCCTAATGCACCACGTTCTAGATCTATTGGAGTGTTCTTTCCTTGCCATGCTTAGAGACTATGATGTAAAACTGCGGACTGGCTTGGTAATTGAATGTGGCGTTAAGTACTTGGGCAGTCTAATGGCACTTAGATCTGTCAAAGAATTGTCCACCAGCCAAAGGGTTTGTACTCTTATTAGTCTTTGGAGAATCCTGTTCAAATTGTCTGCTTGATAAGGGTCTCCCAAAGCCTGAAATGAAATGTTCAAATTCTGGAGGAGGGCAAGAAGGTGAAAAAGCAATTTCCTTTTTGCAGCATTTTCCAAAAACTTTTTTTTTTAAGATCTGATTATCTCACACAAAACCACAACACTTCCTACTTCCCTGAAACCCATAATTAATGACAATCCAGAGTCCTGTGAATATCGTGCAAGGAAGGTAATATCAGTATTTTATTTTTGAAAAAGACAACTGTGGATTTATGTCTAAGAATAACTGTAAAAATAACTTTGCAAGGTGGCTAGTTTTTAATAATCATTCTATCAACCTTCTTGATTTCAAAGGCACTAAACTAATTTCTGTTCTAAGCTCTAAAATTATATTATCTCCTTTTAAAATAAAATTTCTGTATGATCACTATTAATTTCATAACCAGTAATTCTGGGATCTAGTGTAAATACAAAAGAGTAAATACAAAGAGTAAATACTCTGATTGATTGGAAAGGGGCAATCATTCTAAAAGGCAGAGCCAAAAAGGACCTTTGGTCCATATATCCCCTACACCTACTATTAAATTGTTCATTGATCAAAGGCTTATAAAGTTGAAAGAGATCTTAGAAGCTATCTCATTTCCTAATTGATAAATGGTCAAAGGATATGAACAGACAGTTTTCTAATGAAAAAATCAAAACAATTTATGATCATATAAAATGTTCCAAATCATTACTGATTAGAGAAATGCAAATTAAAACAACTTTGGGATATCAATTTTTACCTATTAGATTGGCTAAAATGATTGAAAGAGAAAGTTGACAAATGTTGGAAGAGATGTAGAAAAGTTGGGACAGCAATCCATTGTTGGTAGAATTGTGTACTGATCCAACCATTTTGGAGAGCAATCTGGAATTATACCCAAAGAGTTATTATATTGCGTAGGCCCTTTGATCTAGCAATACCACTTCTATGTCTGTTTCCAAAAATGATTAGAGAAAAAAGTTTCCATAGTGGCGACAAAGAACTGGAAATTGCAGGGATGGTTATCAATTGGGTTAGGGCTATGCAAGTTGTAGTATGAAGTTGTGGCTATCTTGTCTAATCCTCTCTGCAGATCACAGATCTAAAGTCAAATGGTACCTCAGAGAGATTTAGTCCAACCTTTGCATTTTAAGGCTGAGGAAACTATCATTAAGATTAATAATTAGAATTTAGTGACTTGCTGCCTTCTGACTGAAGATCTGAAGCTCAAAAAAAATCTTAGAGGACATATACTCCAACATAATCATTTTATAAATGAGAAAAGGGAAGTGATTTGTCCAAAGTCACAAAAACAATAAGTGGCAGAGTCAGAATTTTTCCTTGTTCAAAGGAAAGGGATCTTCTAGACAAATTTTAAAGATGGCTTCCATCTTTAAACTTCCTGACAACCAAAGGAGTTCCAGTTAAATATCTAGATGATTGATACATTATTAGGGACCCCCCCCCAAAATGAAATGGAGAAATAGGAACTTTGTTAATTTTTAGAGGGAATTTTGCTCCCTTCTGATCAATAAATCCATTCTAAATCAACAAGCACAGATTTAAAATCTACCTTGTTCTAGGCACTGTACTAGATGCTGGAATATTGATATAAAGCTCAAAATGAAATCATTCCTGTCTTCAAGCAGCTGACATTCTGAGGGATGCTAGAGAAATGGTAAAATTACTGATAAATACTAGTGGGTTTTTTTTAAATCATCATTGTTATCTATTTTTTTAAATCATGTTTAAAGAATAATGAAGAAGGTACATGTACTTAGGTCATAGAACTTTTGAAAAACTCTTACCATACATTCTTCCCAGTTTTCTTGTTGCCACTTTTCTCACTTGTCTTTTTCAAGTACTTTTTTCTTTGGAGAAAAAAGATATTCTTCACATCTAAAAAGCGTGTCTTCTTCAGAAGGCCCTAAATAAAAAGCATAATAAAATATGATAGAATATCTTTATGAGGTGAGCTTTGGAGAAGGACCAAGCAGTACTCCAGCTAGTTTAAGGCAATCAGTGTTTGTTCCTGGAGAACAAGATTTAGAAGGAATCTTGGCAGGACTTTCAGTCCCTCTGCTGGACAAAAGCAATTGAGTTAAGTAGGTAGTTATCATTAGCTGCTACAGGAAAGAAGTAGATATGACTTTCTTCTCTCAAGGTGTTATATCCCAGTTGAGCTTCCGGGTTTCACCCTTTCCTTCCCTACAACTGGCCTATAGCAGCCTTGCCACTAGGAATTCCAAGGTGTCCTAGAATATGCTTTCTCTATCTCAAGTGAATGAGAACACATTTTATATAACTTGCCAGAGCTATAAAATTGCTAGTTACAGCTCTGGGAACATGACCAATAACTGCTTTTATAAGCAACCTGTGTAATTTGAGGCTTTTGATGTACTTTATTGTCAAGTTTCAGGAGATAAGACATGACAGATTTATATCCAAACACTGTAAGTACCAACCAAACATGTTATAAAAAATTCTTCTATATCTGGGGATTTGTTAGGCTAAGAAAAAGGAAAAATTCTCCATATTGCCAACTTCCTAATCATTGCAAATCGTTCTTCTCATCTTTTGACTTGTGTGAAATGAGATATGACAAATACCTTGCTTCTCACAGGTCTTCTAAGGCAAATGAAACTCTATTTGCTAATATTTAAACCCTCTATTTTTATCCCAGGTTTAAATATTAGCAAATGGTTGGTTTTTTGGATGTTGGTCCTCAACTGAATGACTCATTCAGATCTTTCTTTTGCCTTTGATGGCAGCTTGTTTTTTTTTTAATCCATGTTGCTTTCCAACTGAATGCTAAGCAGAGAAAAAGAGACAAAGGAAAACTTCAGTGAACAAATCATGGCAACCACTTGACACAGTGGATAGAGTAGAGATGTTGGAGTTAGTTAAAGTCCAAGCTTAAATCTTGTCCCAGAAACTTCTTAGCTTTGTAATCCTGGACAAGTTACTTTGTATTCCTGGATCATTTGTTTAACTTCTCTCAGCTTCAGTTTCTTCATTTGGAAAATGGGAAGAATTACTTTACCTACCTCCCTGGGTTTCTGTGAAAATTAATGACATAATCTATGTAAAGTGCTTCAAAAACTTTACATCTACTTATCATACAGTGATGATTACATTTTATTTAGTGGTTCTGTTACAGATTGTGATAAGGTCATTAAGGGCTTCTGATAAAGCAAATTTTTATATTACAATGGATTTTATCAATCACTTGGATCCACATTCTCTTTTTCCTTGGATAATCTGGAGTTGACCATCATTCAGATTTTCGTCAAACTCCATTAAAAAAAATAAATCATCGATGTGTGAGGAATTAAACTGATCACAAAAGATATCAAATCAAACTTCTCCATGCCTTTCCCCATCCAATATGCCTTGTTTATCACTGATGAAAACCAGGCACTGATTTGCAGATTTCAGCATTTATGTACTACATTATGGCCTTAAACTGTGTAAGGTCCTTAAGAGTATGTGTTGTTTTGTTTTGGCTTTGTACAGTGTTCGGCACATTTTTACTGTTATTAATATCCATCTCTTTGTGATCCAGTTTGGTGTTTTCTTGGCAAATGGCTACAGTGGTTTACCATTTTCTTCTCCAGCTCATTTTACAGATGTAGTACTGAGGCAAACAGAGTTAAGTGATTTACTCAGGAGCACACAGCTAAGTAAGTGTCAGAGGCTAGATTTGGACTCATTAAGAGAACTTTTTGTTTCCAGGCTCAGAACTCGAATTGCTGTACTATTTAACTGCCCCATGGTTGGCATATAGGAGATAATCAATGATGATTGAGGTTGAAGTTGACTGGACATTAAAAATGTCCCCCCCAAAGGCAAGGAGAGGAAGAAAGAATGTTGAAATTAAATGATTCAGTATTTTGAATTATCCTTTAATTCACTATTTGAATTATCTAACAAATAGGTGCTTCTGAACCTGGAAATAACCAAAGTTACCAGAAAGGACCACTTGAGTTCTCTAAGTACTTTTCTTTCGCTAATATGAGTCATTTTCATTCCCTCTCCATGCCTTTCTCTATTCAAAATATCTTATTTATCACTGATGAAAATAATTTATCCAGCTCACACCTGTTTCTGCAACTATTTCGCCAGGAATCAGGGAGGCGGAGACTGTCTGCCCTGCTTGCAGCCAGAGAAACATGGGAAATTGCTTGATACCTTAAAGTAGTGGGCCTGTCATCTTCAAGGCCATTTCAAAACAAAATGCCCAAGTATTTTGAGCATGTACTTTTGGTTCATTATGCTTAGCTCAAAGAATCATAGGGATAAAAAATGGAATAATCAGCTAATTACTAGGGAGAAAGTTTCACTCTGTACTGCACTGAAGTGGGAGAAGAAAAGTTTGGGATATATTTCTATATGGCTCATGTCCCAGAATTACTCAATTCACCTCCCTTTGTTGTTGTTTGACTTCTATTGATCTTTTGCTCCCTTAATTATTTCTCTTTAAAGGAACTTTCAAAGATTATTTTGAAGTTGGAGGCCAAAAGTCATCTCAATGCTGAGAAGCTGTATTAAATTGGATTGCCTTTTTTAGCTCAGTCTTGGATGGTAATTGAAGCTATATCTCAATAGCTGAGAGCTCCAGTCTTTACTATCTGACAGCTGAGAGATGGCGGCATGAACCTCATACCTCAGAGTTTATTCTTTCTTTCTTGTCAGACTTGCAACTTCCAATAAGCAATCACTGAATAACTTTCTGAGATTTTAAAATAACAAAAATATCCATTTTCCCTCCAGCTAATTGGGAGAGATTAATTTTTAACATTCTCTAATAATTAGAGTCTTGGGAACTAATTATTTATCATACCCCCAGATAATCTCTCTTTTCTTAGGAACTCTCTCTAGATATCTGAGATTTGGGAACAGCTGAACTATTTTTGATATCTATTTCAAGATTTAATCTACAGAGAGAAGTTGATTCTTGTTGCAGGGTATTAATTTCCTTAAAAAAATATTCTTTCTCTGGAACCCAAAGTGAACCTTTTAATGTAAAGGCAAATAGCTTTTATTTCTGAGAATCATGGAAACTTAGAACTAAGAAGGTTATTTTAGATTGTGGTCAAATAGGAATCATCAAATCAGATTCCTGAGCTATACAGGTATCCCTATAACAGTATCTCTGACTAGTGGCCATTGTGTTTCTTCTTGAACATGTCCAATGATAAGAAACTCGTTATCTGTCAAATGATTCCATTCCAATTCTGGATTTTACTTAATAGTAAGTCCTTTGCTCAAGTCTTGTACTCTAGGTCTAGATCCCTATATAGATCAAACTTCTTCCAGATGATTGCTTTACATTTGTTTGAAGATATTAATCATATTTTCTTCAAGTTGTCTTTTCCTCAAGTTAGCCAGGCCCAGTTCCTGATAACCCTTTGTCATCCTCTCACCATGACGATCTCTGGATAAATTCTGTTTCATATATATCCCTTTTAAAATGTGGTACCTAAAAATAGACACAACTATCTAGTCATAGTCACAATGAATGTAGAATATAATTACTATTGCCTTCTATAATCTAATATAGCCTACTATAAATTGAACTTTTTGAAGTAGTTATTTTACTGTTGACTTACATTGAATTTCCAGATCAGATTTCTGATCTATCAGTGAAATGATCCTATCAAAAAGAAAAATGCTATTAGTTTGTCTTGATTTCTTTTAAAAGAACCATGTTGGCCCCTAGTAAACACTTCTTCTTTTTATAAGTGCTGAAACAATATGTTTAATAATATCCTTTTTTTCCTGGGGTTCAACAGAAAGCATATTAGTTTATAACTGCCAGAAGCCAAACTTTTGTTATTTTTTTAAAAATCAGTTTAGCTACCTCAAGCAATGTAATTATTCAACATTTTTAAAAGAAACTTTTAATAGTAGTTCAACAATCATGACCACATTTTCCTCAATTCTCTTGTTTATAATCAATCACCTTGGTATGGAACTTGTAATGGGCTGAGGTTTGAGCTGATGCACTGAGGTCCCAAGTACATGAGGCTAGATAGTAATTGGGCTATACTCTATTAATATACATGATTGGATTAAGAATGGTCCCTGCCCACTCTCCTTGCAAGTCCTGATGTGTTGTATAGGAAATGACGATTTTGGTGGGTGGAGGCAGAGAGGGAAGAAGACAAGCTGGGAGAGATTGGGCTGAGTTTGAGACTCGAGTTGCTGCTTGTGTGGCTGCTGGTCGAGCTAGCTTCTTGACTCAGCTGCACACATTGCTTATCCGATTCTCTTCCACCTCCGATCCTTCTTCACTGAGAATAAAGACTGACGATTTTCCCCTAACCTGAATTCCTGTCTCGTGCTGATCTTAAAATACACGATCTTAACATTTGGCGCCCAACGTGGGGCACGAACCCACGACCCTGAGATTAAGAGTCTCATGCTCTACGGACTGAGCTAGCTATAAAGAGAGTAGTCAGAACTCCTTTTCAGTCCACTCAGCAGAATGAATTGTACGCGATCATTCTAGCTCTTACTTATTATCCAGGAGACATAAATATAATATCTGATTCGGCCTATTCAGTAGGTGTGGTACAAAGAATTGCCACAGCCCAAATAAAATTTGCAGCCTCTAATATATATCAGCTCTTTAAGAAACTTCAAGAGCAAGTGAGAAAGCATCCAGGTAAGATCTATATATTACATGTCCATTCTCATAGTGGACTTCCAGGTCCCATATTTGATGGCAATTCAAAGGCAGATAGCCTTCTAACTATGTTGGTCAATACCCCTTTGTTCCAAGAAGCTCAGGCATCTCATTCTAAATATCATCAGGCTGCTCGAGCTTTACGTTTACAATTTGGAATAACAAAAGAGGAAGCTAGGAGCATAGTAAAAGCCTGTACGGCTTGCCTTCCTTTCCATGCTCCTACACTGCCTCCAGGGAAGAACCCTCGTGGTTTGAGACCCAATGAAATCTGGCAAATGGATGTGACCCATTATAAATCTTTTGGTCGTCTGTCTTTCATCCATGTTGTGGTAGACACCTTTTCAGGATTCACTTTTGCAATGCCAGCAGCAAAAGAGACAGCCCGAGTGGTCACTGAATTCCTCATACAAGCATTTGCCATTATGGGTGTGCCACAAGCAATAAAAACAGACAATGGTCCTGCTTATACTTCGAAACATTTTGCACACTTTTGTGCACAGTATAAGATTTTACACACCACAGGCATACCTTTTAATCCTCAAGGACAGGCAATAGTGGAGAGGAGAAACAGAGATATTAAGACACTACTCCAAAAACAAAAGAAAGGGGGAGCCACAGGTAATCCTAGAGAACTTCTAAATCTAACTCTTTATACTATTAACTTCTTGATTTTTGACAAAGATGCACTGGCTCCGGCTGACAGGTTTTATAACCCACCAGAAGGTCAGTGTGCAGTGCGAGCAGCTCCACTATCTTTAGATAATCGCCAGGTGATGTGGAGAGACCCAGAAAGTGGTGAATGGAAAGGACCAGATAGGCTAACTGCTTTGGGGAGAGGGTTTGCTTGTATCTCTACAGGTGGAGAAGGAATCAGATGGGTGCCAACGAGCCATATTCGCCTTGTCCATCGCAGAGAGACGGAGCAGACCTTTGAAACAAAGGAGAAGACCCAAGAAATATCGGGTGGTGCTGTTGCTGATTGTGCTCACCATTGAAAGAGCGTGGCAGTTATGGCGTTTGACTCATGGACATCAAAGATTGTCGGACTTCAAAACCCTCAGGAATCATTGGATTCTCTGAGCCATAGGACTCAAAACCCTCAGGAATCATTGGATTCTCTGAGCCATAGGACTTGAAAACTCTCAGGAATCATTGGATTCTCTGAGACATAGGACTTTGAAAACCCTCAGGAATCATTGGATTCTCTGAGCCATAGGACTTGAAAACTCTCAGGAATCATTGGATTCTCTGAGACATAGGACTTGAAAACTCTCAGGAATCATTGGATTCTCTGAGAAATGATAAGACTATTACAACACTTCAAAATCTGCTGGAATCATTGGATTCCCTAACACATAAAAGACTTTTCAGGACTTCAAAAACTCAGGGGGATCACTGGATTCCCTGACATGTGAAACAATGGACAATAGATTGGTTTTGGACTATCTCTTGGCTGCTGAAGAAGGTGTATGTGTGACTGTTGTTTACATACCCACCTTCTAGGACTTCTGGTGATCTTTTCCAACACCATGTTGATTTATATTGTTTGCTATTCTGCTACTTGTGTGTACAATTCATGTTTGTTACACCACATCGAGCCTGCACTGACTGAGGGGAGGGTCATCCCTAATAGCCTCTGCGTTATTGCTATGTGCTTGTGTAATACCTCCCATGCTGATGGGTTTGTGCATAATAAGACCCTTCAGCCCAGAAACCCGCTAGCAACCCCCATTTCCCTTTGGTGCTTTCATCTCCCTTCCTGAGATGTCAGGAGGGCGTGATCATCTCCTTTTTAGTGCTTTCACCTCCTTTCCTGAGAAGTCAGGGAGGCTGTGATCACCTCCTTTTCGGTGCTTTCACCTCCTTCCCTGAGAAGTTAGGGAGGCTGTGATCACCTCCCCTTGGGGGCTCTGACTTCCCTGAGGAGTCAGGGATGGCATGACCACCGGTGTTCTAAAATAAAAGAAAGCGGGAAATGTAATGGGCTGAGGTTTGAGCTGATGCACTGAGGTCCCAAGTACATGAGGCTAGATAGTAATTGGGCTATACTCTATTAATATACATGATTGGATTAAGAATGGTCCCTGCCCACTCTCCTTGCAAGTCCTGATGTGTTGTATAGGAAATGACGATTTTGGTGGGTGGAGGCAGAGAGGGAAGAAGACAAGCTGGGAGAGATTGGGCTGAGTTTGAGACTCCGAGCTGCTGCTTGTGTGGCTGCTGGTCGAGCTAGCTTCTTGACTCAGCTGCACACATTGCTATCGCCGATTCTCTTCCACCTCCGATCCTTCTTCACTGAGAATAAAGACTGACGATTTTCCCCTAACCTGAATTCCTGTCTCGTGCTGATCTTAAAATACACGATCTTAACAGGAACTCATCTCAAGAGTCTTTGTGTTTTCTTACTATCTCTTCATCTATTTGAAGTTGCAATCTTAAACAGATTTGCTCATTTTTTTCTGAACTGGATTAGAATTATTCTTCTCCAAATATGGTCTTTCCTTTGTTCTTTCCCTTAGCCAAGACATTTTTTTTTTCATTTTTCTAAAGACTCAGATCATTCTGACTGTTTATGTTTTGATGGAAGGGCTGCTTGGAAAGAAAGGAGGTTCTTGGGCCAATGATCAGAGCATCTTAGACTAAGTCATCTATTCCAACTTTCTCATTTTACATTTGAGGCATGTAGAGGGCTGAAACGCTTGAGTCGTTGCACTGAGGTCGGTTCAAGCACTTAGGGCTAATTACTGATTGGACAATACTCTATGGGCATGTGCTTGGGGAATGGCCCTTCCCACTATCCTGTTCTGGCTTGATAATTAGTGTATACAGAAAATTGCAGGAGGGACTGGGGGTGGAGTAAGACTAGCCAGGGCACTTTGGCGCTGGATGAGGAAGAAGGAGGTCGCAAAGATTCTGCTTCTATCCCCTTCACTTCTACCCCTAAAGACCAAGAATAAAGACTAAGGATTTTTGCTTATCCTGACTCTGGTTGATTCTAAGGTATCTTGGGTGCTAACATGGTCATCACAGAGGCAATTAAGATTCAGAGTGGTGAAATGATTAGTCCAAGATCACACTAGGAGTAAATGTCAGGGCTGGGATTTGAACATAGATCCATCCTATTCTGCTTTAGTTCAAAATGAGGAAAGGAGGGGAAAAGTGATAACAAGAGTCACAGAAGACCAATTGTTAGCTTTACAATTCATCCATCGCTTGCCTTCTTTGCTTTTGTTTACAAGTAGACAAATACTAGGATTAATTCATGTGTTTCATGGTTGAAACTTTGGGTAGAACCATTGTCCACCAATTATAGTAGAAAGCATGGAATCTCGAACTGGGGGAGGGGCAGTTGTATTTAATCTTACCTCTGATACTGCCCAGCTGGGTGGTCAAGGATAAGTCATATCATCTCTTTAACACTTTTAAAGAAGTAGAATGGAATGGCATAATGGTGAGAAGGCTACCCTGGTTGTCAGGAAGAGTTTAGTTCAAGCCCTTTTCCAATACATACTACCTACCTTTATTATGTTATTGAATCTTATAGTATCCAATGTATTTTTTTTTGCTAAGGCAATTGGGGTTAAGTGACTTTCCCAAGATCACACAGCCACACAGCTAGAGAGTGTTAAGTGTCTGAGGTCAGATTTGAATTCAGGCCTTCCTGAATTCAGGGCTGGTGCTCTATTTACTGTGCCACCTAGCTGCCCTAAAGGTATTTTTTAAATTACCAAGTTACAAATAAATGGCTAACTGGTTCAGGAGCTTTTGCAACAGGAGTCCCATAAATATAGTAAGGTGTAGATAGAGACCAAAAAAAACTCTATGATAATATATATTTTTCCTACCTCATGGGAAAACCCCATCATATAAATGGGAATTATCATTACATAAATGGGAACGAATGCAATCATCCATTCTATTTCAATAAAAAAGAAATGAGATAAGTGGTCCTTGTCCTCAAAGAACTTATAGTCTAGTTAATAAGAAACTTGTAAGAAAAAAATAGAATCTGTTAGGATAGAAGAGGACTCAAAATATTTTTGCATTGGTCTCATTTTTTACTGGTCCTAAATTTATCCTGAAAATAGATTTCATTTATATCCCTATATTACAATTTTATTGTTAAATACATTGTTAATATAAAGTAAATGTAATAGAATTTATCAAACACTGTTTCAGGCATTGTTCAAAGAAATCAATCCAAAAGAAATACTCCTTAATCTTATGAAACTTACAGTTTCCTGGAGGTATATACAAACTTAAGTATAGATTAGAAAAATAGAGAGGTAAAGAGCACTACCAAATGAGAGGATCAAGATAAGTTTCAGAGAGTAGATAATATCTAAGATCTTTGAAGGAAAGCAAGGTTTGTAGTATGGACAAATGAGGAACAAATGCCGTATGTATTTGTGGAATAGCTTGACCAGATGTACAGAGGCAGGAAATAGAATATTAACTTCTCATGAGCTCAGGTAATGACTTCCATTTTTACTGGAATATAAAGAAGATGACAGGGAAGAAAATCGAATAACTTTGGCAAGGTAATGGAAGCTAAATTGTGCAAAGTGTTAAATAGTACCCCAAGGGTACTGTTTTATTGACTAATTTAAATTGTTCTATTAATTACAAGTTCTATGTGGTACAGAGTACAAAATTGTGAATCAGATGACAACAGCTCAAATCCTCTCTCTTCTACTTATTACTTAAATGACTTTGGACAAAACATCTATCCTCTCTGGGTGACCATTTCCCTATATATAAAAAGAAGACTTTGGACTATATTAAGGGCTTCCCAGCCTCTGGACCACAGACCACTGGGATGCTATAGAATTATTGTAGAGAGCTCCACAAATCCATTTATGAATCACAAAATAAGCAAATATTGAATTGGTTTAATCATCTCTGACTCTTCATGAGCCCATTTCAGATCTTCTTGGCAGAAATACCAGAGCAGTTTGCCATTTCCTTCTCCAGCTTATTTTAAAGATGAGGAACAGGATTAAGTGACATGCCCAGAGTCCTATAGCTTGCAAATGTTTCAGTCCAGATTTGAACTCAAGGAAAGGAAGGAGTCTTCCTGACTCCAGGTCAAGTGTTCTGTGCTATTTAGCTGCCCAATTAATAAATGCATTCATTTAAAAGCTCCAGTGCATAAAATGGTACCTTACACCCAGTAAACACTTGATCACTTATTGACTGGTTACTGAATTTATATTAGTTTTTGGTCATGATGATTGATACAGATGACAGGCAGAATGTGCTGAATAGAAAGATGATCTCAGATGTAGGAAATATCTGGATTCACACCCCATCTTTGACATATCCTGTCTATATGACCCTGGGCAAATCATTTAACATCTCATTGACCCAATTAACTCTCCAAGAATACAAGTTTCAGAGTATTTCCAAATCTGCTTTGATGAAGGGAATTGGTTCAGTGAGAAATCCCTACCTGAATGAAATCATAGATCTGGATGGCAGAAAAAATGAAGATTGAAGTAGACTGCCGGCACTATTTCTTCCAATTCTGATATTCTGTCATTCAGTGAAGGGCTGTTATAAAGAATCAGGCCTAGACATTTCCTAGTTTGACTCCAGAAGGCAAAAAAGGTACAATGAATGGGAATTTCAAAGTCAATTTTCATGACCTAAAAAAAAGGCAAAATTTCCTTGTAATAAGATTTGTGTCTAAGTATTAAATTCCCTTGTTTAAAGATATTCAAGGGAGAGGATAATGATTATGATATATGTTGTAAATAACACATATTCTTCAGATATGTTTTGAACTGGTTGATAGCCTCAGAAGTTTCTTTCCCATTCCAAGATTCTGTGAGTCTACAAAATCTCAGAAATTTATTCGGTGGTAGCATAATTCCAAAAGCAAGTAAAAATTATGTTACCTTACGATGCTTTTGAAGATTTTATCCAGAATCAAAATCAAATGGCAGAAATGGAGATTCAGAATTTTGTACAGAATCTCTCTTTGTATTCTGTTATATGTATAAAAAATATGTGGGGAGGAGAGATAAAGATACGTTTAAGTTCAAAATTGTAAAAAAAAAAAATCTAAATGATAAAAAAAGAATCACAGAGAAAACTTATTAAAATAAAACTTTTCCCCAAACATAAATGTCATATCCACTTATGTTCGCTATAATACCTTTTCTCACTCTTGGACAACGGAGTTGGTTTCCCTGAACATCATGTTGGTCTAGCTTGTTCCAAGTGAGATATTTGAAAGAAACTGATGGGAGCTAAAGGAAAAGGGAGAGAAAATTAAAAGAGAAATGAAATGATGGGATAATGACTGGAGATCTTGTTAACTGGGGGTTTTATTTGTAAAATGAATATGAAATGTTGACTTCTGCAATCCTAGAAATACCTAAGGATTAGCTCAAACCATCATCACAAGTTTTGAACTAGAAGAAATCTTAGAGATTGCTTAGTCTAATTCCTTAATTTTCCAGATGAGTCAATGACTGAATCCAGATGAATTTAGGCCTCTGCCGAGATTCATATAGTAGTTATCAAAGCTAGGATTGGAGATAAGTTTCTCTCACTCCAAATGCAAAGCTGTCTTCACTATGCTATGCCTATATGGTCTAACAACGTCCCTGAGTACATGAGGAGATAATTCATTAGACGGCCCTCTTACTCTAAAGATAGATTGCATGAAGTCCATCAAACTTAGAAATAAAAGGCTTGAATGTTGTTGTTGTACAGTTTTTAGTCCTGTCTGACTCTTCCTGATCCTATTTGGAGTTTTCTTGGCAGACATACTGGAGTGGTTTACCATGTCCTTCTCCAACTAACTTTACAGATAAAGGAACTGAGGCAAACAGGGTCACCAGGATCATACAAACAGTAAACATCTGAGGCCAGATTTGAACTCATGAATCATGAAGGTGATTCTTCCTGATTCAAGCCCAATGCTCCATCCACTATGCCCTTTCCTTTCATTAATCTTAAATTGAAATTTAGGATTTCCTTCATTTATGAATGCAAGACACCAAACATTATTCCAAGACAGGATCCATAGGCTTCACCAAAGGCATCCAGGACACAAATTAAATTAAGAACTTTTGCTCTGAAGAGACTCGATATGAAATCTACACCCCATAACCTCATCTATCCATTAGAGATATACATATTGCAATATATTTTATACAGCTACACCTGAGGGGAAAGAAGAAATTTGATAAGTTGAAAAATGTCAATTTCATACCTCTAGCTAGTACCTAGAAAGGCTAGCTTATTGAATACCTTCTATTTGGCCATTTTCAATCTTACCTCTGTCATCAATATTTTATCATGACCTTCATTGTGCCCGATAGATGTCAAGCTCTTCTTTTCAAAATGAGACAAGTCATCCATCCTCCCCGCCATCTTACACATATGTTAATAGGGAAGCTAGCTACAGAATGCCTAAGAAACAGAGTTGCTCCTGGATATTCTTATTAATAGAACCACAGAACTGGAAGGGACTTCAGAATCATGTATTCTAGCCCATTTCTGAAAATAAATCCCCTCCACAATAGACCTACCAAGTGGTAATTTAATTTAGCCTTTGCTTTAAGGACTCCAGAATAGTGGAAACCCACTGCTCCTTGGACAATTCAGTCTAATCTTGGAGAACTACAATTGGTAAGAAGTTGTATTTTGTTTAATTTTTCCCAATCCTATATTCATCCTCCTCCTGCCAAATTCTACCCTTTCTTCCTAATTCTGCTTTCAAAGAATAAACTTGGCTTTAAAATCCTGGTCTACCCACCAGCAAGCATAAGGACTTTCTGATTTGCTGCGAGTTAAGTGTTGTTACACTGTATTATTTAAAAATAAACTGAGATTGTTTCTAGTTGAGTGTTTTTTTGGAAGCCTCCTTTTTCTAACTGTTTTATGCTCTTGAGTTATTTTTCTACTCCTACACTAGGAGCAAAATTGCCTGGAAGGACAATCCCCCAGGACTAAAACACTCCATTGCCTTTTTATGTCTTCAGATGACATTATCATCATAAAAAATAAAACGGGGACAAATAAAAAACTGAAGTGACAGAAGGGAAGGAGGCTTAGCTAAGTGGAAATAACACTACACTGAGAGCATAAATGCCCCACTTCTGCCCCACTTACTAACCATATGACCTAGAAAAATCCAGAATGTAGTGGAAAGAGAAGTGGATGGCTAATAAAAAAATCCAAGTTTAAGTTCAACTTCCAGCAGTGATACCCTATGTAACCTGGGGAAGCTCCTCCTGTTGAGCTTTATTCATAATCCAGTTTTCTTTCCAAAGCCTTATGTCCCCCTCCATTGAGTGGTTTATTATCATTTCCACGATCAAATATAAAATCCTCTTTGGGATTCAAACTCCTTCACAACATGACCTCCTCCCACCTTTCCAATCTTCTTTTGTTCCTCTACCCCCTCTGATTTTTGCAATCCAGTGATACTGACCCAGAATGCCTCCTATCTCCAGACTCTGGGCATTTCCATTTGCTCCTTCCCATGCCTAGCAAAATCTTCCTCCTCATCTGAGTGGAAATCCCACCTATTCCCGATTCATCTTTTAGTGTCTGTGCTCTATTAATTATCTGCAATTTACCATGTATTTATCTTGTTTGTACATAGAGTGCCTGGCACATAGTAGGCACTTATTTTTTGATTGACCCGCTAGTTGTTTTCATTTTGTCTCCCCTATTAAACTGTAAAAGCCTTTTAGAGGAAGAAATGTCTCTTGCCTTTCTTCGATGCTCAATATATGCTTATTGCCTGGCTATACCATTCTGACTCTAAATTATCTCAAGTCCCTTGCAGCTCATTTATTGTGTACTATAGGTTTATATTTTAAAGGAATTTCCTGAAATCAGAGGACCAGCATTCAAATTTCACTGCTGATGTTTATGGTTTTTGTGATGTTGTTCACAAAGTTCCTTAATCTTCCTGAGCCTTTGTATCCTCATCTATTAAAAGATGGAGTTGGACTAGAAAGCTTTTAAGATGCATTTTAGCCCTAGATCTATGATGTCATATTCCTAGTTCACACAAAAAGGGGGTACCTTGGGTGATGAATGAATATATATATATATATATATATATATGTTTGTGTGTGTATGCGTATGTGTGTTGTGTGTGTATTTTTATTTAGGTTCCTCTGGCACTATGGATTTTTTTTGAGGGATAGAATGGGCCTAGAGTGGATACTACTTCCATCAAAGTGGCTCAGCAATTAAGGAGTTTAGGGTTTTAGACTTTTAAAAGCTTTGGAGCATGGATCAGAGCATAGAAACTTTAAGATGACTAGGAGTTAGAAGTAATTTTTGGGTCTATGGTTTACTTACTCCATGGTTGTCCCTCTAGTAACTAAAGGGTTAGGGTTAGGCTTTTGTGTAACATGAATTTTTAAAGTTTTGTAATAAATTTAGAATCTACTGCTGTTTGGGATGGGATTGGATAGGCTACTTGATTATAGAAATTAGAATGTTTTAGAATTAGGATCTTTGATGAGAGACTCAGACAAACTTAAGGATATACCATGGGCTGCGTTTATAATGGTATAAACCAAAATCTTGGGCATTATTATGTAGACTGTTGAGTAACAAAATGAAACAAATTTCCCAAAGACCTCTAAACAAATCTATTATGAGATTGAAGCCTTTATTACTTTATTTTTAAAAGAATTTTTCTTTTGAATTTTAGAAATAAAACAATCATCTCCATACCATGATAGAATGTTTTTAAAAAAATGTTCATGAAAGATGCTCCAAGTCATTATTAATCAGAGAAATGCAAATTAAGACAACTCTAAGATACCACTACACACCTGTCAGATTGGCTAAGATGACAGGAAAAAATAATGATGATTGTTGGAGGGGATGTGGGAAAACTGGGACATTGATGCATTGTTGGTGGAGTTGTGAACGAATCCAACCATTTTGGAGAGTAGTTTGGAACTATGCTCAAAAAGTTATCAAACTGTGCATACACTTTGATCCAGCAGTGTTACTACTGGGATTATATCCCAAAGAGATTATAAAGAAGGGAAAGGGATCTGTATGTGCACGAATGTTTGTGGCAGCCCTTTTTGTAGTGGCTAGAAACTGGAAACTGAATGGATGTCCATCAGTTGGAGAATGGCTGAATAAATTGTGGTATATGAATATTATGGAATATTACTGTTCTGTAAGAAATGACCAACAGGATGATTTCAGAAAGGCCTGGAGAGACTTACACGAACTGATGCTGAGTGAAATGAGCAGGACCAGGAGATCATTATATACTTCAACAACAATACTATATGATGACCAGTTCTGATGGACCAGGCCATCCTCAGCAACGAGATCAACCAAATCATTTCCAATGGAGCAGTAATGAACTGAACCAGCTATGCCCAGAAAAAGAACTCTGGGAGATGACTAAAAACCATTACATTAAATTCCCAATCCCTATATTTATGCACACCTGCATTTTTGATTTCCTTCACAAGCTAATTGTTCAATAATTCAGAGTCTGATTCTTTTTGTACAGCAAAATAACGTTTTGGTCATGTATACTTATTGTGTATCTAATTTATATTTTAATATATTTAACATCTACTGGTCATCCTGCCATCTAGGGGAGGGGGTGGGGGGGGGTAAGAGGTGAAAAATTGGAACAAGAGGTTTGGCAATTGTTAATGCTGTAAAGTTACCCATGTATATATCCTGTAAATAAAAGGCTATTAAAAAAAAATGTTCATGAAGCTACAAATCTATTACTTACAACATGCTATCCTTTTAAAATATATAATAAAATTTTCACGTAACTTTCTTTTTTTCCCCAAACCTAGAGATGGTTACTATTAAACATAGATATGTAGATATACATATATATGTATAACACACATATACGTGTGTATATGTATATATACATATATAGCTATATGTATGTGTGTGTATGTATATACAGAAGTAAAACCATTCTACATAGGCTTTCATTTATAGTTTTTTCCTTTGGATGCAAATAACATCCTCCTTTACATGTTCTTTGTAATTAATTTGTATATTTATAATAGTCAAAATTACTTCATTATTAAATGTTTTTCTTAAAGTCTTCATTTTTGGACTGGTACGATTCTATCTTGTAGGCACAGTCTTTGAAATATTGAACTGTATGATATTGTGTAGATAAAAGTTCATCTTGTTGACTAACTTTTCACATTTCCTTCAGCTGCTCTGAATCCATGTAAGGAGAAGCTGATACCAATATTATCTTCTTTCAGAGGAAGGTGATATTATTACCTTTAAACTTTTTGCATGTTATGGAAGGGAGTCAGGCTAAGTTCTGAGATCATTAGCTGACTTAACACCAAGGAAATAGAGGTGTGAATCTTCAGCAACAATATGGAATCCAAGAGAAAGACTAAACATGACAGCCTAATTAACTCTACCATGTTTAATTAACTCTGAACATATCAAATTGTCTCTGCTCAACCTTTTTACCATCCCTAGAATGGAATTCCAAGTTGTTCAAAAGAAAAGGCATGAATGTAATGAAATATTAGACAGATATAAACTGTGAAAAGGATTGTTTCTGGTCATGTTTAGGCTATTCCATATTTTATATGTTGATTTTTCTAAAGAAAAAGATTTTGTTCAGATTGTGAACATACATTTTTATTAGTCCTATTCATTTTTTTCCTCTTCATAGAACCTGTTGTTCATTATATAGATCTATAGAAAAGGGATCCTTTGTCAAGTATAGATTATACCGTATGACCAATAAATGTTTTTCCAACTTTCAGCCCAAAGTCTCCAATAAATCCAGTCCCTCTCAGAGCAATCCAGTACAGCTCCAAATTTTAAGAAGTTTTTTCCTGGCCTCTTTGAGACTCTCACCTAGTACACTCAGTCCTGTCCTCTGGGGTCAAGCTGAAATCTCTTCCTTGGGTTCTTAATCTTTTGGAGATTTTGGATGCCTTCATGAGCCCATGGAATGCTTCTCAAAACAATGCATTTAAATGCATAAGATAAATACATAACTTAGAAAAAACAAAGATAATAAAACAAAAGCACCAAAATATGTTTTTTTTTTATTTTTCTTTATCTTATTTTTGAAGGCAAGTGATCTGCTCAGGGTCACACAGCTAGTGTTTGAGGCTGGATTTGAATTCAGATGCTCCTGACTTCAAGGCTACTGTTTTATCAACTGTGCCATCTAGCTGTCTCCAAAAAATGGTGGGTTTTTCTTTTAAGTTTACAGACTCCAGGTTAAAGATCTCTGGTCCAATCCTTATTTTGAGTGACAGACCTTCAAATTTCTTAAAATCATCCTGTTCCTTATTTTTTTTCCATCCCCCTCCATCACTCCCAGTATCTTTTAGAAACCAAGTGGCTTAGTAGATAATGTGACAAATCTGGAGTCAGGAAGATGTAAGTCCAAATTTGTCTCATACACTAGCTATATGACAAGTCACTTAAACTCTATCTTTGTTTCTCCTCTGTAAAATGAAAATAATCATAGCTCTTTTTTTCCTAGTGTTATTGTAAGGATCAAATGATTATAATAATTACAAAACGCTTAGCACTGAGACTGGCCAAAAAAAAAAAAAAGTGCAACTAAATGTAAATTATTATCACTATTATTCTTCTGGCTAATTATCTCCAGGTTTTTTTTTTAAATTTTTCAGAGAGTTATTAATTCCATAAAATAAGGCAAATAAACTAGAAATTGAATTTCAAGGTCTATTCTAACTTTACATCTAAGCTCCTATATAACATGGACTCATTCTCATTGCCCCTTTCTTGACCCTCTTCAGCTTCAATATCCTTCCTTAAGTCTGGTCTATACTACCGCCCATGATATTCCAACTGTGTCATGATCACAGTAGAGTTCCATGGGATCATCATCTGTTGGTTTCTGTTTACTATATGATTTTCCTAATATTGCCCAAGATCACATTAGATACTGTTTTTAATCACCTCGACCCATAGTGACTTTGTAGTTTACTAAACTCTTCAGATATTTTCCACTAAACTTACTCCACTAAAGTCCCTCAATATTTTTTGAAATACCTGATAATTAGTCATTTCCACTGGATGTTAGATTTGTGAAAGTGATTTTTTAATCCTATATGGATGATTTCATATTCAATCCTATTTTAAATTCCATCTTATTTCATTTGATCTGCTGCTTAGGCCTGTCAAGACATATTTTTGGATCCTGATGCTGTCATCCAAGTATGTACTATCCTTCTCAGCTTTGTGTCTTCTGAAAACTTGATAAGTATGCCAGTTTTGATTGCTCCACAACCATGCTACAGGCAAGGATTAATTAGCATCAATAGAATATAAGGTGGACTACCTTGAAAGCATCCTGGGATAATACCCTTACCTGTGCCCTCTACTTTTCTTCCTTCTCTACTACTCTACAGTCCAGATGATGATTCTGTTCTACACACACACACACACACACACACACAAACACACACACACACACCATAATAGATTTTCCTTTCCTTTTCCCCAAACTCTGTCCTTGAAGAAGAGATTGCAGGTTTGTTTGAAATTCTGTTGAAAGCATTGAAAACTTTTGAAAAAGAAGCAAGGTTTATAAGGAACTTTAAAGGAGAGAAGGTCAATCAAAGATATTTACCGGCGAAGAGATGCCTGAGTCAGAATATGGATGCAAACTTCCTCTGTTTCTACATAAAGTGGGCCAAGTATTTGTTTCACTCAGCTCAGAGTAGTAGGATGAACTGGATTTGCAAATGTCCCGACTGCTTCTGTTCAGACCTGAGGAGCTGAGTGGGAGAATGATTAAAATATAGGATATATTCCTTTCCAAGTATTCTTCTGTGGTCTATTTTATATATATGCATATATATATGTATGTATGTATACACACACACAAATATATACCTATATTCCACTATTTTAAAAAAGTCTCATCATGGTAACAAAATTTCAAAAGCTAATTTGGACTGTCTACACATGGAAATTCCTGGAGAGTGACTCAATTTTCTATGAGCATGCTTGCTCATTTCTCAGTGCCTACATTAGTTCTATTCTAAAGCACATTATCAAGGTCAATAGCAACAATTACTCTTCATGTCTTCTTGGAATGCCTGACTTCCTTCAACAGCTCCAATGATCCCTTCTACAAGAGATCCCTCTTCATCCCATCAGCTACTACTGCCTTTTCCTTTAAGGTTACATTTCTTTAATATGTATCTGATAAATACTCAAGTCTTGTCTCATTTTAGAATGTAAGCTCTTTGAAAGCAGGACCTTCTTTTGCTTTTTGTTTATATCTTTAGGGCTTCATATAGTACAATGTACCAAACAAGTATTCTATAAACATTTACTTGATTGAATAAATTTAAACTTTCCATATGTTTTGCAAATTACCATCTCCCTGATTGGACACTAAAAGACATCACATTTAGCATTTGAGTTTTTTTAAGGGGGGAAGGGACAAAATAGACTTGTACTTTTATTGATATAAAACAATTCCATTATGAAAACTCCATTCTTGAGGCAGATCAGTAACTCACTTATAATATTAGAGAGATGCCTAGGGTATTGAGGGATGAAATGAAATGATCACACAAAAAGGCAGTTGTTCCCGACTCTAAATCTGGCCCTCTGTTCACTGTCTCATGCTATTTCTCACCTTCTTAATGGTAGCAAGGAATTCATCCCAAGAATTGGGTCAGCCTTCCCCCTCCGAGACTATAACAGCAGGTCTGACATTCTACTTTTGAGTGATATAAATGGATTTAAATGGATAGAGTATTCTGTCAGTACAGCCTACATTTGAATTCCTACACTGAAATTAACTATAGAGCCATGTGCAAGATCCTGGAGGCCTCCACATCCCCATTTCTCAGATTACTTTCTAGTATCTACTTCACTCACAGGGGCGTTATCAGTCAATCAGGTACAAGAATTTATTAAGGGTTTACTATGTGTTGGAAACTGCAAAGCCAAATCTTGGGATAAAAAGAAAGCAATGGGGGAAAAAATGGTCCTCAAGGTGGTCACATTCTAATGGGTGAGAAAACATGTAAATAAATAACTGGGTACATAGAAGATGTTGTAGACTCATTTCAGAGGGTAAGGAACTGGATGAATCAAGAAAAAATCATCTGAAGAACCTAAATGAGGTCATGTATATAATGCATTTTTTAAATGGAAAGAGCTAAATGGAAATCACCATCATTATAATTAGGTCATTCCTATTTCCCTCCCCCAACCTCAAACTGAAACAAGAGTCCAGTAGGCTGCATAGATATACAGGATATCTCAAAAGTCTCAGTGTGGAAACCACTGTATTCTGTATTCTGCAGAAATCAAGCATGATATTGTTTATGTTTTACAAAATTGAGAAATGAAGGGAGAAAAAAGACTGGCATGGGAGGAAAAATAAGGAGAGGGTGGGAGAAGAGAGAGAATTGTTCCTTAGCCCATCCAAACCACTTTGCCTCCTCTTCTACTTATTAAAAATCCTACTTACATTACAGTAAATACATTACATTAAATTACTAAATTAAATTTAAAATTATATAAAAATATGCCCCAATTCTGTGTACTCCTATTTCAATTTATTGAACTTGCTATTCATATCCTTTATCTTCAGTTTAAGGGCCTTTCTTGATAATCTAGTCTTTGTTTGCAATTATTTGTTTCTCTTCCTTTTGTTGTTATTTATTATTCTAATTGAAATATTTAAGATGCAGTGCATAAAAATGATATTCTTTCAAGCTAAGGAGTACTATATAAACAATTTCCCTAGATTTTTTATCATTAGTCCTATTGACCAAGGTTTGTTTTGTTTTTTTTTTTCTTCAAAACTAAGAGTCTTAAAAGAAGGTAACATTTCTTTTGTATTAAAGCCAATAAAAATCTGCCTTCCTAGAGATCTTATGGGTATATCCAAAGGACATTTTTTCACTCACTCACTAGAATACAAAAAAGCAATCATAGCCCTGAAAATTGTTGAAATCTCCTTTTAAAAAAGTAGAAACAAGTTTAGCACTGTTAGCAGGAAGGTAGTTGTACTTTAAAATGCCATAAAACAGTCAAGCCTATGTTCTTAATCCTTCCAAAGCTGCAGTACAATAGATATCTCAAGCAGAGCAAGACTCTCCATATAGGGCAAAGAGATCTCAATCACTATCATCTACTTTGACAGCTCTGATTTCTTTCAAGTGTGATTTTAGGAAAATGTTCATCATCATTCTTTGGATACTTAGACAATTAGATAAGGATTCTTCTGTTGCATATAAAATATTAGCATTTTAAATATGCAATTAAAAGAACAACATTCAGTTGTTTAAACCCTAAGTTATTTGACAGATGAAAAGTTTTTTTTTTTTTCCTTAATGTCATCTTGTCTAAGATTTAAAGTCTAAGTCAGCCCCAAAAGTTGGAAAAACTGAGTCAAGAGAGAATGAAGTAAAATTCCTGGTTCTCTCATTTTATAGACAAGGAAGAAAAGGTTATCCAGGAACAAACAGGAGATACATTTCAGAAGGTCCATTTGAATCCAGGTCCTCTGACTTGAGTCAGAGTGTTCCATTGTACCCTACTAGATTAATTTGTTTTATAGTGGACAGTTTATGAACTATCTGGTTCAAAATTTAAAAATTGAAAAGTTTTGAGTATTATTTTTGAAATTATTTAAAAATAGTGCCCTCTTCTGGTTAATTAATAATAATAACTCAATTTGGAAATTAAAAAAAAATACAGCCCTTCTTTGGGGTAGGCAGTGGCAATATGATTGTCCTGATTTTACAGAGTGGAAATGGTGATGGGATGGGGATGGGTGGGGAGACTTGCAATTTGTCTAGGGTCACACAGCTCATAAACTGTCAGGTAGAATATAAATTCTTTGAAGGGGGTGGACTCTAAAGATTCCCCTTTTGTGTGCATGTGTGTGTGTGTGTAATAGGCAATTGATCAATTGATCAATGCTTGTGGATTGATTGATTTGAAAGGATTCGAATTTAAGTCTCATGACTCTGAATTTAGACACCAGACTCTGTCTCAGTAGAGGAGAAGGAAGAACAATTTTAAATTTTAGCGATTGAAGATCTCACAGTACCTTGGCTATGATTCTGAACCTCAGTAATCAACAAGTCTGTCAGTCACAGGCTCATGGATCTGAGGCTGGAAGTGATCTCCTTATCCAACTTTCTCATTTTACAGTTGAAGGAACTGAAGTCCAACAACATTAAATTACTTTGTATAGTGTAGGAAACGTGATATCAAAAACAGAATTTGAACCCAGTTCCTCTTTGTTGTAGCCAAAAAAACCCAAAAAACCAACCAACCAACCAATCACTGTTTATTGTATCAGATTCCAGGACTAATTTCTCCTGTACCATAATATGATCTTGTGTTTCCTGTAATTTTTGGTCAAATATATAATGATAAATTTCAGGAACATCTGACCAAAAATTTAAAACTAGAAAGGACTTCAGGAGCCATCTAGTTCAATTTGCTCATTATACATATGATAAAACTAAATCCCATAGGAGTTAAATGACTTGCCCAACACCACACAGTGGCAGAATCAAGACTTTTGAATGCTCATTTTTTGACTCCAAATTCAGCACCTTTCCATTATTTTACACTGTCTCTCCCCAGCTAGTTAGCTATATAATATTATTTGAGAAAGCTTATACTTATATGCCTACCTCACCATAGGATTACTTCCTAAATTTGCACTTTCACATATGGTTAAAGTCCCTTTAGGGGAACTAGATGGCTCCTGCTTCTGAGACAACACTTCCCCTAAACCAGTACACACTCTTGTCTTGTACATTTATCATCCTTGAGGAGAATAGACTCAAACTTAAAGTATCAAGGAAGTCAGGAAAAATAGGGAGACGGGTAGAGCCAATGGGTAACACAAAACTTTTGTCCCTGAGAGTCCTTTTCTTCTGAGGAATTCTCATGAAGCTCACTGTATGCTGGGCTCTGAAGAACAATTTCTTTCTGGAATCCATAGGTAGTAATTATTTCTGTCATGAGAGGTCACAATTCCTGAAGTTGATCCCATCTTGACCAAGTGTTTCTTCCCACCCACTCAAAAGTGCTTTCCCTTTCATTGGCCATTATTGTTCAATGGGGAATGACATAGAACTAGGAAGTGAGGAAACATCTACCAATTAATGAATGGCTGAATAAATGCATTTTATATTAATATAATGGAATACAATAGTATTGTGATATATGAAAAAAAAGAGAGGCCATTTCTGAGAAACCTGGAAAAAATGACATGGACTGATCAATAGAGAGCAAAACAATGACATTTATACTATAACATCAAGTTGGGAAAAAAGAACAAATTTGGAAAGACTTAAAAACTCATACAAGGCAATCATGATTCCACACACCAGTGATGCAGAACGCGAGCTATGTCTCAACAGAGAGGTGATTAACATATAAGTAGAATGGAAGGACATTTTTGGACCATGGGAACTGGTTATGCTTGACTAAGTTTATATGTTACAAGGATCTAGGTTTTTTTTTCCAGTAGGGAGAAGAGATCGGAGGAAAAATAAATAAATGTTTAATAATTTAAAAAATAAAATGAATTTTTAAAAAGTCACCTATCACCTGATTTTATGTATGAGGAAACTGAGAACCAGAGGGGAAATGTCTCGCTTGAGGTCTCACAAGGAGAAAGTGATGGAGCTGTGATTTGAACCTGTGTCTTCTGATGCCATCATGAGTATAAACTTTGAATGAATATCAGTCAAATCATAACTTTAGGGTCTTAAGGTTTTTTATAGGCTACATAATTCATTCTCTTCATTTTTTTCTATGTGGAAAATGAAGCAGTAAATAATTTTCATATGTTGGAATAATGTTCCAATTAAGAACTGCCCATTTTTGAAAACCCACAAAAAGAAACCATTTTTAGAGCCAGATTTCCAGAGCTTAACTAGTACATAGATGAAGTCCTTTTAAATCTTTTTGCTTCCAGTAAACAAATGGGTATCATAAATTAACAATCTAAACCATTATGAAGTTGGAATTAATTTTTTATTGCTTTAATATAAACCTGCCATAGAAAAAGTGCTCATATAAAGCTGGCCATAAGTACAAGAGAAAATCAATTACACCTTCTTAGGGAATGGCACTATCTGAACAGGACTTCTTTTGATTTCTTTAAAAGGGTAATGGAACAGGTAAAGAAGGCAACAGGTGAATCAAGACCACTATCGTGGGATGAAAAACAATAATAACAAAGTGATCCAGTTAGAATGGTGTTGTCTTTGCAAGCATTAAGCCTCCCCAGTTCTCTTTGACATTTGTTGTTGTGTATTTTATCACAATGCCAGCTTGGTGATCGTGTAAGGCTATAACATTAGAGAAACAAGCAGGAACAGATGCCCTAATTTCTGGTACACGGCCTCCAGACACAACGGAGGAGTCTACCAAGGACCAGGACCTGATTTGAATCAAACAATCAATCCACAAACATTTATTAAGTGCTTCCTATACCATGCACAAGGGATTGAAATACAATAAACAAAGTATTTCCTACTCTCAAAGAACTCACATTGCAATTGTTGAAGGCACAAAAGGCTGTCAAAAAAGATATTGATAATTCTATGAGTCATTTTCAAAACTTTGGTTTCCTGACCTTTGAAAATTGATGAAAAGAGGTAGCAAGTCAAAGTGGAGAATTGGGAATACACTCATACATAGATGTATATGTGTGTGTTACAATATATATGTGTGTGTGTGTGTGTGTGTGTGTGTGTGTGTATATATATATATATATATATATATATATATATATATATATGTATATGTTTCAGTATGTGTGTGTGTGTGTGTGTATGAGAGGATTTTCCTGACTAGAAGTTCCTTATATCAATGAAATGACAGGTCCATGCAAAAAAAAATGTTTAAATAAACATGATGGGTTAACTGAAATTCTAGTTTCATGCAAGGGATCTTTCTCTAAGACTCAGGAAAAACTGCTAAGGATCTGAGACTGTTGAATTTTGCCACACTTATGTGTCTTTGATTCAAAATTATAAAATTTTTACAGTTTAAATTCAATTCCTTGTTTTGACTTTGCCAATTACTACTTTGAAGCCAGAGGATTTAGGTGCAAGCCTCAATTCTTCTGTTTGCTACTTGATCGATCTTGGGAAAATAATTGAACTCCTCTGGAACTCAAGTTTTTGTGTCTGTAAAATGGGGGAGAGGACTTTTACCTCTAAATTTACCTAATATTTAACAACTAATTTATATGTCCACTTCTTCATGTATTTAAAATGGGGAGAGGAAAAAGGCTAATGAGATAAATGGGAATAATCTGAATTCTTGAAAATGGACAGCATAGATGATAAAAAAAGGACCTTAGAAGTCATCTAGTTCAAACTCTCCTTTTACAAATGAGACCGTTGACACCCAGAGAGATTGTTATCTGCCTATGTCAAATCCATAGGGAAGGATTTGAACAAAGATGGGGCTCTTTCCACTGCATCATGCAATCACATGACTTTGATTTTATGTACCAGTCTATGTGCCCCCTAAACCACAAATCCAGGGCACTAGAAAAATAGAGGAGCTCCCCTGAAAAAGCAGAAGGAAAGCCCCCAAAGCTCCATAGATGCCAAAATGTAGTATAGGTAGAAAGAACCCCCAAGTTGCTACAAGTATGCAATGACAAACCAAACTGGTCCCAGTGACTACAATCTGCACCAGTGAGTTCTGTTCAGAAACATCCCAGGATGACTTGCAACACACACACATACAGCAGTGTGGGCTTGGGAGATTTTTAAACCTTCAGGCCAATTTCCTGCTCCCTGGTTGGGTCTCAGCTTTGAAAATTCAACACTAAGAGTTTCAATGTGCTATTGAAATGGTAATGTAGACACTAAAGGGATAATATATCCTGGGAATAGTTGTTGTGAACAAAGATAAAGGCCCAAATGAAATTGACTTAATATTCGGAATTCAGAATAGATGAAGCACTTGACTCCTAATAGGCTGAAAAGGCACTAACTCTGAGGAACCCAGTTCCTTGATAATTGACCAGAAAATAAAATTAAATAGATATTATAAGAAAGATGTTTTTGTATCAGTTTGAAAGTCAGAAAAACAATTCCTTTGGTAATCCTGATAATTTTGCTTTCATTTGGTAATCCTGATAATTTTGCTTTCATTTGGTAATCCTGATAATTTTGCTTTCATTTGGTAATCCTGATAATTTTGCTTCCAGCTTTCTTGTGTAAACATTTTTTAAAATATAGCATATTAAGTGTCCTAAGGTGAAAATGAAAGAGTGGTGCTGTCTGTAGTATGCCAAGGAGCCAAGGGATCAACATTCAGAATGAGGAGACAGTGCAGGGAATGTTTACAGGAGCTACAAAGCTGCAGGGGAGGTATGCTCCCTGGGAGAAGCTGCTACATCCACCTAGATTTTGTCAACATTGCTTTTTCCAGTTTTATTTCTTTAAGAGAGATCAAGAGGAAAGAAGAGGGAGGGAGGGAAAGAAAGAAAGAAAGAAGGAAGAGAGGAAAGAAGGAAAGAAGGCAAAGAAGGAGAAGGGGACTGTAAAGAGGAAGGAAGGAAGGAAGGAAGGAAGGAAGGAAGGAAGGAAGGAAGGAAGGAAGGAAAGAAGGAAGGAAGGAAAGAAGGAAGGAAAGTAAAGAAGGAGAGGGGGAACAAAGGGAGAAAGGAAAGAGGAAGGAAGGAATGAATGAAGATAGAGAGGAAGAAAGGGAAGGACAGAGGATGAAAAAGAAGATGGAAGGAACAAAAGGAAGGAAGGAAAGCAGGTAGACAAGGAGGGAGAGAGGAAGAGGGAGAAGGAAGAAAAGGAGGAAGGGAGGAGGAGGGAAGGAGGGGGTGGAGGAAAAAGAAGGAGGAAGGAAGGAAAGAAGAGAGAGAGGGAGAAAGGGAGGGAGAAAAGGAAGAAGGGGGTAAGTGAGGGAGTAAGGGAGGGAGTAAGTGAGAGAGGGAGAGAGGGAGGAAACAGGTAGACAAAGAAGAGAGGAAGAGAGGGAAGGAAGAGAGAAAGGAAGGGAGGAAGAAGGCAAATTTCAGAACCAATGTTCATTTTCTGAGAATGTCCTGACACCTCTTGAGAAAACTGGGAGAGGGACATTTTAGAGGTCCTGCAAAACCAAAATCATTGTCTCAGCTTCACCTTAAGCCTCCTCTTAACCCTCACTCCTCCAAAGGGGGAAAAAAATCATATTTTATCTTCTATATAGTGAATGCTGTTAAATTGATGAAATAAAAAGTATATACATACTTTCATGGACTATTGTTATTTTAAAAAAAGGGCTGTTATAATAATAGTACCTATGTGAGGGGAGAGCATAATAATGTAATAGGAAAAGCATTGTCAGGGAAGTTAGTACAAAGATTAAAGTTACTTTTATCATTTTGTCGCCTACCTTTCAGACATGTCTTGTTGCTGCATAGAGTTCACTGGACTGCCATAGGATTACTTTCCTGAAAGTGTCTTCTATCATCTTTCCATGAGGCAATTTAAAAGCTGTCTACCAAGAATGTGTAGATTTTTCACTAAAAGGAATGCCTCAGACAAGCATTGTGAGGGACCAAGCAAAAGAGGTAACCGGAAACTGTTGGTTCCTTAGCAACATGGTGTGCCTTGAAGAGGTATTGTTATCAGTCCCTTAAAGATCCTCCAGGGAATTAATCTAATAAGAAACAGTCTTTTCTAGGATTGTTTATAACTGAATCTGACTAAAATGAGAATGGAACCTCTGCTGGACCTAAGATTGTTCCTTTAGCTTGATGGAGGGCATTCTCTTATTCAGTTCTGTATCTTGAATGTTCCCTTTCACCTCTGTTTTATTGAAGGTAAAACTTGGGCACCATCCTTGCACAGTGTTTAGTTTCATCCTCTTCTTCTGAAGTTTCCAGCCTCTTACTGGAAAATTGGCCCTAGTGCTATGCAAACACAACAAACCAGTATCTTCCAAATGAAGGAATCGCACCATCCAAACATTACATTTTTTTTCCTCAAGAAAAAGTGAATTAAAAAAAAATTAATTGTGTTCTACTTTTAGGAGGATAAAGGACAGATATTCAATAATAGTATTCATTCATTGATTCCACTCTGGCATGGCTCCAGGGTCTATTCATCTTTTTAGTTTCACTGAAATTGAAAATACTGGAAATTTCACTGTATATGCCTTATTATTCAAGGTCCAGGAGAAATTCGTTTGAACTTTTCAAAATAGTGTTTTACTGATGTCTTTTATTTTTATAAACATAGTCATTTCCAGTTAAGTCCACTTCCATTAAATTAAAAAAAAAACTTCCCTTATAAGAAAGAGAACCAGCTAAGTAATAGCAAATAATACAAAGACTACATCAGACAGCATTTGCACATTTCCATAGCCACACTTTATCTCTTCAAGATGCTTTCTGTTCTTTATTTGCCAAGGCCAAATCTGGCTATTACAATTACTCAGTCTCCTACTCTATTTTAACACTTCTGTCATTTACATTGTTGTAGCACTGTATATAGTTTCTCTGGTTCTTTACTCTTTAACTCTTTCATAAAGTTTTATAGAGTTTCATTCTCTTCTGTGTGGAATAAAGAGATAAGGTGAATAACTTATAGGAATGTGTGTGAATTCTTTTTCTGTATTTTATTTTCATTATTTCTCTGTTTCCTCTATAATCTGTATAATATGTACAGGCCCATATTTACTTGAGCCTTGGCCAGCTATAAACATTTACTTAACCTGAGCTGATGACATTTATCAGTATTTGACATTTATCAATATTTAGTCTATTAGCTTGACCACTATCTGCTTAATTATCTGAAGCCTAAAAGCCTGGTTTTCTTTTTCCTAGAAATCAGGTGATTTTGGGGAAACAGAAACCTTCCATTCCAATCTCTCCAAATAGCAACAACCAATTAGATGCTTCCCCCTCCCCTTCTCAATGCTCTCTTACTTGTGATGTAATCTCTTCTATAAAAGCTGTGTATCTTTACTACTTCTTTAGCTCTCCTACACAAGCTTTCTCTTTCCCTTATCTCATGATAGAACGTCTCATCCTCCGGAGGTTTAATAAACAACCTTTCTGCTTTCTATTTTGATTGATCTCTGAGTAGTCATTTTGGGTAAGGATCTTCTACATCCCACAAACTTCCAATGTTTCTTTGAATCCTTCATAGTTCTCAATTCCTAGAAATCATTAATATTCTATTATATTCATATGCCATAATATGTCCAGCTATTTCCCAAATGAGGAATACCTTTTTTTGTTTGTTTTTGCTATCACAAAAAAAGAAATATTTCCAATATGTTAGACTTTTCTGTGTTTCACTTTGTTGGTGGATATACCCAGTTGTGAGATCACTGGATCAAAAGCTATGGATAGCTTACTTACTTTTCTTGAAAAATTTCATTTTTTTCTCCAGAATGGTAGGACCAGTTTAGACCCATGTGTTAGGTTGGTAAAGAAAATGTGTGTTAGTTCAAGAATGCAAGAACATGGGTCCAAAACATTTCTCTATTACTGACTACCTATGTGATATTGGACAAGTCATTTAGATTCTCCAGGTCTCAGATTTTCATCTGTAAAATGAAAGGGCTAGATGAGAGAGTCTTTGAGCTCTTAATCCAATTCCTCTAAAAGTGACTATGTCTTTTGTCATCTTCACCAGTCCATTGGTCATGAGGTAGAATTTCAGGGTTTGTTTGATGCACATATCTCTTACTATAAGTGATTTGGAGGGCGTGATCTTTCCTATATTTGTGGATGGGAGCTGTAATATAATTATATTTGTGATATCATAATCTTTGATTGATTTAAATGGATTAATGAGCAACATAATAGGTAAGTCACTTCACTTCACCAAAATTTTTGGTTCAAAACTGGATTTTTGGTATCCAGTAGAAAAGAAAATACAGATTCTTTTCTCTTTCCAAAACAAAGTGGAAGTTCCATTTTTGATAAAAGTCCTGCAAACTAACAAATGTACTTGTTAACAAAAGTCTGACAAAGCTCCAACATTATGGCTGTCAGCAGTTCCATTACAACACCCAATTCCCTAGAATTTGTACAATGCCTATAAAATATGCTCCAGGCTGAAACAGAGGATGCGAGATTTCTGCCTCAAATTAGATTTTCCCCCAAATTTAATAAATATCCATAAATAGATTCAATTCCTCTGAGTCATCAAATATTTAAAAAATAAAATACATCTCAAATTCCCTCCATGAAAATCCTTTTCACAGGTCTCTCATGTGGTATAGAGGTGACTTTGAATTCTTGAAAGTTCTATCAATAGGATGAAGGCCCTACCATATCCTACCCAAAAGACCCTGAGAAGAGAGAGGCTAGTCATCCCCTTGTGAAGGGAGTCACATGTGACTCTATGTATGAGGGGGGAATTGCTCTTTGCTCTAACCAAGTCCATGATGATCTTGTTCATTACTGAAGGTAGTTGCAAAAAAAATCCATTTTCATGAGGGTTCAGGGGAAGGTGTGCAGAAGATTATTTAACCTGTAGAAAAAATGGAAAAGCTTAACAGTGATATATTAAGGGCCGATCCTACACATGGGTGAAATAATTGTTTATCATTATGATCTGAAAGAGATTGAAATATTTCCTCCTGACCTTCTTGACTCACCATCTGCCAGTGTCTTAAATTCCAAACATGAGTCATGCTTTTGTTTAAGGAAGCATAAATTCAGTCCAATTCAATAACTGTTAGGTTTCATTTTTTAACATTTTTTTTTCAATTTTCAATTAACAAGAAATGATTCTCTCTCCTTTCTTCCTTCATCTTGCTGAGAGAAAAAGAAAAAACATTTATAGCAAATATACATTGATAACAATAAAAAAAGCAATAGCAGCTAGCATTTGTATAATATCTATTATGTATCAGGCACATGCTAAGTGCTTTACAACTGTCTCATTTGATACTCACAACCACCTTGGGAGATTGATATTGTCCTCATTTTATAATTGAAGAAACTGAGACAGAGATTAAGTGACTTGCCCACACAAACTAGAGTGACAATAGTGAAGATAGAAGGCCATCCTTGGAACCAGGATGCCCTACATTCAAATACTATTTCCAACATATGCTGGCTATTTGACCATGGACTAATCATTTTACCTCTTCTTGTCTCCAAGAACTCTTTAAAGTGTTAAACTTTCAGACATCTCTGTACATTTCATTTCTAGTTGGAATGTCACCTCTTATTCTCCACTGGAAGACTAGACTCCACTCCTCAACCACTTTGGGGTTTTATAGGCCAGCTTTCGTCTTATATTGCTCAGTTCTAGAATCTCCCAACACTTTGTGGCTAGCTCCAGTCATGCTATTGGATGTGTGACTTCTGCTTCTATTTCTAGCTCCTCTTTTTATGTTTTTTTTCAACTCCTTGAATGCAAATATTACATTTTTTACTTTTATTTGTATGTCAAGCACTCAACACAGTCCTTGACAATCACTTAATAAATGGTTTATCTCTAAATTACAGAAGGCTTCATATTCTACATTGGTAAAAAAAAGTTCAACAAACCAATGAATTTGTAGGCCCAAAGAAAACTACTATGAATTAGATTTAAAGAAATCAGGTGCAGTAGCAAAAAAGACAGAATTTCAGAGTAGGAGGGATTTTATTAAGCACCTAGTCAGATCTAAATATATATTTTTTTCTCTTAACAACTTTTCTTCATAACTCCTGGCATACATAGTATAGCTAAGTTTTCACAGGGTGAGGGAAGTAATGAAGAAATTAAAGAGGAAATGATTTTAGAAAATGTAGAGTCTAAAGGAACTTTAGCAACTATCTAAACTAGCATAAGGACCAGTGCAATGTCTTGGATGGCGAACCTGGAGACACATTTGAACATTCTAATCATGATGAATACAGTATTTCACAAAGCAACATTTTGTATTTGGGAACAGCTCTAATGTTTAGGAAGTTCTTTGAAATAATGATGTGAAATTTGCTTCCTTATATCTTCCATCAATTAATCTTCACTTTGTTTTTTGGGAGCTTATTGAATAAATATAATCCCTTTTCCATAAGACCATGGCATAATTACTAGATCTGAGTTCAAATCCTGGCTGACACTACTATTTAACTACTTGTATGCCTTTGGAGAAGTCACTTTACATCTCTAAAACTCAGTTCTTTCATCTATAACACGAGGGGGTTGTCCTAGATATATTCTAGAAACCCTCTCAAATTTAAGACTATGATCCTATGATTATATTGATAGGGCCTCTTCTTCTCCTGACACTTTCTCATTCTGGGGATGAGAATCTTTATCCACGGTGTCTGTAGATGTCCTCTTATAGTGTGAGAAGTAACCCCTCTCATCTGTCCATTTCTGTCTCTCTCTTTTTCTTTCTCTATTTCTGTCTCTGTCTCTCTTTCTGTTACACACACACACACACACACACACACACACACACAGTTTGAGCTTACCAATGAAACATTCAAAGTTTCCATCTTGTCCAAGCTTATTCCTTGTTTGTGCCATATGAATAGTTTCCTTCCTTTTCTCTCAGTGATATATCAAATAATATATCTTAAATGCAAATTATAATTTGAAATGCATTCTGGCCTCTTTGCAATCACCATACATCTCCTCTTTGTTTTCTGGGTCATTTATAACATTAATTCTTTGGAGATTTGGACATTCTAAAATTCACAGGCAGAGAGCATTACTGAAAAGGTATTTGTTTTGAAAAGATAGATCTCTGCCCTAGGCAACATCTTGGGATCAGAAAAGCACCACATAAGTTCCCAAATATGATCTGTTCTACTCTTCTTTTAACTCTTGCTCCAACTCATTGTGTAGCTACAATGTTTATGCCAAATAAATATCCTGATGTACAGACGTACAGACTTAATGGATTCTTTATCCTGCTGCATGGCAGAGAAAGACAGAGAGAGAGAGAGAGAGAGAGAGAGAGAGAGAGAGAGAGAGAGAGAGAGAGAGACAGAGAGAGAGAGACAGAGAGACACAGAGACACAGAGACACAGAGAGACAGAGTTATTCTATGTGTCTATCAGTAAAACTGTATTTAATAAGCACCTACTATATTCATATGCCTTCATGTAGGAACTATCCTAGATGCAATTAGACCTGTTATTTCATTTGTATAGGGAACCGTCTCTACCAACTCAAACTCTCATCCTGCCAGCAATTATGATCTTTGAAACACTGGGGTGTTGAACATCAGATTGAATTGCTGTTTCTAAGGTCAGTAATGAGACTCTAGAGCAGGTCTTTCTGACTGTGAGGAGGCTGGTTCTCTATGTACCATTCCATACTTTCTCTTGCTGTCCAGAAGAGTATCCCATTTTAAGCCTCCATTCTAGAATCCTTCTTCCTTAGTAACTTATGGTTACAGTATGCTATCAAAATCAAGCCAAGTAAAGTTATCAAGTGCTATTATGTACTGGGCAATGTGTTAAATATATGGATTTCAAATACTGGCAGAAAGGAAGGTAGCTTCTTCCCTTAAGAAGTTTACTTTCTAAGGAAATTACACATAAAGAGAATCTGAAAAGAAGGGTGAGATGAACAATCCTCATCATGATAAAATAGTAGAGAGACTCTAAAACTTTAAGAATATAGCCTGGAAAGGAATAAATACATGACTTCTTGAACATCCTCTAAGAAATGGAGAGCCTGAGAGGACTAAGCCAAATGGAAGGAGAAGCTATAGGGATAGAGGCTTACTTCCAATGTGAGAAGTCCAAAGATGGAATACAATTTTATGATATAAATATTTCTGGGGCATGATAGAGAAAGTCCAGCTTAGCACAATGGCTGGCTTATAGTAGCACTTAGCGAATGTTTGATTATTTAAAAGCATCAGCTGAAGATACTAGAGCACAACTTAGTGGTGAGACACAAACAATGAAATTGTGAACCATGAAACACATGGAAGTCAAGTTGCAACATGCACATGAAAATCATAAAATGTATTCAGATACTGAAATAAAATGCAAAAGACAATGTACAAGATTCATTTTTATCTATTCTGATCTGTGCTTCTGCACAAGCAATAGTGTAGGAAGCGTCATCTTTTTATCTCCCAAAGCTAATCATCATTACTGATACTTTCCAATTACAAGTAGCTATTGCTTAGAGTATTAATAAATATTTGACATTTGTCTAAAGAATCTGCTATTTACTGTACACTTTTTACTCCACTTGGGTACATATCAGCAGGTTTGAAGTGAATATACTGTAATATTAACATCTCATTTTAGAAACATGCTTGTTTCTGCAGCTCCCACTATCTCTAAGACTTTCCTTTTTGAAGTCAATTAACCTGTCTTTAAGAGTAAAAATCACCTTTTTGTATTTATTGACTAGCCATAACACAGAAGCACTAATGAGGATTTTGCTGTATCAGTTGCTTTTAAAAACTATGATTTGTACCCCTCTGACAATGGATCCGACCCTGCAGAAAACAATCAAACAATAGCAGGTAATTTCTCTGAATTTTAAATCAGTTTCATTGCCTATTTGTACCCATAGAGTTTGGCAGTTTGTTCCAAAATGTTGAATAGAGAAATACTTTAGCAAGCAAATACCAGAAAATCACCCAAATGTTCTCCTAAATCCAGACATTTGTTTTCTTTAATGGCTTCACAATCTACTTTCTTCAAAATCTTATAGGAAAACTTCCAGAATATGGGATACCATTAATGTGGATAATCAATCAGCAAGCATCTACATGTATCAATATTCTAGGTTTTAAAGACAAACATAAAACAGTACCTCACCTCAAGGAGCTTATATTCTTTGGAAGAAGAATAGAAAATAACATATGCATGTATAGGGATATATGCAATAAATACAAGGTAATTGAGAGGAAAGGTCATCGTAATTAGGGTGATGTCCAAAAACTTCATGTAAAAAGTGCTGTTTGAGCTGTTTTGAAAAAACAAGGGACTCTTAAGAGGCAAAAGTGGAAAGAGTATTTTTTAGGCATGGAGGACAGCCAAAGTGAAGGTACAGAGATGGGAGATGGAGTGTTGTGTTTAAGAAAGAATGAGAAGATTAGCTGAATTGACAATTATGGGAAGGATAGTAAAATACAGCACAATTGGAAACATAAATTAAAGGCAGGAGGAAAGAACTTTCAAAGTCAAATGGATGAGCGTATATTTAATAAATAAAAGGAATAGCAAGTTATACCTTAGATTTACAGTCTCATGTGAAATCATCTTTTTTTCCCCTTTCCTACTATGTTATGGAAATTGCTCATTTTGTTTCTTAAGTTCAGAATAAAATAAATTTTTCAAAAGACAATAAGAAGCCACTGAAGTTTAAGAATGGGAGTAGCAAAAAGTTATTAAAAAAGGAACGGGAGTAGCACAGTGAGACTGTGCTTTAGGAAACTTAGTATTATACAGAAGATGGGTGAGAATAGGGACAAGATTTAGGGTAAGGTACGGAACAAGCAGGGGTCTGGTGCCATAGTCCAGACCCCAGGTGATGAAGACCTTAATTAGACTGGTAGCTAGGTAGAGATAAAGTTCAGTGTAGGAGATCAGATATAGTAGGGTGGGAGAGAATGAGAAGTTTAGGGTGACAAGGAAATCATAAAACTGGGTGACTAGAAGAATGGGAATTTTGCCAATTGAAATAACAAGTTCAGAAAAAAAGACTTCAGTTTTGGGAAAAGATAATGACTTGAATTATGGATGTGTTGAATTTGAAGATTGAAAGTGGTGCACTAGTGGTGAGAAGGAGAGCAATCTGGGTCACTAAATCCTGGACTCATATACCTAGAATGTTTATTGAGTTCAAGCAAGCCAATATGTGAGAAAATATAGAGAAAGAAAAGAAAAAGGAGTCCCAAGACAAAGCCATAGGGAATACTCACAAGGGATTGTCATCTGCATATGGATGATCCAGTTAAGATTGAAGACATGGTCATACACATGTAGGGAGTGAGTGTTGCCAAGAAAAGCCAGAGCAGAAAGAAGCTCTGAGGTGAGAAGGTTGGTAACAGTGGCAAGTACTGCAGAGAGGCAAGTATGGGGAAACTGAGGAAAGCAATTTGATTTGGTGATTACAAGATCCTCGGTAACTTTGAAGAGAGTTATTTCAATTGATTGATATCAGATGTTAGATATCAGAGGCTTGAGAAAATACTAAGAAGAGAGGGAGTGAATTTAATGAATAGAGACAGTTATTCTACCAGCAGTTTGCTTGTAAGAGAGAGAAGAGATGTAGAATGTTTGGTTGAAATGATGACAGATTATACTGAGTTTTTTAAAGGATAAGAAGAATTCAGTGCATTTGTAAACAGAAGATAAGAAACTAGTAGTTAGGGAAAGACTTAATGATGAAGGACAGAGATGATTGAGAGAACAATCTACCGAAAGAAAGGAGAAAGGACAGGACCAAAACAAAAGTGGGCTAGTAAGCTTAATAGCAGGTTTGACAAAAATGCATGTAAGACAGACTTTGAAGTTTAATCTACATGAGTAACATTTTCTCCAACACTTTCTTAAGTCCCCAAATCAACAAAACCCAAATCACATTGGTTCATAGCCCTTGCTAATTTCTAAAATGTTCTAAAAGTAGAAATGGCATAATGAAAAATTTGCAACCCAGGTAGAAATTAGGGACAACAAACCTTTAGATCAAGGGTATATTTTGTTGAGAGGAAATGAGAAAGTTATTGTTTTATTAAATTTTGAAATATTAAATATCAGTTTTTATTAAATTTATTATGTATTAAATAATTTAATTAATATTAAATAAATTAAATTTATTAAATATTGAAATAAAGTGGGACATGTTTAAAGGGGTGATGTTACAAGGTTTTTTATTATAAAGAAGAGGAGAAGCTTCTCTACTAGATAAGAAACTATCTAAAAATACTTGTGAATATAGAAGGATGATAGGTGTTGGAAACTTGGGGAGAAAAGTGAGGTTTTGGAGTATGCTGTAAAGAGAGAAGTAGATAGAAAATCAATTAGGGAGGAATATTGTGAGGGTTTATTTCAAATTAGATAACAAAGTTGTAGAAGATCAAGTAGCTTCAATTTCATGCAAATGGAAGGGAGAGAAGAAGTGATACAAATACTTATTAACTGCCTTCTCTGTGTGGACACTGTGCTAAGCATTTTACAAATATTATCTCATTTGATCCCCTTACAACAACCTTGTGAAGCAGGTGCTATTATTATCAACATCTTACACATGAAAAACTGAGGTAAACAGAAGTTAAGTGATTTATACAGGACCACAAAACTAATTAACTATCTGGGGCCATAGTTTAATTCAGAACTTCCTGAATCTACATTCAGCATCTTATTCACTGAATGAGGAGTGCATGAAGAGTGGGAGTGTTCCAGGATTGAGGTTTGGCAAAGTATCATCAGGGGCAGTGAGGTGGTACAGTGGTTGGAATACTGGATCCTGAGTCAGGAAGGCTCATCTTCCTGAAGTCAATTCAGGTCTCAAGCACTTATTAACTGTATGCCCCTAGGCAAGTCCCTTGACCCTGTATGCCTTAGTTTCCTCATCTGTCAAAAGAGATGAAGGTGGAATTGCAAACCATTCCATTATTTTTGCCAAGAAAATCCCAATTTGGTTATGGTATGTGGATGTAATGGAATCCTGTTGTGTTACTTCTGGAATATGCTGACTTTGCGACACTGAATCAATCACTTAACTTTGCTCTCTTTGAGGCAAGACTGAAAGTTGTAAAGAGAATGCCAATTTTTTGGTATTAGTATTTCCTCAAAAGGAGTTCTTTAGGGGGAACTAACTGAATCACAGGGAGAGACTCTATCAGTCCTATAAAATAGAAGAGAATTTTGTCCACTCTTTTCATTTGTGGCCCCATTTAGAATTTTCTCAGCAAAAATGCTGGAGTAGTTTGCCTTTTCCAAGTTGCAATGGCTTTGAGGATGAAGATGACATGGAAAGTACTGTCAGCCAGGAGAGGAAAGTAAGTGGGAAAATGTCTGTAGCTAGGAGAAAACTCACTTGGCTAAGTGGTCTAATGAGCAGGCCAATAATCCATTTCCTTTATGAATGCAAATGATGAGTCTGGGAATGAAGTGCAGGTGTGAGCCCTCTATGACTATTAAGGCCAGGAAAATGATGAGCTCAGTTTTAAGGCCCAAGATGAGTATCAAAATCGAAGATGAAGGTGAACCAGACTGGTGGAAAAGATGTTTGGATAAGAGGCAGACCAGCTTGTACTCAGCGAATTAAAAAGCAATTCAGTGACCCAGGAGGAAGCCATCCCAGAAGTGCTGCATTGATAGGGGGCTCCTGGACAGAAGCCTGTATATACCAGTACTGATAGACATGTACATGATGTAGAAAATGTGCCTATTGTTTTTCACGCACAAGATGATGGTTCTGTTGCTTTGGGCTTCAGGGGGTCTGCCCTTGGAGACAGATGATTTGGTCATGTCACTTGGAGTTTGTGAAATCCTCTTCCTTGACTCTTGTAAAAGGCAGGACAAAGAAATATCCACAGTCCTTTTCTCCCTGACTAGCTTTCTTATCAGGGATTTGAACAATTCTTCCCACTTCTTTCTCTCCTTTCTTTCTCCAGTTAAATGGGCAGTTCAGGTAATCTGTTGTTATTGTTTTTTAGCTGATTATCTTCCTGTGTCATCTGCATCCTCCAGTTAAAAATTTACAATTCATTTTCTTGGTGATCCTTTTGAAATTTGCTTTATTCCAAGGCTCTATACAGTTAAAATTTTTATATACTTTTTATTCTCCCATTCACTTCTCCTTAAATTATAATACCAATTTCTGCACGTTGATCTCAAGTTGATGAGAGCTCTGTGTCTATGCATATTGTGCTGCTACAGAACAAGAGCAAGTCTTGGTGACATCTGTTGTAATGGATCATGGGAAGATTGAAAATATTATGCTTGCCTCTATTCGGAATGTTCTTGATGCATTTTTGGCATTTAGATGTGAGTTTTCAAAATGGTCTTAAGTAGCACTAAAAGATTCAGAATATTTCAAAGCTATTTCCTCTACAGGATTGTTTTAGGCTCTACTCTGCAAATTGATCAACAATTTTATCAGTGATTTGGAAGGCTAAAAGGATGAAGAATAACTTTTCCAGGAAATGCAACTGTAAAATCTGTTTAAAAGCTTTATATTACCTTCTCTGTCATGTCTCAGTATAAATATATATATATATATATATATATATATATACATATATATATATATACACACATATATGTGTGTGTGTATGTGTGTGTGCATATATATATATATGTATATATATATATATATATATATATATATAAAATTTGATATTCAGGAAATCTAAAGAATATGTTTACTGTTTTAAAATTAGCTGAATGACTTTTGACTGTGGATCTGATTTTGAGACTGCTTAATGATTGTCAAATTAGGACATACTTAAATCAGATTGGTCAGTATGGTCTCTGATCACACCCCCAGAAGAAGAGATCAGTGGAGACCAGGACTCTGTGTTGTTTTATTTTTAATTTGGTTGGGGATTCAGCTATAGATGAGCAGCAATTCCTCTGTGGGTTCTCATAAAAAGACCCTATAAAAACTTGCTCCATATTGTTGTTATAAAGTTCACTTGTATATAACATTGTACCAAAATTGTTCATTGGTGATCCATGGAAAACTAGGTCTTCCCCATAGCCAAGGACTCAGTCATTGCCAAATAAGCTGGCATGTTCTTGCGTAGGAAGCTGCACTGGCATTACATTAGGGGAGGGAGAAAGAAAAATTCTTTATTTTGAGTAACTAAAATACTGTAGGCATTGCTTAACTATACTTTCTACTTTAGAAGATTATAGGTTATATATTCATAGAACACTTCCCATAAGCCTCAATAGTTTGTTTGGAGTGGATGTGTCTGTCACGAAAACTTACCATCATAATTATTCATCCAAAAGCTAAAGATTTACCAAAAAATTGTCAAAATCTCAGTTTTGGAGTTTCTTTGAAATGCATATTTTAGACAACCAGTTTTTAAAACAGCATTATAGATTCTGGCCTTTGTGTATTCTTTATTTTTTAAAGCCTAATGGATTCCAATTGCTTGGCATTGGGACCACCAGAAACAACTATGCTTTTTTTTAAAGAAAGAAAGAAGGAAAAAAGTGAATTAAAACATTTAATATAATTGATCAAATACACTGGGTTTGGACAATCTATGGGCTCTCTCTAGAAAGTTAAGTCCTCCAGATGCTTCTACTGACCAATAAAATTACAGAGAGTTTTAAATAAGAAGTCTAATTATTTAAATTATTTTATCCAAACTATCCATACAGATAAACAAAATCAAGAAAAAGATTAGCATATAGCACTTTAAAGTTTACAAAACTGCACACACACACACACACAGACACACACACACACACAGAGTATAGACTTCTCAATGTCTCTTGTGAGATAAATATTATTATTCTCATTTTATAGATGAAACAACCAGGAACATGAATGAAAAATGCTTATTGTCAAAATTACGATATGCATTTGGTTGGAAAATTCATATAGTTGTCTAATCTGTGCATATACATATAGATATATGTATATCATATTATATATATCATATATATCTTATATATATGATATATATAATATATCATATATATGATATATATTATATATATCTCATATTTATATGATATACATATATCTATATGTATATGTACAGATTAGACAACTATATGGATATTTATATATATATATATAATATTTATATATATATTAGAGAAATTGCTGTCAATTGCACCATAAGCTCAGTACACAATTGAATTGTGGAGAACAGATTTAAATAGAGGAAACATTGCTTTTGGGAAGAACAAAAGCCTATGTTTTATACATCAACATTCTTCCAATGATGTTGCATGATGTTGCATGATTGTAAACAACTATAGAATAAAGAAAATATGTTGAGAATCAAACAGAAGACAATGGACAAGTGCACGATGGGTGTGAACAGGTTTACAAATTACAAACAATGAATTATGCAGAGGAAAAGCTGTGGAAGATATTGTCAGAGAAGTGTATGATTTATTAAAAAAAATTAGTTGGTCCCATGATGAGACTTAAAACCAAACTCTAAATGGTCCAGGGACTCTACTTCTATCCCTATAAAGTGAAGAGAATATGAAAAAGAATATGAGGACATTACGTTCACAGCAGATTTGCAGATTAAAATTACATGGATTAAAATTACATGAGATAGACAGGCATGTAGACATGGATGTCTTTGTCATTGATTGATGGAGGGAATTACTTCACAGAGAACTTGTGAATTGTGAGTCCCAATGGTGGAGTCTTAGAATATTATATTTAAAAAAAAATCTTAAAGAACTTAAGATTTCCAGAAGCCCTTCATCAAAATGTTGTCTTTTTTAGTGATCTTCTCTACTACATAAAGCAGTGGTCCTCAAACTTTTGTTCTCAATATCTTTATCCTATTAAAAATGATTGAGAATCTGTCCAAAGAGTTTTTGTTTATGTGGTTTATAGTTATAGATATTGATCACATTAAAAATAAAAACTAATTATGAATTTGTAGACTCTGAAAGGATTTCAGATTCCCAGGATGCTCTGGACCAGACTTTGAGAACCACTACATAAAGCGATCCAAGTAGCTTCCTGATTTGCTCTAGTCAAAATGACTACATACATACATACACACATACTGAGAGAGACATGAATGCATGAATGGATGAATAGATTGTCAATAGATGATAGATAGCTGACAGACAGACAGATAGATAAAGACATAGAGACACAGAGAGATAATCAGTATGTGGTGTCCAACATTCTATTGATGAGTTTAATAGAATAAAGAGACTTGACTTGATTTGCCTTCAAACTCAGTATTAATGAATAAGAAAGCTACACTTTTGGTGACTATGCAGAATAAACTAAGAAAACTCTAATCATTAAATGATTTTTCAGTTTATAAAAAGGCAGCTAGATGGCATTCTAGATATAGAATAATGGATTTGAAGGCAGAGAGACTAGTTTGAATCCTATCTCAGATGCTTACATATCCTGTGACCCTGAGAAAGTCACTTAATTTCTCTCAGCTTCAGTTTACTCACCTGTAAAATGGGGATAATATTAGCGCTCTTCCTCCAGGTTGTCATTGGGATCAAAAAAGATAATATTTGTATATGTTTTGTGAACTTTAAAGTGTTATGTGGATGTTAGAGATTAATTATTATTATCAAGTCCCTTTTTAAAGATGAGGAAACTGGGACAGCTAGATGGTGCAGTGGATAGAACACCAGCCCTGAAGTCAGGAGGAGCCGAGTTCAAACAGATTTGACACTTAACACTTCCTATTTGTGTGATCCTGGACAAGTCACTTAACCCTAATTGCCTCAGCAAAAAATAAACAAGCAAATAAATAAATAAAGATGAGGAAACTGAGGCTAAGAGGCTATGCCTTTTGAAATTTACACATCCAGTGAGAGGCAAAAATAAAACCTAGGACTAATGCAAACACACATGTATATTTACATGCATACACTCATGTGTGTATATTCATACATGTATGTATATTACAGACTTGCCAGTGTCTCTGTGAGACTGATCTAGGACCAGGGCAGTTAATGGGCAGACCACTGGGCCCAAAGTCAGGAAAACCTGAGTTCCAATGGGACTTTAGATACTTACAACTCTGTGACTCTGGGCAAGTCACTTGACCATGTTTGCCTCAGTTTCCTCATCTGTGAAATGAGTTAGGAAAGGTAATGGGAAACCACTCTAGTGTCTTTGCCAAGAAAATCTCAAATTGGGTCCCAGAGTTGGATATAATTGAACAACAACTGGGATTCAAACCTATCCCTGTGACTCAAGATGCAATGATATTTCCATGGACAACATAACTGGATAGAACATCATCTTTTCTCTAGTTCCAACTGCTGTTGTCTCCAATAGAGAGCAGTGAGAAGGGGAAGGAGTTTCTATAAAAATGGCAGCTCTCTTAACAAATGCATTGCATTTAAGACTTTACTTAATCAACAAAATGTTCACATATCTTAAATATTTGGGGAACAGTTAAAAGGGTAAAGGAAGACACTGAAAAATATGTCTTTGATTCATAAAAAAAAGTGAGCAACTCAAGTTTCTCCGCTGACTTCATTTGCATCTTCATTTGAATGAATACAGGATGGAGCTGAAAAAAAAAAAGCCACTTTTATGGCTGGATAAACATAGGTTTTTCCTTTGGGCACTGGTCTTTTTTCTTTTGTAAAAATATCAATCCTGACACTATAAAGCTTATATATGATGAATGAAAATATTTCCAAGAAGAGAAATGTTTTAGGATTCAGGGAAGAGGGGAGGCTGAAGTGAGAGGCTGAGGTGGTGGGGAGTGGGGAGGAAAGTTACTGAGGCTCTCAAGGACTATTATTCCCCAGTAGAAGTTGTTTCAGTTTGCCAATAACTTTATAGTCATACTTTTCACTTGGAATCTTGGGATTCTGTTTTCCCCTTTATGGTTATCCTGCCTTTATATGTGTTTTGCATTTACCGATTTATCCATCAGTAGCCTTCCCTATTAGAATGTACGCTGCTTGAGGACAGGGATTGGGCTTTGTTTGGCTGTTTGCTTTTGCTTTTGTTGCTTCTTGTTTTGATTTTGCTTGTTTTCCTTTTCATCAAGATCTCTATAATGCATAGTAGGGCCTAGTACATACTAAATACTTAACATATTTGTGGAGTGATTGATTTAATCCCCAAAGGGACCTATCTAGTCTAATGTCTTCATTTTCCAGATAAGCAAACTCAAATAGAGATTCAATGACATATGATCATAGATTTAGAACTGGAAAGAACATCAGAGACAATTGGGGCCAACCAACTCATGTTATAGATGAGGAACTTGACTTTCCAAAACAAAAAGTGACTTACCCAAGATCATTCCCATAGTAAAAAAAAAAAAAAAAGCACAGCTCAAATTAGAATTTCAGAGCCACCCATTCCTCCATTCTACTGAGAGGTAAGTCTTACATCTGATAGAATATTTTAATTAGAGCAGAATAAAAGGGCTGCTTGTTTCATTTTTCTTCCTATTTAAAATTTCAATTTAAAGGTGTCAATTCTATTTTTCTTCTACCCTCTGAGTGACTTTTTACCAAATAGAAAATTGGAATTATCCTAGGACTGAAGTGATTTTTCAGAAATTAATTAACATTTGCATTGTTTGTGCCTTCTGTTATGGAAGCCGGCTTGCTTTCTTCCTTTTTCCTCACAGATTTTGTTCAGAACAAAGATTTTAACTCCCTTTTTGCATGCCACTTTGAAGACAGAAAAACTACAGCAGAAGTAGAAAGCCTTTGTAGATCCTTCTTAGTGGTAGCTGCAATAGATGGGCATGGACTTGACCCTGAATGAGCAGCTACTCCTAAATTAACAATATAAAAAGATAGAACTCGAGTAACTGGTACCCTCCTCTACTTTGACTCTTGCCAGAAAATAGAAGCCTTTTCTTTAATTCTTTCTAGAGCATCTTAAATCCACCACCAGATGGCAGAGAGTACCAGATCTTAAGGAATCCTACTCCTGAAGGGAAGCTGTTTGAAAGATCCTGAGTCTTGGTGGGAAGCACAAAATGCCTTCTCGTTCCTTTTTTTCCATCCTTCTTACTATTCAAGAGTTCATTCTTAGGATCTAATACCATCTGACAGTTTTCTTGTATATAGACAATCACAGGGAATATTCCATGTTTTATGAAATTTACCATTTCAAAAGTGATCTTGGATTCTGAACAGCAACATAAAACCCAAAGTGAATTCGCAAAAATAGGGGGACAAATTGCTTTGAAATTACCAGGAAGATAAATGGTAATATACTGGGAAGCCTTCAACTGAGGCTAAGTAATTTTACAAGAAAATGACATAGAGAGCACAGAGCAATGTTAATCCACTTAGAGTCCACTAGAGTTTATTGCAAAACATAAAAATGAAAATATGATTTATTCATTATATCATTATTGTGGCTGTTTATTTCTTATATGGAAGAGCAAAATAATGGTTACTACACCAAAGAAGAAAATTAAGAAAGAGTAGAAATGGCTCATTAATGATATGGAGGTTATCAAGGTTTTTTTTTTTTCCCACGAGACTACAATTTTGGAGTGCCCAGATATGACAATGTTAAATAATAAGTATTTGTATGTAAGACAAGTCTATTAAAATTGAACATCAAGTTTATTAATGCATGAAATACGCCTAAGGTCTTCATTTCAGTCTGCTGAGAGCTGCAATTGGATTTTTTAAGATTCTCAAATGATTGGGTTGGAGTTCTGTTGGATTTCCAATCAAGGATTTTCATTTACCAAAAATAAGAATAATAAGTGTATTTGAATAACATGGGGAATATTTAGCACCTTAAAGAAAAGATGTTGATGACAATGCATTTATTAAGTGCTTACTAAGCATCAGGGACTAGACTAATCTTTTGTTTGTCCTTCATTTTAAAAGAGGACTAATGACATTGTGGGGTAATGGTTTGACTAGTGAATGAATTGGATCTAAGTGAGACAGAGTTGCACAAGTCATCACCCTCACTGTCTCTTCCAAAGTCATCAAAGTTCAGTGACAGAACAAAAGGCAGAATGACTGATGATGGCCTGACACACAATTGATGACCTTGACATCTTCAATGTATGACTAAGCTCTAAGCCTATAACGGTAGCAGCTTTCAAAGCCATTGGAACAATTGTTCTCATCCATCCATCAGCTAGGTGAAGTCTTCACATGCTGAGGAAAAACACCCTCTCCTCATCGATGGTTTTGAGGTCAACTGATTATCTTCCTTCTAATTTAGCATGCTTGCTAAGACCACAGTGAGAGGCTGTACGTGCTACAGCATCTTGGAGCCATAGGTGACAGTTGAATTTCAACATAGACATTAAAAGTGGAAGAGCAGTTCTGAAAAAGTCTTGGAAAGCCTTCATACCAGAGATGCTAGTCCTGCTTGAATACTCATACAAATAGGTACCAATAAGACAGTCACTAGTCTGGGAACTTATATTCTAATAAGGTGAAAAAATATGTGAAAAAGAAGTTAGAAAGGAGAAGTATGGCCTGGAATTTCCTGGAAGTGGATTAGAAATTTAGTTTATTGAAAGATTTAGTATATAAAAGTTTAAATGAAAGATTATCTAGCACAAGTATGGAGGAGCAAAATAATTTTGGATTTTAGGGGGAGAAGAGGAAAAATTGAGGATGGTAAGGATGGAAATAGATTTTTTACAAAGCATTAATAAATGAACAAGCCTCCCAAGTTTATCAATTTGAATTCTTAGGTAGTCAACTAATATTTATTAAGCACTTTTTTATTTGTCAGGAACTGTGCTAAGCACTAGATATACAAAGGAGGGGGAAATTAATGTCCTTCCCCTTAAGGAATTCACAGTGGAATGGAGAGAGATTGTATAAGCAATCATATATATATACAAACAAAATCCAGACAGGGAAAAATGAGGATAATCTCAGAGGGAAGACATTTAGATTACAGTGGTCTAGAAAATGTTTCTTGTAGGAAGTGGGATTTAGCTGAGATTTAAGAAAGCCAGAGAAGCAAAGAGATAGAGATAAGGGAAGAGAGAGAACCAGGCATGGAGATCAGCCAAGGGAAACACTAAAAGGAAGGAGAGGGGTTGTCTTTTTTCCCAAGGAATGGCAAAAAAGGCAGTGTCACTGGATCACAGACCATATAGAAGAGACTAAATTATAAAAAAAAATGGAAAGGCAGGAAGAGGCCAAGTTATAAAGGGCCTTAAAAATCAAATAGGATTTCATATTTTATCCTGAAGGTAAAAAGGGAGCCTCTAGAGTTTAATGGGGAAGGATAATATAGTCAGACATATATTTCAGGAAGATCATTTCCCACATTCCCGTTCATATTAGGGAAACACATAAGAATAAGCTGCACATGGATAGTTTATATCTAATTCATATGCTGTGTCTATACAACCTAAGATCTAGAACCTCAAAATCGAACCACCTGTAATCTTGATAGTAACTCCAATGTCTCACCTCTGCTTCTTTTGGCTCCTGTGCAAGGTTTCCTCTGGAAACCTCAGAAAATAGGTTATGTCTAGGTTTTCATTGATGTAGGTAAAGGGTTTCCAGCTCCTTTGCAAGCACTCGGGGTACCATGACATATCATATGTAGGAAATCCTTTATCTCATTTTGCAGATAAAATGCAAACAACACAAAGAACTCAGAGTAACCTATTAAGTAATTAACACAATTCTCCCCAGTGACATCTATCTTCCCCCAGAGACCTGAATGTGTGTGTATAAAAATCAGTTAAATTCAAACTGTCTACTTTGAAAATAACCAATTACCCACTAAATAGTTATTTGATTAAATTCATGAAAATTTCCCCAAATAATTGAACAATTTATGCACTATCTCTAAATGCTGTATCACTCCTTTTGATTTTTAATTTCCCTATATTTGAATCTGTAAAAGAAAATGACACCCAATTCCTGATGTAATTGATAGAAAATGAAAGCACAAAACCCCATGAAACAGGAAGCCTTCCTTTTGCCATTCATCACACTATTTCCCATCATTGGCTAAAAATAAAATTGTCCTTTTGTTTTACCTCAAATAGAAAAGTTGATCTGCAGAAAGTTTGGCCTATAGGAACTAATGAGAATATTGCACTGTGAATAAATGAATATGGATGCTAGGGCAGGGAAGATCTGGTTACCTCATCTCTTTCTGTCATAAGGCATTAAACCCAAGTTAAATGCAAACTGCAGGAATATAAGGTGATTAGGATATTCCCTAATGTTCTGATTCATTAGCAGTAAGTTAACTTATGACATCTCTAAGATATTTACTTACAAACTAGAAAAAAAATCCTTTGATTTGTCAGTTCTCTATCACCTTATCCTCCCCCTCTCCCACATCTCATTTAGATACATATCACTGATTCATCCAGACTGCTTCTAATGTTCCAGGACATCTCCCTGGATCATCAGGGGGTATATACATTTGGATTCTTGCCTGCTCCCAATCAATCTGTATTAGAAAAGGTTGTATTAGAATTTACTCTAAATTGTGCCCTGGAGCCTAGACAGAGCTAATTGACCCTGCTTGGCTCATTGTCCTTGAGAAATGCCAGGCAAAAGGGAAAATGAATGGAGGCGTTCTGTTTGGTCTTTTTTTTTTTTTAAGAGATTCTATTGGAATGACCTGTAAGATTTCTGGCACGAAATTCCAAGCCTCTCTTTTTATAGCCCTTTATTAATTTGCAGTATAGAATATTATCACACCATAACCACTTTGAATTTATGCTTTCGATCCCTTGATATTCAGGTACATTTATAAGAAAAGTGTTTGGCTACTGGCTCACTCTGCAATAACTTGGAAACCCTGATTGCTCTGTTGGATGCGAATCTATTCTTTACTAATCACCCCATGTGCTGTGAAACCCACCAAGGTAAAGTGAGAGGTGGTACCCACTGACCTTAATTGAGATATGAAAACTCAAATAATTAATTTCTCCAATTCTTTTTAAGTGCTATTGTTTTTGAAGGAGTTTGCCTTTACTTAGAATCGTTACACAATTAATGTTTATTGCACACCTACTATGGGGAGTAAAAAGGCAAAAAATTAATAGTCTTTGTCCTTAAGGACCTCATTTTGCATGGGGGAGGGAATCTCACTTCTTCATTACTCTTTTGACTTTGCTCCAAATGCTCTGAACTTGTTATTCCACTATGACACAGCATCCTTTTCCTCCTGCAATATCACTCCACCCCTTAGTCCTTTTCTCTGACTCGTCAATTTTTCTTGGAACCTCCATTTTAAGGCAAGTACCAAGGCCAGTTATATTTGTTCCATTTCTTTTGGAGCACTGCTCTTGACTCCAAGCTTTTTTCTCCACCAAGACCCCAAGTCTCTACTTTCTCCCACTTCCTTTTTATCCTTCTTTTGGATGGGTAGTTTTGCCCCATTATAATGTAAGTTCCTTGAAAACAGGGCCCCTTTCTTTTTAAATATTCCTTAGATCAGTACCTGATATATATAGTAAGTACTATAATGATGATATTAATGGGACAATTATACATACATGTATACATACATTATATTTATAAGAAAAAATGTTTGGCTATTGGCTCACTCTGCAATAACTTGGAAACCCTGATTGCTCTTCTGGATGCCAATTCATTCTTTACTAATCATCCCATGTACTGTGAAACCCAACAAGGTTATTATATATATATATATATATATATGTATATATATATATATATAATATATGTGCTCAAATTATATATATGTATATATGTGCTATATATATATGTGCTCAATAGACATATGTAATAAATAACCTTATACAACTATATATTTGATCTATACCTATAGATGTGAAATTGTATAGATATGATGTTATATCTGTGTGACGTGAAAATATATGAAGCAGGTGTGATATTTGCCTAATTCAGTTCATGATTTTCCTTCATTTTTTCAATTATTACCCTATAATCAACCAGTGGTTTGGTTATTCTCACCTTGAAATTTCCCACTGTCTTGAAAATTGTTCTGACATTTCTAGGCCTACACAGTTTCATTCCATCTCTAATTTAAATACATCTTTCTGTGTGGAGCTGAGCTGCTGCTCCAGGCAAAGGCAAGAATTTTCTGAATATAAGCCTTATCTTTGCATTATTAAAGCCCTCTCTCTATTATTATTATTATTATTATTATTATTATTATTATTTTACCAAACTTGTGTGGTTTAATCTGTGTAAGGAAGTGAGCAGAATTTCCTTTACCAATGCAAGTTATCATTTGCTCTGTAACTTGTAGACTTAGAGAATTGCCTGGGGGACTGAGAGGTTAATTGCCTTGCTCAGGGTTGAGTAGCTAATATATGTCAGAGGTGAGTCTAGAAATCTGGAAAGTCTTCTCTGACTAACAAAAAATAATGAGCAAATGTGCAATCAAAAAGAAAATAATGAAGCAGAAGAATAGCAGTGAAGATAACAGTGGATCAGTCAGTGAACAAGAACCTACTATGTGCCAGGCACTATACTAAGTGCAAGGGACCAAGCCATTTAAACTGATTACAGACCTGATTATTATTAAAACTAAATATACTCTGCCCAGCTCTTGGTCATTTATTTTTTTCCTTTTTAATCTTTACATTACTCAGTAGCATAGGTAAATATGTCAGATTATCTATATTCCCATACTCACATAATTCTTCTGATCTTGCTCTCAACTGTTTCTCTTCAATACATATATGAAGATGTGGCAAAAACATTTTGGACAATTAAATCCTACAACTTCCTCCATACTACCATTTGGAGGCCACATTCAGGTAGCCAGACTATTTTCCCCTAGTTTCCAATCTCCCTATCTTTTGGGCTCTGATTAACTCTACTGGCTATAAATAAAACTGGTGAACATATGGATAAGAAAATAAAACATAGAGTCAGTATGGTAGTGTGTACAGGGAACTGGGTTTGAAGTAAAGACCTATGTTTGAATCCTAAGATACTTACTAGCTGTGTGACTCTGACCAATTCACTTAACCTCTCTGCCTCAGTTTCTTCAACTTGGTAAACATTAGTGATATAAATATAGAAGACATAATTTTATTAAGTACTATAAGTTATCTATTTGGTGTTGCTACATGGCTTTCTGATATAGAAAACAACTCTTTCCAAAGAATTTAAAATGAATGTCACCCAATGCATGTGTGGTAGGGTGATCAGGCTGCAACTTATAACCAATATAAAGAACATGAGTAAAAGATATATCAGAAAAATAGGAAAAAAAATAAGTTGATAACATGGAACAAAGCATGACAGGCATAGAACCAAAAGCTCTCCCTGTTTCTTTGCATTAATGAGGAAGGCTTCTAACATACTTGGACACTTGTTGGAAAATTTGTAGAAATATATGAACAAGAATTGCACAATATGAAGGGCTGTGATAGATTGTGATCTGTATTATTGAGGCAACAGCAAAGTTAAAGAAATCACAGATTCACTGGAATTTTTGAAATTTTGAATTTCTTTATGGTGGAACACTTCGGCCTCTGTCCCAGGTGCTGACTGAAGTCCTACATTATGATACAGTCATAATTGAATGGATAAGAAAGAGCTCAGGGAGATGTTGCCAAGGGAACAGTTATGGCTGACTTTGTGGCACAATCCCTATCAAGCTCTTTAGGCTGCATACACTCTGTCTAAAATTTCAGGCAGCTTGATGCCCTTCAGTCTCTTCCAGATCCAGTCTATCTTTCACTCGGATGAAAAAGCACAGGTCTGATCTTGTTACACCCCAAGCCCTTTACTCAGTAAATTCCATTGGCTCCCTGTCACCTCTATTGTCAAACCTACAGTTTTATTTTGGTATGCAAAATCCTTCAAACCTGAGCCCTTTCTTCACTTAAAGTCTGATTATACTTTTACTTCCCTCTGCAAATTCTACAACCCAGTGGCATTGACTTCCTTGCTGTTTCCTACCATTCAGTCAGTAAACAGATATTTATTAAGTCCCACAATATACCAGGCACTGTGCTATTCCTTAGGGATACAAACAAAATTACATAATATAATACCAGTCCTTGCTCTCAAGTAATGCATAGTCAAATGGGGAGTCAACATCTAAATATCTACATAAAAATTAGCTATTTACAAGTTACATTTGAAATTAGAATTAAGAAGGATTGGGGAAAATATTATGTAGAAGATAGGATTTTAGCTGGAACTTTAAGGAAACCAGGGAAGCCAGGACATGAAGAAAAGGAAGGAGAATTTCCCATAAATCAGGGAAAGACAATAAAAATGTCATAAAGCTGGAGTCAAATTGTCTTGTACAAGAAACGTCAAGGTAACCATTGTCACTGGATCACAAAATACCTGGGATGATATAAAGAATAAGAAAATTTGAAGAGCTCTGAAGCAGTTATAAAGGCTTTGAACACAAAATGGAGAATTTTATATTTGATCCTAGAGATGAGAGAAATTCAGTGGAGTTTATTTATTAAGGAGAGGGGAAGTGACATAGTCAGATTTGCACTTTAGGAAAATCATTTTGATAAAAGAATGAAAACTGAACCATGGTGAAAGAGAATTGATCAGGGAGAACAACTAGTAGTCTCTAGCAATAGTCTATCTGTAGGGTGATGAAAGCCTGTACTAGGGTGGTAGCACTGTCAGAAATTAAAAAGGGGCATGAGTAAGAGATGTTAATAAGGTAAAATTGATAGGCCTTGACAATAGAATGGTATAGTGTGGTAAGAGAGAGAAATAGATGATGAAATCTAGGTTATATATAAAGCCTAGGTTACTGGGAGGATGGTAGCACTCTCAGCAGTAACAGGGAAATTAGGAAGATAGGAGAGTTTGTGGGTTGGGATAAACATAAAAAATTCCTTTTTGGAGTTTAAGATGTTTCTGAGACTTCCAAGCAGTTAGATCTATAAATGTAAATGTCAGCAAAGAAATTATAGTTGGATAAGTCAATATAGGAGACATCTGCATAGAGATGATGAATGAATACATGGGAGATGATGAGATTATGAACTGAAGACATCCAATCTCACAACTTTTTACATTTTTGTTGCATGTGCCACAAGAAAATCCTCTGTCCTCATCTCCGACTCCTGGCTTCCCTGGATTTCTTCAAGTCTTCAAGTTAGTATGTTATCTTCTCCCCAGAATGAAAGCTCTTTAGAAGCAAGTTTTCTAAAATTTCTTAGCATAGTGCTTGGTATATAGGAAATGTTTAATGAATACTTGTTGATTAATTGCTGTTTTGCTAAATGCACAAGATATACCAGGGATACATTCAATTCAAATGGAGGGAAAAGAAAGAAAAAGTTGTCCAGGTAGTAGACTTTCTGGAGTAGCATGGCTACTCTAACTGGGTTCTTTGCTCTTATGCTTATCAGCAAAATTAACTCTAGAACCATAGTAAAAGAAAAAGTTTAGGAGTACCAACAAAAATGTCTGAATTCTCCCTGATTATTACATGTTGTCCAGATGTGCTCTTAGTTGGAATATAGGACAATATTATCTTGTGTAATGCTCATAGCAGCTGTTATCTTTCTGTTCTTCAGTTTAACTACCCTGCCTTTCTCATATTATAACTTATGCATAAGCTACTACATGTTCTAATTCTACTCAGGTCACACATAGGTAAGATTATTGATTTAAATATTTCAGTGTACGGAAAGTCTACTTGCAAAAAATACCTAACATGGCATTGTTATTATTGCTGTATAGATATTCCCTAAAAAGGAAAGAAAGAAAAGAAAAATAAATAAAAAGACATGTCTCTGCCTGGCTACAATGTATACTAGAAGCACATACTCTATTTTTTTTTTTGCTAGTAGACTTTCTGTACATTGAAATATTTCTATTACATTCATATACCATAACTTATTCAGGCATTTCCCACTCAATTTCCATTGCAGGCGATTTGTAGAGAGTTGTTGGATTGGATTACAAAGAAGAAACGTGAGTGAAAGATGGAGAGAAAAGATTATCTATGTTGGTTGTCTATACAGGTCAGATGAAAATATAATTCAGAAAATTCCTATTAAGTAGCTACTATATAAATAAATAAATTAAAATAAGATAATAACATTTATGTAGCGTTCTTAGATTGGCAAAGTACTTTACATTTGTTATCTCATTTGATCTCCACAACAACCCTGTGAGGTGAGGGTTATTAAAATCTCATTTCATAAATGAGGAAAGTGAAACAGGTCAAAGTTATAAGACTTGTCCAGGATCACATAGCTAATAAATACCTGAGGTAAGATTCAAACACAATTCTTCTAGACTCAAAGTACAGTAATCCATCCACTGCACTATCTAGAACCCTGTTAAATGAGTAAGGCACTTTATTAGGTTCTGGGAATTCAGAATCAAAAAGGTAATAATACTTCTTCTCGAAGAAATCACATCCTATTTTGCATAGAGACTAATGTAGGACTGGCTGAAAGACTAAGACACATCTTATGCTTTACATGAACAACTTTTGTTTTCAAAGAAACAAGTCACGTAGAACTTACCTATAATGACAATATAAATGAGAAAGTAATTTTATTGTTCTCTAGAGAAAACAGCATTATACAGTACTATAATAAATCAAAATTTGGGAATGCTAAAGGAATTATTGGCACAAAAGGCAGATACTAAAATTGTTCAGGCCATTAGAGAATTATTTGCACTGGAGGATTGGAGGATAGGGGAAAAAGATATTATTGTAATAAAGTGACCTATTTTACTCATCTTTGTTTTATAGAATATTCTCTTCTGTTTATCCTCTACTTTTTTGCATAGATTTTTTAGAAATCCCCTTAATTTTTGGCTACTCAATATTCACTGTTCTTTAATGTTGCTAAATACCATTTTCCTGGTATGTAAAAATAAATTGAGATTATACTTTCCATGCTAATCTCAAAGAAGTTTTAGGATGGTTAAATGAGATGATATGTGAGAAAAATGCTTTGTAAACTGCAGAGCGCTGCTCAAATACAAAGCTTCGGTCACAGAAAAATGCTCACAGTTAAATTATTATCAGCACATTTGAAAACTGGCATTGTGGTTTTGTTGAATTTTGTTGCTAGCTATCCTGTCCTGCAGACAGGAATGTGTGAGACATAAGCTGGGTTTTAATCTTTTTTATATGGTAATAGCTTGGGTTTTGTACTTTTCTCTCCCCCCATTCCTTAGAAAAAATTATGAAATTTACATAATAAAGTAATCTGATATGGGATTTCCACATTGGCTTTTCTAGGAAACCAACGCATACGCAAAAGAATCAAGAGAGTAGGTTTTGCCCAAGGCTTCTTAAAATTATGGCTACAAAGGTAAAAATGAAACGAAAACTGGAGATTGTTGCCTGGAAAATTCTGACAAAATCTCTTTTATCATTAGCACGGCAGAGAGGGGCTTATCCTGAATTCCCAACACTAATTGTAGAGTCAGGTTCACTTCATGACTGTTTAACTCTCTAATCATTTTGTCTAGGTAGTTAGCATTAGACTGTGTCTAGACTATTGGTGCATTCTACCAGTTTCTTAAAAAAGACAAAGGAAAGCCAGATTGTTCATTTGACAGAAGGAATCAGTCTCAACTTGTGTGTATTTGTGGGAGTGCTGTGTAGACATGGCTGTAGGATTTATTTTTCTATTGTTCTTCTCAGTATAATGAAACTACATGCTTGATAATAGAAAATGGGATAGTCTGTGACTCTTGCATGGCTTATCCCCTTTTCATTTCCACCCATCAGTAGAAGAAGAATGCTCTTAATAGTAAGTTCATTTAGATGTTGTCTTATTCTGAATTTTTCAACAGAAGACTTGAGCTGAAATCCTGGACATTAGACAACCTTTCTGGACTTCAGCTACTTAAAAAAAACAAAAAACTTATATATACTTTTCTCATCTACACAATAATTGTATGGAAATGTATGATCTTACAAGTTCTTCCAAATGCTACCAAAAAACCTCTTCTGTGTTGTCTCTGATACAATAAGGAAGCTGTATGATTATTAGGAAATTAACCAAACATCTATTGCTATTCTTACTTTCATTTTAACAATAGATTCAAATGTTCTTTCAAAACCCTTAGGAAAAAAACCATAGAATTTGGCATTATAAGATCATAGATTTAGATTTTTAAGGGACCTTGGAAGTTATCTCCTCCAATGCCATCATTTTACAGATGAGGAAACAGAACTCTTAAAGTAAGGAGACCTCTGAGGCAATTTGGTTCAACCCCTTTATTTTATGAATAAAGAAAATGAGCTTCAGGGCCCAAGAGTTACAGTAAAGCATTTCAAGCTTGAGTTGAAGTCTGTCCCACTATTTCCACAGTGCTCTTTCTCCTGCACATTGCTGCCTCTATAAAGCTCATAGTTTGAGATCTTTGGCTCTGTTGCCAAGTAGCTAAGAGGCAACTGCATGTTGTACAGTGGACCTGGATTCAGGAAGATCTAAATTGAAATCCAGCCTTAGACACCTACTTGTGTGATTCTGGGCAACTCAATTCATTTCTCAGCCTCAGTTTTCTCACCTATAAAAGGTGACAATAGTAAGACCTACCACACACAATTGTTGTGAAGATCAAACATGATAATACTTATAAAAGACTTTGCAGATTTGAAAGTGCTAAATAAATTCTAGCGATTGGCTTTGGTCTAGTTACTTGGACTAGACTTTTCTGGTCCTCAGTTTCTTCCTATATAAAAATTGGTATGATGTAGATGAGAGAATATTGACTCTCACATCAAAGAACTTAGCTTCAAATAGTTCCTCTTATAGTTACTATCTATGTGATTTTGGGCAAATGATTTAATCTCACTGGGCCTTGATTTCCTTATCAATAAATTGTAGATGTTGGACTACATGTCTTCTGAGATTCTCTTAACTATTGACTTATGTTAATTATATTTATGTTTATATTATGTATGTATATATTTATATATAATCTATAACATATATGATTATATTATATTTATATTAACTATAGATATAGATCTATATTTATTTTTAACATTATTTTTGTTTTTTAGTTTTCAACATTTACTTTTATAAGATTGTGATTTCCCTTTTTTCTCCCTCTCTCCTTCTGCTCTTTCCTCCTCAAGAGGGCAAGCAATCTGCTATGGGTTATACATGTACAAATATGATTCTATATTTCTATGTCAATATAAGACTCAAATTCTCTTCTGGTTTGAAATCTAGGGTCTTAAGATCCATTTGTAATAACCATAATCAAATTTTGTCCCTCAAAATGAAGGCATAGAGATCTCTAGATTCTCTTTAGGGCTAATTGTATAACAAGCAGTGAAAGTATTTACCAACTTTTTCTGATAAATGAATGCAAACTATATGCTGATATTTCAGAATTTAATTCTGACCTTTGAGCCATAACTAAAAGGCGTAAACAATGAAGGAAATGTCATTTATGATGAGATAAATAAGGGATTTCACCCTAATTAGAATTGTACTATCTAGGGCCTCTTGAAGTTCAAGGAATGAAGGATTTTCTTGAACAGCTACTTTGCCAATTCCTTCATTAGTGATCATTTTCTCACTGATGTTCTGGGGACCTGAATAAGTATGAAGCTCTCTCGGTTTGTATTGAATCCTACCTCTCACACTTATTATGAGGAAGACCTCTGCAAGTTTTTTTTTCTCTATCCATTATAAAAAAGAAAAGAAGGAGCTTAGATTGGAGTAAAATATTTTAGCTCCATGTCTATGATTATGATTAAGATTGGAGGAAAGGGACCATTTTTCTAATGCCTCTCTTACACTTCCTAGTTGTGTGACCACAGACAGGGGACATCATCTCTCTGGTCTTCAAATTTCCTTACTTGTAAAATGAAGGGATAGGACAAGATCACCTGTCGGGTCCTGTGTAAGATGGTAAAAAGAACAGAGTGTTAAATTGGACTCAGAAATACCCAAGTTCAAATCTTTCCTCAGACAATTCTTAGCTGTATGACTTTGTGAAAGCCTTTTCACCCCCTTTCAGGCTCAGTTTTCTCACTGGTAAAGGGAGGACAATAATAGCACTTATTTCACAGAATTGTAAGGATCAAATGGTGATACATATAAAGCATTTAGGGGAGCCTTAAATCAACAGATGAATGCTGGCTATTAATACTATGATCAGGAAAAAAAAGACACCTGGATTTGATCCCATTTCTGCCGTTCTCTAACTCTATGGCCATGGGTAAATGTCTTAATCTCTTTGGACCTCAAATTTCCTCATGTGCAGAAGAAGGAAATTAGAATGAATGACATCCTGCTCTAAATCTGCATCTCTCTGACCTCTTGTCTCTTACTTGTATTTAATCGATGGTGTTTTGAGAGTTGCTGTGGCCAAGAAGAATCAATACTCCACAAGTAATGAACCTCCTATAAGGAAGTTGAACCCAGTCCTTGACCTGAAGATATGCAATGATTCCTAGGTCTATATTTAAAGCTGTTCCAGCTTGGTTGAACCTGTTAGAGCTTGTGTAACTGTAGCATTGTCATTGAGGCTCTTAGATCCTTTCAATGACACTGGAAAGAAAAGTTTGTGGAGATAACCTTTAAAATAAGATAAGACCCAAATCAATTACAGGACCGAAGTTAATATTTGCCCTGACAAAAAGAGATAACCGCATCTTTTGATTGTTAAAAATGAATAAATTCCATGTGCTGCAGATATATCCTCTCCTTCCTATTTTTTTTTCATCAGACACATTCCTAAAGCAAGATGATTCCTTCATTAGAGGAATATGGACTAATTAATAGCTAATGTTGGGAACAAGAAGGGTTCTCTGGCTTTTAGACAATGATCAGATCCCAGGCCCTGTGACCCATCAGTGACTATCCATGGATGTCTTCATATCAATTCTTTTTCCTTTTAAGGCATTTGACATCTCTCTTGAGTTAGGGGTTTTCTTGCTATCTCTATGTGTTCAACCATACCAGACTAATGGGACCAAATAAGCACTGAGAATGTATATCACAAACAAACCAGAAAGATGTTCCCTTTAATAGTGGGGAAGTCCTAGAGACAAATGGACTTATATGATGGATTAAAGGAAATCATTTTTAAAATTACACTGCCTTAGAGAGTTTCTTAATGTATGACTCAGATAAGTCATTTGATTATTTTGGTATCAATTTCCTAAGTTGCAAAATGAAAGGGTGAGACTTGGTAGCCCCTTAGGTTCCTTGTGATTTCAAATCCATTATTATGTAATCTTCCATATTACCCTCTAGAATATATGAGAGCAAATGATAGGAAGTCGGGGGGGGGGAGGGACAGCATCATTTTTTAATTGAAAAACATACATTAAATTTTTACAAATTCCATATTCAATCACAGGAATGTAAGCTGAGATCTCAAAAATAATCTGAGTCAATCCCACTGTTTTATAGAGCAATCAATTAATTTGCGTATTTTAGGTTTGGCATACAAAGACAAAAATTATATACTCCTTGACTTCTGGGAACTTACTGTACATAAGTGGAAGCAAAAAAAAATTAATATATGTGTTCATGTGTATGTATATAAACACACTATATACAAATATATATAAATATATATATTTAACATATATCATATTATATATATTTCATATTGGAAATTCATATTTTACTCCAATATATAATATATATTAATAAATATAAATAAAATATATATAAATGCATATAGACACATCTACATATATGCATGTATATATGTATACACATATGTATATATACACATATACAGCTACATATAAAATCTATACAATGAAATAAAGATGGATTCTGGATTATGGCTTAATAGGTACCAAGAAATCCTTGATAAGGAAACTTTTCCATACCAATGTTTGTCAAGAGCTTCTCTTATAATTCAGTTTAGACAGAGTTAGTTGCTTAGAAGCCTGAGAAGTTAATTAATTTGCCCAGTGTCATATATTCAGTCTATGTTACAAACATAGAGACACAGGAACATAAACCTGAGTTTTAAAGGAAACTGGGAATTCTAAAATGCAGAAAGAAGGAAAGAGCTAATTATATCCAAGGGGATCCAGAGTCAGTTCTCTACTCACTGTTCTATTTATTGGCTCTCATAGAAACTAAACAGAAGTTAATATAGGTCAGTATAAGGCATTAGCAGCTGATGGGGATCAGGAAGGGTTTTTTGCAAAAATTGGTATCTAATATGAGTAGTAGAGGAAACCTGGGATTTTGAGATGTAGAGGAGAAGAAAAAGTGACTTCTAGGAAAGGGGGATAGTCAATGAAAAGGTAAAGATGAGCAGGGGAATGTTATATGAAGAACAATAAAAAGGTCAATCTTCCTGGAATATGGAGTGAATTACCTTAATTTGTTATATATATGGAAAGGAAGGTTACTAGAAAGGTACGTTTAATTATCCCTTCCAAATAACAGAGATTAAGAGTGTGGTCCCCTCATAATTTGGAAAATCCATGTAAAATATTTTGTCCTTCAGGGGTGTTTATGGTACCTTATTGTAAAAATTGATCTTATACAATAATATATATATATATATATATGTATATTATGCATTTTCTGAGTTTCTAAACTTTTTGTAGGCTATCTATTGGCTTTTGGATGTTGCCTGTAGCTTCTGCAAAACTTCCCCCAAATTCCTATTTAATTTCTTATGCCAACCTAGCCACAATATATTGAAACTTCAAAGGAGAAAAGTCATAATTGTACCTTTCGTTGAGGTCTACACAAGGAAAATTTGTTATCTAAAGTTATCCAGATAGTAAGTAGCACAATCTAGTTATAAACTCAGGTTATCGGATTCCAAATACAATGTTCTTTCCACCAGACATCAAAGCCCTTTCCATGCATTCTGCTCTAATCATTGAGATGCTCCCTATGGCAATTGTTGATTTCTAGAATTTCTAAATTCATTTGACAATGAACATTCAAGAGGTTAACAAGAAACATCTTTGACCTTCTTGTCACCTGGAGAGTTACAAAGAACCCTGACTTGAGGGATGTAGAGCTAGAAGATATCTCCTGGTTTCCTTTAATATGAAGCTCAAATATCACTTTCCTTGATCCTCTTACCCAATCTTGTATTCTGTTCTTATTTAGTGATTTAATTGTGTCTCACTCTCCATGATCTTACTTGGGGTTTTCTTGGCAGAAATACATGGCACGATTTGTCACTTCCTTCTCCAGCTCTTTTTACAGATGAGGAAACTGAGGCAAACAGGGTCACATAACTAATCACATAACTATCCGAGGCTGAATTTGAACTCAAGTCTTCCTGATTCCAAGCCTTGAGCTCCATCCACTAGCTGCCCTGGTCTTAGATTAATTCCCATCTATATTTTTCTTTTATGTCCTTAGTTATTATCTCCCCAATTAGAATGTGAGCTTTCTAAAGATAAAGACAATGTTTTTGTTTTTCCCTTTCTTTATATTCCCCATGCTCTACACAGTGCCTGGCATACAGTAAGCACTGAATAAATGACTGATATAGAAACTGAAACTGAGAGGGATGAAACAACTTGTTGAGGATCATGCAAATAGTAAAGAACAAATCCCAAAGCTGAATCCAGGTTTTCAGGCTCCACATCCATTTCTTAAAAATTTCATTTTAGAGATTGTAGTATCCTAGATCTTGAAATTGTTCTCTGTCATTCTAAGAATAGTAATATGAAAAAGAAAGGTCTTTGTTTTGACCTTTCACTCCTCTATATAAGATAATCCATATTATTTTATTTAACCTTCACAACAGCCATAGGGTTGGTATTTTTTATCAGATGATATTTTTATTCCCATTTTATAGATGAGGAAACTGAGACTAAAAACTTAAATATCTTGCCTCTGGCCATCCAATATCTGAGGCAGAATTTAAACTGATAGTTTCCTGACATTGTCACTGATGTGTCACCTATACTGGAGACACTATTCAATAGTAGCTTTGCTTTGAGCATGGATCACTGTCTTCCATGGAGCTGGAATTGAGCCAAGGAAATGGTTTAATCATGTTTTTGACAGAGGTTGAGGAGCGCAGAAGAGATTGTGTTCCAAATTCTCCCATTTCCCTTAGGGTTCAGTTGTTTTAGACCATCTTTCCATTTCGTTCATGTGCTCTATTGAGCCCTGCTGTTGCTGCTGCTGCTGCTGAACAGTTGCCTGGCAGCCTCTTCCTCATGGTCCATTGCATCTCAGTGATGCAATTGGCAGCAGTTTTCAAGGTGCTCCAGGGAGAGCTGAAGGGTGTCTGGCTGGAGAAAGTTAGGCTAATGTGAGTCACTGACAAAAAAGCCCTTGCTTTTGATGAGGAATTTATTATCCTCTGCTCTACTGGATCCATTCCTGACTCAGCAGATCCTACTTCTATCATTGCTTCCCATCATTAGGAAGCAACTTTTTTGCTCATGTTGCTCCTATGTCCTAAGAAATCCATAACCACAAAAGGAAATAAAACTTCCTATCCTTTGATCCAGCAATAGCACTATTAAATCTATATACCGAAGAGACATTTTAAAAAAGAAAAGTACCCATATGAAGGAAAAAAAAATGTTTACAATAGCTTTTTTGTGGTGGCAAAGAATTGGAAATTGAAGGGATGCTCATCAACTAGGGCATGATTGTATAAGTTATGGTATATTAATGTAATGGAATATTGTTGTTGTATAAGAAACAATCAGCAGATAGATCTCAGAAAAACCCAAAAAGACTTGCATGAACTGATGCTGAGTAAAGTGAGTAGAACAAGAAGAACCTTGTACACAGTGACCACAATAATGTTCATTGTTCAACTATAATATAATTAGCTCTTCTCAGCAAAGCAAAGGTCTAAGACAATGGACTACTGATGGAAAATGCTGACCACATCCCATGGAATCTGAATGCAGATTGAAGAAGCTTTTTTCACCTTTTTTTTTGTTTGTTTCTTATGGTTTTCTCATTTTGTTCTGAGTCTTCTTTCACAACATGACTAATATGGAAATGTGTTTAACATGATTTTACATATATAACCTATATCAAACTGCTTGCTGTCTTTGCAGGGCTGGGGAGAAAAAAGGGAGGGAGAAAAATTAAGAGCTCAAAATCTTTTGAAGATGAATGCTGAAAACTGTCTTCACATGTAATTGGTAAAAAGAAAATACTATTAAGTAAAAAATAAAATAAAATTCCTAGTTATCCTCAAAGATAAAAATAGAAAGAAAGAAAAAAGAAATCAATGGCTAGCAAGATGAATGCTTTAAAAAAAAACTCATCCTCATTCCAAAAGGACACCATAACTGAAATTAGCTGCTCGGGTAAGTGAAACAAAGGTAACACTTGAGTACTTATATATGTCATCCTCTGCTCAAGAAACTTCTGTGATTCCCAATTGATTCTAGGTCAAAATATAAACTGTGCTTAGCTTTTAAAGTCCTCCACAATAAGCTGCCAGCTTTGCTTTCCAGACTTTTTGCATACTTCTTCCTTCATCTATTTTACTTTCCAGATGGACTAGTCCCCTGCACTTGACATTGCCTCTCTTACCCTTGCAGCTTTGCACAAGCAGTGCTACCTATACCTGAAATACACTTTGGGATCATCTCTGTCACTTAGAATCTCAGCATCATCATGGCTCCTTATTTGTACCATCTCTTATAGCAAGCCTTTCCTTATCAAGGGTAACTTAGCTCCCTTTTCCTTAATTAGGCAACTGGGGAATAATAGAGACTCCTCTGGTCCTGGCATCGAGAAGTAAAATGTAGTCCAAATATTGTCATAAATGCTTACATGAACCTACTTCTACATGGGGAAGTTACATTTCCCAAAGAACAATACACAAATCATCGCATTATCTTGTTGGGAGGATCACATCTTCATGATTGCAGAGCTACCGTGCAACATAAGCAGCATGGATATCCTGGTACTTAGGTAGCTAAATGGACCGAGTTATGTACTTGGAACCAGAAAATCGAGTTTAAATCCTGCCTTGGATACTTATTAGCTACTTAAGTCACTTATCATCATTCAACCTCAGTTTCCTCATCTATAAAATAGATATACTTAAAGATATATAGATATATATCTATAAAATAGCTATTTCATGGAATTATTGTAAGGCCCAAATAAGATTATAAACATATATATGTATATATATATACATACACATGTATATATATATATATATATATACATATACATGTATATATATATATATACATATACATACATACACCCATTATAGATATGTATACATATATATGTAATCTTACAAATTTGAAAGTACTGTATATATGTTTGCTATTACTATGAATCATGCACATATCTCTTTATATGTTATATCCCTTTCTTAGCCACACACATATATACAGATACATACATACACTCATTATAGATATGTATACATATATATATATATATATATAATCTTACAAATCTGAAAGTACTAAATAAATGTTTGCTATTACTATGAATCATGCACATATCTCTTTATATGTTATATCCCCTTTTTATCCACACACATATATACAGATACATACATACACTCATTATAGATATGTATACATACACATATATATATAATCTTACAAATCTGAAAGTACTAAATAAATGTTTGCTATTACTATGAATCATGCACATATCTCTTTATATGTTATATCCCCTTTTTAGCCACACACATATATACAAATACATACATACACTCAATATAGATATGTATACATACACATATATATATATAATCTTACAAATCTGAAAGTACTATATAAATGTTTGCTGATACCATGAATTATGCATATATCTATTAATGTGTTATATCCCCTCCTTAGCCCCTCCAGTAGGAGATAAAGTCTCAGAGGGACAGAGACAGCTGCTGTTTTGACTTTTTGCCTTGCAAAGGGCCTGGTACAGAGCAAGCCCTTTTATAAAGCTTGTTGAAATTGCATTGTGATGGATTGGATTGGATTGGATTTTCCAGCTACCTTCCTTAAATTAGACACATTCTATTACTCTTTCAATAAATAAGATCCATTTTCAGTGCAAACAACAAGGGTTTTAAATTGCATTTGGTTTAAATTATCGTTCATGTTGAAGATTAATTTTTCCAAATACACTTCTTGAAAATAAATTAGGTCGCTGGCATATGCCACCAATTTCTAGCTATAAAGGCCAACTTTTGAGTGCTTACTAAATATGGCTTGGTTACCACAGAAATAATTGCACTGAATGGCAACTGATTTTTTTTGCCAGAAAGATAGACTCAAAATCAGAAATTTGAATGGCCCAAGAACTAATAGATTAGATTTAGTATTAGATCCCATCTTTCAGCAGTATTCACCCATAATAGATGTATATTTGTGGATGCTATCTACTGAACATTTACCATGTGCCCAGTATTATGCTGGGTGTAGTGGCAGACATGAAGAAATGTGACAGCTTCAAAGAGCTTTCAGTCATTAAGGAGATTAGACTAATACAGATGATAAGTAAAATCATAATGGAAAGTGATTATCAAGAAAGCCTAGTCAACTTAGTGAGATCTGTACCCTTTAACTTTATCAAGTTAATCAAGTTTTTCATTCAGGGTAATTGAATCAACAACTGAAGCAGTCTCCCCTTGTCTCTTTCTTTACTTCTCTATAAGGTGGCCTAAACCCTATCTGGGGTGAATGGCTGGGAAGAGCAACTTCCCAGCTGACATTGACTGCTGACATTGAATGGATGAACTGGGACTCACCAACTAACAATCCTTTGAATGAAAAAAAAAATAAGGCCTTACCATCTGCCCTTCTGCTGCACCCTCCAGATACCCAGACATTGCTAACTAACCTACTAATATGCCCTAAGGACCCTTTTCCATCTGCTCTGCAGCTAATCTTGCCTGTATGGTGGTGGAGAGGATGGATAGTCTTGCTTTTCCTATTTGCAATACCCAGTGTTTAGCACAGTGCCTGGCACACAGTAATTGTTTAATAAATAATGTCTCATTCATTAATCCAATAAATTTGACTGAGTTCTCTTGACCTCTCATTTACAAATGAAATGCAAAATGCTATGATCTTTAAGCATTTAATGAGATATATCTATAATTATAAGCACAATAGGGGTTCTGGAAATGGATGGATCATTGTAGGGTTGAAGTCGTCACGAATGGCTTTATAGAGGTGGTAAAAATTTTAGATATTATAAATCAGTATCTAAAGATCATGGACACATAGGTAGAAAGGATCTCAAAGGCTATTTAATACAATCCTTTTATTTCAGCCCTATTTTACTGAAAATCTTAAACCTATGAAGATTAAAGGGCTGACTGAATGTCACTGAGAGAATAAACATCAAAGAGGAAATTTTAACATAAAACCCAAACTCTTGATCCACACTCATTGTACCATACTGCCTTCTCAATTTCGATACTTTTTTTTGTTGAATAACAGAATCACATATTTAGATTTAAAGAGAACTTTAGAGGTTATTTAGTCCAATTCCTTCCCAGCTTTACAAATCATAATAGCTAAATTTTATATAGTGCTTTCATATGTGCAAACCACTTTCTTTACATATATTATCTTTAATACTTACAAACATCTTACTATTATTCCCTTGTTGACAGATGAGGAAATTGAGATTCTGAGAAGTTGAGACATATTTAAAGTCACAGAGGTAATAAGGTGGAAGAAAAGTCTAGGTCCACTGACCCCATATTCAGAGTCAAAGCCACCATAGAAATTCTATTGTATAGGGACTAGGGAGGAAAAAAAAATCTGTTTTCAAACTGCTCTTGTTTACCTTAATCTCCATTTTGTGTCATTTTCCAGTACCCCATCCCTTGCCTCCGTGACAAGTAGTTATTCTTTAGAAGCCCAAATGTTTTCCCATAATTCCATTTTTATTTCTGTCTGAGTTTTAGGGCAGCTGCCTCCTGCCAAAGAAGATGGAAGACCATTTACCATTGATTCTCTTCAAGATTTTATGGCTAGTGTTTTAAAAGGGAAACTACAATTCAGGAACAGCTGTTTAGCCATTTAGAAATGTTACATCTACTTCAATAAGAGGAAAATTCCAATTTCTGCCAAATATGCCTCTTTTTGGAACAAAGTAGTCTAGCCTCTCATATGGTGGTAGAATGCGGCCTCTTTAGATCCAAGTCAGATATAACCAACAGAAGGCATCGTCTTGACTGAGAATTCAAATTCCCAAATGGGGTTTGAACACCATTGACTTGAGTGGGTAGGTTAATTTCAACAGTAAAGAACATTGCACTATCATGCAATTCGTAACTTCAGCAATGTAATTTGGGGTTTAATGATTCAACAGAATATGGTTAAATTCATCAACATGGAAGAGAGATACAGGGAGTCTAGATGGACATGTATCATATTTTAGTGCAACATTTAGCTCTGGCAACCCAATGCAGTACTTAATGGAAATGGCATCATTTATCCAAGAATTTCGATTGTGAAATGTGAAAATAAGACATTGGGACAGGAAGGAGAAAAGAATTATCATTAATAACATAAGTTCTATAGCTGGAAGGGATCTTAGGAGTCAAAGAAAAGGGAGGCATCTAAGGGGTTATGCAGCAATTTTAATAATATCTGAGTGTCAGTAGATCTCAAAGTTATCATGAGTCATCAGTATGATGAAGCAGCCATAAAATTTCTTGTGACCTTGAGATACATTAATGAAAGAGATATGGTGTCTGTGTTTGAGGAGGTGATGTTTCTTCTTGCTCTGTCCTGAGAAGATTTAGGAAGGGCACTGATAGATTGGAGAGTGTCTATAGGAGAGCAAGTAGGATGCTGATGAACCATCTGGAGTAACATGAGGATGGGCTGAAGGAGAAAATGAAGAAGAAAACTGTGGAAGAGAAGACTCAAAGGGCACACAATAACTGCCTTTAAATAACTGGAACCCTCTCAGATACAGTAAAACATTAGATTATTTTTTTTTGGTCCTAGAAAGCAGATCAGGGTACAATAGGTAGAAGTCTCAAAAAAGGAAAATTGTTTGTTATCAAGGAAAAACTTCCTAATAATTATCATTGTCCAAAAGCAAAAAGATCTGGCTTCAGAAGTAGCAAGTTCCCCCTCATTGGAAATCTTCAGGCAAAAGATAGCCAGTCACATTGGGGGCATACCTTGTTTTGTCGATGGGTTTAGATTAGATGTCCACTAAGGTTTTTTCTAACTATATAGTTCCATGATGGTACAAAAACTTAGTGTTACAGAAGGAAATTAAGATGGAAAGACACGAAGGGCCTTGTATAAGATCACACAAGTAGTAAATTGAAGAACAAGCATTTGAGTTTAGATTATCTAATTCCAGATCAAGGATCTTCTCGTACTTTTGTTACCTCATGTAGATCTCTAAGCTTTTCTTCAGGTTTTTTTTTTTCATTTATTATAGAGGAGGAATGGGTTGGGATTATACTGCCTATTAGATTGCTATTAGCTCTCAATTCTATGACCTCTGCATAATTGGTAGAGGCAGTGTGGGACAGTGGACAGAGTACTAAGTTTGGAATGGAAACAGGAGCCCCGTGGTCAAATGGACAATTTGCAACTACCAGTGGGTTCTTGAATAAGTTTCCCTGGTGTCTCCTAATTTATCAAATAAAGGTCTCTGTCTCTCTGTCTCTCTGTCTCTCTCTGTCTCTCTCTCTCTCTCTCTCTCTCTCTCTCTCTCTTTCTCTCTCTGTCCCTGCCTCCCTTTCTCCCTCCCTCTCTCTCTCTCTGTCTTTCTGTTTTTGTTTCTCTCTCTGTCTCCTTTTTCCCGTCCCTCCTCCTCTCCCTCCCTTGTTCTGTTCCCCTCTCCTCCCTCTCCCTCTCTCTCTGTCTCTGTCCCTCTGTTTATCTCTGTCTCTCTCTCTGTCACTGTCTGTCTGTCTGTCTGTCTACCTGTCTCTGTGTCTCCCTGTCTCTCTATTTCTGTCTCTGTCTCTCTGTCTCTTTCTTGGTCTCTGTCTGTCTCTTTCTCTCTTGTCTGTCTCTCTCTCTCTCTCTCTCTCTCTCTCTCTCTCTCTCTCTCTCTCTCTCTCTCTGTGTGTGTGTGTGTGTGTAAGATTGGATTAGATATTCTCTAAATCCCTTCCAGGTCTACATTTTATAAAGTCTCTGAATAAAAACAAAGGAACTTGGAACATATATTAAAATCTAAAGTGGACCTCAAAAATTATCTAATCCAAGGACTGATTTTTTTTGTGTCCTGGATTGTTTGTTCATTGTCTGGTGAAACCCAAGGACACTTTTTAGAATAATGTCTTTAAATACATAAAACAAAATACATAGGATTTCAAAGTAAACTAACTAGATTAAAATAGTTATTGAAATATTTTGAAAATCAGATTTGCAGACACTAGATTAAGAAACTTGAAGTTCATTTAACCCTCCCATTTTATAGAGAGACAGGTACATTATATAAGTAGTAAGTAGAAGACCCATAATTTTATTTGTTTATTGAATTCCTGCAGATAATCAACTCCTTTGCAATCTACTGTCTCAAAGAGTTACTCAGGGTTCTGTCTTACCCAGGATCACACGTCCTATATAGAATGTGTCACAGATAGAACTCAATCCCATGTTTTCTTGACTCTGAATCTAGCTTTCTATCTGATTTACCACTTAAAATAAATAAATTTGTATTTTTCAGTTAACAAAAATTGGTTTTTTCCCCTCCTGTTCTTTCTTCTACTTGGGAAAAATCTTGTAGCATGTTTGTAGTCAAGCAAAACAAATTCTGACTGACTGACTATGTCTAAAAGACATATCTTAATCTGCATTCTGAGTCCATCATCACTCTGTCACAAAGTGGGTAGTATGTTTCCTCATGGTCAGCTGGAAATGTGGTTGGTCATTATATTAATTATAGTTCCTAAACTTTTCAAATTTGTTTTTACAATGTTATTTTTATTGTATAAGTTGTTCTCATTCTAATTTCATTGTGTATCAGTTTATACAACTTTTCTAGGTTTTTCTGATTGTCCCTTTTATCATTTCTTATAATATCATACTCTTTCAATACATTCTTTTATTATAACTAGTTGAGTCATTACCTAATTTATGGGCACCCACTTGGTTTCCAATTCTTTACCACCCTAAAAAAGAACTACTGTAAATATTTCTGCATATAAGGGCCATCTTCCTCTTTCTCTGATCTCATTTTGGTTATAGACCTGATAGTGGTAATATTGCTGGGTCAAAGAGTATGTACAGTTTAGTGACTTTTAAAGCATATTTCAAAGTTATTTTCCAGAATGGCTAGACCATTCCATACTTCTCCTAACAGAACTTTAATGTACATGCTTGCCTATATCCCTCCAATAATTAATATTTTCTTTTGTTAATTTTTCCATTATAATATAGATAAGGTGGAATCCTTGAACTGCTTTCATTTGTATTTCCCTAGTTATTAGTGATTTGAATATGGCTTTGAATATCTTGGATTTCTTCTCCAGAAAACTTTGTTCATATCCTTTAAGAGTTTATCAGTTGGAGAATGGTTTTATTCTTATAGATTTGAAAATGAACCCTTTCTGTTTTGGAAATGAGGTCTTTGTCACAAAAATGTTATTTCCCCCCTAGTTAACAGTTTCCATTCTTATTTTTATGTCTTTTGTTTGTGTAAAAACATTTGATTTTATGTGATCAAGATCGTCCACCTCTCCCTCTATGATCCTCTCTATCCTTTGACCTCTAATCATAGATCTTTATGGCAATTTCTTCCTTGCTCCTTTAATTTGTCGATAACATTCTTTATGTCTAAGTTATACAATCATTTTGGAACTTATTTTGGTATAGGATATAAAATGTTGGTCTATATCTGTTTTTGATTTCTAGTTTTCCCAGCAGTTTTTGTTAAATAGTGAGTTCTTACCTCAATGGCTGAGGTCTTTGAGGTTATTAAACACTAGAATACCATGTTCATTTGCTTCTATATATTGCAAATCTAATCTCTTCTACTGATATACCTATTTCCTAAGCAATTCTGATAATGCTAGTTCAAGTTCTGATAATGCTAGTTTGGTTCCAATAATGCTAAGTCTCTTCTGTTCCCTTTTCCTCCTCATTAGTTCTTTTGTGATTCTTGATCTTTTGTTCTTCTAGATGAATATTAATTTTGTTTTTTCCAGCTCTAGGAATTGATGTTTTTTTTAATTTTCATTTTTATGATATTGAATAAAGCATAACAATTTTTGTTATATTGGCTCATCCTCGCCATGAGCAATTAATATTTCTCTTAAATTTTTAGTTCTGTATTTATTTCTACAAAGAGTGACACATTCTCTTATAGTGTTTGGGTCTGTTTCTCCAAAATTGGTATGTTTGTAAAACCAACCCACAACCAAAAAACCTAACCCCCTTGGTTCTTTTCTGAAAAAAAATATGATTATCATATCTACTCAGGAATCATTCAGTCAGCCTGCAATTCCAAGAAAGGCTGATATATTGTGTACTTTGTCTCTCAGAACCAGAGCTAATGAGTCACGAATGCCAGTGAGATGAATTTCCTAAAACTTTTTCTTCCTTTAAACTTCTCTGTTTTTTGTTAATGTTACTTTTACTTTCCCAGTCCTCTGATATAAAGACATTTGAATCATCTCCAAATCTTCAAATCAGGTGAAGGTCTTACCCTCTCTGTTTTCTTAATATTTCTTGTAATTGTCTCCTTTAAGCTCCTATTGAAACCAACGTGGTTTGGCCCCTTATTACCCCTTATGGAGACCATTGGCAAAACCTTTAATAGGGATTCCTTATTTGCTTCAATCCAATGTTCACCAATATATTAATAATTTTCTAAATGACTATGTCACTCCATTGCTCAAAAAAATTCTATGGCTCTACAAAAGAGAATAAAATTCTAATTTGGCAGTTAAAACATTCTACAACATAGCTCCAACCTACTTTTCCAATCTGTTTTCATATTTCCTTCTAGATTATTTCTAGAAAAGATGAGGCAAGATAGAGATTAGAGAGTTTTTAATATTTTATTTGAAAGGGAGAGATTTACTGGGACCAAATGGATCCATGGTTTGGTCCCAGGGCTGAATGAGATTATCATCTCCAAGAATCCAGCATTTAGCAGTCAATGTGAGTTCTCCATGACATATTTATACACAATAGTTAAACAAAGGCAGGGGGGTGGAGTCCAAACTCTGGTGAGTGGGAATCTTCTGGCAGGAACCATTAATCCAGTTCTGACAGTTTGGGGGGTAGAACCATAAATTTTTACTAACTGGGAGGTAAGAAAGTGTCTGGCTAGAGACAGATAGTTTGGACTCCCCCCTTTTGAGTTTACACATTGACAATTTACAACCTCTGAGTTATACCAGTCTTAATGAACCAGAGGGGGCTTTGCAGCTAAGGGGATTGAGGCACAACAATTAAGGAAACTGAGGCAGAACCAATTAGGGAAACTGAGGCAGAGCAATTTAGGGAAACTGAGGCAGAACAATTTAGGGAAACTGAGGCAGAACAATTTAGGGAAACTGAGTCAGGACAATAAAAGAGAACTGTGGCACAACAGATGGACCATGAGCTATTTATTCCCTGGTCTTTTATTTATCTCCTACTTCATCCTTAAATTGGCAAATGCTTAGAAAGGATTTATCTTCTCATACCATAGAATGAGAGTCATAAGTAGAAAGATCAAATGGTAGGTGATAAACATCTGATGTTTATCACATGTATGATATTGTGAAAGTCTTTCTTGGACTGAATTTCATTATCTGGGGGGGGGGGGAAGATTAAGTTTGTCCTAAGTGACCTCAAAAGTCCATTCCAGCTTTTAGGATTCAAACACTGAAATTCTTTTTTCCTTTAAAACTACTTTAGGTGACACGTCACCCATGAAGCATTCCCTTCTTCATTAGAGCTGCCTTCCAACTTCCTTGGAGGTCTGCTGCTTCCACCTGGCCTTTTGCTGATAATTGTTAAAGCTTTTCCTCAAGGAAATTAAAAACTTGGGCACAAGGACTATGCCAATTTCATTCACCCTATTGAAGTTTGTCAGTGGCCTCCATAAGAGGTAACAAGGGACTAAATTATGTTGGTTATAAGAGAAGCATAAAGGAGATTGTTGCAAGAAATGTGACAATTCCATTTCATTCTGTTTCTATGCCTTGTGCATAGTGGAAGTTTAATAGAAAGGTATTGAATTTAATTGAATGGAAATTTTCTTTAAAAAAAAAATCAAGTCTTGTCTTCAGATTGTGATACCACATTTTTCTCTAGTTTCTAATAGGGTGAGTTCTTTCCTTATGTATAATGGATGGAGTACTACACCCCAAAGAAGGAGATTGCTGAGTTGGGTCCATCCCAAGGAATTCACTATGAGTATCTTGTAGCCCCTGGAACATCAATTAAGGAGGATAATAATAGGTCTCATCTCATAGGTCTGTATTCAGGCTCAAATGAAGAAACAGATTTTCAAGCTTCTGGAGAGATGTGATTTATGAAACTCAACCAAGAAATAAGCATGTGAACTTCAATGGTCAGGTACAGGGATAAGCACTCCAAAAATGAACCAGTCCTTGCCCACAAAAAGTTTGTATTCTGTCCAGTGATATACTGTAAACATTTGTAAATATACACAAAATCATGTCTAGAGGATGGAAAGAGGAAGATATGGGTTCTATTCCTGCTTGGCTATGTGATCTTAGATAAGTCACTTAACCTCTCAGTGATTTGGACAGTTTTTAGAGAAGACATCAATCTGTTTTGGTAGAGGAAGTTTTAATCTGGGAGTTCCCTATACCAATGAAATCATCAGCCCAGTTGCTATTACTAAACAAAACAAACAAACAAACAAAAAAGCCAAGATAATTATGAAGGCATTGGTGAATCCCTAGCTTTCCAGAAAGGCTCTCTCTTAAAGTTAAAATGTATCTTCAATTTATTTTAGAAAAATAAACTTAACATAGACAGCTAGTGCCCTAAATGGGGAACCAAAAGCAATGGAGTATTTAGTGGTGGGGAGGGGTGTTCAGAAAGCAGTGTTTTTCCTTTCTTCTGCTGTCCTCCAGGTCTCTCTTCCTTGCCTCTAATAAGGCTTACATGTCCTTTTAGAGTCAAAGGCAAGGTAATCACACTAGTAATGGTCCCTGAGGCCAGGTATGCCCCTTCAAAGCAAAGTTAACTGGTGAATGAATTTGGCCAAGGTAGACAGCCAACCTAGAGAGCTCAACTCCCAAAGGAACTAATTATCTGCTTATAATGATTCTACCTTCACCTGCCTTTGACTTTGTAGACCTAGCTCAGCAAGCAGATTGATTAGAGGCTATTAGCTTCTGGTTTTTGAGGACTTTGCCTCCAGCTAACTTTTAAAAAAAGAATAGGTCTTTTCCTTACCTATGAAGCTGTGTGCTTAACTCCTGGATATTTAGGAAAAACCCTAAACTTTTGAAAGTTGGAAATGGGCCTTATAATTGGAATGCCTCCTGCAGCATGTAACAGCTGATTTACTTTCCTCCTACAGGTGTTTAAGTATTTTATGAGGCAGAAAAAGTGCATCCACTGGGCCTTTGGACAAGTCACATTTTACTTGTATGATTTAATAGGCATTGATACTTGGCTTGATACATGGTCTGGATTGGTTATTATCTTAACCAGCAAGAACAAGTTAGTGAATCTCTGCTAGTTCACATTTTTGGAGGCTTTCCAATGACCAGTCATAAAGTAACTCCCATTGATCTAGAACTATTGAAAGCCAGGAGCAATAAAATAATAAGAATCCCCAATCCCTCACACACATACACACATACACACACACACACACACACACACACACACACACACAGAGAGAGAGAGAGAGAGAGAGAGAGAGAGAGAGAGAGTTAGTTCTATACAGTGACATGTGCTATTCATGATTATAATCCTGGGGCATCCAAGTTCATAATATGCCTTCTAAATCATTAAAGAAAGATTACATTAGGTTTAGCACCATTAGGTGTATTTTATTGTATTTAAATGCCTTTAAAGTTATTCATTAAACAAATATTTATTGAGTTGTTGCTGTGCACAAGACCCAGCTCATCCACATAGCACACACCCAGCCTCTCAAGAGTCTTATGAGAGTTAAGATATGTAATCACAGAATCACAGCACTTCACTGTTAGAAAGGATCATAATGGCCCTGAGTTCAAGCTGTTCCCAAACAAAAATTCCCTCTGACAAGTACTGGTCATCCAGACATTGCAGATCCCTTTGACTTTGGCCTGCTAGTAATTAATAAGAAGTTATTCCCTCCCTCCCCTATCAAATTGTCTCTTTGCAGAATTCACTCTCTTATTCCTGCCTCTGCCATCTGTAGCCAAACAAAACAAGCCCAGTCCTTCTTCCATGACAGCTCTTCAAACATTTGAACACAGTTATTATCTTCCCGCTAGACCTTCTATGATGATGATAATCTATTGGTCTGATCAACCACACACTAACTTGACTCTAACATAGTGATGTCATTTGGTCCCCTTTGAGAACAAAGGACAACAACCAATTTATAATGATGGTGATGATAGTAATAGCATTTATATAGGGTATACCATGTGTCAGGTACTGTGGATAAAGTGTCTTACAAATAATATCTCATCTTATCCTTACAAGAACCTAAGGAAATAGTTGCTATTATATCCCCATATTCAGTGGAAGAAATGGAGGCAAACAAAAGTCTAAATGATTTTTCCTAGTTAAATAAGTCTGTAGATTAATAAGCATTTATTAAACACTTACTATATTCCAGACCCTGTGCTAAATGTTGGAGATACTAAAAAGAACATCTAATTCTATTTTCTTCAATACATCCTTATATGGATGGCTCATTAAAGGGCAGCTAGGTGACACAATGGAAAGTGTTGCCAGGCTTGGACTCAGGAGGACTCATCTTCCTGAATTCAAAATTGGTCTTAACTCACTTACTAGCTATATGACCTTGGGAAAATCATTTAACCATTTGCCTCAGTTTCCATGTTCATAACATGATCTGGAGAAGGAAATTGCAAACCATTCTAGTATGTTTGCCAAGAAACAACAAATAGGGTCACAAACAGTCAGAAATGACTGAACAACATCTCTATTCCAGCCACTTTTCTTAATCTTGAAGCTCAAAAAGAATTCTAATAAAAATATGGCATTGTGTGATAGGTATCATTTTAAGTGATATTAACCTTATTTTATAGAAAGATGTGGGAAATCCTTTCTTTCAAGAATAACTAAGGAAGGCAGTTGAGCTGGGACTTGAATGATCAGTTGTATTTCAAGAAGAAAGAAGAGTGAATTCTAAGCAAAAGAAATCACATGAGCAAAAATCAAGTGTCAGAGAAGCATGATGAATGTTTAGGGAAGAAGTGGTAATGTTCCTCATGGATGACTTCAGAAGCTAGGTGACCACTTGTCACAGATGCTGCAGAGGGGATTGTTGCTAGGGCATATGCTGGAATAGGTCTGTGGTTCCTAACTTGGGGCTGTGAAATTGATTTTTAAGAATATTTTCGGAACTGTATATTAATATAATAGGACAGACACAAAAGGAAATGACTTGAAGCATAACCTTTTTTTGTATTTCAATCTAGATGATCTCTAAAATCACATTAAACTCTGTGAGACTGTAATCCATAGATTCAGTCTTGGAGATTGGTGAGCTATAAGGAAAAGCACATTGGAGGATCTTGTAAGATAACCACAAGGTGATAATAACAGCACCTAACATGTACAAAACAGTTCAGAATTTACAAAGTTTTTTATAATCAATTTCCTTGGATTTGCTCTTTAAAATAACCCCTGAAATAAGTGCTATTATCATCCCCATTTTGCAGATGAGGAAATTAGTCTGAGAAAGGATAGTTAAATGTCTGAAGATGGATTCACATTTAGGTGTTCCTGATTCCAAGTCAGGCACTCTTATCCACTATTCTGTCCAGATGTCTCAAGGAATCAAAGGAAATTTTTAGCAAGACAGTGTGTCATAAGTATTAGAGATGCAGCAGCCTCCTAATTATCTTAGTCTCTCCCCTCGAATCCATCCTATACACTGCTTCCATATCAGTTTTCTGAAAGTGTAGCTTTTTTCATGGAAATTGCTTAATAAAAACTTCCAATGACTCCCTTCTGCCTAATAACCAAAGTTTTAAGTTGTTAGATAATGCTTAAGTTCCTTTATTTATTCCTCTCAAGTCATTTCTCTAGATTCATCACCCTCTACTCACCTTTATTCACTCTATGCTTCAAAGTGATGTCTTTGATAATTCCTTAATATTAATACCTCACGCTTTCCCACTCTTCTTAGAATGCTGTTCACTCCATTTTCATTTATCCAATTTTTTTTCTTCTTTCAAGAGAGAAATCAAATGCCATCTGCTCTATCAAGTCACATTCACCATGCTATTCCATTGTCCATAAATATCTTCATTGTTAAAGTTACTATTTTCCAAAGTCCCTTATTCCATTCTTGAGGTTTTGGTTTATCTTTTCATTCCATTTTGGACTTTATTAATTTGTGATTCTTGTAGGAATCCCTTTGGAAGGAAGACCTATATAAATATTTGGTAATATGCTACCTAAATAGAAAGGTATTCCATTATTATTCTTATTTGTTTCTTTCATTCTTCCATTCACAATTTTTTCACCTATCCATCAATTTATTAAGTCATAGATACCTATTAAGAACTTTAGAATAGATTGAATGGTATGGGAGACACTGGCACAGGACTACCCAGTATGCTCTCATCAGAGGAGATATTGTGCTCTATAAGCAAAGCTGAATTGAAGTAATTCAAAACAAATGTGAGATTGCAAAGTTAGAGAATCCCCCCCAAGTGTTCATTATGGACTAATTGTGCCTGACATGTGGTAGACCATTATGAGCTCATATTAATCTAATCAGCCAGAGTCAGAAAGATTGGAACATGACTCTAGCATAATGATGTCATTTGGTCCTCTCCAAGAATGAAGATATCAACCAAACAACCAACCAGTATTTTCTTACTCTAGATCTTGGCAGAATGAGTCACAGAATAATATTTTATCTAATAGTTGTTTTCTTCCTATTAGAAAATTATTCATTATCTTCACAAAATACAGACCTGAATACTGCATCTCCTTTCTCAATTTAAGACAATAGACAATGGAAAAATAAAAGGAATGCGGAGTAGAGGGTAGAAGGGACATTTATATATATATATATATATATATATATATATACATGTTGTCTCACCTCAAATCTAATTCTTCATCAGTGGCCAAGCCCTTAGTAGCAAGAACAGCTGATATTAGTAAAGTCCTTTAAAGCTTGAAGAAGATTTATATATACATATATATGTATATATAATCTCTTTTTTTAATTAATTAATTTATTTATTATTATTTGTTTTTAATTTAATAGCCTTTTATTTACAGGTTATATGCATGGGTAACTTTACAGCATTAACAATTGCCAAACCTCTTGTTCCAATTTTTCACCTCTTACCCACCCCACCCCCTCCCCCAGATGGCAGGATGACCAGTAGATGTTAAATACATTAAAATATAACTTAGATACACAATAAGTATACATGACCAAAACATTATTTTGCTGTACAAAAAGAATCAGACTCTGAATTATTGTACAATTAGCTTGTGAAGGAAATCAAAAATGCAGGTGTGCATAAATATAGGGATTGGGAATTCAATGTAATGGTTTTTAGTCATCTCCCAGAGTTCTTTTTCTGGGCATAGCTAGTTCAGTTCATTACTGCTCCATTAGAAATGATTTGGTTGATCTCGTTGCTGAGGATGGCCTGATCCATCAGAACTGGTCATCATCTAGTATTGTTGTTGAAGTATATAATGATCTCCTGGTCCTGCTCATTTCACTCAGCATCAGTTCGTGTAAGTCTCTCCAGGCCTTTCTGAAATCATCCTGTTGGTCATTTCTTACAGAACAGTAATATTCCATAATATTCATATACCACAATTTATTCAGCCATTCTCCAACTGATGGACATCCATTCAGTTTCCAGTTTCTAGCCACTACAAAAAGGGCTGCCACAAACATTCGTGCACATACAGGTCCCTTTCCCTTCTTTATAATCTCTTTGGGATATAATCCCAGTAGTAACACTGCTGGATCAAAGGGTATGCACAGTTTGATAACTTTTTGAGCATAGTTCCAAACTACTCTCCAAAATGGTTGGATTCGTTCACAACTCCACCAACAATGCATCAATGTCCCAGTTTTCCCGCATCCCCTCCAACAATCATCATTATTTTTTCCTGTCATCTTAGCCAATCTGACAGGTGTGTAGTGGTATCTTAGAGTTGTCTTAATTTGCATTTCTCTGATTAATAATGACTTGGAGCATCTTTTCATATGACTAGAAATAGTTTCAATTTCTTCATCTGAGAATTGTCTGTTCATATCCTTTGACCATTTTTCAATTGGAGAATGGCTTGATTTTTTATAAATTAGAGTTAATTCTCTATATATTTTGGAAATGAGGCCTTTATCAGAACCTTTGACTGTAAAAATATTTTCCCTGTTTATTGCTTCCCTTCTAATCTTGTCTGCATTAGTTTTGTTTGTACGAAAACTTTTCAGTTTGGTATAATCGAAATTTTCTATTTTGTGATCAGTAATGATCTCTAGTTCTGCTTTGGTCATAAAGACCTTCCCCTTCCACAGGTCTGAGAGGTAAACTATCCTATGTTCCTCTAATTTATTAATAATTTCATTCTTTATGCCTAGATCATGAACCCATTTTGACCTTATCTTGGTGTACAGTGTTAAGTGTGGATCAATGCCTAGTTTCTGCCATATTAGTTTCCAATTTTCCCAGCAATTTTTATCAAACAGTTAAGTTCTTATCCCAAAAGTTGGGGTCTTTGGGTTTGTCAAAGACTAGGTTGCTATATTTGTTGATTGTTTTATCCCTTGAACCTAACCTATTCCACTGATCAACTAATCTATTCCTTAGCCAATACCAAATGGTTTTGGTAACTGCTGCTCTTTATAATATAATTTTAGATCTGGTACAGCTAATGTATATATAATCTCATTAGATGGTTACAATTCAGTAAAGGAAGTATTCAAGGTATTATCATCCCATTTTACAGATAGAAAACTGAAGATTAAAAAGGTCAAGAGACATGCCAGTAGCCATACACCAGGGAAAGATGGAATTTGAACTCAGGTCCCTCCTAACTCCATACCAAATTGTCTTTCTATCATAACACTAGAGCTGACTTGAAAGAAGAGAAACATTTAAGCAAATAGAGATGTGAGGGGAAGGCCAATGTGCTTAAAGTAAAAATAAGTGAGAAAAGGAAGGGATGAAATTGAGAAACATATTCCTCCAATTTTACTGAAAATATGGTGAAGAGTAGTACTGGATAATGTTATATTGGCAGATGAGCTTCTACTGGTATAGGGCCTTAAATCTCACATGGATCAGATAAAATTTGAAAGGGCCTGAATACTTCATTCTGCCCATTTTCAAGTTAACAGACCCCAATGGTAAAGTGGAAGGCAAGTCCTTTACAGATACAAGAACAAATTTGATTTACTGCCTAAGAAACGATAAAGTTATTGTCAAAGAATCTTATGCTGAATTCTAAAAACAAGTTAATATTAAAACTCAACTTTTTTGATTGGACAGCAATTCATAAAAAAACAAGATAAATTGAAAACCACAGTTTTGATGAATATTATTCTTTTCTTGATTTATTTGGAAAATGAAGGCTTGTGAAGAGATTGGTGTAATAAGATAAATTTCCTGTGCCTTTCTGTGACATTCCTTAGTTCTTATATTTCATATAATTATATTATATCTGGTTACATAACAATTCCAAAGATTTGTCAAGCCAAATTTAGTTTAGCACAGTTACACAACCAAAATCTGCTTTAAGCAAGTCTATTCCAAGCAGAAAAACAACATTAGTTGAGTGATTGAACATATTTCTTCCCCTCTCTCAACAATGAAGTCATTTCTATCTTTTGGGGAGGAAAAAAATTGTTTTTCTGAAAATTATTTCCCAAGTTAAAGATGAAAAGCTGCTATGATTTTGAAGTTAAAAATAAATTTTGACCATCAGAGACCTAATTTAATGAGCTATAAAAAAAATTAGAGCTATAGTTAGTCATTTCAGATTCACATGCTCCAAATCCCTATTCACTGTGTCTTTGTATTGGGGAATATCTTATATCGGAAACTTACTTGAAAAATGTGCTATTAACCTTCAAAATGCTTGTTTACTAGTCTTCTGCATTTGCTGAAGTACTCACTTGAATTATATTTGTTTCCACTCAGCAATTTATCACTTCTTTTATTAAACTATCAATTGCCTTTTGTCAATAGAAAATAAAATAATGCATATTTGAAGAAAATTTATTATACTAATAATGTTATATATACACACAATTAAACCATTATAATCAGAATACCCTTTTTCTTCAAATATAGTTTAATACACATTCTAGTAAGGCAGTGCAATATAATGGATGGAGAACTATATCTTTAGCTGTGTTTGGGTGCCCACCTCTGACAAATGGTGCTTATTGTCTCTGAGCTAGTTGCTCAATCTTTCAGTGCTACTATTAGTTTTAGAGAAGGTGCCAAATTGCATCAGGAGAGGGAATTTTCTAACCTGGGTGTTCTCTTTACCATTGAAATCATCTGTTGAGTCTCTGTTCCTGTGTTCTATAATAAAGGGATGTCCTGGTTCCCCACTGTAGTCTTCTTGTAATGTTCAGTGTCGCACTGACATTGGACATGGTGCCCCTGTGTTCTCTAAGACTATGTTTTTAGGGTATGAGTCCTTTCTCATGCTAGGTTCTTACAAGCTGGAGAGTAAAGATGGCTAATGATATGCCTTTCTTCCCAGGACCAACAAGGTGAGTTAGTGATTTGTCCCTGAGATGACAGTAGGCTAAAAAATTGGTGGAGGATGATGGGATAGCAATAGCAGATCACAAAGATCATCCCCTAAGCTAAAGAGAAATTTTGTTCTAAACATCAGTTCAGCCATCAGGCTGAGAGTATCCATACTGAGGAAAATCTACATACCCAAAGATGTTAGTACATAGTATGAAGGTTTAGGGGAGAATTTCAGCTAAAGATCACAGGTTTAATGCCAGGTTCCAGAAGAAATTTGAGGTAAGGAAGATGATACAATAGGAAGAGCACTGGGTCTTGAATCAGAGAAACTTGGTTCAAAGCTTATCTTTGAGATCTATTTCTGAGTGACCTTAGGCATGTTACTTCTCTGGGAATCAGTTTCTTCAGGTGTTGGACTAGAAAAGGATCTCAGAGCCTTATTAATGCAATAATAAGGATAATAAGAATCTCTGGGATCCTTTTCATCTCTAGATCTAAGTCACTTGTAAGCAAAGTGCTGTACCCAGAGTCATGAAGATTCAAGTTCAAATATCCCCTCAGAAGCCCATGTTAGTCTGAAAAAAGATGTCTTAGCTTCAGTTTCCTCATCTCTAAAATGGGAATAATTATTTACTATAGACTTATTATGAGGAATGGATAATAAGTATATATAAAGTGCAGTGAAAAGCTTAAAATGCTATGTAACTCCTGTTATTCTATGAATTAATATGAAGACATTTTATATAGAAATATGCATTTGTAAACTTGCTTGTTTATACATATGCATACCCACATACATTTGACATTACAGAATTGGTTGTATATATATGTGTGTGTGTGTATGCACACGGTCAGAGCCCCAGACAAACCAGCCCAGCTAAGCATGGAGAGCATCGTCCCTGTCATTTAGCTACTAGGTGATCAATTCTTCAACTATCATAATCCATGAAACCAAGGACATTGTAAAATGTTCTTTAGCCTTGTCCACTTTTTGTGTGTCTGTAGTAACTATGGCAGAGTGCTGAAAAGGAGGGAGAGCCTTTTTCTGGTACATGGGTTTATATATCACTCTTCTTCCCTGTTTTGGTTGTCCTGAGTCCACGTAAAGAGGGGCAGCTGAGCCTGACAGGAAGTGGGAAAAGAGTGAAGATTCTACTTCCTCTAGAAGTATTTTCACCTAATATACAAGCTGTTATTGAGAAGAGGAGAGAAGGGGATGGGAGAGAAGGAGAGGAAGGGAGAGGAGGGAAAAGAGGAGGGAAAGAGAGGTGAAGGTCAAGGAAGGGAAAGAGAAGGGAGGGGAAAGGAGAGAAGAGAAGAGGACTAGGAGAGGAAGGGAAGAAGATAAATGAGGGGAAGGGAAGGAAGGCACTGGAAGGGGAGGGAAAATAGAGGAGCAGAAGAGGAGAGGTGACAAGGACAAGGGAAGAGGGGAAGGGAGGATGGTGCAGGAAAGAAAGGAGACTAAGGATGTTAAGATACATACATTTTTAGGTTAAAGTAAATATTAATTAGACTTATTCGTCATAATGTGAAATCTTTATACAGTGACACCAAAAGATGTCCTATTTATGGAATAATTTAATATTGATTATTTCCCCCAGAAATGAAACTAGATAATGTAAGCATGCTGCATTTAAATGGCCAGATGCTTTATAGGTTCCACTTGGAGACAAAAGAGAGTTGTCCAGATCAGTTTCAATGTGGGACCAATGGCAATAAATAAGAAGTATCATTTCACAAGACACTAAGTCATCTTGTCTGGTAATGCTTATGATGAGCATAAGTTAAAAAAAACCGCTAACATGAAGATAATTGCAGCTTAGATACCAATATCTGTTTTAGACGATGAAGAGGTAGAGAGACTATATGAGTAATTCGAGAAAATGCTCTCAATCAAATGGTCCTTTGTTGATCATACCTTGCTAAACTTTAGTTTTACATTACTACTATCACTTACTTCCTTCACTCCTATTCAAGTGTTGCTGAAAACCAGAAGATATCACAAAAGTGAACAGGCTTGCTACAGATTTATGTTAAATAATCTCAACTAGTCACTGACTGTGGGCCTGGATTGCTATATGATGTTGTTTTCTAAATATTAGAAAGAGAGATAGGTAAAATATTTACTTTAGAAAAAGAGACATACAGAGACAGAGACAGACAGACAGACAGATAGATAGATAGGCAGATAGATATAATTGATAACTAAGTAGGTACCTAAAGTAGGTACTTTAGAAAGAGAGACAGAGACAGAGATAGATAGGTAGGCAGACAGATATAGATAGATAGATAGATAGATAGATTAGAGACAGAGATAGAGAGAGATAGGTAGGTAAATGGATAGATACATGGATGGATGAATAAATAGGTAAGAAGATAGATACAAAATAAGTAGATAATAGATACACATCTCAATTCTCACAATTATGGCATTAGTTAAGCAGTGTACATAATATTATTCCTATTTTACAGATGAGCAAACTTAAATCAAATAGCTAAAAAATGACAAAGCAGGAGAGGCCCACTCCCCCTCCCCCAGATGATTCCAAGTACTTATTATCTCCCTAGCAGAGAACAGTAGATTCTGGGGGAGAAAATGGACACAGGAGAATGCACTTTTGATGATCACTATAGGTCATGGCAGATATGGGGTGCTGCTGAGGAATGGGAGGCAGGAGGGAGGGAAGCCAGGAAATAGCTAAGTTCTTGGAAGGCCTGGGGCACAGGGGGGAGGGGGCTGGTATATGAGAGTCCAGAGCAGACTATGAACACTGAAAGTAGAATATAAACTTTGCCTCTTTGCCAGTTTTCCCTCAGGCTGGCTCCGGACTGATTGTTTCTGTCATTCCCACAAGCTCCCCAGGATTGTGGCAAATGAGAATTGTGTGAGCAGAACATCAGTACCATGGCTCTGGGACAGCGCACTCACTGCTGTGCTGATAGCTTGGCAGAAGGCAGAGGAAAGCTGGAATAGGACAGATTTATCCAGTGCTAAAATTAGGGCATCGTTGAAGGGGCCAATTATTAGTCATTGCAACATTTTCTCCCAGAAGGAGAAAGTCTTGCTATGTGCTGCTGAGGCTGAGCGAGCTAAGCAGGTGGAAAACAGTGCATAAAGGTCTCCCTTTTTAGTCTGAGGAGGGATGTACAATGAGGTAACCCAGGAAGACTATGACTCAGTGTCTCGATGTGAAGCAACAGTAATTCTATTTTTGTGATATCTTGACCCCCCTCATTCAATATATACCCTTAGGCCTAGAATATGAGCCTTATGCTACTCAAATTTAGTTGACAACTGGCAGAAATGGTGGTTATGTGCATAGAGTATGGAGTCAGGACAACCTGGATTGAGATCTAACCTCAGTTGCTTTCTAGCTGTGTGACATTAGGCTTGTCCTCTGTCTGTCTCAGTTTCTTCAATTGTAAAATCAGGATAATAATAATTTTATTATTATTATTATTTATTTTTATTATTTATTACTATTACTATTATTATGATCAGGATAATAATTTTACAGAGTTGTTGTGAGAATCAAAAGAGATATTTGTTTTTTCAAGCCCTTAGCTTATTGTAAACCTATATAAATATTTATTTCCTTTCCTTTTCTCTCTTCTCAATAAGCCTTTATTAAGCGTATCCTAAGTGCTAGACACTGAGGATGCAAAGAAGGGGAAGAATTCCTGTCTTCAAGGAATTTACACTCTAATTTAGTATTTCTTTATCTGATTACTTTTTATACATAGATATTATACTAAATGAATGGGATTGGGAAGGAAGGGGTTCCAATGGATTTACTGGATAAATATATACAAAGCAAAACAAAGTACTTTCCCAGAAGGAGAGAGCACTCAGAAGTGGTAGAAACAGAAGGAAGTGAAGGATCTTAGAAGTGAGGGGGGAGAAAGGAAAGTATCCCAGACATGAGAAACAACTTGTACCAACAGTGTAGTGACAAGAGCACTGAGTTAGGAGGTCACAGGAACTCAAGAGTTCAAATCAATTACATACTATCTGTGTGAACTTATACAATCTCTCTGGGCCTCAGTCTCCTCATCTGGAAAATAGGAAGCTGAATCATGTAATGTCTGAGCATACTTCCAACTCCCATTCCTAAGTGTTTCTAAACTTGACTTAAAATGAACTACTCTTCATTTGCTTAGTACCTTGAAGAGATTCTCTCTCTCCAAAAGCCAAATTAGTCTTAAAATTTGAGATAAAAGATTTACCCTTATATTTGTTCTGGGGATGAAAGGAAGCCTAGCATTCCTTTCTGTCTTACCTGCCCAGAGCCACTTAGATGAATGGGGAAAGTCAGATAGACAGGGCATCCCTCTCTAATATCCACAGTTAAAAAATTAACCCCAGACCAAAATTGACACTGTCATTACTTGATCCAACTTCACCTTCAAATAAGGTTGTGAAGTAAGTCTTGGCTAGTTGGCGAGCAACTAGCCAAGAAAATCAATTGCAAAATTTTTTTTTGAAAGTTTCTCTCTAAACATTTATTAAGCACTACTTACGTATCAGGCACTTTGCCAGGCCTTGGGGATACAACTGCACTGAATAAAATGATTCTTACTCAGAGTTCACAATTATTTGGGGGTAAAATCATATACATATATGATTGCACAGAATAAGTACAAAATAAATACCAGACATTTAAATAGCAAGGTCACTAATATGTTAGAGGGATCAGGAAAGGGTTCAAGTTAAAAGTGATGCGTAAATAAGTCAACAGTCAACAAGAATTTATTTAAAGTCTGCTCTGTGTGCGATCCTGCATTAAGCTCTGTTATCCTGATTATTTTGGCTGAATTAAGGACATAATGCCATATATCTAGATTGGGAATGGATATCACAGTTCACTTAGTCCTAAATTTTTCTTTTTACAGATGAGGAAACTGAGGCCCACAGAGGCAAAGTGATTTGAGTCTCACTATTCCGGCTCTAGAGACACTCCTTTTTTCCTGCAACACATTTCTTTTCATGTTGAAAGTAAATAATTACCTTCCCCTTATAACAGATCTAAAATTTTTCTTCTTATATTCCCACAGAGAATATAATTTTTAAAACTGAATTTAAATTTGTAATTTTTCCCCCATTTATATTCATTTGACACTAGCTATGTGATGAGAGGCAAAGGCACTTTATTCCAAGTTTCAATTTTCTTACCCATAAAATGGGAATATCCATGATAATTATACAGATATCAGAGTTGTGAGAAGGTTCCTTGGTAGCACAGCAGATAAAGTACAAGATGGGGTGAGGAAGACTATAATTCAGATCCTACTTCAGATACTAGATATGACCTAGCAAGTCACTTAATTTTCTCAGTATCTCAACTTCCTTATCTGTAAAATAAGAATAATACAATCTGCCTCACATGGTTGTTGTGAGGATCAAATAAAGTACACATTTAGAGCTTTGCAAACCTTGAAGCACAATATAAATGCTCGCTATTACATGAGAAAATGTATGTGGAATGGTTGACAAATCTTAAAACACTTTATTGGAATATCAGTTATTAGTGTTATTATTGCATTTTAAAGAGATAACCACAGGTGTTTCATAAAGTGTTTTTTTTTGTTTGTTTAGAAAGCAGAGGCCCATTTTACATGAACACACATAAATATAATATTTGAATTACTTTTGCAATAACAGAAGAAAACTTCATGCTGATCCACAGGGAAACACTATTGACAAAGATTTTCAATTTTGAGAATGAATCTTTAAATTCACTTCTCTACCAGCAAATGAAAGTAGATTTTTTTACAGGTAAATTTTGAATGACATCTTTAATAATCAAACCATTTGGGAGATTTAAAAGATGAACTATGCTTCCATATTTCCAGGACCTCTCTTTTCTGTGTGTTCTTCCTCATTCAACACCCTTAATCATAATTCCTTCTGTCCATTTGTGTATGGTTTCCAAATGTTGCCAAAGCCTAAACAATTCCTATACAATGACCACACTGGTCATGATGAACCTTTCCAAGTAAAAGGATCTAGGCTAGTTCTCAGACAATAGATGTATGGTCTGTTTTGTGTCCAAGGTCAAATCCTTTCCAGGCTGATAAAACTTTCTAAAACTCTTGCTTTTCTGAAATAGTTTGAGAACCTGAACATTAAGTAGCAGCATCTGAGATCACAGCCCCTACTATAAGGAGACATTGAAGAAAGACATTAGTGGAAGAAACTGTTCTATTGGATTGTAGAAATAATCACTTTAGATGTAGTACCCCACTGCATATTCAAGATTCTAGAACTTGTTTGGGTTCACCATCTATTTAATCTAGTAGTAATTTTCTATATTTTCCTCTGAATCAAACCTAACCTGCAAGAATTAAACATGGGATATCATAGTGTAACACCTTGTCACAATAATTTGCTCAATATAAGTCTAGGGTGTATTATTAATGTCCCCTAAGAACCACTTGATTTCCTTCTCTTTGGCTTTAGAGAATTTATTTTAGATGAAAAACTATGAGTTCAGGCCTAGTAGCTTTGAGCTCACAGTTAGGAAAATACTTAGTATTTAAGCAGAGGCTGAGCTCTCTAATTTTTACACTTAGTTAACCCTTGAACTCTTTGTGGTTGAAGCAAAATTCATTTTACCTGAAGTATTCAGGTAAATAAAGAGCAGATTATGCTATTATGTATAGTGCATAGTATATACTATACATAATATACTATTGTGTATAATGCATATTTATACATGCACCAGGAGGAGAGGAAAGAGCCAATCCTTTCTTGGGATTTCCCTCAACTTGAGTCATCAGCTTTAAGACATCCATAAAGATGATGAGCCTCTTCAATATTCCTTTCTTGCTCATAGTACCTAAAAACAAAAGAGAGTTACTGGAGTTCCTTGAACAAGGGAATAACATAGTTGGGTCAGCACTTTAGGCATATTGATTTGGCAGCTGTGTGGAGGATGGTTTAGAGAAGGGAGAGATTGAATTCTGGGAGACTCAATCGGAAGTTATTGAAGTATCCCAGGTGAGAGATAATAAGGTTCTTTATGAATGAAGAGAATGGCTCAGGTGTGAATTATTAAAACAGGGCAGATGACAGAGATACCACAAAGGCAATATAGATTATATTTGGCAAATGGTTGAATATAAATGATGAGGGAGAGGGAAGGACTAAGGATGAGTCCTACTTTAATCTGGGTGATGAGAAGAATGATGATGCCCTTGACAAAATAGAGAAGTTCAGGAGACTAGGATATTTGGGAGAAAACTTGAGTTCTATTTTTAATATATTGACTTGGAAATGTCATCTGATTAATGCTATCCAACCAGCAATTGGTAATGGAATGCCAGAGTTCAGGAGAGAGACTATGGCTGCATACAAACATCTGAAAGTCATTTGCAAAGACATAAGTTGAATACATGATCACTATAGAATACAGTACAGAGAAAAGAGAGAATAGAGTGTAAGAAAGAAACTTGGTATAGAACTCCACCCATCATATAAGATGATCTGGAAAAGGAGACTGAAGAGAAGCTGCACAAGTAAAATGATAACCAAGAAAAACAATGTCTCAAACACTCAGAGAAGAGGAAATGTTTGGAAGGAGAGGGGGTCAAAAGTTTCAAAAGCTGAACAGGTATCTAGATGGATAACAAATGAGAAGAGTCCATTGAGTCCGGCAATTAAGAGATCATTGGTTACCTTGGAGAGAGCAATTTCATTTGAGTGATGGGGTCGGAAGCCAAAATGCAAAGGGCTTAAGGGTGAGTGGGAGTTGAGAAAGACAAGACAGCAGATAGCCATTAGCCCACAAAATATGAATTGTTCTTTGTGTGTCTGCTTTTGCTTATTATACCCATTCAATTCCCTAATGTCATACTTTAATGACATATAATTACAGCCACCATAAGAATTATTTTCTTATTAGACTCAAATACCATTAGGACCCCATTCTTAATTGGTACAAGGGATTTTTCTTCTCATATAAATAATAAAGGCTCAAACTAGAGTTTCAGAGATGATTTCCACTGACTTTTTATTTGAAAGTCAAATCATGTGCATTAGTAATTCAAGGAAAATGGGAGATTTCCTTTAGCAAAGCCTAAAGAATTATATCTGAGTAATTTTGTTACTCTTGTTTATGGGCCCTCCAAGGACCAGGATTTTATTTCACCTTATTCAAGATTGGGGCTTCTTCAAAAAAAACAAAAAACAAACAAAAAAAAAAACTAGACATTGGAGTCGGCTCTAATACCAAACAGTTATTTTCAAAGAATAATAATAGCAAGATGTAACAACCTGCTCTTTCCATACCAGAGCATCTGTGAGCCCAGAGGGAATATAAAAACTGGAGCAGTACCCTTGCTGTCTTCATTTCTTTCCATTGACCCAGGATAGAGGCAAAATATAGAGTTGAGTCCTTCATGCTTTGATAGATCAACTTCCTCAAATTATATTAAGAAGTAAATAAGCTCCCTTGCTCAGGATATTTAATGCATGACTAATTATCATTATTGTGATGCTGAAATGTTTAACCAATTATGGGGAAAGCAGTGAGGATTCAAGCTCTTGAGGCATCTGTGCATCATTTTTGAAAAGGCAATGATCAATAGATCCTTTCTTAAGAGTCTCACTCCCTTTTTCCTATCTCAGGTTTTATGTGTACTACAATTCTAAACAGAAGGAAAAAATAAGATCAGGGAAACATAATCATATCATCCAGATTTCATTGAAATAAACAAAAATTCAAGTATAAACATCAGGAAAAAGAATTATTTTCGACAAATAGGACCTTCTCTGCCCCTCCCACATATATCAGGCAACAAAGAAAACTTACCCAGCAAACTTGACAGTGTATGCAGACTTCCACATTTGTGACTTCCATACCTCTACCAGTGGAGGAAAATGTCTTTCATCATCCGTCCTAAAAGTTGATCAAGACATATAATGTCAGTTTAAACTACATTTATTTAAAGGAAAACTGAAAACTGATTTTGAACTATGAAGAACATGGCTATGTCTATATGGAGTCACCGATCCAAATGTGTTGGTAAGAGTTTACTTTTTAACCAACAACTATGTTTAACTAACTGAGAAAAAAGTTTTCAGGAGCAAATGAATTAAAATGTGATTAACCTCTTTCAGCTGAAGATGTTTAATGTAATGACCTCTCCACAGATTTGTGAACTTAAGTCCTTAAAATCATAGTATATTGGATACAGTTGAGAGCTGGGAGGGACTTTAAAGATAGTCTAGTCCATAATGAAGAAAATGAGACACCTTGAAAAAAAGGAACCTGGCTAAAGTCAAGGAGGCAGTCATGGAATCCAATTTTGTTGGTTATATGATTGTAAGTCTGTTTGTATTTCCAATAGACTGCTTTCTCCTGGATTTCAGAACTCTCTTAATATGGGGTTGCATAATAGTTGCCTTGCTTGTGAATAGTCCCTTTCCTGGGGTGATAAGAATCATAAATAAAATAGGAAGAGAGATTAGAGGTTATCTAATCACTTTGTGGATCTGGAAACTGAGCCTCAGAGGGTAAAATTAACTTCACCAAGAAGGAACTGAGGTCAAATTCAGAGGGTCTGACTTCAAAACTGCTGCTATTTCTGGTATAGTGTTGCTATCTTCTCTTATGTTTCAAAAACCTGCCATGGTTGGATTTCTGCAACCATCTCTTTGGCTATGAATCAGCTCCTTGTCTGCGGCCCTACATCCCTGTGGTGTCTATTCAGGAAAAAGAATTTGGGTGGGGAAGAGGGGGAGAGGTGGACTGTGTCTTTTCATTAAAAAGCAGAAGCCTGATTCCTTCTGACTGGATTGCCCCTTCCTGAGTCCTATCTACTTTCTCCTGTAGGTATATATAGCTATGGTGCAATGGAAAAAAGCCCCAAGACAGGGACTTTAGACCTGCCCTTAACTGCTGACTTTGCTGTTGAAAAATTGTGTCATTTTCCTTATTTTTAAAATGATAGTGTTGGAATGGATGATTTCTAATATTCCTCTAGCTCTAAGTATCTATGAAATCATGTTCCTGATAAGATGTGTTCTCCTTCAGAGGACAAGGATTGTCTCATATTTGTCTTTGTACTTTGTGTGCCTAAATGGTGCCTGGAATAATCAATGCTTAAAAGGCATTTGGGTTATCTGCTTTTTGGGTTAGGGTATTTCCCTTTTCCCCTTCTTCTGACACACTTGGCAGCAGAAGGTCTAGGCGATGAGTGGGTCCTGCTTAGGGGTGATATAGCTATTGCCTCCTGATGAAACAGTCCTGATAGCCTTTTTTTTTTTTTAAGCTTCCCTATGAAGTCTGGTCGCTCCCTTCTCCAATTTGCTAATTGTTCCCTAAGCAGGGCTAATTAAGATAACCTTATTAGCAGGGAAAGAGGCTGGTAAGTCACTAAAATCAACTAAAATTTATATGCTCAGGGGGCACTTAACAGTTGCTTGGATTAGACTGGATCAATCTCATCCACTCTCCTCTTTCTTTCTGTATCTCTGTATCTGTCTCTTCATTTGTCTGTCTCTTTTCTGTATAAAGGTATGGAGAGAAAAGCATGGTGGACATAATGTTACAACTGGAGTCATCTTTCCTGGGATAAAAACTGAATGACTATAGTCAAGTCATTTGACTTCCCCTTTTCTCAGATTTTTCATCTGTAAAGATTTAATAATGATGTCCATAGTGTCTACTACACAGTGAGACTAAAATGAAATCATAATAGTTTTCAAATGTTAAAGTGTGTGTAGTTATCAATTATTATGAAATTGACATATCTGGACCATTTTCTAAACTTCCTCCCTCCTTCCTCCCCTTTTTAGATGCTATTTGGGGAACTAACTGATCGACTAACACACCATTTGGGTCATGATCATTCTCTGAGTTGGAGAAGGCAAGTTTTCCAGCTTTCATGAAGTCTATTACTTTGAGATCTTATTGGGGGAGCAGTATGTACTTCTCTCAGTGATGCTTCTGACTCACTATGCCCATCGGTAGGCAAACAAAACACTGAACTGCTTGGACCTCTGTCTCCATCTGCACTGTTATTATTTAGAGCTTTGAGTACATTTCATCGTCTCTAAGTGCTGTAACACTGTTTTAATTTATTCTGTCATTGAAATGGGATTGCCAAGAAAAAAAAAGTAAAGTTAAAAACTAGGCCAGTTTATAAAGCCCAGGCATAAGGATCTTGAATTTCAAGATAAAAAGCAAAAAGGTGAGAAGCAAAGTTGTACGGCTGCTTACAGGGGAATTGAAAGATTACCGGTATTCTGTAAATAAATTAGGCACGAGTGAAGGGCCTCGAAATGCATTAGACCTTTATCAGAGAAAAGGGGAAAGTTTATAACAGATGACATTAAAGCAATTCCTTTTAAACATCCCAAGTGATAAAATATTCACAGTTAAATCAAACAACAAAAGCAGAAGCTATCAGTGATAAAAAGGATAAGAACTCCAATGAAAGTAGGCAGGAGCAGGTGGAAAATACATTCTAATGCCCTCTGGCTTCAGTATCAGCCAAGTGCTATGTCCCTAAAACAGGCAATGCACCCAGAATCAGAAAACCAAGGACTAGAAAGGCCTTTAGGGACCATATAGATCAAAAAATCTTAAACTTTTGGGGGACATGGACTTCTAATCCCTTGCTCAATCCTAAACCTAAAGACCCTTTCTTGTATTAAAATTTCAAAAGCATAATACCTGGGATGACAAAAGAAGAAAATTATTATTTTTCACAATTGACTCTTGAAAAACTTTGTTCCAATTTCCCCCCTTCCCTTTACCCCCTCCTTTAGATGGCATGTAATCCAATATATGTTAAATATGATAAAAATCTATGTTAAATTCAATATAGGCATACAGATTTATAAAATTATTTTGTTGCACAAGAAAGTTGCACAAGAAAATATGATCAAAAAGTTTAAAAAATGGGAAAGAAAATAAAATTCAAACAAACCACAAAAAGAGTGGAAATGCTGTGTTGTGGTCCACCCTCGGTTTCCACAGTCCTGAGTATAGATGGCTCTCTTCATCACAAGATCACTGGAAGTGGCCTGAATCATCTCATTGTTGAAATTCCATCAGAATTGATCATCATAAAATCTTGTTGTTGCCATGTACAATGATCTCCTGGTTCTGCTCATTTCATTTAGCTTCAGTTCATGTAAGTCTCTCCAGGAGTCTCTGAAATCATCCTGCTGATCATTTCTTATAGAACAATAATATTCCATAATGTTCATATACCACAATTTATTCAGCCATTCTCCAATTGATGGGCATCCATTCAGTTTCTCACCACTACAAAGAGGGCTGCCACAAACATTCTTGCACATATAGTTCCCTTTCCCTTCTTTAAAATCTCTTTGGGATATAAGCCCAATAGAAACACTGCTGGGTCAAAGGGTATGCACAGTTTGGTAACTCTTCCAAATTGCTCTCCAGAATGGCTGGATCTATTCACAACTCCATCAACAATGAATTAGTGTCCCAGTTTTCCCACATCCCCTCCAACATTTGTCATTATCTTTCCCTGTCATCTTAGCCAATCTGAGAGGTTTGTAGTGGTATCTCAGACTTGTCTTAATTTGCATTTCTCTGATCAATAATGATTTGGAGCACCTTTTCATATAACTAGAAATGGTTTCAATTTCTTTGTCTGAAAAATTGTTCATATCCTTTGACTATTTATCAATTGGAGAATGGCTTCAATGGAAGATAATTGTTTTGAAGTATAATTATAAAAATACCTCAAATAAATTAAATTCATTGAATGCAGATTAAGACCTAAAGAAAATTCAGTTTTTTCATTTTATTTCAACTATCCTTGCATTGTACCCTCTATAATGCCTGTTCCATAGGCAAAAAATTTACCTTCATCTTAAATATTTTCCTCTCCCAGTTTTATATTACTAAGCTATTATTGAAACTTGGTTCTTTTGATACTGCCTCTGACCTTATCTTGTTTAGTACTGGCTTTACCTTTATCAGCTCATTGGTTAAGGTGGGGACATTGGAATATTTCTGGCTTTTCATTGCCTTTTCCAGGTTTTTCCTCTATTTCTATCACTCGGTAACCTCTCTTCTTTTGAGATTCCTGTTATTTATATCTATCACCCCTGAATCCTGGTATCTATAAATCCCTAGTTCATTCCTTCTTTCCTCGATAATTTGGTATCAGGCACCCATTTTTTTTTGCCTCTTCCTTAGCTTCTGCTTTCATCCTAGAGAATTTCAACATATGTATTGTGTTTCCCTTATATGCCTTAACCACCAATTCCTCAGCCTACTCACTTTCCATGAGCCACTTTTCAGCCTCACACTCTCTTTCTGCCTTACCTTACAAAATCCTACCCTTTATTTGCACCAAGATCTCTAATAGCTTGACTCCTCCGTTCTTTTGCAGGCAGTTTCCCTTGCACTAGCCACTCTCTCTTCTTTTCCCCATCTGATCTTTTAATGGAACAATTCAATTCTACATCTTCCTTCTCTCTTAAATCTCTAGCTTCCTTATAATATTGCTGATTATTTTCTTTTAAACCTCAGTTTTGAATTATTTCCACCATTTTCTGCCTTCCTTCCTACCCATGTGCTTCTGAATGAAGATGGAGAAAATCACATCACTCTTCTGACTGAATCAATTATAAATGTATGTTACAGAATCTCAAATAGGCCCTTACTACTTCTAGGCAATCTTATTATAGTTCCCTTATCAATTGCCTATCTCACTAACCACAGCAGCTCTTTCAGACCTTCTCAAATATCCTATGCTCTCACTCTCCCCTCTCTTTCAGTTGGGAAATTTGCCTCATATTTTAATAGAAAAAAGTAAGGCAATTTTCCTTGAGCTCCCTTTCCCCCCTTTTCTGCATTTCCTATTTCTTTGATGTCTTCTACCATACTCTCCTTCATCCTGTCTCACATGATGAAACCACCTTACTTTCTGCCAAGTTCAATCCTTCTATTTGTTCGAGTGACTTTATTCCATCCCAACTCCTCCAAAAGACTGCATCCTCTGTCATCTCAACTCTTTTACTTATTTTCAATCTCTCCCTGTCTGTGACTCATTTCTACTGCCTACATACATGTCCATGTCTCCCACTTTCAGGAAAATTCCTCACTTGATCCTTCCCTATTACTATTCTATCTCTCTTCTTTGTAACCTCAAAAAGGCTGTCTACAATATTTTCCTTCATTTTCTCTTAACTGCCACGTTCTCTTCTTAACTTTCTACAATCCAGCTTCTGACTTTTATCTTTCTACCAAAACTGCTTTCTAAAGTTCCCAGTGATTATTAGTTGCCATATCCAAAGGCCTTTTTTTCAAACTTCATTTTCCTTGAATTCTCTGCAGTCTTTGCCACTATTTATCACTCTCACTGCGATATTCTTCTCCCTTTAGGTTTTTTTGGATATCACTCTTTCCTGATTGTCCTCCTGATTATCTGATCACTACTTCTCTGTTTCCTCTATTGGATCATCTTCCAGATCATATTCTCTAACTATAGGTGTTTCTCAGGGTTCTATCTTGGGCCCTCTTCTCTTCTCCCTCTATATTATTACTTCACTTCATGATCACATCAACTCTCATGGATTTAATTACCATCTCTATGATGACAATTCTCAAATCTACCTCTATTGAACTCCGATCTTACATCTTTAACTACCTTTCAGGCATATCAAATTGGATATCCAGTCGGTGTCTTAAATTATCTAAAACTGAACTAATTATTTTTTGCTTAAACCCTTCTCTGGTACTGTAGAAGGCAACACCATTCTCCCAATCCTTCAGGTTTACAATCGTGGTGTTATCTGAAATTCTTCACTTCCCCCTACTAATTCTCATAGGCAATATATTGCCAATGCCGATCAATTTCATCTTCCCATGAGAGGAAATGTATTCTCTTCTCTCCTCTGATGCGGTCTCCTCTAGAGCAGACCTTGATCACCTCACACCCAGACTAGTATGCTTAGGGGATTGACTGCCTAAATTCTCTCTTCTCTCTATTCAGTCTCTAAAATGATTTTCCTAAAGTATTATTTTGACTGTCATCGTGCTACTCAATAAACTCAATGCCTCCTATGATTTCCAGAATCAAATAGAAAATGCTTTGTTTGGCATTCAAGATCATTCCTATCCTAAGCCTCTCCTACCTTTTCAGTCTTCTTAATCCCAATACATAACCCTCGAACCACTGACACTGAGTTCTACAAACAAGATGCTCTCTTTCAGTTCTGGGTATGTTTTCTCATTGTTTCCTATGCCTAGAATGCTCCCCTGACACCCCCATTTCCTTTAAGTTTTAATTAAGATTCCATCTTTTTCTGAAAGTCTTCCTCAATACTTCTTTTTTTTCCTTCAAATATAATTTTGTTTCATATGTGGTTTATCTTTTTTTTTTAATAACTTTTTTATTGACAGAATCCATGCCAGGGTAATTTTTTTACAACATTATCCCTTGCACTCATTTCTGTTCTGATTTTTTCCCCTCCCTCCCTCCACTCCCTCCCCCAGATGGCAAGCAGTCCTACACATGTTATAGAGGTCACGGTATATCCTAGATACAATATAAGTGTGCAGAACCGAATAGTTCTCCTGTTGCACAGGGAGAATTGGATTCAGAAGGTATAAATAACCTGGGAAGAAAAACAAAAATGCAAACAGTTTACAATCATTTCCCAGTGTTCTTTCTTTGGGTGTAGCTGCTTCTGTCCATCCTTGATCAATTGAACCTGAGTTAGATCTTCTCTTTATTGAAGAAATCCACTTCCATCAGAATACATCCTCATACAGTATCGTTGTTGAGGTATATAATCATCTCCTGGTTCTGCTCATTTCACTTAGCATCAGTTCATGTAAGTCTCTCCTAGCCTCTCTGTATTCATCCTGCTGGTCATTTCTTACAGAACAATAATATTCCATAGCATTCATATTCCACAATTTACCCAACCATTCTCCAATTATGGGCATCCATTCATTTCCACTTTAGCCACTACAAACAGGGCTCCACAAACGTTTGCATACAGGTCCTTTCTTTCTTTAGTATCTCTTTGGGGTATAAAGTAGAAACACTCTGGATCAAAGGGTTCATAGTTTGATAACATTGGATAGTTAAATTGCTCTCCAGAATTGGATGTTTCACAATTCCACCAACAATGTATCAGTGTCCCTGTTTTTCCCTCCCCTCAACATTCCTTTATCTTTCCCTGTCATTCTAGCCAATCTGATAGGTGTGTGGTGGTATCTCAGGTTGTCTAATTTGCATTTCTCTATTAATAATATTTAGCATTTTCATTGGCTAAAATAGTTTTTTCTTCATCTGGAATTCTGTTCATTTCTTTGACCATTTATCAATTAAGAATGGTTTGATTTCTTATAAATTAAGTCAATTCTTATTTTTGGAAATGGGCTATCAGAACCTTTGATTGTAAAAAATGTTTTATTTATTGTTTCCCTTCTAATCTTTTGCATTGTTTTGTTTGCAAAACCTTTTCAATTGATTAATGAAATTTTCTATTTTTGTAGTTAATGTGTCTCTGTTCTTCTTTTGTCATAAATTCCTTCCTCTTCCACAGGTCTGAGGTAAACTATCCTATGCTCTTCCATTTTTAATCTCATTCTTTATCCTAATCTAACCCATTTTGACCTTATCTTGGTGTCTATTAAGTGTGGGTCAATCTAGTTTTCTGCCATACTAATTTCAAATTTCCCACAATTTTTCAAATAATATTCTTATCCCAAAATGGGGTCTTTGGGTTTTTAAACCTAGTTATTAAAGTTATTGGCTGTTTTCCTTTGACCTAACCTATTCCATTGATCAATAGTCTATTTTTAAATCAAATGGTTTAGTAATTCTGCTTTATAATAATTTTAGATCTTTTAGCTAATATTAATTTTTTTTTTTCCATTAATTCCCTTGAAATTCTTGACCTTTTGTTTTCTATATAACTTTGTTTTATTTTTTCAGGTCATCAAAATGTTTTTTAGACCTGATTGGTATATCTTAAAGATTTATTTGCTTGCCCAATCAAATTTTTTTTCATTGGTTAGATCAGACTTAATTTGTGTGGAAAGTGTTTTGTGTTTTGCTCTAAGTTTCATTTTCCCTTGGCAGATAGATTCCTAAATTTTTATCAATCAGTAGTTACTTTAAATGGAATTTCTCTTTTAACTCTAACTTTGGGTTTTGTTGTGAATATAAGAATCTGAAACTTATTGGGTTTATTTTGTTCCCAACTTTGCTAAAATTGTGGATTGTTTCTAATCTTCTTAGTTGAATCTCTGGGTTCTCTAAGTATACCATCTATATCATAAAGGTGATAATTTCCTCTTCCTATTCTTATTCCTTTAATCTCTTTCTCATCTTATTTTAAATGCATTTCTAATACAATTTAAATGTAACAATGGTATGGGCACCTTTTTCCTCCATCTTATTGAATGGTTTAGTTTGTCCCCATTACATATGATGCTTACTGCTGGTGTTAAATAGATGCTACTATTATTTTAAGGGAAAGGTCCATTTATTCCTATACTCTCAAGTGTTTTTTTAATAGGTGGATGTTGGTTTTATTAAAGCTTTTCTTTTAGTTATTAAATGGCCAATTATCTGAACCCAATTTGAACCGCCCCCATTCCCGGTATAAATCCTACTTGATTGTAGTGTATTATCCTGGGGATGATTTTCTATAGTCTTTTTGCTAATATTGTATTTAAGATTTTAACATCAATATTCATTAGAGAGATTGGTCTATAATTTTCTTTCTCTGTTTTCAACCTACCTGGTCCTCAATACTTCTTAATTCTAGGGCCTTCCCTCTGCTTATCCTTTCCTTATTTATCCTGTAGATGGCTTGTTTATATACATTTGTTTGCATGTTGTCTCCCCATTAGAAAGCTCTTTGGGGATGAGATGATTTTGACTCTTTTTGTATCCCTAGCACTTAGCATAGTGCCTACCATGTAGAGAACACTTAAGAAATGTTTATTGATTGATACATGATTGATTTATTAAGTGTTTTACTAAGTGACTGAAAAGTAGACACATAAAATGACTCCAGTTTGTATGTCTCCACATCTTGTATTCTTTCAGTATTTTTTTCAGGAGATCTAAAGAGTATATATGAAATTTCAGAGATAAATACTAATAGTACTATAGGTTTTGTAAGTCACTATCTCTAAGACCATGTGTGAATGAGAACTGGAACATTTAGCAGAACAGATCAGTTCAAAGGATGAGAAGGGTGAAAAAGCAATGGATTCTGAGATGAAAAGTCTGGACAGTTCTATTCATTATTACCTGTGTAACTTTCTTAAACCACTGAATATTTCTTGGCTTCAGTTTGTCCTTCATAAAATGAGAGGGGTTGGACCTTTAAGGTTCATTCTAGGTCTGAGTTTTTGATCTCAATCCCTGGAGGGGGGCCTATTTTTCTGCCCATGTGATCTTTTACTTCTCTGTCCTTCTTTTAAAAAAAAAAAAAAAAAAGGAGAAGAAGGTATTGGAACAGGTAATGTCTGATGTCCTTTCCAGCTCTGAATCTCTTTATCTACTTTTTTAAAGTCTTCTGAAAAAGTTGTGGTATATGAATGTTATGGAATATTATTGTTCTTTAAGAAACAATAAGCAGGATGATATCAGAAAGACCTAGGGAGACTCACAGGAACTGATGCTAAGTAAAGTGAGTCAAACCAAGAGAACATTGTAACAACAATGATTAACATCAATCAATGATGTAACATCAATTCTGATGGATGTGGCTCTTTCCAACAGCAAGGTGATTCAGGCCAGTTCCAATGAACTTGTGATGGAGAGGGCCACCTGCACTTAGAGAGAAGACTAAGGGGGCCAAGTATGGCTCACAACATAGTATTTCCACTTTTTTGTTGTTCTTTGTTTTCATTTTGTTTTCTTTTTCATTTTTTTTCTTTTTGATTTGATTTTTGTTTTGCTGCATGATAATTGTGGAAATATGTATAGAAGAATTGCACATATTTAACATATATTGTATTATTTGCTGTCTAGGGGAGAGGGTAGGAACAAGGGAGGGAAAAATGGAACATAAGGTTTTGCAAAGAAGAATGGTAAAAACTATCTATGCATAGGTTTTGAAAATAAAAAGCTTAAAAAAAAAAAGTCCTGCGCATTTTGGCTTAAGAAATCTGTCAATTATGTACTTGATTTTGGAAATGTGAGTAACTGAACTTCTTCTTATATCTGAAGACAGTTATCATATTTTCCCTTATCCTCCCCACCCACAGATTTTTTTTTCCTCTTTTAGTCTAAACATTGCTAGTTCATACAGAAGTCTCTTCAAAATGCAGCCTGTATTGTATTTTTAAAAGGACAGAAATTATTTATGACCCAAGAAAAACTTGAATAATTTGAAGGATTTATTGTCTCCTGAAATACATGACCAAATGCACAAAAGATGACAGATATTTTGATGGATCTGTTATCTTAGGTTTGTGCATACTCCCCATTTCACTGGCTCATTATCCCCATCCTGTTCACCCCTCAGGGATTCCCCCCCCCACACACACACACCTTATCTCTTCTCTTGCTATTCTCATCCATTTCCTCCCATTGAGTCCTCACAGAAGATTTACCCACTATGCCAGAGGCATCCCTTTGGCTTTTTTTTTTTTTTTTTTTTTTTTAACATTCCCAGGATAGCAAAGCAGTGTTTTAAGTTAGCCATCTATCATCCCTCTAGGCACTGACCCACGCCCTTTATCCTTGATGTTCTTATCATCTACTTATGATGCATTTCTCTCTCTGCCCTTAAAAAAAATATTCTTAATTGTTTTTTACTCTACAGCAGGTCAAGTGATTTCCCAGATTGTTCCCTCTCTGATCCTAGGAATAATAAGTAATCAAATGATCATGGTTGTTGGAAAGTGCCTGACAATTGATCTGTACAGCTTTACTCAGCAGCCATGTGAATTTCTAGACAAAACCTCCTACCACTAAACAACTCAATCCTAACATGTTGTCTGCCCTTATTTGAAATATAAGCATATGGAAAGCAGGAATTGTTTAATTTTGTATTTCTTTTGTGTGTATATCCACAAAGTTTACCAGAGCCTTTCTTTTCTTTTTATCCTCTTTTTCTCGCTTTCCTTTCACTCTAGGTTTTTCATTCTTTTTCTTTTCTTCTCCTTATTCTTAACTTTTTTCCTACATTCTCCTCCCTTCCCCCTCCATTCCTCCTTCCCTCCTTCCCTTTTCCACCCAGCGAGCTAGCTATACACAAAGTAAGCTAGCTTTCCACTGAGCAAGCTAGCTGTCCACCCGGTGAGCTGGCGAGCTAGCTGTCCACCCGGCGAGCTAGTGTCCCACCCGGCGGCCAAGCTTTGCTCCCGGCGAGCTTGGCTAGGTAGGTTCTTAGCTAGTGAACTAGCTAGCTGGGTTTCCACACAGCAAGCTAGTGTTCAAACCACCAAACTTGGCTAGCTAGCTTCCTACCTAGGGAGATTGGCTAGCTAGTTTCGCAACCAGCAAGCTAGCATTCCAGCGAGTGAGCTTGGCTAGTTAGCTTCCCACCCAGCGAGCTAGCCAGCTACCTTGTCACCTCAGCAAGCTAGTTAGGAACGTTTTCACCCAGTGAGCTAGTTAGCTACCTTCCCAACCAGTGAGCTTGGCCGGCTAGCTTCCCAACCAGCAAGATAGCTACCTAGCTTTACACACCGCGCGCTAGTGTTCTACCCAGCAAGTTTGGCTAAATAGCTTCCCACCCAGCAAAGTACTTAGTTAGGTTTCCACCCAGTGAACTAGTAGGCTAGATTTCCACCCAGGGACCTAGCTAGCTAGCTCCCCACCCAGTGAGCTAGCTAGATTCCCACCCAGTTACCTCGCTACCTTTCTACCCAGATTGCTAGCTAGATAGCTTTCCACCCAGCAAGCTTGCTATCTACTGTCCCCACCAGTGAGCTAGCTAGCTGCATATCCAGCGAGCTAGTTAGAAAGCTTCCCACCCTGTGATCTAGCTAGATATCTTCCCAACTATCGAGCTAGCTAGCTACCAAACCAACCAGCGACCTAGCTAGCTATCATTCCATTCAGCAAGCTAGCTAGCTACATTTCTAACCAAGAGTTTGGCTAGCTACTTTTCTACCCAGCGATCATGGCTAGCTAGCTTCCCACCCAGGAGCTTGGCTAATTAGTTTCCCACCCAGGGAGCTAGCTAGCTAGCTTCCCATCCAGCAACCTAGCCACTTATCTTTCCACACATCGATCTAATGTTCTACCCAGTGAGCTTAGCTACCTAGCTTTCCACCCAGCGATTTTGGCTAACTACTTTCCCACCCTCCAAGCTTGGCTAAATACCTTCCTACCCAGCGAACTACCTAGTTATTTTTCCACCCAGCAATCTACCTAGCTACCTTTCCACCCAGAAATCTACCTAGCTACCTTTCCACCCAGCAATCTACCTAGCTACCTTTCCACCCAGCAAGCTAGCTAGCTATCTTCCTATGCAGTGAGCTAGCTTTCAGTTCAGTGAGCATAGCTAGTTAGCTTCCCTAAGCTTGCTGAATTGGAAGCTAGCTAGCCAAGATCGCTGGGTGGAAAATTAGCTAGCCAAGGTCACTGATTAGAAATGTAGCTATCTAGCTTGCTGAATGGGATGGTAGCCACCTAGCTCACTCGTTGGCATGGTAGCTAGCTAGCTCGGTGATTGGGAAGATATGTTCCCACCTTACGAGCTAGCTAGCTGCACAAGCTTGCTGGTGGGGATGGTACAAAGCAAGTTCGCTGGGTGGAAATCTATCTGGGTAACAATCTAAGTAGAAAGGTAGCGAGATAACTGAATGGGAAGCTAGCTAGCTTGCTGGGTGAAAAGCTAGCTAGCTCAATGGGTGATAGATGGGAAGCTAACTAACCAAGCTCGCTGTGTGGGAAGCTAATTGGCCAAGCTCACTGGGTAGAACGCTAGCTTGTTGGGTGGAAAGCTAGGTAGCTGGCTAGCTGGTTGGGAAGCTAGATAGCTAGCTCTCTGGGTGGGAAGCAAGCTAGGCAAGATCACTGGGTGGGAAGCTAATTAGCAACGCTTGCTGGAAAGAAGGCTAGCACACTGTGTGGAAAGCTAGGTAGCTAGCTTAATGGTTGGGAAACTAGCTAGGTAGCTCGCTGGGTGGGAAGCTAGCTAGCCAAGCTTGCTGGGTGGGAAGCTAATTAGCCAAGCTCACTGGGTAGAATGCTAGCTTGCTTGTTGGAAAGCTGGGTAGCTAGTTCGCTGATTGGGAAGCTAGATAGCTAGCTCACTGGGTGGGAAGCTAACTAGCCAAGCTTGATGGTTGGGAAGCTAATTAGCCAATCTTGCTGGAGAGAAGGCTAGCATGCTGTGTGGAAAGCTAGCAAGACAAGTTCGCTGAGTGGGAAGCTGCCTAGCCAAGCTCACTGAATGGGAAGCTAGCTAACCAAGCTCGCTGGATGGGAAGCTAGCTCAACAAGTTAGCTGAATGGTAAGCTAGCTAGCCAACCTGGCTGGGTGGGAGACTAGCTAGTTAGCTACCAGGGTGGAAAGCTAGGTATCTAGCTTTCTGGGTGGAAAGGTAGGCAAGCTCACTGGCTGGGAAGCTAATTAGCCAAGCTGGCTAGGTAGCTAGCTTGCTGGTTGGAAAACTAGCTAGGTAGCTCAAGGGGTGGGAAGCTAGATAGCCAAGCTTGCTGAATTGGAAGCTTACTAATCAAGCTTGCTGGGTGGGAAGCAAGATAGACAAGTTCGCTAGATGGAAAGTTAACTAGCCAAGCTCACTGCATGTGAAGCTAATTAGCCAAGCTTGCTGAGGAAAAGGCTAGCACACTGTGTGAAAAGCTAGATAGCTAGCTTGGTGGTTGGGAAGATTGCTTCCCACACAGAGAGCTGTCTAGCTATCAAGGCAAGCTTGCTGGGTGGGAAGCTAGTTAGACAAACTTGCTGGGTGGAAAGCTAGCTAGCCAAGCTCCCTGCATGAAAAGGTAGCTAGCAGAGCTCACTGGATGCAAAGCTAGCTCTCTAGGAGTAAAGCTAGCTCACTGGGTGAAAAGCTAGCTTGCTGTGTGGAAAGCTAGCTAGCTAGCACACAGGGTGGGAAGCTAGTTAGCCAAGCTTTCTGAGTGGTAAGCTATCCAGCCAAGCTTGTTGGGTGGAAAGCTACCTACCAAAGCTCGCTCAGTTTAAAGCTAGCTCGATGGTTAGAAAACTAGCTAGCTATCTCGCTGGTTGGGAATCTAGCTAGCCAAGCTTGCTGAGTGGTAAGCTAGCTAGCCAAGCTCTCTAGATGGGAAGGTAACTAGCCAAGCTCGCTGCTTCGAAAGCTAATTAGCCAAGGTCACTTGGTAGATTGCTAGCTCACTGGGTGGGAAGCTAGCTAGCCAAGCTCAATGAATGGGAAGCTAAATAGCTAGGCTTGCTGGATGGAAAGCTAGCCTGCTGGGTGGGAGCTAGCTAGGTAGATCGCTGGTTGGAAAAATACCTAACTAGCTTGCTGGGTAGGAAGATAGCTAGGCAAGCTCGGATAGTGGGAAGCTAACTAGTCATATTGCTGGGTGGAAAATTAGGTAGTTAAGCTCGCTGGTTAGAAATTTATTTAGCTAGCTTGCTAAATAGGATGGCAGGTAGCTAGCTCGATGGTTGGGAAGATAGCTAACTAGCTCGCAGGGTTGATAGTTATTTAGCTAGCTCACTGGTGGGGTCGGTAGACACCAAGCTCACTGTGTGGAAAGCTAACTAGCTAGCAATCTGGCTAGAAAGGTAGCCAGGTAACTGGGTGGAAATCTAGCTAGCTCGCTGGGTGAAAAGCTAGCTAGGTAGCTCGCAGGGAGGAAAGGTAGGTATCTAGCTTTCTGGGTGGAAAGGCAGCCAAGATCGCTGGGTTTAACCATAGATCACTGGGTGGAAATCTAGATGCCTAGGTCGCTGGGTTGGAAGCTAGTTAGCCAAGCTTGTTGGTTAGGAAGCTAGCTAGCCATGCTCGCTGGGTGGAAAATTAGCTAGCCAAGCTCGCTGGTTAGAAATGTAGCTAGCTAGCTTGCTGAATGGGACAGCAGCTACCTAGTTCGCTGGTTAGGATGGTAGCTAGCTAGCTTGGTGGTTGGGGAAACTAGCTAGCTAGCTCGCAGGGTGGGGCGTTATCTAGCTAGCTCACTGCTTGGGAAGCTAGCTAGGTAGCTCACTGAGTGGGAAGCTAGCTAGCCAGGCTCGCTGCGTGGGAAGCTAGCTAGACAAGATCACTGGGTAGAAACCTAGCTCACTGGGTGGAAATTAGCTAGCTAGCTCGCTGAGTAGTAAGCTAGCTAGCAAAGCTATCTGGGTGGTAAGCAAATTAGCCAAGCTGGCTATGTAGCCAGCTTGCTAGTTGGAAAACTCGGTAGGTAGCTCACTGGGTGGAAAGCTAGTTAGCCAAGCTCACTAGAAGAGAAGCTAACTAGCCATGCTTACTGCATGGGAACTTAATTAACCAAGCTCACTTGGTTGAACACTAGCTCTCTCGGTGGAAAGCTAGGTAGCTAGCTCACTGGTTGTGAAGTTAGATACCTAGCTCGCTGGGTGAGATGCTAGAGAGCCAAGCTCACTGGGTGGGAAGCTAATTAGCCAAGCTTTCTGGGTAGAATGCTAGCATGTTGTATGGAAAGCAAGGTAGCTACTTTGTTGGTTTGGAGTCTAGCTAGGAAGCCTGCTTGGTGGGAAGCCAGCCTGCCATGCTCACTAGCTGGGAAACAAGCTAGCCAAGCTCGCTAAATTGGAAGCTAGCCAGCCATGCTTGCTGCGTGGGAAGCTAGCTCACCAAGCTCGCTGAATGGGAAGCTAGATATTCAAACTCGCTGGGGGTGGAAACTAGTTCGCCAAGCTCGCTGGGTCAAAGCTAGCAAGCCAAGCTCGCTTGGGTCAAGCTAATTAGCGAAGGTTTCTGGGTAGAACGCTAGCACACTCTGTGGAAAGCTAGGTAGGTAGCTTGCTTGTTGGGAAGCTAGCGATGTAGCTCGCTGGGTGGGAAACTAGCAAGATAAGCTCGCTCGGTGGGAAGCTAGCTGGCCAAGGTCGCTTAATTGGCAGCTAGCTTACTGAGCTTGCTAGGTTGGAAGCTAGTTTGCCAGCTCACTGCATGGGAAGCTAGCAGGCCAAGCTAGTTTGTTGGTAAACTTGCTAGCCAAACTCCTTGGGTGGGAAGCTAGATAGCCAAGCTCGCTAGGTGGAAATGTAGCTAGTCAAGCTCACTGGGTGGAAATGTATCTTGCTGGGTGAAAAGCTAGCTAGTTAGCTCCCTGGCTGTGATGCTAGCTAACTAGCACGCTAGGTGGGAAGCTAGCTAGCCAAGTTCACTGGGAAGAAATTTACCTCGCTGGGTGGGAAGCCATCTAGCTAAGCTTAGTGGGTGGAAAGCTAGCTAGCCAAGTTGGCTGGGTAGAAAGCTATCTCGCTGGGTGGGAAGGTAGCTAGCCAAGCTTGCTGTGTGGAAAGCTAATTACCCAAGCTCACTTGGTAGAATGCTAGCTCGTTGGATGGAAAGTTAGGTACCTAGCTTACTAGTTGGGAAGTTAGATAGCTAGCTCACTGGGTGGGAAACTAGCTAGCCAAGTTCACTGTGTAGAACGCTAGCATGCTGTGTGGAAAAGTAAGTAGCTAGCTTGCTGGTTGGGAAGCTAGCTAGGTAGCTCGCTGGGTGGGAAAATAGCAAGACAAGCTCGCTTGATGGGAATCTAGCTAACTAAGCTCGCTGGGGTGGAAGCTAGTTCGCCAAGTTCGCTGGGTGGAAAGCTAGCTGGCCAAGCTAGTTTGTTGGTAAACTAGCTAGCCAAACTCCCTAGGTGGGAAGCTAGATAGTCCACCTCTCTGGGTGAAAAGCTAGCTAGTCAAGCTCACTGGGTGGAAATGTATCTCGCTGGGTAGAAATCAAGCTAGTTAGCTCGCTGGCTGTGATGCTAGCTAACTAGCTCGCTAGGTGGGAAGCTAGCTAGCCAAGCTCGCTGGGTAGAAAGCTAGCTCCCTGGGTGGGAAGGTAGCTAGCCAAACTTGCTGTGTGGAAAGCTAATGAGCCAAGCTCACTTGGTAGAATGCTAGCTCGCTGGGTGGGAAGCTAGGTAGCTAGCTTAATGGTTGACAAGCTAGGTAGGTAGGCCGCTGGTGGGAAGCTAGCTAGCCAAGCTCGCTCGGTGAAAAGCTAGTTCAATGCTTCGAAAAGTAGATAGCAAGCTTGCTGGGTGGGAATCTAGCTAGTCAAGATCGCTGGGTAGAAGACAAGCTTGCTTGGTGGAAAAAAGCTAGCTAGCTCGCTGGATGGGAAGTTAGCTAGCCAAGTTCAGTGATTGGTAAGGTAATTAGCCAAGCTCCGTGTTTGGGAAGCTAGCTAGCCAAGTTTACTAGGTGGAAAGGTACCTAGCCAAGTTCACTCAGTTGAAAGCTAGCTCAATGGTTGGAAAAGTACTAGCAAGCTCGCTTGGTGGGAAGGTAGCTAGCTAGTTCGTTAGTTGGGAAGCTACCTAGCAAAGCTCGCTAGATGGGAAGCTAACTAGTCACTCTCGCTGAGTGGAAAGCTAAGTAGCCAAGCTTACGGGGTAGAATATAACCTCTCTCGGTGGAAAACTAGGTAGTTAGCTTGCTGGTGGGGAAGCTAGACAGCTAGCTACCTTTATGGGAAGCTAGCTAGCTGATCTCTCTGAAAGGTAAGCTAGCTAGCAAGCTCTCTGATTAGGAAGCTAGCTAGCCAAATTTGTTGGGTAGAAAGATACCTAGCTAAGTTTGTTCAGTGTAAACATAGCTCAATGGTTGGAAAACTCACTATTTACCTTGCTGGGTGGGAAGCTAGCTAGCCAAGCTCACTGGTTTGAATACCCAGCGAGCTTGGCTAATTAACTTCCCCCCAAACGAACTTGCCTAGTTAGCTTCCCACCCAGTAAGTTAACGTGTTGGATGAGCTACTAAGTGGGACTTATTTAAGTGAATTAGATTTTAGGAGCTCCTTAGTGAGATCTCTTTAAGTTAATGTGTTTTGATGAGCTACTGAATCCTCTTTAAGTTAATGTGTTTTGTTGAACTACTTAGTGTGGGCCCTTTAGCTTAACTTCTTTTGATGAGCTACTTAGTGAGATCTCTTTAAGTTAATGTGGTTTGCTGAGCAACCTGAGTGAGATCTCATCAAGTGAATGACTTTTGATGAGTTACTTCCTGAGCTCTCTAATTTAATGTGTTTTGATGAGCTACTTAGTGAGATCTTTTTAAGTTAATGTGGTTTGCTGAGCAACCTGAGTGAGATCTCATCAAGTGAATGACTTTTGATGAGTTACTTCCTGAGCTCTCTAATTTAATGTGTTTTGATGATCTACTTAGTGAGCTCTCTTTAAGTTAATGTGGTTTGCTGAGCAACCTGAGTGAGATCTCATCAAGTGAATGACTTTTGATGAGCTACTAAGTGAGATGTCTTTAAAGTAATGTGTTTTGATGAGCTACTTAGTGAAACCTGTTTTAATTGTCTTTTGATGCCTTATTTTGAGACCTGTCTTTAAGTTAATGTCTTTTGATGAGACATTTGATGACAGTATCTAGCTAGCTCACTTTATGGGATGATAGCTAGCCAGCTCGCTGGGTGGGAAGGTAGACAGCTAGCTCTCTGTGTACAAAGGAAGCTAGCTAGCTGGCTAGTTGGGACGGTCCCTAACTTGCTAGCCGGGTGGAAAGCTAGCTAGTTTGCTCACTTTTTGGGAAGGTGGATAGCTAGCTCATTGAGTGGGAAGCTAGGTAGCTAGCTCGCTGGGTGAGATGCTAGAGAGCCAAGCTCACTGGGTGGGAAGCTAATTAGCCAAGCTTGCTGGGGAGAAGGCTAGCACACTGTGTGAAAAGCTAGGTGGCTAGCTTGGTAGTTGGGAAGCTAGCTAGACAGCTCGCTGTGTGGGAAGCAATCAAGACAAGCTCGCAGGGTGGGAAGCTAGCTAGCCAAGCTCCCTGCATGGAAAGTTAGCTAGCAGAGCTCACTGGATGCAAAGCTACCTCTCTAGAGTAAAGCTAGCTCGCTGGGTGAAAAGCTAGCTTGCTGTGTGGAAAGCTAGCTAGCTAGTACACAGGGTGGGAAGCTAGTTAGCCAAGCTCTCTGAGTGGTAAGATAGCTAGCCAAGCTCTCTGGTTAGGAAGCTAAGCTTGTTGGGGGGAAAGCTATGTACCAAAGCTCGCTTGGTGTAAAGTTAGTTCGATGATTGGAAAACTAGCTAGCTATCTCACTGATTGGGAATCTAGCTAGCCAAGCTCGCTGAGTGGTAAGCTAGCTAGCCAAGTTCTCTAGATGGGAAGGTAACTAGCCAAGCTTGCTGCTTCGAAAGCTAATTAGCCAAGGTCACTGGGTAGATTGCAAGCTCGTTGGGTGGAAAATTAGGTAGCTAGCTCACTGGTTGGGAAGCTAGCTAGCCAAGCTCACTTGGGGTGCAGCTAATTAGCCAAGATTTCTGGGTAGAACGCTAGTGCACTGTGTGGAAAGCTAGGTAGCTAGCTTGCTGGTTGAAAATCTAGCTAGGTAGCTCGCTCCATGCGAAGCTATCAAGACAAGCTTGCTGGGTTGGAAGGTAGCTAGCCAAGCTTGCTGAATTGGAAGCTAACTAGCCAAGTTCGATGGGGAGGGAAGCTAGCTCGCCAAGCTCGCTGAATGGGAAACTAGCTAGTTAAGCTAGCTGGTGTGGCAGCTAGTTCGCCAAGCTCGCTGGGTGGGAAGCTAGCAAGACAAGCTCGCTGGTTGTGAAGCTAACCGGCCAAGCTCGCTTGGTGTGAAGCAAGCTACCCAAGCTCGCTGGTTTGAATACCCAGCAAGCTTGGCTAATTAGCTTCCCCCCAAGCGAACTTGGCTAGTTAGCTTCCCACCCAGCAAGTTAACATGTTGGATGAGCTACTAAGTGGGACTTATTTAAGTTAACTAGATTTTAGGAGCTCCTTAGTGAGATCTCTTTAAGTTAATGTCTTTTGATGAGCTAGTGAATCCTCTTTAAGTTAAGGTGTTTTGTTGAGCTACTTAGTGAGGGCCCTTTAGCTTAACTTCTTTTGATGAGCTACTTAGTGAGATCTCTTTAAGTTAATGTCTTTGATGAGCAACATGAGTGAGTTCTCATCAAGTTACTATCTTTTGATGAGTTACTTCCTGAGCTCTCTAATTTAATGTGTTTTGATGATCTACTTAGTGAGCTCTCTTTAAGTTAATGTGGTTTGCTGAGCAACCTGAGTGAGATCTCATTAAGTGAATGACTTTTGATGAGCTACTAAGTGAGATGTCTTTAAGGTAATGTGTTTTGATGAGCTACAGAGTGAAACCTGTTTTAATTATTGTCTTTTGATGCCTTATTTTGAGACCTGTCTTTAAGTTAATGTCTATTGATGAGACATTTGATGACTATATTTAGCTAGCTTGCTTCATGGGATGATAGCTAGCCAGGTTGCTGGGTGGGAAGGTAGACAGCTAGCTCACTGTGTACAAAGGAAGCTACCTAGCTGGCTAGTTGGGACGGTCGCTAATTTGCTAGCGGGGTGGAAAGCTAGCTAGTTTGCTCGTTTTTGTGAAGGTGGCTAGCTGGCTCGTTGAGTGGGAAGCTATCTAGCTATCTTGCTGGAAATGAAGCTAGGGTTTTAGCTCGCTGTTAGGGACGGTAGCTAGCTCGCTGGGTGGGAAGGTAGTTGCCTAGCTCGTTTGGTGGGAAGGCAGCTGGCTAATTAGCTGATTAGAAATTAGCTCACTCGCATTAGTGGAAAGCTGGCTAATTAGCTAGCTGATTGGGCCTGTAGCTTACTAGCTCAATGGTTATGAAGCTAGGTAGCTAGGTTGCTGGGAGAAAAGGTAACTACCTAGCTTGCTTTGTGAAAAGGTTGTAAGCCAAGCTCCCTGGCTGGGAATCTAGCTAGCCAAGCTCTCTGGTGGATGCAAATGTATCTCGTTGGGTGGGAAGCTAGCTAGCCAAGTTCGCTTGGAAGAAATTTATCTCCCCAAGGGGCCTGGAAGCTATCTAGTTAAGCTCACTGGGTGGAAAGCTAACTAGCCAAGTAGGCTGGGTAGAAAGCTAGCTCGCTGGATGGGAAGTTAGCTAGCCAAGCTTGCTCTGTGGAATACTAATTAGCCAAGCTCACTTGATAGAATGCTAGCTTGTTGGGTGGAAAGCTAGGTAGCTAGCCTGCTGATGGGGAAGCTAGACAGCTAGCTAGCTTTGTGGGAAGCTAGCTAGCCAAGCTTGTTCGCTGGAAATCTACCTATAAAAGCTCGCTCGGTGTAAAGCTAGCTCAATGATTGGAAAACTAGCTAGCTATCTCACTGGTTGGGAAGCTAGCTAGGCAAGCTCTCTAGATGGGAAGGTAACTCGCCAAGTAGGCTGTTTAGAAAGCTAATTAGCCAAGCTCACTGGGTGGAATGCTAGCATATTAGGTGCAATGTTAGGTAGTCATCTCACTTGATGGGAAGCAAGCTTGCCAAGCTCCCTTGGGGTGGAGCTAATTAGCCAACCTTGCTGGGTATAACACTATTGCACTGTATGGAAAGCTAGGTAGCTAGCTTGCTGGTTCAGAAGCTAGCTAGCCAAGCTCTCTGGTGTGGAAGCTAGTTTGCCAAGCTCGCTGTGTGGGAAGCTAGCAAGACAAGCTCACTGGTTAGTAAGCTAATCTGGCAAGCTCACTAGGTTTGAGGCAAGGTAGCCAAGCTCGCTGATTTCAATATCCAGCAATTTTGGTTAATTAGCTCCCCACCAAGCAAACTTGCTTAGTTAGCTTCCCACCCAGCAAGTTATTGTGTTTGATGAGCTACTAAGTGGGACCTATTTATGTTAAGGAGTTTTGATGAGCTACTTAGTGAGATCTCTAAGTTAATTTCTATTGATGAGCTACTAAGTGAGACAGCTTTAAGTTACTGTGTTTTGATGAGTTACTCAATGAGCTCTCATTAAGTTAAGGTGTTTTGATAAGCTACTTAGTGAGCTGTCTTTAAGTTAATGTCTTTTAATGAGCTACTTAGTGAGATATCTTTGTTAATCTCTTTTGATGAGTTACTAAGTAAGACTTCTTTAGGTTAACTTGTTTTGATGAGCTACTTAGGGAGCTCTCTTTAAGTTAATGTGGTTTGATGAGCTACTTAGTGAGATCTCATTAAGTCAATGTCTTTTGATGAGCTACTTAGACACAACTCACCAAATAAGTGTCTTTCCTAGAGTTACTTAGTGAGTTCTTTTTAAGTTAATATCTTTTGATGAGTTTTGTAGTGAGACCTCTTTAAGTTAATGTATTTTGGTAAGATACTTGATGAGTTCTCTTTAAGTTAATGTCTTTTGAAGAGCTACTAAGTGAGACTTCTTTAACTTCTTTTGATGAGCTACTTAGTGAGATCTCTTTAAGTTAATGTCTTTGATGAGCAATATGAGTGAGATCTCATCAAGTTACTATCTTTTGATGAGTTACTTCCTGAGCTCTCTTTAAGTTTATGTGTTTTGATGAGCTACTTCGTGAGTTCTCTTTAAGTTCATGTGGTTTGCTGAGCAACCTGAGTGTGATCTCATCAAGTGAATGACTTTTGTTGACCTAGTAAGTGAGAAGTTTTTAAGTTAATGTGTTCTCATGGGCTACTTAGTGAAATCTATTTTAATTATTGTCTTTTGATGCCTTATTTTGAGACCTGTCTTAAAGTTAATGTCTTTTGATGAGACATTTGATGACGGTATCTAGCTAGCTCACTTCATGGGATGATAGCTAGCCAGCTCGCTGGGTGGGAAGGTACACAGCTACCTCGTTGTGTACAAAGGAAGTTAGCTAGCTCTCTGGTTGGAAACCTACCTCGTTAGCTAGCTGTTTGGGATGCTAGCTAACTAGGTTGATGGTGGGAGGCTAGCTAGCTTACTGTTTGTGAAGTTAGGTAGCTAGCTCGCTAGTTGGGCTACTAGCTAGATAGCTTGCTTTGTGGGAAGATAGCTAGCTAGTTCTCTATGTTCAAAGGTAGCTAGCTAGCTCTCTGGGTACAAAGGAAACTAGATAGCTGGCTAGTTAGGACAGAACCTAACTTGCTAGCCGGGTGGAAAGCTAGCTAGTTTGCTCTCTTTTGGGGAAGGTAGCTAGCTAGTTCGTTGAGTGGAAAGCTATCTAGCTTTCTTGCTGGAAGTGAAGCTAGGGTTTTAGCTCCCTGGATGGAACGGTAGCTAGCTAGCTCGCTGGGTGGGAAGGTAGTTGCCTAACTCGCTTGGTGGGAAGGTAGCTAGCTAACTCACTGATTAGAAATTAGCTACCTAGCTCGAGTTAGTGGAAAGCTAGCTAATTAGCTAGCTGGTTGGGACTGTAGCTTACTAGCTAACTGGTTGTGAAGCTGGGTAGCTAGGTTGCTGGGAGAAAAGCTAACTAGCTAGCTTGCTGGGTGAAAAGGTTGTAAGCCAAGCTCCCTGGCTGGGAATCTAGCTAGCCAAGCTCACTGGGTGAAAAGGTAGCTTGCTGTGTGGAAATCTAGCTTGCTAGTTTGCTTGGTGGGAAGATACCTAGCTAGCTCGCTGGGAGGGAATCTAGCTAGCCAAGATCGCTGAATGGTAAGCTAACTAGCCAAGCTGTCTGTTTGGGAAGCTAGCAAGCCAACCTGGCTGAGTGGTAAGCTAACTAGCCAAGTTTTCTGGTTGGGAAGCTAGCTAGCCTAGCTGGTTGGTTAGAAAGCTACCTAGCCAAGCTTGCTCGGTGGAAAGCTAGCTCGATGGTTGGAAAACTAGCTAGCACACTCGCTGGGTGGGAAGATAGCTAGCTAGCTCGCTGGTTGGAAGCTACCTATCCCAGCTCGCTAAAAGAGAAGCTAACTAGCTAAGCTTGCTGCATGGGAAGCTAATTAACCAAACTCACTGGGTTGAACACTAGCTCTCTGGTTGCTAAGCTAGGTAGCTAGCTCACTGGTTGAGAAACTAGATACCTAGCTCGCTGGGTGGGAAGCTAGCTAGCCAAGATCACTTGGTGGGAAGCTAATTAGCCAAACTTTCTGGGTAGAATGCTAGCATGTTGTGTGGAAAGCACAGTAGCTAGCTTGCTGGTTTGGAATCTAGCTAGGTAGCCTGCTTGGTGGGAAGCTAGCCTGCCATGTTCACTAGCTGGGAAGCAAACTAGTCAAGTTCACTGAACTGGCAGCTAGTCATGCTCGTTTCCTGGGAAGCTAGCTTGCCAAGCTCTCTATATGGGAAGGTATCTAGCCAAGCTCCCTGCTTAGAAAGGTAATTAGCCAAGCTCACTGGGTAGATTGCTAGCTCGTTGGGTGGAAATCTAGGATGCTAGCTCACTGGTTGGGAAGCTAGATAGCTAGTTTGCTGGGAGGGAAGCTAGCTAGCCAAGCTCGCTCTGGGGGAAGCTAATTATCCAAGCTTGCTGGGTGGAACGCTAGTGCACTGTGTGGAAAGCTAAGTAGCTAGCTTGCTTGTTGGGAAGCTAGCGAGGTAGCTTGCTGGGTGTGAAGCTAGCCAGACAAGATCGGTAGGTCCAATGCTAGCCTGCCAAACTCACTGAATGGGAAGGTAGCTAGCCAAGCTCATTGGGTGGGAAACTAGCTGGCAAAGCTCATTTAAAGGGAAGCTAGCTTACTAAGCTTGCTGGGGTGGAAGCTAGTTCACCAATCTCTGTGGGTGGGAAGCTAGCTGGCCAAACTAGTTTTTTGGTAAACTTGCTAGCCAAACTCCCTGGGTGGGAAGCTAGCTAGTTAGCTCACTGGCTGTGATGGTAGCTAAGTAGCTCGCTGGGTGGGAAGCTAGATAGCCAAGCTCGCTTTGGGGGAAGCTATTTAGCCAAGCTTTCTGGGTAGAACGCTAGTGCATTGTGTGGAACACTAGGTAGCTAGCTTGCTGGTTGAGAAGCTAGCTAGTTAGCTTTTTCGGTGGGAAGGTAGTAAGACAAGCTCGCTGGGTGGTAAGCTATCTTTCCAAGCTCGCTAAGAAGGAAGGTAGCCAACCTCGCTGAATTGGAAGCTAGCTAGCCAAGCTCAATAAGTGGGAAGCTAGCTTACCAAGCATGCTAAATGGGGAGCTACCTAGTCGAGCTCGCTGGTGTGGAAGCTAGTTCGCCAAGCTCGCTGGGTCGCATGCTAGCAAGACAAGCTCGCTAGGTGGGAAGGTAGCCTGCCAGGATTGCTGAATTGGAAGCTAGCAAGCCAAATTCGCTGCATAGCAGATTAGCTTGCCAAACTTTAATGGGAAGCTAGTTTACTAAGCTTGCTTGGGGGGAAGTTAATTGGCCAAGCTTGCTGGGTAGAACACTGGCGCATTGTGTGGGAAACTAGGTAGCTAGCTTCCTGTTTGGGAAGTTAGCTAGGTAGCTCGCTGGGTGGGAAGCTAGCAAGTCAAGTTTGCTGTGAAGAAATTTACCTCGCTGGGTGGGGAAGCTATCTTGCTAAGCCCAATGGGTAGAAAGCTAACTCGCTAGATGGGAAGTTAGCTAGCAAAGCTTGCTGTGTGGAAAGCTAATTAGCCAAGCTCACTTGATAGAATGCTTGCTCATTGGGTAGAAAGCTAGGTAGCTTGCTCGCTGGTGGGGAAGCTAGACAGCTAGCTAGGTTTGTGGGAACTTAGCTAGCCAAGCTCTCTGAGTGGGAAGCTAGTTAGCCAAGCTCTCTGAGTGGGAAGCTAGCTAGCCTAGCTCTCTGGTTAGGAAGCTAGCTAGCCAAGCTTGTTGGGTGGAATGCTACTTAGCAAGCCTTGCTTGGTGCAAAGCTAGCTCGATGGTTGGAAAACTAGCTAGCTACTTCGCTGAATGGAAGCTAGCTAGCCAAGCTCGCTGAGTGGTAAGCTAGATAGACAAGCTCTCTAGATGGGAAGCTAACTAGCCAAGCTTGCTGCTTAGAAAGCTAATTAGCCGAGCTCACTGTGTAAAATGCTAGCTCATTGGGTGAAATGTTAGGTAGCTAGCTCACTGGGTGGGAAGCTAGCTAGCCAAGCTTGCTTGGTGTGAATTTAATTAGCCAAGCTTGCTGGGCAGAATGCTAGGGCACTGTGTGGCAAGCTAGGTAGCTAGCAAGCTAGGTAGGTAGCTCGCTGCATGGGCTCACCAAGTTGGAAGCTAGTTGGCCAAGCTCGCTGGGTGGGAAGTTAACTAGCCAAGCTGGCTGTGTGGAAAGCTAATTAGCCAAGCTCACTTGATAGAATGCTAGTTTGTTGGGTGGAAACCTAGGTAGCTAGCTTGTTGTTTGGGAAGCTAGAAAGCTAGCTTGCTTGGGGAGGAGCTAATCAGCCAAGTGTGTTGGGTAGAATACTAGCACACTGTGTGGAAAGCTAGGTAGCTAACTTGCTGGATGGGAAGCTAGATATGTAGCTCGCTGGGTGGGAAGCTAGCAAGACAAGCTCGCTGGGTGGAAAGCTAGCTAGCCGAGCTCGCTTGGGGGAAACTAATTAATCAAGCTTGCTGGGTAGAACACTAGGTCACTGTGTGGAAAGCTAGGAAGCTAGTTGCTGGTTGTGAAGCTAGCTAGGAAGATCGCTGTTTTGGAAGCTAGCAAGAGAAGCTCTCTAGGTCCGAAGCTAGCCTGCCAAGCTCGCTGAATTGGAAGTGATCTAGCCAAGCTCAGTGGGTGGGAAACTACCTGGTAAAGCTCACTTAATGGGAAGCTACCTTACTAAGGTCACTGGGGTGAAAGCTAGTTCGTCAAGCTCTGTGGGTGGGAAGCTAGCCAGCCAAGCTAGTTTGTTGGTAAACTTGCTAGCCAAACTCCTTGGGTGGGAAGCAAGATAGTCAAGCTCGCTAGGTGGAAAGCTAGGTAGCCAAGTTGACTGGGTGCAAATGTATCTCGCTGGATGCAAAGCTAACTCATTAGCTCGCTGGCTGTGATAGTAGCTAAGTAGCTCGCTGGGTGAGAAGCTAGCTAGCCAAGTTTGCTGAGAAGAAATTTCCCTCGCTGGAGGGGTAGTTAGCTAGCCAAGCTTGCTCTGTGAAAAACTAATTAGCCAAGGTCTCTTGATAGAATACTTGATAGAATACCATTGGGTGGAATGCTAGGTATCTTGCTCCCTCTTGGAGAAGCTAGAAAGCTAGTTAGCTTTGTGGAAAGCTAGCTAGCTGAGCTCTCCGAGTGGTAAGCTAGCTAGCCAAGCTCTCTGTTTAGGAAGCAAGCTAGCCAAGCTTGTTGGGTGGAAAGCTACTTACCAAAGCTCGCTCAGTGTAAAGCTAGCTCGATGAATGGAAAACTAGCTAGCTATATCACTGGTGGGGATGCTAGCTAGCCAAGCTAGCTGAGTGGTAAGCTAGCTAGCCAAGAACTCTAGATGGGAAGCTAACTAGCCAAGCTCCTTGCTTACAAAGCTCAATAGCCAAGTACAGTGGATAGAATGATAGCTCATTGGGTGGAAAGCTAGGAAGCTAACTAGCCAAGCTCCTTGCTTACAAAGCTCAATAGCCAAGTACAGTGGATAGAATGATAGCTCATTGGGTGGAAAGCTAGGAAGCTATCTCACTGGTTGGGAAGCTAGATAGCTTGTTCATTGAAAGGGAAGCTAGCTAGCCAAGCTAGCTTGAGGAAAAGCTAATTAGCCAAGCTTGCTGGTAGAACGCTAGAGTACTGTCTGGAAAGCTAGGTAGCTAGCTTGCTGGTTGGGAAGCTAGCTAGGTAGCTCATTAGGTGGGAAGTTAGCAAGACAAGCTTGTTATGTGGGAAGCTAGTCTGCCAAGCTTGCTGAATTGGAAGCTAGCTAGTCAAGCATGCTGGGTAGCAAACTCGCTCGAAAAACATTTTTAATGGGAAGCTAGCTTACTAAGCTTGCTCTCGTGGAAGCTAGCTAGCTAAGCTTGCCTGGTGGAAGCCTGTTCACCAAGCTCGCTGGGAGAGAAGCTAGCTAGCCAAGCTCCCTGGGGGAACCTAATTAGCCAAACTTGCCCAGAAGATCGCTAGCGCATTGTGCGGGAAGATAGGTAGCTAGCTTGCTGGTTGGGAAGCTAGCTAGGTAGCTCACTGGATGGGAAGCTAGCAAGACAAGCTCGCTGTTTGGGAAGCTAGCTTGCCAAGCTTGCTGAATGGGAAGCTAGCTAGCCAAGCTCGATTGGGGCAAAAAGTATCTTCCTGGGTGGAAAGCTAGCTAGTTGGTGGCTGTGAAGCTAGCTGACTAGCTCACTGGGTGGGAACCAAGCTGGCTGTGTTGAAAGCTAATTAGCCAAGCTCACTTGATAGAATGCTAGCTCATTGGATGGAAACCTAGGTAGCTAGCTTGCTCGTGGGGAAGCTAAACAGCTAGCTAGCTTTGTGGGAAGCTAGGTATCTGAGCTTTCTGAGTGGGAAGCTAGCTAGCCAAGCTCTCTCGTTAGGAAGCTAGCTAGCCAAGCTTGTTGGGTGGAAAGCTACTTAGCAAATCTTGCTCAGTGTAAAGCTAGCTCCATGGTTGGAAAACTAGCTAGCTAATTCGCTGCTTTGGAAGCTAGCTAGCCAAGCTTGCTTGGGGTAAAGCTAATTAGCCAAGGTTGCTTGGTAGAACGCTAGTGCACTGTGTGGCAAGCTAGGCAGCTAGCTTGATGGTTGGCAAGCTAGCTAGGTAGCTCGCTGGGAGGGAAGCTACCTTGCCAAGCTTGCTGAGTGGTATGCTAGCTAGCCAAGCTCTCTAGATGGGAAGGTAACTAACCAAGCTCCCTGCTAAGAAAGCTAAATAGCGAATCTCACCATGTAGAATGCTAGCTCGTTGGGTGGAAAGGTAGGAAGCTAGGTCACTGGTTGGGAAGCTAGATAGCTAGCTCGCTTGGGGTGAAGCTAATTAGCCAAGCTTGTTGGGTAGAACGCTAGTGAACTATGTGGAAAGCTAGCTAGCTAGCTCGCTGGGTGGGAAGTTAGCAAGCCAAGCTCTCTTGGTAGGAAGCTAGCTTGCCAAGCTCGCTAAGTTGGAATCTTACTAGTCAAGCTCGCTTAGGGGGAAATGTATCTTGCAGGGTGGAAAGCTAGCTAGTTAACTTGGTGGCTGTGATGCTAGCTAACTAACTCGCTGGATGGGAAGTTAGCTAGCCAAGCTTGCTGTGTGGAAAGCTAATTAGCCAAGCTAATTTGATAGAATGCTAGAGCGTTGGGTGGAATGCTAGGTAGCTTGCTTGCTGGTGGGGAAGCTAAACAGGTAGCTAGCCATGTGGGAAGCTAGCTAGCCGACCTCTCTGAGTGGTAAGCTAGCTAGCCAAGCTCTCTGGTTAGGAAGCTAGCTACCCAAGCTTGTTCGTTGGAAATCTACCGACAAAAGCTCACTTGGTGTAAAGTTAGCTCAATGATTGGAAAACTAGGTAGCTATTTCACTGGTTGGGAAGCTAGCTAGGCAAGCTCTCTAGATGGGAAGCTAACTAGCCAAGTACGCTGCGTAGAAAGCTAATTAGCCAAGCTCATTGGGTGGAATGCTAGCACATTAGCTGCAATGTTAGGTAGCTAGCTCACTGGGTGGGAAGCAAGCTAGCCAAGCTCGCTTGGTGTGGAGCTAATCAGCCATCCTTGATGGGTATAACACTATCGCACTGTGTGGAAAGCTACGTAGCTAGCTTGCTGGTTGGGAAGCTAGGTAGGTTGCTCGCTCGGTGGGGCAAGACAAGCTCACTGGGTGGGAAGCTAGCTAGCCAAATTTGATAGGGGGAAGCTAGCTCGCCAAGCTCGCTGAATGTGAAGCTAGCTAGTCAAGCTCACTGGTATGGAAGCTAGTTCGCCAAGCTCACTGCATGGGAAGCTAGCAAGACAAACTCACTGTTTGGGAAGCTAACCTGCCAAGCTCCCTATGTTTGAAGCAAGGTAGCGAAGCTCGCTGATTTCAATACCCAGCAAGCTTGGCTAATTAGCTTCCCACCAAGGGAACTTGCTTAGTTAGCTTCCCACCAAGCAAGTTAACTTGTTTGAGCTACTAAGTGGGACCTATTTATGTTTTGATAAGCGAGTTTTGTTGAGGTACTAAATGAGACCCCTTTAAGTTAATGTGTTTTGATGAGTTACTCAATGAGACCTCATTAAGTTAAGGTGTTTAGATAAGCTACTTAGTGAGCTATCTTTAGGTTAATGTCTTTTAATGAGCTGCTAAGTGAGAGTTCTTTATGTTAACTTGTTTTGATTAGCTACTTAGTGAACTCTCTTTACTTAATGTCTTGTGATGAGCTACTTAATGAGACCTCTTTAAGTTAATGTGTTTTAATGAGCTACTTAGTGAGATCTCTTTGTTAATCTCTTTTGATGAGTTACTAAGTGAGACTTCCTTAGGTTAACTTGTTTGATGAGCTACCTAGTGAGCTCTCTTTACATTAATGTCTTTTGATAAGCTACTTAGACACAACTCACCAATTAAGTGCCTTTTGTAGAGTTATTTAGTGAGCTCTTATTAACTTAAAAATGATGAGCTTCATAGTGAGACCTCTTTAAGTTAATGTATTTTGATCAGCTACTTTGTGAGCTCTCTTTAAGTTAATGTGGTTTGCTGAGCAACCTGAGTGAGATCTCAAGTGAATGACTTTTGTTGAGCTACTAAGTGAGAAGTCTAAGTTAATGTGTTCTCATGAGCTACTTAGTGAAACCTATTTTAATTATTGTCTTTTGATGCCTTATTTTGAGACCTGTCTTAAAGTTAATGTCTTTTGATGAGACATTTGATGACGGTATCTAGCTAGCTCCCTTCATGGGATGATACCTAGCCAGCTCGCTGGGTGGGAAGGTAGACAGCTAACTCGTTGATTAGAAATTAGCTACCTAGCTCTCGTTAGTGGAAAGCTAGCTAATTAGCTAGCTGGTTGGGACTGTAACTTACTAGCTAACTGGTTGTGAAGCTAGGTAGCTAGGTTGCTGGGAGAAATGCTAACTAGCTAGCTTGCTGGGTGAAAAGGTTGTAAGCCAAGCTCCCTGGCTGGGAATCTAGCTAGCCAAGCTCACTGGGTGAAAAGATAGCTCGCTGTGTGGAAATCTAGCTTGCTAGCTCGCCTGGTGGGGAGATACCTAGCTAGCTCGCTGGGAGGGAATCTAGCTAGCCAAGATCGCTGAATGGTAATGGTAAGCTAACTAGCCAAGCTGTCTGTTTGGGAAGCTAGCAAGCCAACCTGGCTGAGTGGTAAGCTAACTAGCCAAGTTTTCTGGTTGGGAAGCTAGCTAGCCTAGCAGGTTGGTTAGAAAGCTACCTAGCCAAGCTTGCTCAGTGGAAAGCTAGTTCGATGGTTGGAAAACTAGCTAGCACACTCGCTGGGTGGGAAGATAGCTAGCTAGCTCGCTGGTTGGAAGCTACCTATCCCAGCTCGCTAAAAGAGAAGCTAACTAGCCAAGCTTGCTGCATGGGAAGCTAATTAACCAAACTCACTGGGTTGAACACTAGCTCTCTGGTTGCTAAACTAGGTAGCTAGCTCACTGGTTAGAAACTAGATACCTAGCTCTCTGGGTGGGAAGCTAGCTAGCCAAGATCACTTGGTGGAAAGCTTATTAGCCAAACTTTCTGGGTAGAATGCTAGCATGTTGTGTGGAAAGCACGGTAGCTAGCTTGCTGGTTTGGAATCTAGCTAGGTAGCCTGCTTGGTGGGAAGCTAGCCTGCCATGCTCACTAGCTGGGAAGCAAACTAGCCAAGTTCACTGAATTGGCAGCTAGCTAGTCATGCTCACTGCATGGGAAGCTAGCTCGCCAATCTCACTGAATTTGAAGCTAGCTAGCAAAGCTTGCTTGGTGGGAAACTAGCTGGCAAAGCTCACTTAATAGGAAGCTAGCTTACTAAGCTTGCTGTGGTGGAAGCTATTTTGCCAAGCTCTGTGGGTGGGAAGCTAGCTGGCCAAGCTAGTTTGTTGGTAAACTAGCTAGCCAAACTCCTTGGGTGGAAATGTATCTTACTGGGTGGAAAGCTAGCTAGTTAGCTCGCTCGCTGTGATGCTAGCTAACTAGCTTGCATGGTGCGAAGCTAGCTAGCCAAGTTCGCCAGATAAAAATTTACCTCGCCGGGTGGAAAGCTATCTAGCTAAGCTCACTGGGTGGAAAGGTAGCTAGCCAAGTTGGCTGGGTAGAAAGCTAGCTCACTGGGTGGGAAGGTGGCTAGCCAAGCTTGCTGTGTGGAATACTAATTAGCCAAGCTCACTTGGTAGAATGCTAGCTTGTTGGGTGGAAAGCTAGGTAGCTAGCTCACTAGTTGGGATGTTAGATAGCTAGCTCGCTGGGTGGGAAGGCAGCTAGCCAAACTTGGTGGGTAGAACACTAGACCGCTAAGTGGAAAAGTAGGTAGCTAGCTTGCTGTTTGGGAAGCGAGCTAGGTAGCTCACTGGGTGGGAAAATAGCAAGGCAAGCTTGCTCTGTGGGAATCTAGCAAGACAAGCTCGCTAAATAGGAAATTAGCTAGCCAAGCTTGCAGAATTGCAAGCTAGCTAGCCAAGCTTGCAGAATTGCAAACTAGTTAGCCAAGCTTGATTGCTTGGAAACTAGCTCTCCAAGCTCTCTTAATGGGAAGCTAGCTAAGCTCACTGGGGTGGAAGCTAGTTCGCCAAGCTAGTTTTTTGGTAAACTAGCTAGCCAAACTCCCTGGCTAGGAAGCTAGATAGTCAACGTCGCTGGGTGGAAAGCTTGCTAGTCAAGCTTACTGGGTGGAAATGTATCTTGCTGGTTGGGAAGCTAGCTAGCCAAGCTCACAATATGGGAAGGTAACTAGCCACTCTCGCTGCATGGGAAGCTAATTAGCCAAGCTTACTGGGTAAAACGCTAGCTCACTCGGTTGAAAGCTAGGTAGATAGGTCGCTGGTGGTGAAGCTAGACAGCTAGCTAGCTTTATGGAAAGCTAGCTAGCCAAGTTCTCTGGTTAGTAACCTAGGAACCTCGCTCGGTGTAAAGCTAGCTCGATGATGGGAAAACTAGCTAGCTATGTCGCTGGTTGGGAATCTAGCTAGCCAACCTCGCTGAGTGGTAAGCTAGCTAGCCAAGCTCTCTAGATGGGAAGGCAATTAGCCAAGCTTGCTGCTTCGAAAGCTAATTAGCCAAGGTCACTGGTTAGATTGCTAGCTCATTGGGTGGAAAGTTAAGTAGCTAGCTCACTAGTTGATAAGCTAGATAGCTAGCTCACTGGGTGGGAAGGTAGCTAGAAAAGCTCGCTGGGTTGGAAGGTAGCTAGCCAAGCTTGCTAAATTGGAAGGTAGCTAGCCAAGCTTGCTAAATTGGAAGCTAGCTAGCCAAGTTCGATGGGGGGAAAGCTAGCTCGTCAAGCTCACTGAATGGTGAGCTAGCTAGCTAAGCTCGCTGGTGTGGAAGCTAGTTCGCCAAGCTAGCTGGGTGGGGAGCTAGCAAGACAAGCTCGCTAGTTGTGAAGCTAACCGGCCAAGCTCGCTAGGTGTGAAGCAAGCTAGCCAAGCTCTCTGGTTTGCATACCCAGCAAGCTTGTGTAATTAGCTTCCCCCCAAGCGAACTTGGCTAGGTAGCTTCCCACCCAGCAAGTTAACGTGTTGGATGAGCTACTAAGTGGGACTTATTCAAGGTAACTAGATTTTAGGAGCTACTTAGTGAGATCTCTTTAAGTTAATGTCTTTTGATGAGCTACTGAATCCTCTTTAAGGTAACGTGTTTTGTTGAGCTACTTAGTGGAGGCCCTTTAGCTTAACTTCTTTTGATGAGCTATTTAGTGAGATATCTTTTAGTAAATGTCTTTTGATGAGCAACATGAGTGAGATCTCAAGTTAATGTCGTTTGAAGAGCTACTAAGTGAGACCTTTTTAGCTTAACTTCTTTTGATGAGCTACTTAGTGAGATCTTTTTAAGTTAATGTCTTTGATGAGCAACATGAGTGAGATCTCATCAAGTTACTATCTTTTGATGAGTTACTTCCTGAGCTCTCTTTAAATTAATGTGTTTTGATGAGCTTCATATTGAGACCTCTTTAAGTTGATGTGTTTTGATGAGCTGCTTAGTGAGCTCTCTTTAAGTTAATGTGGTTTGCTGAGCACCCTCAGTGAGATCTCAAGTGAATGACTTTTGATGAGCTACTAAGTGAGATGTCTTTAAGGTAATGTGTTTTGATGAGCTACTTAGTGAAACATGTTTTAATTGTTGTCTTTTGATGCCTTATTTTGAGACCTGTCTTTAATGTCTTTTGATGAGACATTTTATGACTGTAACTAGCTAGCTCACTTCATGGGATGATAGCTAGCCAGCTCGCTGGGTGGGAAGGTAGACAGCTAGCTCGCTGTGTACAAAGGAATCTAGCTAGCTGGCTAGTTGGGACGGTGCCTAACTTACTAGCCAGGTGGAAAGCTAGCTAGTTTGCTTGATTTTTGGGAAGGAGGCTAGGTAGCTCGTTGAGTGGGAAGCTATCTATCTAGCTCACTGGAAATGAAGCTCGGGTTTTAGCTCGCTGGTTGGGACGGTAGCTAGCTAGCTCACTGGGCGGGAAGGTAGTTGCCTAGCTCGTTTGGGGGGAAGGCAGCTAGCTAATTGGCTGATTAGAAATTAGCTACCCAGATGGCATTAGTGGAAAGCTAGCTAATTAGCTAGCTGGTTGGGGCTGTAGCTTACTAGCTCAATGGTTATGAAGCCAAGTAGCTAAGTTGCTGGGAGAAAAGCTAACTAGCTAGCTCGCTTTGTGAAAAGGTTGTAAGGCCAAGCTCCCTGGCTGGGAATCTAGCTAGCCAAGCTTTCTGGTGGATGCAAATGTATCTCGTTGGGTGGGAAGCTAACTAGCCAAGTTCGCTGGGAAGAAATTTATCTCCCCAGAGGGCCTGGAAGCTATCTAGCTAAGCTCACTGGGTGGAAAGCTAACTAGCCAAGTAGGCTGGGTAGAAAGCTAGCTTGCTGGATGGGAAGTTAGGTAGCCAAGCTTGCTCTGTGGAATGCTAATTAGCCAAGCTCACTTGATAGAATGCTAGCTCATTGTGGAAAGCTAGGTAGCTTGCTTGCTGGTGGGGAAGCTAGACAGCTAGCTAGCTTTGTGGGAAGCTAGCTAGCCAAGCTCTCTGCGTGGTAATCTACCTAGCCAAGCTCTCTGGATAGGAATCTAGCCAGCCAAGGTTGTTGGGTGGAAAGCTACCTACCAAAGCTCGCTCGGTGTAAAGCTAGCTCGATGATTGGAAATCTAGCTAGCTTTCTCGCTGGTTGGGAATCTAGCTAGCCAAGTTCAGTGCATGGTAAGCTAGCTAGCCAAGCTCGCTGGATGGGAAGCTAGGTCACCATGTTCGCTGAATGGGAAGCTAGCTAGGTAGCTCCCAGGGTGGAAAGCTAGTTATCTAGCTTTCTGGGTGGAAAGGTAGGCAAGCTCACTAAGTGGGAAGATAATTAGCCAAGCTTGCTGTACAGAAGGCTAGCACACTGTGTGAAAAGCTAGGTAGCTAGCTAGACAGCTCGCTGGGTGGGAAGCTAGCTAGACAGCTCGCTGGGTGGGAAGCTAGCTAGACAGCTCGCTGGGTGGGAAGCTAGCTAGACAGCTCGCTGGGTGGGAAGCTAGCTTGCTGTGTGGAAAGATAGCTAGCTAACCCACAGGGTGGGAAGCTAGTTAGCCAAGCTTTCTGAGTGGTAAGCTACCTAGCCAAGTTCTCTGATTAGGAACCTAGGCAGCCAAGCTTGTTGGGGGGAAAGCTCTCTACAAACGCTCGCTCGGTGTAAAGCTAGCTCGATATTGGAAAACTAGCTAGCTATCTCGCTGGTTGGGAATCTAGCTAGCCAAGCTCGCTGAGTGGTAAGCTAGCTAGCCAAGCTCTCTAGATGGGAAGGCAACTAGCCAAGCTCGCTGCTTCGGAAGCTAATTAGCCAAGGTCACTGGTTAGATTGCTAGCTCATTGGGTGGAAAGTTAGGTAGCTAGCTTAGTTGATAAGCTAGATAGCTAGCTCACTGGGTGGGAAACTAGCTAGCCAAGCTCGCTTGGGGTGCAGATAATTAGCCAAGATTTCTGGGTAGAACACTTGCGATCTGTGTGGAAAGCTAGGTAGCTAGCTTGCTGGTTGAAAATTTAGCTATGTAGCTCGCTTGGTGCAAAGCTAGCAAGACAAGCTCGCTGGGTTGGAAGGTAGCTAGCCAAGCTTGCTGAATTGGAAGCTAGATAGCCAAGTTCGATGGGGGAAGCTAGTTCAGCAAGCTCACTGGGTTGGAAGCTAATTAGCCAAGCTGGCTAGGTATAGCTTGCTGGTTGGAAAACTAGCTAGGTAGCTCAATGGGTGGGAAGCTAGATAGCCAACCTTGCTGAATTGGAAGCTTACTAATCAAGCTTGTTGGGTGGGAAGCAAGCTAGACAAGCTCGCTAGATGGAAAGCTAACTAGCCAAGCTCACTGCATGGGAAGCTAATTGGTCAAGCTCTTTGGGTAGAAAGCTAGCTCGCTGGTTGAGAAGCTAGAGAGCCAAGCTCACTGGGTGGGAAGCTAATTAGCCAAGCTTGCTGGGGAGAAGGCTGGCACAATGTGTGAAAAGCTAGGTAGCTAGAATTTGAAGCTAGTTAGCCAAGCTCGCTGAATGGGAAGCTAGCTGGCCAAACTCCCTGTGTGGAAAGCTAGATAGTCAAGCTCGCTGGGTGGAAAGCTAGCTAGCCAAGCTTGCTGGATGGGAAGCTAACTAGCCAAGCTCACTGCATAGAAGCTAATTAGTCAAGCTCACTGGGTAGAACGCTAGCTCGCTGGGTGGAAAGCGAAAAAGCTAGCTCACTAGCCAAGTTCACAGTGTGGAAAGCTTATTAGCCAAGCTCACTGGGTAGAATGGTAGCTCACTGGGTGTAAAACTAGGTTACTTGCTTGCTGGTTGGGAAACTAGATAGCTACCACGCTGGGTGGGAACTAGCTAGCCAGGATCGCTGGGAGGGAAGGTAATTAGCCAAGTTTGCTGGGTAGAATGCTAGTGCACTGGGTGGAAAGCTAGGTAGCTAGTTTACTTCTTGGGAAGCTAGCTAGGTAGCTCATTGGGTGGGAAGCTAGCAAGACAAGCTTGCTTGGTGGTAAGCTAACTAGCTAAGCTTGCTAAATTGGATGCTAGCTAGCCAAGCTTGCTGGTTAGGCAGCTAGCACGCCCAGCTTGCTGGGTGGACAGCTAGTTCCACAAGGTCACTGGCTTGGAAACTAGCTGGCCAAGCTCGCTTGTTGGTAATCTAGCTAGCCAAACTCCATGGTTGGGAAGCTATATAGCCAAGCCCGCAAAGTGGAAAGCTACCTAGCCAAACTTGTTGGGTGGAAAGCCAAGCTTGCTGGGTGGGAAGCTAGCTAGCCAAGATCACTGGGTGGGAAACTAATTGGCCAAGCTTGCTAGGAAGATAGCTTGCTGGTTGGAAAGCTAGCTAAGAAGCTCACTGGGTACAAAGCTAGCTATCCAAGCCTGCTGAATTGGAATCTAGCTAATCAAGCTCACTGTGTGGAAAGCTAGCTAGCTAAGCTCGCTGGGTGTAAATGTATATCTCTGGGTGGAAAGCTAGCTAGTTAGCTCGCTAGCAGCAATGCCTAGCTAACTAGCTCGCTGGGTGGGAAGCTAGCTAGCCAAGATCGCTGGGTAAAAAGCTACTTTGCTGGGTGGAAAGCTAGCTAGCCAAGTTCGCTTGGTGGGAATGTAGCTAGCTAGCTCTCTGGTTGGGACAGTAGCTACCTAGCTCGCTAATTAGGAAGCTAGCTAACCAATTTCGCTAAGAAGAATGCTAGCTCCCTGGTTGGGAGAGTAGCTAGCTAGCTCCCTGGGTGGAAGGCTAGCTAGCTAACTTGCTGTCTGGGAAGCTAGCTAGCTCGCTTGGTGGGAAACTAGTTAGCTAGCTGGCTGGGTGGATGGAAAGCTAGATGGATAGCTGGGTGGATTGCTAGCTAGCTAGTTGGATAGAAAAATAGCTAATTAGTTGAATGTAAACATTGCCAGATATCTGGGTGGATGGAAAGAACGCTAGCTAGCTGTCAGGATGGAAAGCTAGCTAGCTGTCAGGATGGAAAGCTAGTAAGCCTCCTGGGTGGATGGAAAGAACGCTAGCTAGCTGTCAGGATGGAAAGATAGCTAGCTGTCAGGATGGAAAGCTAGCTAGCTGTCAGGATGGAAAGCTAGTAAGCCTCCTGGGTGGATGGAAAGAACGCTAGCTAGCTGTCAGGATGGAAAGATAGCTAGCTGTCAGGATGGAAAGATAGCTAGCTGTCAGGATGGAAAGCTAGTAAGCTTACTGGGTGGATGGAAAGACAGCTAGCTAACAGGGTGGATGGAAAGCTAGCTAGCTGGTTTGATGGAAAAGTAGTTAGCTATATGGGTGGATGGAAAGCTTGCTAGCAAGCCGGGTATATGGAATGCTAGCTAGCTAATTGGGTTGATGGAAACTTAGCTAGCTAACTAGGTGGATGGAAAGATAGCTAGCTAGCTGGATGGATGGAAAGATAGCTAGCTAGCTAGTTGGATGGAAAGATAGCTAGCTAGTTAGCTTGATGTAATGATAGCTAGCTAGCAAGATGGAAAGAAAAATACCTAGCTAGCTAGGGTGATGGATGGACAGGTACTAGCTAGCTGGGTGGATGGAAATCTGGCTAGCAAGCTGGATGGAAGGAAAACTAGCTAGCTAGCTGGATAGATGGAAAGATAGCCAGCTATATAGCTGGATGGATGGAAAGGTAGCTAGCTAGTTAGTTGGATGGAAAGATAGCTAGCTAGCTACATGGATTGAAAGATAGCTAGCTAGAAAGCTTGATGGTATATCTAGCTAGCTGGATGGAAAGAAAGATAGCTAGCTAGCTGGATGGATGAACAGTTAGCTAGCTAGCTATGTGGATGGAAATGTAGCTAGCGAGCTAGGTGGATGGGAAGGTAGCTAGCTAGCTGGGTGGATGGAAAGATAGGTAGCTAGCTGGGTGGATGGAAAGGTAGCTAGCTAGCTGGGAGGATGGAAATTTGGCTAGCTAGCTGGGTGGATGGAATGCTAGGTAGATAGTTGGGTGGATGCAAAGTTAGCTAGCTATCTTTAAGTTAATGTCTTTTAATGAGTTACTTAGAGACCTTTCTTTAGGTTAATGTCTTTGGATGAGCTACTTAGTGAGCTCTCTTTAAGTTAATATCCTTCCCAAAAAAGTATTTTAATGACCTAGAAAAAATAAGAACAAAATTCATATGGAAAAACAAAAGGTCAAGAATTTCAAGGGAATTACTGAAAAAAAAAATCAAATGAAAGTGGCTTAGCTGTACCAGATCTAAAATTATATTATACAGCAGCAGTTACCAAATCCATTTGGAACTGGCTAAGGAATAGATTAGTTGATGAGTGGAATAGGTTAGGTTCAAAGGACAAAACAGTAAACAACCAGAGCAACCTAGTGTTTGACAAACTCAAAGATCCCAGCTTTTGGGATAAGAACTTGCTGTCTGACAAAAATTGCTGGGAAAATTGGAAACTAATATGGCAGAAAGTAGGCATTGATCCATACTTAACGCCGTACACCAAGATAAGGTCAAAATGGGTTCATGACCTAGGCATAAAGAATGAGATTATAAATAAATTACAGGAACACAGGATAGTTTACCTCTCAGACCTGTGGAAGAGGAAAAATTTACAACCAAAGAAGAACTAGATATCATTACTGATCATAAAATAGAAAAATCTTGACTATACAAAACTGAAAAGGTTTTATACAAACAAAACTAATGCAGAAAAGATTAGAAGGGAAGCAATAAACTGAGAAAATATTTTTACAGTCAAAGGTTCTGATAAAAGCCTCATTTCCAAAATATATAGAAAATTGACTCTAATTTATAAAAAATCAAGCCATTCTCCAATTGATAAATGGTCAAAGGATATGAACAGACAATTATCAGACGAAGAAATTTAAAACTATTTCTAGCCATATGAAATATGCTCCAAATCATTATTAAACAGAGAAATGCAAATTAAGACAACTCTGAGATACCACTACACACCTGTCAGACTGGCTAGAATGACAGGGAAAGATAATGCGCAATGTGGGAAGGGATGTGGGAAAACTGGAACACTAATACATTGTTGGTGGAGCTATGAATACATCCAACCATTCTGGAGAGCAATTTGGAACTATGCTCAAAAAGTTGTCAAACTATGATCCAGCAGTGTTACTACTGGGCTTATATCCCAAAGATATCATAAAGAAGGGAAAGGGACCTATATGTGCACCAATGTTGGTGACAACCCTCTTTGTAGAGGCTAGAAACTGGAAAATGAGTGGATGCCCATCAATTGGAGAATGGCTGAATCAATTGTGGTATATGAATATTATGGAATATTATTGTTCTGTAAGAAATGACCAACAGGATGATTTCAGAAAGGCCTGGAGAGACTTACAGGAACTGATGCTGAGTGAAACGAGCAGGGCCAAGAGAACATTATATTCTTCAACAACAATACTAGATGATGACCAGTTCTGATGGACCTGGCCATCCTCAGCAATGAGATCAAGCAAATCATTTCCAATGGAGCAGTAATGAACTGAACCAGCTTCGCCCAGCAAAAGAACTCTGGGAGATGACTAAAAACCATTATTTGGCTAATTAGCCAAACTTGCTGGGTAGAACACTAGCGCATTGTGCAGGAAGCTAGGTTGCTAGGTTGCTGTTTGAGAAGATAGCTAGGCAACTCGCTTGGTGCAAAGCAAGCAAGACAAGCTTGCTAGGTCTGAAGGTAGCCTGCCAAGCTCGCTGAATTGGAAGCTAGCTAGCTAAGCTAACTGGATGGGAAACTAGCTGGCAAAGCTCACTTAATGGGAAGCTGGCTTACTAAGGTCGCTGGGGTGGAAGCTAGTTCGCCAAGCTCTATTGGTGGGAATCTAGCTGGCCAACATAGTTTGTTGGTAATGTTCCTAGCCAAACTCATTGGGTGGGAAGCTTGATAGTAAAGCTCGCTTGGTGGAAAGCTAGCTAGCCAAGCTAACTGGGTGCAAATGTATCTTGCTGGGTGGAAAGCTAGCAGGTTAGCTCGCTGGCTGTGATGGTAGCTAACTAGCTCACTGGGTGGGAAGCTAGCTAGCCAAGTTCGTTGGGAAAAAATTTACCTCACTCTGGGGGGGAGGCTATCTAGCTAAGCTCACTGGGTGGAAAGCTAGCTAGGCAAGTTGGCTAGGTAGAAAGCTAGCTCGCTGGATAGGAAGTTAGCAAGCCAAGCTTGTGTGTGGAAAGCTAATTAGCCAAGCTCACTTGATAGAATGCTAGCTCGTTGGGTGGAAAGCTAGGTAGCTTGTGCCCTAGTGGGGAAGCTAAACAGCTAGCTAGCTTTGTGGGAAGCTAGCTACCCGAGCTCTCTAAATTGTAAGATAGCTAGCCAAGCTCTCTGGTTAGGAAGCTAGCTAGCTAGCTAACCTTGTTGGGTGGAAAGCTATCTCGATGATTGGAAAACTAGCTAGCTATCTAGCTGGTTGGGAATCTAGCTAGCTAATCAGCCAAAATTAATTAGCTATTAATAATTAGCCAAAAGCTAATTAGCCAAGATCACTGTATAGAATGCTAGATCATTGGCTGGAATGTTAGGTAGCTAGCTCACTGGTTGGGAAACTAGACAGCTAGCTCACTGGGTCGGAAGCTAGCTAGCCAAGTTCGTTTGGGGTGAAGCTAATTAGCCAAGTTTGCTGGGTAGAAATCTAGTGCACTGTGTGGAAAGCTAGGTAGCTAGCTTGCTGGTTGGGAAGCTAGCTAGATAGCTCGCTCGGTGGGAAGCTAGCAAGACAAGCTCACTAAATCCGATGCTAGCCTGCCAATCTCGCTGAATTGGAAGTTAGCTAGCCAAGCTCGCTGGGTAGGAAATTAGCTGGTAGAGATCACTTAATGGGAAGCTAGCTTATAAGCTCGCTGGAGTGGAACCTATTTTGCCAAGCTCTGTGGGTGGGAAGATAGCTGACCAAGCTAGTTTGTTGGTAAACTTGCTAGCCAATCTCGCTGGGTGGGAAGCAAGATTGTCAAGCTGGATAGGTGGGAAGGTAACTAGCCAAGCTTGTTGCTTAGAAAGGTAATTAGCCAAGCTCACTTGGTAGAAAACTAGCTCATTGGGTGGAAAGTTGGATAGCTAGCTTTCTGGTTGGGAAGCTAGCTTGGTAGCTCGCTGGATGGGAAGCTAGCAAGACAAGCTCGCTGGTTGGGAAGCTAGCTTACCAAGCTTGCTGAATGAGAAGCTAGCTAGCTAAGCTCATCGGGGTGGAAGCTAGTTCGCCAGGCTTGCTGGGTGGGAAGCTAGTTAGCCAAGCTAGCTTGGGGGAAAGTATCTTACTGGGTGGAAAGCTAGCTAGTTAACTTGGTGGCTGTGAAGCTAGCTAACTAGCTCGCTGGGTGGGAAGTTAGCTAACCAAGCTGGCTGTGTGGAAAGCTAATTAGCCAAGCGCACTTGATAGAATGCAGCTCATTGGGTGGAAAGCTAGGTAGCAAGCTTGCTGGTGGGGAAGCTAGCTAGACAATCTCTCTGAATGGGAAGCTAGCTAGCCGAGCTCTCTGAGTGGTAAGGTAGGTAGCCAAGCTCTCTGGTTAGGAAGCTAGCTAGCCAAGCTTGTTGGGTGGAATGGTACTTAGTAAATCTTGGTCAGCGTAAAGCTAGCTACATGGTTGGAAAACTAGCTAGCTATCTCACTGGAAGGGAAGGTAGCTAGCCAAGCTTGCTGAGTGTTAAGCTAGCTAGCCAAGCTCTCTAGATGGGAAGGTTACTAATGAAGCTCCCTGCTTAGAAAGCTAATTAGCCAAGTTCACTGGGTAGAATGCTAGCTCATTGGGTGGAAAGTTAGGTAGCTACCTCACTGGTTGGGAAGCTAGATAGCTAGATCACTGGGTGGGAAGCTAGCTAGCCAAGCTTGTTGGGTGGAATCCTACTTAGCAAACCTTGCTCCGTGTAAAGCTGGCTGAATCGTTGGAAAACTAGCTAGCTACCTCACTGGATGGGAATCTAGCTACCCAAGCTCTCGAGATGGGAAGCTAACTAGCTAAGCTTTCTGCTTAGAAAGCTAATTACCAAAGCTCACTGGGTAGAACGCTAGCTCATTGGGTGAAATGTTAGGTAGCTAGCTCACTGGTTGGGCTAGATAGCTAGCTCACTAGGTGGGAAGCTAGCTAGCCAAGCTTGTTTGGGGTGAAGCTAATTAGCCAAGCTTGCTGTGTAGAACACTAGCACATTGTGTGGCAAGTTAGGTAACTAGCTTGCTGGTTGGGAAGCTAGCTGGGTAGCTCGCTGGATGGGAAGCTAGCAAGACAAGCTCGCTGGGTGGGAAGCTACCTTGCCAAGCTCGCTAAGTAAGAAGCTAGCTAGCAACACTCATTGAATGGGAATCTAGCTAGCCAAGCTCTCTGGGTGCAAATGTATCTTGTTGGGTGGGAAGCTAGCTAGCCAAGTTCGGTGGGAAGAAATTTATTTCACCGGGGGGGGGGGGGTAAGCTCTCTAGCTAAGCTCACTTTGTGGAAAGGTACCTAGCCAAGTAGGCTGGGTAAAAAGCTAGCTTGCTGGATGTGAATGTCGCTAGCCAAGCTTGCTCTGTAGAATGCTAATTAGCCAAGCTCACTTGATAGAATGCTAGCTCATTGGGTGGAAAGCTAGGTAGCTTGCTCGCTGGTGGGGAAGCTAGACAGCTAGCTAGCTTTGTGGGAAGCTAGCTACCCGAACTCTCTGAGTGGTAAGCTAGCTAGCCAAGCTCTCTGGTTAGGAAGCCAGCCAGCCAAGCTTGTTGGGTGGAAAGCTATTTACCAAAGCTTGCTCGGTGTAAACCTAGCTCAATGATTGGAAAACTAGCTAGCTAGCTCGCTGGTTGGGAATCTAGCTAGCCAAGCTCGCTGAATGGTAAGCTAACTACCCGAGCTCTCTGAGTGGTAAGCTAGCTAGCCAAGCTCACTTGGGGTGAAGCTAATTAGCCAAGATTGCTGGGTAGAACGCTAGCGCACTGTGTGGAAAGCTAGGTAGCTAGATTGCTGGTTGGGAAGCTAGGAAGGTAGCCAGCTCGCTGGTTGGGAAGCTAGCAAGGTAGCCAGCTCGCTGGTTGGGAAGCTAGCAAGGTAGCCAGCTCGCTGGTTGGGAAGCTAGCAAGGTAGCCAGCTCGCTGGTTGGGAAGCTAGCAAGGTAGCCAGCTCGCTGGTTGGGAAGCTAGCAAGGTAGCCAGCTCGCTGGTTGGGAAGCTAGCTAGGTAGCCAGCTCGCTGGTTGGGAAGCTAGCTAGGTAGCCAGCTCGCTGGTTGGGAAGCTAGCTAGGTAGCCAGCTCGCTGGTTGGGAAGCTAGCTAGGTAGCTAGCTCGCTGGTTGGGAAGCTAGTCCACCAAGCTGACTGGATTCCCCCCAAGCGAACTTGGCTAGTTATCTTCCCACCCAACAAGTTCACGTGTTGGATGAGGTACTATATGGGACTTATTTAATTTAACTAGTTTTGATGAGCTACTTAGAGACAACTCACCAATTCAGTGCCTTTTGTAGAGTTACTTAGTGAGCTCTCTTGCTGCTTGGGAAGCTAGCTAGGTAGCTTGCTTGGTGAGAAGCTAGCTAACCAAGCTCAATTGGTGGGAAGCTAGCTTAACAAGCTTGCTGAATTGGAAGCTAGCTAGCTAAGCTTTCCGATATGGAAGCTAGCTCACCAAGCTCGCTGAATGGACAGCTAACTAGTCAAGCTCGCTGGTGTGGAAGCTAGTTCGCCAAGCTTGCTGGGTGGGCAGCTAGCAAGACAACTTGCTAGGTGGGAAGGTAGCCTGCCAGGATTGTTGAATTGGAAGCTGGCTAGGGAGGTTTGCTGGGTAGCAATGTAGCTCGCCAAACTTGGTTAATGAGAAGCTAGCTTACAAAGCTCGCTGGGGTGGAAGCTAGCTACCTAAGATCCCCAGGGTGGAAGCTAGTTCACCAAGCTCGCTGGGTGAGAAATAAGCTAGTCAAGCTCGCTTGGGGGAAACTAATTAGCCCAGCTTGCTGATAGAACGCTAGGGCACTGTTTGTAAAGTTTGGTAGCTAGCTTGCTGGTTGGGAAGCTAGCTAGGTAGCTAGCTTGCTGGTTGGGAAGCTAGGTAGCTAGCTTGCTGGTTGGGAAGCTAGGTAGCTAGCTTGCTGGTTGGGAAGCTAGGTAGCTAGCTTGCTGGTTGGGAAGCTAGGTAGCTAGCTTGCTGGTTGGGAAGCTAGCTAGGTAGCTCATTAGGTGGGAAGCTAGCAAGACAAGCTTGTTGAATTAGAAGCTAGCTAGTCAAACGTGCTGGGTAGCAAACTCGCTTCCAAAACTTTTTAATGGGAAGCTAGCTAGCTAAGCTTGCTCTCGTGGAAGCTAGCTAGCTAAGGTCGCCGGGTTGAAGCTTGTTCCCAAAGCTCGCTGGGAGGGAAACAAGCTAGCCAAGCTCCCTTGGGGGGAACCTAATTAGCCAAACTTGGCCAGTAGATCACTAGCACATTGTGCGGGAAGCTAGGTAGCTAGCTTGCTGGTTGGGAAGCTAGCTAGGTAGCTCGCTGGATGGGAAGCTAGCAAGAAAAGCTCGCTGTTTGAAAAGCTAACTTGCCAAGCTTGCTGAATGGGAAGCTAGGTAGATAAGCTCGCCGGGGTAGAAGCTAGTTCGACAAGGTCCTGGGTGGGAAGCTAGCTAGTTAACTCGGTGGCTGTGAAGCTAGCTAACTAGCTCGCTGGGGGGAAGTTAGCTAACCACGCTGGCTGTGTTGAAAGCTAATTAGCCAAGCTCACTTGATAGAATGCTAGCTCATTGGCTGGAAACCTAGGTAGCTAGCTTGCTGGTGGGGAAGCTAAACAGCTAGCTGGCTTTGTGGGAAGCTAGCTATCTGAGCTCTCTGAGTGGGAAGCTAGCTATCTGAGCTCTCTGAGTGGGAAGCTAGCTATCTGAGCTCTCTGAGTGGGAAGCTAGCTATCCGAGCTCTCTCGTTAGGAAGCTAGTTAGCCAAGCTTGTTGGGTGGAATGCTACTTAGCACATCTTGCTCAGTGTAAAGCTAGCTCCATGGTTGGAAAACTAGCTAGCTACCTCTCTGGTTGGGAAGCTAGCTAGTCAAGCTTGCTTGGCGGGAAGCTAATTATCCAAGCTTGCTGAGTGGAACGCTAGTGCACTGTATGGAAAGCTAAGTAGCTAGCTCGCTGGGTGGGAAGCTAGCTAGGTAGCTCACTGGGTGGGAAGCTAGCAAGACAAGCTCGCTGTGCGGGAAGCTAGCTAGCCAGGCTTGATTGTGGTGAAGCTAATTAGCCAGGCTTGATTGTGGTGAAGCTAATTAGCCAGGCTTGCTGGGTAGAACACTAGGACACTGTATGGAAATCTAGGTAGCTAGCTTGCTGGTTGGGAAGCTAGTAACACAAGCTCTCTTGGTAGGAAGCTAGCTTGCCAAGCTCGCTAAGTGGGAATCTTACTAGCTAAGCTCGCTGCATGGGAAGCTAGCAAGACAAGCTCATTGGTTGGGAAGCTAACCTGCCAAGCTCGCTAGGTGTGAAGCAAGGTAGCCAAGCTCGCTGATTTCAATACCCAACAAGCTTGGCTAATTAGCTTCCCACCAAGCAAACTTGCTTAGTTAGCTTCCCACCTAGTGAGTTAACGTGTTTGATGAGCTACTAAGTGGGACCTATTTATGTTAACGAGTTTTGATGAGCTACTAAGTGAGACCACTTTAAGTTAAAATGTTTTAATAAGTCACTTAGTGAACTCCCTTTACTTAATGTCTTGTGATGAGCTACTTAATGAGACTTCTTTAAGTTAATGTGTTTTGATGAGCTTCTCAGACAGCTGTATTTAAGTTAATGTCTTTTTATGAGCTACTAATTGTGACCTATTTAAGTTAATGTGTTTGAGCTACTTAGTGAGATCTCTTTAAATTAATTTCTTTTGATGAGCTACTTAGTGAGATCTCTTTAAGTTAATGTGTTTTGATGAGCTATTTAGACACAACTCACCAATTAAGTGCCTTTTGTAGAGTTACTTAGTGAGCTCTTTTTAAGTTATATCTTTTGATGAGCTTCATAGTGAGACCTCTTTAAGTTAATGTATTTTGGTAAGATAATGTAAGTAAATGTGTTTTGATCAGCCACTTTGTGAGCTCTCTTTAAGTTAATGTGGTTTGCTGAGCAACCTGAGTGAGATCTCAAGTGAATAACTTTTGTTGAGCTACTAAGTGAGAAGTCTAAGTTAATGTGTTCTCATGAGCTACTTAGTGAAACCTATTTTAATTATTGTCTTTTGATGCCTTATTTTGAGACCTGTCTTAAAGTTAATGTCTTTTGATGAGACATTTGATGACGGTATCTAGCTAGCTCTCGTTAGTGGAAAGCTAGCTAATTAGCTAGCTGGTTGGGACTGTAGCTTACTAGCTAACTGGTTATGAAGCTAGGTAGCTAGGTTGCTGGGAGAAAAGCTAACTAGATAGCTCACTGGGTAAAAGGTTGTAAGCCAAGCTCGCTGGGTGAAAAGCTAGCTCGCTATGTGGAAATCTAGCTTGCTAGTTCGCTTGGTGGGAATGATACCTAGCTAGCTCGCTGGGAGGGAATCTAGCTAGCCAAGATCGCTGAATGGTAAGCTAACTAGCCAAGCTGTCTGTTTGGGAAGCTAGCAAGCCAACCTGGCTGAGTGGTAAGCTAACTAGCCAAGCTCTCTGGTTGGGAAGCTAGCTAGCCTAGCTGGTTGCATGGAAAGCTACCTCGCCAAGCTCGCTTGGTGGAAAACTAGCTCAATTGTTGGAAAACTAGCTAGCAAGGTCACTTGGTGGGAATATAGCTAGCTAGCTCGCTGGTTGGAAGCTAGTTATCCAAGCTCACTAGAAGAGAAGCTAACTAGCCATGCTTGCTGCATGGGAACTTAATTAACCAAGCTCACTTGGTTGAACACCAGCTCTCTCGGTGGAAAACTAGGTAGCTAGCTCACTGGTTGGGAAACTAGATACCTAGCTCGCTGGGTGGGAAGCTACTAGCCAAGATCACTTGGTGAGAAGCTAATTAACCAAACTTTCTGGGTAGAATGCTAGCATGTTGTGTGGAAAGCACGGTAGCTAGCTTGCTGGTTTGGAATCTAGCTGAGTAGCCTGCTTGGTGGGAAGCTAGCCTGCCATGCTCACTAGCTGGGAAGCAAACTAGCCAAGTCCGCTGAATTGGCAGCTAGCTAGTCATGCTCGCTGCATGGGAAGCTAGCTCTCCAATCTCACTGAATTTGAAGCTAGGTAGCCAAGCTTGCTTGGTGGGAAACTAGCTGGCAAAGCTCACTTAATAGGAAACTAGCTTACTAAGCTCTCTGTGGTGGAAGCTATTTTGCCAAGCTCTGTGGGTAGGAAGCTAGCTGGCCAAGCTAGTTTGTTGGTAAATTAGCTAGCCAAACTCCGTGGGTGGAAATGTATCTCACTGAATGGAAAGCTAGCTAACTAGCTCGCTCGGTGGGAAGCTAGCTACCCAAGTTTGCAGGATAAAAATTTACCTTGCTGGGTGGGAAGCTATCTAGCTAAGCTCACTGGGTGGAAAGCTAGCTAGCCAAGTTGGCTGGGTAGAAAGCTAGCTTGCTGGGTGGGAAGGTAGCTAGCCAAGCTTGCTGTGTGGAAAGCTAATGAGTCAAGCTCACTTGGTAGAATGCTAGCTCGGTGGGTGGGAAGCTAGGTAGCTAGCTTAATGGTTGACAAGCTAGCTAGGTAGCTTGCTGGTGGCAATCTAGCTAGTCAAGATCGCTGGGTAGAAGGCTAGCTTGCTTGGTGGAAACTAGCTAGCTAGCTCGCTGGATGGGAAGTTAGCTAGCCAAGTTCGCTGATTGGTAAGGTAACGAGCCAAGCTCCGTGGTTGGGAAGCTAGCTAGCTAAGTTTACTGGGTGGAAAGCTACCTAGCCAAGTTCACTCAGTTGAAAGCTAGCTCAATGGTTGGAAAACTACTAGCAAGCTCGCTGGGTGGGAAGGTAGCTAGCTAGCTCGCTGGTTGGGAAGCTAGCTAGCTAGTTCGTTAGTTGGGAAGCTAACTAGTCACTCTCGCTGTGTGGGAAGCTAAGTAGCCAAGCCTACTGGGTAGAATACTACCTCTCTCTGTGGAAAGCTAGGTAGTTAGCTTGCTGGTGGGGAAGCTAGCTAGCTGAGCTCTCTGAATGGTAAGATAGCTAGCCAAGCTCTCTGATTAGGAAGCTAGCTAGCCAAGCTTGCTCAGTGTAAACCTAGCTCAATGGTTGGAAAACTAGCTAGTTACCTCGCTGGGTGGGAAGCTAGCTAGCCAAGCTCACTTGGGGGGAAGCTAATTAGCCAAACTTGCTGGGTACAATGCTAGGGCAATGTGTGGAAAGCTAGGTAGCTAGCTTGCTGATTGGGAAGCTTGCTAGGTAGCTTGCTGGGTGGGAAGCTAGCTAGCCAAGATTGCTGGGTAGAATTCTACCTCGCTGGTGGGAAGCTATCTAGCTAAGCTCACTGGGTGGAAAGGTAACTAGCTAGCTCACTGGTTCGGAAGCTACCTAGCCAACCTCGCTAGATGGGAAGGTACCCAGCCAAGCTCGCTGTATGGGAAGCTAATTGGCCAAGTTCACTGGGTAGAACACTAGCTCCCAGGGTGCAAAGGTAGCTAGCTACCTGGGTGGATAGCTAGCTACCTAGTTGGATAGAAAAGTAACTAGCTGGCTAAATGGAAGTGTTGCCTGCTAGTTGGGTGGATGGAAAGCTACTTAGCTTGCTGGGTGGATGGAAAGAAATCTAGTTAGCTGTGTGGATGGAAAGCTAGCTAGCTAGCTGCATGGATGGAAAGCTAGTAAGCTTACTGGGTGGATGGAAAGATAGCTAGCTAACAGTGTGAATGAAAAGGTATCTAGCTAGCAAGCTTGGCTAGCTAGCTTCCCACCCAGCAGGCTTGGCTAGTTAGCTTCCCACTCAGCGAGCTTGGCTCTAGCTTTCCACCCAAGGAGTTTGGCTAGCTAACTTACCAAGAAATGAGCTTGGTCAGCCAGCTTCCCACCCAATGAGTTTTGCTAGCTAACTTCCCATTCAGAGTGCTTGGCAAGCTAGCTTTCCACCCAGCGAGCTTAGCGAGCTTGCTTCCAATTCTGCGAGCTTGGCTAGCTAGCTTCCCACCCAGAGAGCTTGGCGAGTTAGCTTCCCACGCAGCAAGCTTGTCTTGCTAGCTTCCCACCCAGCAAGCTACCTAGCTAGCTTCCCAAATAGCAAGTTAGCTACCTAGCTTTCTACACAGTGTTCTAGCATTCTACCCAGCAAACTTGGCTAATTAGCTTCCCAACCAGCAAGCCTGGCTAGCTAGCTTCCCACCCAGCGAGCTAGCTTTCTACCCAATGAGCTTGGCTAATTAACTTCCCACACAGTCAGTTTGGCTAGTTAGTTTCCCACCTTGCAAGATTGGCTAGCTAGCTTCCCAACCAGCGAGCTGGCTAGCTAGCTTCCCACCCAGCGAGCTTGCTAGCTATTTTTCCAACCAGCAAGGTAGCTTTCCACCGAACAAGGTGGGCTAGGTAGCTTCCCACCCATTGAGCTTGGCTACCTAGCTTCCCAACTAGTAAACTAGGTACCTAGCTTTCCACTTAGCGAGCTAGCATTCTACCTAGTGAGCTTGGCTAATTAGTTCCCATGCAGTGAGCTTGGCTAGCTAGCTTCCTACCCAGCGAGCTAGCTAGCTAACTTCCCACCCAGCAGGCTTGCTAGCTAGTTTTCCAACCAGTGAGCTAGCTTTCCACCAAGCAAGCTTGGCTAGATACATTTCCACCCAGCAAGCTTGGCTAGCTAGCTTCCCACACAGTGAGCTAGCGTTCTACCCAGAGAGCTTGGCTAGTTAGCTTCCCACCCAGTGAGCTTGGTTGGCTTAGTTTCCCAACCAGCAAGCTAGCTAACTACTGTCCAAATCAGAGAGCTAGCTCGGTACCTTCCCACCCAGGGAGCTAGCTAGCTACCGTGCCCACCAGGAAGCTAGTTAGCTGCACATCCAGTGAGCTAGCTAGATAGCTTCACACCCTGTGAACTAGCTAGCTATCTTCCCAACCAGCGAGCTAGCTAACTACCGTCCCAACTAGTGAACAAGCTAGCTACCGTGCCACCCAGCAAACTAGCTAGATACATTTCCAATCAGCCAGCTTGGCTAGCTAGCTATTTTTCTATCCAACTAGCTAGCTATCCACACAGCTAGCTAGCTATCATTCTATCCATGCAGCTAGCTAACTAGCTTTCCATCAACCCAGCTAACTAGCTAGCTTAATATCCACCCATTTGCTAGCAAGATTTTTATTTCCCCAGCTAGCTACCTAGCTTTTCTTCCACTCAGTTAGCTAGCTAACTTTCCATCCACCCAGATTTCCATCCACCCATCTAGGTAGCTACCTTTTCAATCCCCCCAACTAGCTAGCTATTTTTCCATTCAGCTAGCTAGCTATTTTTCTAACCAACTAGCTAGCTATCATTTCACCCAGCTAGCTAGCCAGCTTTGCACCCACACAGCTAGCTAGCTAGCTTTCCATCCATCTAGCTAGCTAGCTATTATTCCTTCAATCCAGCTAGCTAGCTGGTTATCATTCCATCCAGCTACCTATCTAGCTATCTTTCCATCCATCCAACTAGCTTCCTATCTTTCCACCATCCTGGAAGCTAGCTAGCTTTCCATCCATCCAGCTAGCTAGCTATCTTTCCATCCATCCAGCTAGCTAACTAGCTATATCACGTTCAAAATGTTTCCCTTATTTAATTTCTAAGCTCCTGGACACAGGACCCATTTTCCTTTTGTTTCTGTATCTCCTGTGCTTAGTCACAGGATTGTCAGGTATAGAGTAGGCAACCGAAAATGAGTGTTAATTTACTGAAATGTCTGAAGTGGGATTCAAATCCAGATCATCCATCCAAGTTTAATAAAGCCCTCTATCCAAGGCAGGAGGCTGACAAAAGCCTCTTTTAAATATTAGCTCAGAGAAAAATCAACAGGCAGCTAGCTTTGCTGCAAGGATTGTCAATAATCAAATCTTTAATCTGCAATCTTTTCCAGTTATCTATGCCCCAAACAAATCTAATCCCTGAGGCAGCATAACCTTAACCAAGCCTGTGCCATTTCAGGGCAGGCAGCTTTCAGCAGGTGTGCATCTTATAGTACCTTAGAGGAAGTGAAAAGAATAAGGAATCCTTGAGAGAAGAAAGTCACCTTTAGAACTATTTCTGTCTTCTTGGCAAATGCTCAGTTTAGGGATCTAAACTGGTTTAATCAATGTAGAAAGAACTTCCAATTTAAAAGATAGACAAACACGTAGGATATTCCTCCTTCTTGGCCTCCCCTGAGGTAGCATCCTTTACCTTTCCTCCTTCCCCATCTGAGGAATCAATAGAAGCACTTCTCTCCTAGGACACATGCAGCCTGCTGAATGATTCTGTAGCAGTCCCCTTGAAAATTACTTTACCAAAGGGCTTCATAAAGAGGTTTTTATTTATCTTCTAGAACATATTTTTGACATCTATTTTGGATATTAATAAGATCATTTGAATTACTGTGAGTTAGTACTAGTTTTGCAAGTTACTTTCACACAATGGGGAAAATACTCCAAATTATGTATGGAAGGCAGAATCATTTTCATTTTATAAGCAAATTCCAAAGACCTTTAGATCCAGACGTGGGTTAGCTTCTTTTATGCATATTTCTGGTCAACTGTTCATGAGTGGGATAATAAAGTTTAAATCCTACCTCTGATGATTATTATCTATGTCATCTTGGGCAAGCCCGTATAAAATGACCTCTGGGTTCCCTTCTCCTCCATCTCCAGATCTATAATCTCTGAAACTGAGGTTAGCTTTAGCTGGAAGACTAGAGGAACTTGAAATTACAGAAGTTTTTTTTTTTTTTTTTTTAACCTCTAAAGGATGAGAATTTTATGTTAAAATATTTCCTTCTAAGGCCATGATTTTTTAAAGACTTGTCAAAAATAACCTTCAAATGAAGACTATTTCATTCTTTTTACTATGATTTTTAGATGCCATGGACATGGTTGAAGAGAAGACAGATTCAAAACACTGAAGAAGACTCTGATGAGTAAGTAAGCATGTTATTTTTCCCTCCAGGAAATAGTTACAAGAGGTCTTACTTGGCAGAGGGGATAGAACCAGCTTGTACTGGCTTAGGAAAGCTGATTATTAAATTTCCAGTGTGATCATAGACACCTTGGAAATTGGCAAATGTTATATACAAATCGGGCTTGACTAATTGTTTTGTTGATTATATAGATTTACAACCGTGATGGTTAAAATGTTAATGATGTGGATGAAACTTAAATGTGTGTCATGGGTATATTTCTCCCCCCCCCCCAAAGAATTAGCTGTTAAATATTTACCACCACAACACAGATGCTAGTCATATGAATTTTTCCCCAATTCGGGTTCATCACAATAGCTGAAATAAAGGTCTTTATTCTTAATCTAAGGGAGAGAATCAACAAATGGGTAACTTCTCATATGTCAAAGACATGAATTAATTCTTCAGTGACTCTCTTATTTCACTGATGTAGGTATTCCCTGTTACTCTTGCCCATCTCTTGCCATTTTTTTTCTTGAGGATGTACCCAACATGTTTTATGCCCTCTCACTGTTATATATATAATTTTTATGCTACATTCATTAGGTCCCTTTTGCGCACATGCCACACACACACACACACACACACACACACACACACATTATTGTGCTATGCAGGAGTGATACACACAAAAGTAAATGTGACACAGATCCTGTTCTCTAGAACCTCACAATATAAAAGGAAAGATGACATATATACAATTGAAACAACAGAGTAACGAATGAAAATAATAGACATTGTAGACTCCTTGGGAAGTGCAGATTGTTTCATTTTTGTTTTTTCAACTCGAGTACTTGGGCGATTATTAAATGACTGATAAGAGAAACAGGAAAAAAGTGCTGAGAAATTGGGATAGGATAATACTATCAGCTATAACAGGCAGGATAGGAGTGAGGAGATGGATCAAGAGAAATATCATGGAGAAAGCTGTATCCAAGTTCAATCTTAAAAGAACAGAGCAAATACAGAGAAGGAGGTGGTGGTAAGGTTAGCAGTAGAGAGAATTCAATGGGACTTCTTTACTATATTTGAATCTATGGTACTTTTGGTTTCTCCAATTTAAAGGTGGAAACAGTCTGGTTCATATTTCTGAAGTAGAATAACTTGAAGATACTATATTTACCTCGGCTATGGATTCCCTTTTGTCAATATCTTTGTAACTCTTGAATGTATTTATTGCTTATTATGAATGATATCTCTCTTGGTTAATTGTCTTTCCCAACTACTAGACTGTAAACTCCTTAAAAGCAGAGATAATGTCTCTTCCCTAGTGACCAGAGTGTGGTTGGGCCCTTCACAAATGTCTTCTGATTGATTGACTATACATATTTCAATGATAAGATATAAATCCAAAGACAATTTTCTGCAAATAAGGTCAAAAGAATAGGTAAATCCATTGGGATTTTGTGCAGATTATTGGAAGTTTATTATTTTTCTTTTTTTTAATCTTTCAATTCCTCTAGTATTGTCAATGTCTTTTTTAAGTGGAACTGAGAATCTTAGGCATGAAGACTCTTAGCCTACCTTAGCTCTGTAACTTGATTTAAACGCTTTCTTTCCAAAGTTGTTTTTTTTTTTTTTTTCCTATTCCAAAAGGTTCTCTTCCTTTGAAGTGGATGCTCTAGGCAGTTGGAAAGCGCTGCTTCAGGATAAAAAAAGGTTTTCCCTCTGAAAGATGGCTTTTCATCCCAGAGACTCTCTCCAAGGGAAATTCACTCTAAATCCAAAAAAGCCATCTTCTGACTCTCAGGATGCTCCCAACCACTTCAAATCTAGCCAAAGAAATCTCTTCTCTTCTAACAATGTTAGCAAGCATTTAACAAATTACATAGAGTAATGGATATGTGTTGCGAGCCTGTCTCATTTTATTAGAACACAGTGACATCTGGTGGCATAATTTCTATTGTTGAGGTTGAATACCACTTAATATCTTGGTCTTTGGTTCAATCAGAGAAGTCTTTAACATTTCCTTAACATTGCCTTTTACTTTCTACATACAATGGGCCACCCAATGTATTTCAACAACATTGGTTCTGAATCTGCTTTCTTTTCTAATTTTCAAACAACTCAAGTTTCTTTTGGTAACAAGGTTCATCAGTTTGTTCAGCTTCAGTGTAACCCCAGATTTAGACATACTTTCTCCCAACCCCTTTATTTTTATTAGAGACTTAGAAGTATATCATAGGACCCCAAATCTAAAGCTGGAAAAACTGGAAAGGATGCCTAGACTAACCCTGTCATTTTACAGATAAGGACCCTAGGGAGTTAATTGATTTGCCCAAGATCACAAAGTTTACAAACCAGAGCTTCAGAAACAGTGTCCCTGTCACTCCAAAGTTCCTGTGTGGGAAATCGTGCCACCAATGGCAAAAGCAGCTAGATGGTACCATAATGGGTAGAATAGTGGACCTGGAATGAGGAAAACCTAAATTTAATTTGATTTGATCCTAAAGACTTAGTAGCTGTGTGATTCTGGGCAAGTCATCCAATACTGTTTGCCTCAGTTTCCTCATCTGTAAAATGAGTTGGAAAGAGAATGGTAAATCACTCTAGTATTTCTGCTAAGAAAATGCCAAATCAGATCATGAAGAGTTGGACACGATTAACATCTTCTGAAAATGATGTTTCTCCTCTTTTACGAGGAGAAACAAATTTGCTATCAAAGGACTTGTGTTCAAATACTACCTCTAAATGAGTCACTTAACTTCTCCCTGACTCCATTTTTTCTCTACTGTAATTCTACTGAGCAGGGTTGTGAGGATCAAATGGGATGACACGTGTAAAGGGCTAAGAATAGTGCTAAGCACTCAGTAGGTGCTTAACAAATGTTGGTTTACTTTCTTCCTGCAGATGTAGATCACAAAACATATAATTTTGAGTGTTAGTTAAGTGGAACTCAGAATACATGATTTGTCCATGGTCATACAGCTTGTAAACTGCGAAAGACACGATTTAAATCCAAGTTTTCCAGATTCCAAGTCTAGCATTCTACCGGCTATATCATGTTTCTTCTTTGGTCCAACTATGGGTTATGAAATTTAAAAATATTCTTTTCTGCTCCTTAGGAGTTACTGCAATATCACAGCTTTTATGAATCAGTAAATTCAGCCGTTAAAACCAATCTAACTGAAGAAAAGATTTTATTGGGGGGGGGAACTTTATGGCAGAGGCACAGAAATTCTATTCAGCCATTAAATCTGGTAATTACCAGGATCCTCAAAAACTGCCTGTAATTAGTACATACATTTTACGTTTTAGGTGTTTTGAACAGATGCAATTTTAAAAAAATGAATTATCTGAAGATCAGTTATATGCATTTCTCTTCCATTATAGCCTCTGATATTCTCTTCCAAGATATAAGAAACTTTCTGTTTCAGAGAATTTCCAGTAACCCTGTTTACAATATTTTGGCTAATGATGAATTAATCAATTTCCTAAAGGACTGAACATTGCTCTACTCAACATCCTCCCCATCCATTTCATGGTTCACATAATTTCAGCCTTCAGAATCCTTCTAAACTGCTTGTCATTTTCATGGCAGACACTTGGGTGAGTTCTAGTGCCCAATGAAAGCAACATCATTTGAAAAATACAGGGAGTACTGGTATTCTAAATGTGTCTACTTTGGGATCTCCTTATCTGTTTAGACAGTGTTAACTTTACTGTAAGGAGAATAAGCATTTAACTAGTACCTACTACATGCCAGGTACTGTACTAAGTGCTTTAAAAACAGCTCATTTTAGGCTATATGGGGTAGACTATCACAAGAAAGATGTTCCTAAAAATAAGAAGAGGGATAATTATTTAATGACTAGTTAGAGCAGAGGAGAGAACTGTTTTCAGAATCAGATGTAATAATGATTGTAAAACACTTTCTGGAACATGGCATGTCCTGAATAACTGCCCCTACAGTTCTTATAGAAAGTCTAATCCAAATGTTATTCTCTGCAGATTTTCAAATAGACACAATGTGGATCTCTGGAATGTAGTGTGCATTTGGGATGATTGTGCGTTAATCAATATCTCTTTCTCTGTTATAGAGAAGGAAACTGGGGCTTAAGGAGAGGGAAATGTCCCATCCAAGATGACAGTGTATTAGAGATAGACTGGGACTTGAAACTGGCTCTCCAGGATCCCAATGTTTTACTTATACTAGGTTATAATTGGATAGTTCCCTTTTCCTTCTCTCCAGTACTTCATTGTGGAATGGCCTGTTGTTCTCAAAGTCTTTGCCTACTACTACAGCAAAGTCAGCAGCAGCAGTTTTTATCACACTGGAACAGTTCTGAGTATCTTCTGCTCACAGATGGGCCCCCTAAAAAGACATCATCACTTAGTGGTGAATAACTTGGTCATTTCATGGTAGCCCATGAGATAAAGAAAAATATAAATAGTCACCAGGGTTATTTTATTCTCCACACTGTTAACCTATTTCTTAAAAATGTAGGTGGTCAAATAGTGGAAAGGGGTACAACTCTGAGGCAATTAAGTGGCCCAGAAATCAGTGTTGAACTTGTATTCAGGAAGATCTGAATTCAAATGTTACCTTAGATATTTACTAATTATTTGCTTCGAGGCAAATCACAATCTTTCTCAGCCACACATTCTTCATCAGCAGAATGGGAATAATAATAATAGTGCCTATGGAGAAAATAATAGCACCCTTCTTACCCGGATCAAATGAGGAAGGAGAAAAAGTATTTATTAAGAGCTCATTATTTGCCAGATCTATGATAAGTTTTACCATTTGATTCTCAGAACAACAGGAGGTTTGGTTCTATTATTATCTCCATTTTTACAGAAGAAACTGAGACAGAGGCAAAATGACTTGCTCAGAGTTATACAGCTAATAAATGTCCAAAGCCCCATTTGAATGGGGCAACCTAGGTAGTACAGCAGACCTGGAGACAGGAAGATTCATCCTGAATACAGAACTGATCTTACACACTTCTTAGCTGTGTGAAACTTGCCTTAGTTTCTTCATCTGCAAAATGAGCCGGAGAAGGAAATGACTAGCCTCTTTGCCAAGAAAATCCTAAATGGGGTGACAAAGAATAGAACATGACTGAAAATGACTAAACAACAACTTTCTGATTGAAGGCCCAGCAAAGACTTTTGTGAGATAATATACATAAAGTACATGGTAAATCTTAGCTATTAATAGTCTGTCTATAAATATTAACTGTTGGTTTGCTAAATGAGATATCTTTGTCCAATAATCAATAATTAACTACACTACCGAAACAGAATGATGTCAGCTTTGACATCCTTGGCATATCAGGTCAAGAAAACCAAAAGGAACTCCTCCAATGGGCTGGATGGATGCCAAGTAGGGATTGATGGCAATACATGGTCAGCAGTAACACAGCAAGAAGAGGCATTTATCAGGGAGGGGAGTTTCTTTTTCACATCATACACTTTCCTAGCTTATAAAACCCAAAGTTCTAAGGGGTCTTTGTGTTCATGGAGTTAAGCACCCTCATTTTCCGGATGAGAAGACCAAAGCTATTGGGGGTCACTTGCTCTGTCAAAGTTCGCAGCAATAATAAGGAAAAGAGCTGGGAAACAAGGCGGGGCCTTGGGTACCAGAGCTAGCACTTTCCTGTATATCACAGCATTATCATACAGTGCTCAGAACCTTAAATGATGTCACACCTCATTGATTTTTGGTTTTTATATGTGATAATGTGAAACTGTTTAGTTCACCTTTCACACTGAGCCAAGATACTGCAGAGAAAATCAAAATGACTCTTTTGGGGCAGATCATCCACTGGCTTTCTCCCAGAGACACCTCCATTTCTTGCTATTTCCAAAAGCCTCTGGCTTTCATAGTCACTCTATGCTGATGACTAAGTGAGGCAAAGGAAGCAAGGTTAGGTTAAACATGGTGTTGTCCCCTGGAGAACTGAGAGAGGGGATCACAAGTGATTAAGTTCTTTCCTAACTTCCTGCTTGCTTTTCAAAGAGCAACTCAGAATGGCTTCCTATTTTCAATTGTCCTAAGTTTGAAAGGAACACAAGATAAGACTATTCACTGTATCAACTGCCTGCACAGATTCTAAGTGATAGAAAGCTCTATGTTTACTTGTGGTAAATAGGAAAGAAGGCAACCTATATACCTTACTTACCCATTGGAGATGGTTGGGACCAAGACCAGGAAGAAGGGTTTTCAATTCATATAAGCATAATTTATGCCTATAGTTATGTATGGCTGTTCATATTTATGTAGATATGTGCATGGATAAAGCTTTCTATGGTTATTAAGTTATAAAGAAGGCGCCAATCTACATGGATGCAGGAACTTCCTTTCTAGGTGCTAATGAATCACAAATTTGGTGACAGGAGTCTAAATGTCTTCAAACACCAAATCTAGGGTTCTTTTAGTATAACATCTCACTTGCAATAAGCATGGTTCTCTTCCCCAGATCTGCTGGTATTTGTGCCCCCCCCTTTGTTCTGATCCCTCATCCAATTCCCCCACTTTCACAACTGAAGCAGTTAAGTAAATTGCAGCTTCCACATAGAAGGTGGGATTGTGTTTAGGGAGTATCAGGTTTGGAATTTCCAATTCATTTTTCCATAGAAACACTGATTCAGGATGGTTTGTTTCTTTAGATTGATTAGTATAATACAAATTCCATCTATGTAGGAATTAACTAGGCTTTTGCAGACTGAGCTGGGATTTTAACAACTCATAAATTGTTTCTAGGAAAGAATAATTTAACAAAGACTAATATAAGGAAAATACTTGCACTACTGTTAGTCTATAAACATAGTTTAATCCTAATCAAAAGGATATATATATATATATATATATATATATATATGTGTGTGTGTACACATATATGTATATACACCTACATTTATGTGCATTAAATACACATGTATGTACACATGTACGCTCACATACATCATATATATACATATATATGTATTATAAACTTATCTAGAGACCTCAACTATTCAATTCAGCCAACATCCATTGTGTCATTAGATAGTGAGCATACAAACACAAAAAGGAAATAGTCCCTGGCCTTAAGGAACATACATTCTAATAACCAGGATATTAATAAGAAGTCACAGAAATGATTGTTGTTGAACTGAAAAAATGGTTGCTGAGCAACCAAAAGAGAGGTCCAAAAATCCTTCCTGGAAGCTCTGGAAACCTATTCATTGGAGAGCTCTTTAAGAATTCACTTAAAGTCGATTTGCCTTTACTTTACAAATAGTTCTAACAAATTGTGTTTTTTGCTTTTGTGAATTAGAGACCATAAATTAGAAAGGTGGGGGAGGGAACACTAGCAGTAGGCATAAGGAGGCAAGGAAAGGATAACGAAAAAGGGGGGGGGGGAAGAACAATAATTTAAGACCATTTGGCAAAGGGACACTTTAGGCACCCCTGAGGACTTTATAGTAATAATTTTAAATGAGGACCCTGTATCTTTAAGCAAAAGGTTTTTGAGAATATCAAGAAAGAAGTTAATGAAAGCATTCAAATCATTTAAAAAAGATTTTCTTTTTTTTAAAAGAGTTAATATTTTGAGTCCTAAAAAGAGTGGGGAGCCTTAATGTTCTGGAAAATGAACTTAGAGAAATGGAGATTGTCCTGAGCATGCCAAATTTAAAAAAAAAAAATCACTGAACCTGTGTTTTCCTAATTTATCTGTAAAAGAACAAGATATTTTGGATGGATGGATGTGTTTATCTGGTCTGAATTCTGTGAATAGCCCTAGTGGCTCACACTTACTTGTGGGGGAGAAAGAGAGAGAGAGAGAGCCAGAGAGCGAGAGAGAGAGCTAAAAACGCTGTCAAATACATTAAAGAAATAAAAGTATCAATGCAAACTGACACTATTAGTAATAGTAGCTTTCAGGCTTAAGTAAATGTCCAAATGAGCTCTGTACAAGCACATTTGTAAATAAACTCTTGATAAACCCAGATGAACCCCCTTTCAGATGGGAACCAGATCGACTCTCTTCCTCCTGTTCTCATTCGTTTCTCCCCTTCAGTGAAAAAGGTAGTTTGCTATCATGCTCACTTCTACCCAAACTGCTTCAAGGAGAGCACTTAATGAGTAAGCTAACTGGATTTTTTTTTTTTTGTTAGTGTTTAAGAATTTTTTTTTCCTAGCAAAAACATGGGCATTTTAGATTTTCTTTCTCTGAGACAGAGTCTCAGTTTTCTCATCTCTAAAATTAGAGATTTAGATTAGAAAAATCTTCCCTTTTAACTCTAAATCCTAGGAACCTAATTTGCTACTAGGTTATTGGTCCTGGATGGACAATTTCTTGTCCTGATGACGACTGACCAGTTCTATTGTGAATAGACTTTGATTAAGCATTTATCACATCACCATCATAATAGCTAATATTTACTTAGGGCTTACTCTGAACCAAACATTATGCTATGTATGAAAAGTCTTTGGGCTACAAAGAAAATCAAATTAGGCCCCTGCCCTCAAGGAGCTTATATATATATATATTTTTTTAAGATGAACTTTTAATAAATGCTTTCATCAACCTGTTAAGTCATATAATTACAAAACAGTTCAAAAAAAAAAAAACACCAAATTTGTTATTTTTTTGTTGTTGTTGTTGTCGAAACAGGGGGAGGGGACAGAGAATTCATTCACTATATAAATAATATCTGACATTTCATTGGGACTCTAGACAAAGGACTTTCCCCAAATAACCCCAATATGAAATCCCCAACAAAACCAAAATCACCAGATTTGATGAGGAGCTAACATTCTAATAGAGGGGACAACATATACATAAATCAGTACATACAAGATAAATAAGTAGATTGAATGTAGCTTTGGAGGGGAAGAAATGGAGTGAATAGAGGGAGAAATAATACAAGAAAAGTCACTAAAAGACTGAATTTCTTAATTTATAAATGGGGATAACATCTGCCTGCTCTACTTCTCATGATTATTGCAAAAATAATGAGAACATGATTAATAGGATCTTGGGTAGTTTTTGGACCATATAGTCAATCTCCTCATTTTGGAGATGAAGTAACTTGCTTAGGGTTACATGGTGATTGAAGGAATTAGGACTTAAAAGGTCTCCTGGCTCAAATTCAATATCCCCTTCTCAAGATCACGTTATTTCCCTTCCCAAAGGGATTAAAGACAAATGGAATTAAAACTATAAAGGATCCCAGAAGTCATGGAGTGCAATCCAATCATTTTACAGATGAGGAAATTTAAGGGAGATGATACTGTGATCTCTAAATGAGTCAGCCTATTCCCACTGTCAACCATATCATACACTAAAGGAGGGCTAATTCCTAGCAGTGTCTTGTTAGCATATCTAAGGCATAGTCAACTGTCATCATGTGGGTGTTCATGGAGATATGCATGTGAGTTTGTTTTCAACTTGAATCCTCCCTAACTCTCTAGATCCTGACCTTACTTCCCCTCACCTCACCCTTTTAAAAAGCCTTCTTCACTCACAACTTTCTGCTAAATAACTTTTGATTTTCCCCATGGGCCTTTTTACAATAATAAAGAACACTTTTTGTCTTTGAAAATGCCTTTGACTTTTTGACATTTTGAACTGCTCTCCCAGTATCTGCTACTTCATCAAAATGATTTACAAAAGGACCAGGATTGAGGCAGGAAGTTTAATTGGGAGGCTTTGCAGGTGAGAGGTGATGAGGACTTGAGCTAGAATGATAGTGAGAGAAAAAGTGAAGAGAGAAAAGGACAGCTATGCTGTAGAGGTAAAAATAATCAGATTTGGAAACCGAAGGATATATAGGGTTAGTAAACATGAGGAATTATGAGAGTGAAGGGTGAAGTGCCAAATTAGAAACTGGAAAGATGGTGGTGTTGTCACCAGAAATAGAGCAGAATAAATATGTTGTGGACCAGTTTGGAATTAGGGAAAAATAAATAAGATAAAACATAAAAAGTAGCATATTTACTTACTTGAGGGTCTTTAGTAAAAAATGACATACTTTTTTATTCTTTTCCCTAAAAATATATATAGCTTAAAATCCTTAAGTAAAATGAAGGAAATAAAAAGTGATATCATCTTTCATTTTAAAATATTTCCTAATAAACATCAGCAATAAGGCAGAAGCTATTTCCCTTTATACAGAAACATTTAAAGGTGAAAGCTTTCTGAATCAAGTCTTATATTAATAAAGAAAGTAAATTGCATTTAGGGTTTTTGGAAGCTCCACCCAGCTGCCCAATGATACCTACTTTTACCTATGTATAATTCATTTAGTTGAGAGGCAGAAATGACAATGTAAACAATGCTACAACATAATTAATGAGCTAAGAACACAGACTCATACAAATCTGGAATATCAATGCTGACATCAATATCATTTAGCCTAACCAGAATGCATTATTAATCATAACAGAAGCACTGTTCCATACTTTACCCAGCTTTATTAATATTGTGTCTCTTCAGAATATATGCTGTAGAAAAATTCAGGTGGGCTATTAGTCCCTGGGCATTCATAAATTCTCATGTGGGAATTGACCACATTAAAAAAAAAAAAAAGTCTTGACATTTTCCCTAATATATATTTCTACGGTCTAAAGTATTTTGTGCTATTTTTTTCCATATTATGTAATAGCCCCAAATCTATATAGTGGAATCATTTAAAAAAAAATAACTTCACATAAAGCAGTTTCCATTTTTAATGCAGAATTTCCTTTCTTGGGCCTTCACATAGTGGTCTGAACAAATGGTAGAATTTTCCCTCCTACTATATATAAAGCTATCTGACATGGGCTGTTTTTATGATTAGTGGCAGGGAGAGAATGCCTCATTAACTCTCAGAATTTCCTATAACCATAAACATCTCATAAATAATTCATTTTGTGTCCTATATGTATCCCTAGTGCTATGGAATATGGTTACACAGCAAAGGATTATAACAATTCATACGAAAAGCCTAAAAAATTAATTAAGCACCTAAACCATATGAAATAAAACCATGAAAATATTGCTTTACACCAAATTTTGGAAACTCAGAAATTGCTTCAGAAACAGAATTAAGTTAAATCTCAGCCTTGGTCCTACTGGGATCTCTTGAATAAGCATTTTACTTAACTTTTTAGGTCACTAAGTAAAATGTTAGATATTAACTCATTTGACTTGAATATATATATAAATAAAATTTATCTATCTATATATGTTTTTTTTTTTTTTTTAATAGCAGAATGATGCCTAATAGACATAAGGGGAAAAGTTGCACCTAACCACTGGGCTGTGTATAAACTAGGAACATTCAAGAAATATCTTGTTCAGATTTAGAACCCCAGTGACTTGTCTAGGGATTTTCCTCTTCATAGACTGGACTTCAGTTATCAGTTTGCTTGCTTGTTTTGTCTCTTTGGGATTTGACATACTTTTAGATTTAAATGAAAGCAGTAAAATGGTGGAACATCAAAGTGCCTTCACATGAGGGTACAGAAAATTCAAGTATACCATGGAAAAGAGGGAAACAGTAAATATATATACATACAGATGTAATGTATGGATATGTACATATTATATACACACACATATATACACACGTGCACACACACACACGTTTATATAATCTCATGCTTTACTGAAATAAGTTTTGAGGAGTAGGCAAAAGACCATTTTTGTATTTCCTATGAGGCACACCAAGGTCTCCAATGAACTAATGTTGAGAGTAATTGAGGAAAACAAGATGTAGCACATGTGTATATGTTAATACCTTCAGTGGGCTTGAATTTTTGTTTTTCTTCCCGGGTTATTTATACCTTCTGAATCCAATTCTCCCTGTGCAACAAGAGAACTATTTGGTTCTGCACACATATATTGTATCCAGGATATACTGGAACCTATTTCTGTCTTCACATCCCCTAGCATGATATCTGGTACTTAGCAGGTGCTTACTAAATGTTTGCTAATTGATAGTGGATGTGAGTAGGATCCAACATGGTACCGATGAAGAGTTGCAGATGAGAACTGATGTAAAGGATGTCAGACAGCAAAGAGATGTAAGGTAGAGAAAAAGGATGGATCGCTGAATAAGGACTATCTACATCTTTAGCCCCTGTACTAAAAGCCTATTAGTATCTACTTTATCAGGAAATCTGGAGCATGGATTCTTAATCTGGGGTCCACAGACACTCAAAGGTACAGAGAGAGATTTCAGGAAATTCATGAACTTGTTTGGGAATAATTACACTTTTATTTTTACTAGCTTCTATCTGAAATTTAGCAGTTCTTTCCATTATGAATGTAGCTGACAAATCTTATTCTGGGAAAAGTGAAAGACTTCACTACTAGGCACCCCCAAGTATACAGGACACAAAAAGTAGTTAAGAACCTCTGATATAGAGGAAGGCCTTAGGCACACTGGGTAAAGCTCCTCTGAAGGATTTATAGGTATTCCCACATTGATGAGGTCAAAGATCTACTAGAGCATCAAAGAATTCTTTTAGAACTACCTCTTGTATGATTTTTGGCTTACAGATAGTCAAATTTTATGGACAACTCATTCAGTGTCCCTTCTGTGATTATTTCAGGCAACTAATAAAGTAGCCCTCCTTAAGATAAAAAATAAAAATAAATCCATGAGATAGCTAAGAGGCCAGAAATCACTACCACTTCCAGAGAATTGTAGACCTTCCCCTCTCAGAGCACTCAGCATCATTATTTGAAAAGGAGACCCAGACCTGTTCACGTGTATAATATATGGTTTTATTTTCAATACCAACACAGTAACCACAAGGACAGCAAGAGGACCATGATGGCAATAATACGGAAAGCATTCTTTGACAAGGCCAGCTGGCCAATTCACATGACGGCGTGGACCTGGAACAGGTTCATAGCATACACTGGAGAACACAGACCTTAAATATATACCAGTTGCAAACGTGGTGTGCTTTATGACAGTTTTCCTTTCATGATGTGATGGTTAATATTTATTTACAGCTCTTCAAAATCATGGCCACTTGTGTTCATTGCTTCTGGGTGCATGACTCTTCCCATGAACAAGATGGTACCTACAACAGAGTGAGGGAAAGACAAATAAGAATTTTATCAAAAAGAGTGGGTGAGAGCCACTTTGATGTCTTTGATTATGATTTATAAGGGGTCGATCATTTATTAAAGCTAGTTATTATTTATATAAATAATTTAAATGTATATTACATTTATATAAATTTATTTCCATAAATTTTATAATATAAATTTATAAGATAAATATATATTTATAAAAATTGATTGTGTGCTAAGTACTTACTAGGGATACACAGAATTCTCTAAGAGCTTACCATTAAATGAAAGAGACAAAATGTAAATATAGAAAGCAAACTGCATACAGGATAAATAAGAAATAATTAACAGAGGAAAGGGATTAGGATTAAGAGGAGTTGGGGAATGCTTCCTGTAGAAAGTAGGATTTTAATTGGGACTAAAAAGGAAACCAGGGAGGTCGGTGTTGAGAGCAGAGTCGGGAGAGTGCTCCAGGCATGGTGGACCCCCAGAAAAAATGTGCAGAGGGGAGAGATGGAAAGTTTAGAGTAAGAGCCAGCAGGCTGCTGTCACTGTATCAAAGTCCAGGTTAAGTAGTAAGGTGTAAGAAGACTGGAAAGGTATGAGGGAGCTAGGTTAGGAAGGGCTTTGAATGCCAAATAGAACATTCTGTATTTGATAGTGGAGGCAAGTGGGAGCCAATGGAAATCATTGAGTAATGGAGTAGGGTGTCCTGTACTTAGGAAAACCACTGTAGTGGTGAGATTTGAGGTAGGCAGATGCTCCAGCACGTATTGCCAAGGTGAGAGGTGATTAAGGCATGAGGGAGAGGGCTGGGTCAGAGGAGAGAAGGGGACATATTTGAAAGATATCACAAAGGTAAAATGGATGAACCTTGACAACAGCTTGGATTGGGGAAGGTACAGTGAGAGATGGTGAGGAAACCAGGATGCTACTGCCAATATGACAGATATAAATTTCACAGAATTATAGGATTTGAGAGTTGGAAAGGCCCTGGGTATCCATTAACTTCAGGTGTATTTAACCTTTTTTTTGTGACAGACTGCCCTTTGGCAGTCAAGTAAAGTCAATGGACCCCTTCTCAGAATAATGTTTTTAAATTTTTGAAGGAAATACCAAATTTTGCTTAAAGGTTAGTGAAAATTAGGATGTAATTTTTTTTTTCCAGTCCAAGTTTAGAGATCCCTTGAAAGCTATGGTCCATGAATCTTAGATTAAATAATCCTGATAAATTCTATTCCATGCATGAAAATTTATTTTCAGTTTCTTTTTGTCCTCTAAAATACTCTTGAAAGTATTTTGAAAGATAAAAAAACCCCAAATTTTATTTATATTTATTATTTTATAAATTATATTCCTTTATCATTTATATCTCTGCAAATAGGCAAATAAACATATGCTTTGAAGCTACATGTGGTTATATATAAACCCCTCTAAAAGATCTCAGACAATGAGGAGCCCAATGCAATATCTTTTCAGATCTGGGAGAGATTCAGTGTGACTCGTTAACAAAGGTTCACCACTTATGACTTACCTGTTCTCCTATTCCTGATAAGGAAAAAGAATGGATGGTCAACAATAACTTGGGGATAGAGCACTGCCATGCGACTAATGGCAATCATTCCTGCAGAGAAGAAGGGAAAAGTGGACAGATGGTTACATAGGTTCATCACCTGTGTCAACAAACTGCTATGATGCACCAGAATAGGTTTAAAAGTGTCCAGAATGATCTCTGCTCTTATCAAAAAATCCTTAGGTTTAAAAGTGTCCAGAATGGTCTCTGATCTCACCAAAAAATTATTCTTGCTCTGTGTTTGTATCTCATCAAGAAATAGGACTAACAATCTCATCTAAGTAAAATAGGGGTCCAGAGTAATTACATGTCTACTTATGCTCTAAGAATGATTAAAAATGACAAGGGGTGATTTATGTCCAATGTTGCAGAAGTCACTAATAACTTAATGGAAATGAGAGGCCTTAAGCAAGTCCTAGCAGCTATTCCTTTGCAAAAGAAAGGGGAAAAAGGTTAACATTCTGCCTTGCTTAAAAGTGTACTCCATGATTCACAACAAGTAACAGCGCAGTTCACTGTCTCTTGGGGAAGAGTCCTATGGGCATTCTTAGGGAGAAAGACCTTTGTGTTTTCCAAAGATGTGACAGATTAATTTCTTTTGAACCAAAAAAAAAAAAATCTAGAATTCTTTTTAACACGAAATACATGTCAAATGGCAAGTTCTACTTACAGGGTTAGTTTCTTCTACAAGGTTAGAATAATGAAGAGACGGGCGTCAAAGGACTGTTCTATTCTCGCTCTAAAATACACAATCCTATAGTTTGTGATGGCTGTATTCATCGATACAGTTTTGATTCTAATATTATAAATATCTAAATTATATTCCTTTATCATTTATATTTCTGCAAATAGGCAAATAAACATACACTTTGAAGCTACATAAGGTTATATATAAACCCCTCTAAAATTTTGAAGACGGTCTTCTGAAGTTTCCATGCTGCCCCATTCTCCTAACCAGTTTATCTTGGTTCTGATTCAATTGTCCACAAGATTATGTGAAACTCCAAGGGTCACATATTGTCAAGATTTGAATCTAGGACTTTTGCTTCTAAACCCAACACCATTAAAAACCCAGGGGCTACACTGGTAGAGACCAGAAAGAAGCCAAATGAAGAAATTTTGTCCCAACATACCATATTTCTGGTAAATACAATAAAAGCCTGTAAATAAAAATCTACTGTATTCGACTGGGGAAGAGGGGAAGATCCTTGATTACAACTCATAGAAGTCAGGAGTGCCTATGGTTCTATGGAAATAAGACAAAATAATGCTTATTATGTCCCAGTCATTCTTTTAAATACAAGCAACAAGATGGCTTCTGCCCTCAAGAAGGTTACAATATAATGGGGAAGGTGACAAAAAACCCAGGGATGTAGTGTTATTAGTGAAGGTACTCAGCAAGGGAGGATGATGTTGAAATTCAGAAAGCCTTGAAGCATAGGAAAGAGAGGACTAAAGGTTGGCCCATCTGGGTCTCACTAGAAAGAACTCAAGGGCCAACAAAGCATGTCCCAGGGTGAGAAGGTCACAGGGGATGATGAAGCATGAAGGCTCCAGGAGGCATTCACCAACAGGAGAAAGGTCATTTTTAGCATTATTGAGGTGACATCATTTATACCAGAGAAATCTTTTTTTTTTTTTTTAAAACACAATATTTTATCTTCCATCTCATGTTACTGTTTATGTGCCTAGTCAGAAAACAATAACTTCCCAGTGATGGGAGAAGCAATGTCCCCAATTCCCCAATCACTCCAGAGCAAAAATGAAAATTAAAGATGCAACACAGCAAGAAAATCCATCTTGATAAACTGCTGCCAAAGCCTTCCTACCACTCATTAGAGGCCAAGTGGGGAAGGGAGGAATGGTTTAACAGGGCACTCGAGACCCGGCCCAGACCACTCATCATCTCCAGGAAATGATGCCTTGTTCAGCACTCGCTCTGTCCTGGAGTCCAAATCTAAATCAGATCAGCTTTTTGGCACGATCTTGGAAAGTGTGTATATGTGGGTGGATGAGCTCCCTTTGGGGTATTAAAAAAAAGTGGGCTGAAAACAAAAAGCCTGGCATGCTGGATTTTCATTTCATTTCTTAAAAAGAGAACCCAGTACCTGAGGCAGCAGCCGCTTCGGAGCCTTCCTCATTAACCTCGATGAAGGACTTGTGGACCGCTCGGGCCAGGAAAATCTCCTTGTTGTCTGGGAAAAAATAAGAAAAGAGAAGTATGTTTATGTTTTTATAGCAGAGGCAGAGAGTAATTCTCCCCCAAACACCATGAAACAACAGAACGGTTTAGTCTGAAATGAGATTTTCCTGAGAAAAATGTTTCCTTGCTCATTTTTTCTTACTTTGCTGATAATGTTAGCATCCTTAGTCTTTTGGCTTACCAGCAGAAGGGAAAATGAGGTAGTGTTAGCACCTGAGGGCTTCATCCCAAGAGATAAAATTCATAGGAAAAAGGTAAACGTAAAAGTTTAAAAATGTAAAACTTAAATTTAAAAAATGTAAATTTTTTTTTCTGATTTTAAAATGGGGAGGAAAAAAAGGAAATGGCATCAAAATTCTACCAAAACTAAAGGTGGAACGTCCTTCAGTGCATCCCAATCACCAGGCATGGAGTAAGGAGTTCAAATCTAGTCTTAGACAGCTACTAGCTGCGCGACCCTGGGGTAAACTTAAACCTTGGTCTGTTCCCTCATCTATAAAATGTAATAACAGTCCCCATGTTACAGAATTGTGACGAGCAGATGAAGTAATAAATGTAAAGTACTTGATGCAATACCTGGTAGGTAGGGCTACAGAAATATTATTATTATTACTACTAGCTACTATTTTTTCTCCTAGTTTCTATTATTATTATTATTGATTTCACAATTGGAAAAACATCCATATCCTACCTCAGACAGTTACTGTTTGTGTGACACATGAACTTAGGAAGGTCATTTAACCATTCACTACCAATGAAAACAGGGGGTTGGACTAGATGATATTCTTTACAATGCTGGGCCCATAATCCTAAAATAACTCTTGGGGAAAAGTGCATGGGGCATAAGATCAGTTTCCTGTCATTTGTGATCCTGTATCTAGGGATTCTGCCTAACTGTTTTTCTATATAATAAAAAAAGGAATTTTGGATAGCAAGAATGGTATATGTCACCTCTAAAGTTTTTTTCACCTTTAAATCTATAGTCTTGAAATGTCTATATTGGAAAAAAATTAAAGCCATCAATACAATCTTAATTTAAGCACATTAAAAAAATTATTCCATTTTCTTTTCTCAAATGCTTTATGGCAATAATAAGTTGTAGACATTTGTGGGAGAGAGATTTAATAAAATCAAATAAACTTCAATTTGTTTGGCATTTTTGTTGTTGGAGAGGACAGAGGATTTAATCCAGGGCTGTGATTTAACTGATGCCAGGAACTTCTGGTGTGAAAAAGCCCTGCAAGAATACTTCCTAGGTCACTGAAAGATTAAGTAATTTGGCCACAGTTTCCTCATCTGGTCTTTCTGACTCTCAAGCTCTTCCTCTATCCATTACACCTGATCGTCTCTGCACTGCCTTTTAAAGAAGTTCTTTCAAAAACAAAATTGTGAAATGGTATTCTCAGCTTTTGTTTCATCCTGTTAGAAACATGGAATTAATCTCTAACAATCCACCTTTCACTCTAGCTCCTTCCCCAGGAGGGCATTTCAGACCTTCCACACTTTTCTAATATCATCAGAAATCACCTCTGTTGTCAGTCCTTAACAGTAACTTTTTGAGCTTCGTTTTCTTGGTGAATTCCCTTTGTAACTTATTAGTGTGAGTTTTGAGAAAACCTCTTCATCTCTTCAGGGTCCAACTCTTCTTCTTTCCACTCAACTCCAGAAAAGAAAAAGAAAAAAAAAATCTTATCCCAAAAACCAATGCTGGAACTTAGGATAACTCCATTTGGTTCCACTTCAAGTGATTCATTTTGAAATCATGAAGAGCTATTTTGGGAGGAAGCTGGAGGAGCCTTCTCCACATGACCAGGCTGAAGCACTACTCCACTGGGGGAGATGTGTAGGCAGCGACTTATTGGGATCCTGTGAGACAGAAATTTCAGGCTTGGGTCATCCACAGCCTCAGGTAGGTCATTCCTATGCAGGAAGGAGACCATGGATAGCAGTTTCAAGGCATCTGTTGCCCAGCCACTTGCTTATCTTCAGTTAGTCAATAAATATTTATTAAGCATCTACTATATTCTAGATACAGTGCAAAACACGCGAGCATCAGAATAATTTCATTGTTACATCGATATTATGAGAAGAAAATATCTCCATTTCCTAGGACCAAGATGGCAAAATAAGCAGTAAAACACTGGACTCTCATGTTCATTTCCAAACAATCATAAAACAATACCCCCAAAACAAATCTTAGAATTATCAAAAAGACAGGGTTGAAACAATTTTTTTTTTTTTTTTTAATCCCAAGAAACTTGGCAAGTCAACAGCAAACCACTTCAGCAAATCAGTGGGAGATCCTGAGCCCAGCAGGTAAATTCCAATACCAGGAACCTCCACATGACACAATGGGAATGGTCAAACTACAGCTCCAAGAACAGCAACACACTTCAGCATAGACTCAAGAGAATAGGCAACCTCCGTTGGCTAGACCTTTCCATGCTTCAGCATATCCCTGGGCAAATGCAAGAAACATACCACTCTCCTTATGAGGGCCTAAGCTAACAGGGAGCCACCAGCACTGCTCCTTCCTCCCTCCACTCCCACCTCCAAATTTCAGCATAGCTCTGGGCAAACAGACTCCAGCAGCCAGAATGCCCCTTTTCCCCTTACCTCATTCCAATGAAAATACAGAAACACCTCACTGGCTAGACCCAGAACTAGGGTCCTGACTTAGAATATTTATGAAAATAAAAATTACTTTGATTAACAGATCAGGAAATGGAATGTCTAAATAAACCCATTTTAGAAAAAAAAAGAAACTGAACAAGTCATTATTGAACTACCCAAGACAAAATTTCCTAGGTTAGATGGAGTCACAAATTAATTCCACTGAACATTTAAAGAATAAATAATTCTAATACCATATACACTATTTTGAAAAATATGTAAAGGTGTCCTACTAAACTTTTATGATGCAAATATGGTGCTGATACCTAAGGCAGGAGCAGCTAAAATAGAGAAAGAAAATTATAGAGCGATTTCCCTAATGAATATCGATGCAAAAATTTTGAACAAAATACTAGCAAGGCAACCACAGGGATTAAACACTATGACTAGGTGGGATTTACACTAGGTGGGAATTCAGGATTGGTTCAATATCAGGAAAACTATCAATGTAATTGGCTATATCAATAACTAAAATAAATCATATGATTATATCAATAGATGCTGAAAATCATTTGACAAAATACATGATCCATTCCTATTAAAAAAAACACTAGAGAGCATAAGAATAAAGAGAGTGTTCCTTAAAATGATAAGCAATATCTATCTAAAAACATCAGTAAGTATTATCTGTAATAGAGATAAGCTAGGAGCCTTTCTAGTAAGATCAGGAGTGAAATAAAGATCCCTGTTATCACCACCATTATTCAACACAGAACTAGAAATGCTAGCTAAGGCAATAAGAAAAGGAAAAGAAAAAGGAAATTGAATGAATTACAATAAGCAGTAAGGAAACATAACTATCTCTCTTTACAAATGATATGATAATATACTTAAAAAACTCTAGAGAATCAACTAAAAATACTTTTAATAATTAACAACTTTAGCAAAAGTTGCATGATATATGATAAATTCATAAACATCAGTAATTCTTTTTCTGACCAACAGAGCCCAGCAGCAAGAAAAAGAGAAATTCCATTTAATATAAATTTAAACAATATAAAATACTTGGGAGTCTACCTGCCAAGTTAAAGCCAGGAACTGTATGGATATAATTACACCACACTTTTCATACAAATAAAGTCAGATTCAAACAACTGGAAAATATTAATAGTATAGGCTGAAACAATATAACGAAAAATTACAATTATACTTAAGTTTCTTGATTCAGTTTCATACCAAACTACCAAAAATATTTTATAGAGCTAGAAAAAATAATAACAAAATTCATCTAGAAGAACAAAAGATCAAGAAGATCAAGTTAATGGGAAAAAATACAAAGGAAGATGGCCTAACAATATGAGATTTAAAACTACATTAAAAAGCAATGATCATCAAAACTGCTTGGTACTGGCTAAGAAATAGAGTAGTGGATCATAGATTAGGTATACTGGACATAGCTGGCATTTGGTAAATCCAAAGACCCCAGAATCCCCTTTAGGATAAGAACTTACTATTTGACAAAAACTTCTGGGAAAATTGGGAAACAAACAAGGAATAGAGCAACCAGTCAAACAGAATTGTTGAAGACCTTAGCTTAAAAAGGCCAAAGTCTTCCATTTCATTCAGGGCCATCTCTAGTTGTCAATCTATATCACACCACTGGACCCAGATGGCTCTGGAGGAGAAGTGAATCAAGTGATCTTGCACAATCAGTCCTCCCTCTCTCAAATCCAATTCACTTCATGTCATGGCATCACCTCCCTGATGTAATGGTCCTCTTTGAGAATGAAGGACAAAACAATAACTACCACCATCTACAAGATAAAGTCAAAATGGCTAAATAATTTAGATATAAAGGATGACAACATAAGAGCAAAGCATAGTTCACTTGTCAGATTTATGAAAGACAGAGACAGAGAGACAGTTATGAAATATAAAATAGATAATTTGATCATATTAAAAGGCTTTGACAAAACTAAACTAATGCAACCAAAATAAAAAGCAAAACAGGAAGCTGGGAAACAATCTTTATAGTAAATTTCTTTGATAAAAGTTTAATTTTTCAAATTTATATAAGCCATTTTCCAACAGAAAAATTGTTAAAGGAGATGAACAGGCAGCTTTTGGATAAAGAAATCAAAGATATCTGAAGGCTTATGAAGAATTGCTTTAAATCACTGTTGATGAGAGAAATGCAAATCAAAATGGTTCTGAGGTACCACTTCATACCTATCAGAAAAGGAAAATGACAAATATTGCAGAAGATGTGGAAAAATGGGCATACTAATGCATTGTTGGTGGAGTTGTGAACTGATCTGATTCTTTGGAAAGCAATTTGGAACTATATCCAAAGGGCAACCAAACTGTGCATACCTTGAGCCAGTAATACTTCTACCAGGTCCATTATTCCAAAGAAATCATTTTTTAAAAAGGAAAAGGACCTACATTGGCAAAAATATTTCTAGCAGTCTTTTCATGGTGACAAAATATTGGAAATTGAGGGAGATCCCATCAATTGGGGAATGGTTGAACAAGCTGTGATATGTGAATTTAAAGGAATACTCTTATGCTATAAAAGAGCAATTTGGGAAGATTTGTATGTTCTCACATAAAGTGAAATGAACAAAACCAGAAAAACATTAATATACAGTATCAGCAGCACTTGTGTGAATGTCAACTATGATTGACTTATCAGCAACACAGTGATTCAAGGCAAATACAAAGGACCCACGGAGGAAAATGTTACCCATATCCAGATAAGAAACTGATGGACCATGAATGTAAATTGAAGCATATTTTTTCACTTATTTTATTCTTTCTTATGTTTTTCCCCCTTTGATTTATTCTTTCACAACTGTGACCAATATGGAAATGTTTTACATGATAGCACACATATGACCTATATCAAATTGCTTACCATTTCAAGGGAGGGAATAGAAGGAAGATGAAAATTTGGAACTCAAAAAATGAATGCTAAGATTATGTGATTTACTATAATTGAGGAAAAATAAAATACTATTTTAAAAGAAGAAGAAGAAAACATACTAACAGCATTTTTAATGTCCTCAATGCATATCTGTGAATGCTAGTGTTGCCATCCCCCTTCAGCTGATGAGGAAATGAATTTTTTGAGAAGTGTCATGATTGGTTTTGGCTAACAACTTATATTTTCAGTGGAGAACATATACTTTTTTTTTTTTGAGTTTTCATTGATTTTCTTTTTTATATAAGGCTTTTTATTTTCAAAACATGTGCATAGATAGTTTTCAACATTTACCCTTGCGAAACTTTGTGTTCAAATTTTTTTTCTCCCTTCTTTTCCCCCACTCCTTCCCCTAGAGGGAAAGTAATCCAATACATAACATATACTTTCAAATTACTAATGTTATAGTTTTGACAACATCATTATCATCTGTTTCCTCTTGTACATTTTCCCCACTGAAATGAATTTTAACACTAAGACAAAATAAACTGCTCAAATGCATAGTTCTTTCTTTGGCTTTAGTCATCCAAAGAAAAAAATCCTGAAATGTTCCAGAATAGGGTTTCTGACTGTTTTTGTCTTATGGATGTCTCTCACAACAATGTTTTAATTTTATAAAATGCATAGGATTAAAAAATAATTTATATATAAAATTGGAGGGGCTAGACAGAAAAATGTAGGACTAAGACAAAACCAGAAGAGAAAGTACCATGTGGTCAGATTCCTTTCTTTCTTCCTTCCTTCTTCACTTCCTTTCTTCCTTTCTTCTTTCCTCCCTTTCTTCCTTCCTTGTTTCCTTTTTCCTTCCTTCCTTCCTCTCTTCTTTGCTCCCTTCTTTCCTTTCATATTTGGCAGCTGATCTCTATTTATTAGTTTTACAGGGCTTTTCACTGGCCTTCCTCTTGGTCTTCTTACCATGTACTCAGATTCTCTTCCTGCTTTATCTTAGGAGCAATCTTATACTGGATGTCTCCAGTGAAACTGCCGGTCTACTCTTAAGGTTCATCAAAAAAGGGGTCAATCACTTGCAGCATTGACTAGCTCACCTAATTCTTCTTCCAAGTCTCCTACAAGTCATCAGAAGCAGACTACATATTCACATCCAGCACAGTACCCATGCTTAATACTTATGGACAGAGTGACCAAAAACAAAGGTTAAAAAAAAAAAGACTCCAATTTTACAGAAGCACTTGTGCTTCAAATTGTTGACAGTGATAGGTCAAATTAATTCCAAGTAAGCATGAGACTGAGTAGGTACTTTGAGAAGAAAAACTATAGCATGCCTAGTGATGACCTAGCACCTAGGTAGGGAGCTGGGCAAAGAATGAAAATTCTTTTGAATTTTCTTCGAAGGGCAGAGCTAAGAAGTACTAAACTAAGCTTGTGAATATCCATGTGGGAGACTTACAAAAGGAAACTCTGGCCCAGTCAGTCCTATAGCCCAAAAGTGCCCCTAAAATCTCCCCAGGAGGATTTAGTCCATTCTATAGCTCATTAATTTCAGACAGAACTTCTCAAGAGTCTTCATCACATTCTCTCCTGATACTTTATGGGCATCACAAAAAGAAGGAAATCAAGGATGAATTCATAATCAAACCTGATAATACCAGATGCTGAGTTGTGTTCTGATTATGCAAACATTTCCTTGCCTCCTGTACCATCACAAACATGAGAAGGGTTCTTAGATTCTGAGTTTCCTTAGAATTTGGATGTTGACTTTATGGGACATGTTCGATCACAGAAATTTTTAAAGATCATCTCTAGCTTTCAATAAAGCCCCTTGAGATTTGCAGCTCTGGCAAAAGTCAGCACACAAAGCTCTTTTCTGAAAGAATCAGGAAAAATTACAAGAGGGTGATGTAAAAGTCCTTCAAGGATAAATTCACAGCATGGCACTAAAAACTGATTTGTGTGTGGCTTTTGCTGGGTCTCTCTAATTTCTTTATTTTATCCAACCTTTTATTATTATTAAAGCCTAGATTTTATGCCAAAAGATTTAGTGCTTGCTCTCTCTCATGCTCTGGGGAGCTCAAAGAGATTCATTTATTAATCCAAAGGCTGACAGTTGTTAGACTCCATTATATACACCACACCAAACGTACACACACATGTACATATGCACCCCCCAAATCTCTCTCTGCAACTACTACTCTCAAATAAGTCCTTTCAATGAGAATTTAAAGAAGAAACTCTCTCAGCATTTTCTCTAATTCCTCACTCAACAAGATTTTTTGCTGTGTTCCAGATTAAGGGGAATAGGGCGGCATGAACACAGACACAGAGACAGTGGGAAGTAGTGTATAAAACATTGGACTCAGAATCATGATGATATGTGAGTCCAAATCCGCCTTGGACACTTAATAGCTAGGTGACATTGGATAAATCACTTCATCTCTGAGTTCCAGTTTCCTCAGCTTTAAATTGGGATGACAATAACAAAAACTTTTCAGAGTTATTGTGAGGTTAAAATGCTATGCTATGTATAAACTAAAAACTAAATAATTTAGACTATTCTGTCTAAATAGACACATAATTACTATACAGACAGCACCTATAATATGATTGTAGGATGATGGGAAGAAGCTCAGAAAATGGGAGACATCAATAGCTCACTCTCCCAGACTCTTTACCTTCTGCTTTTGAGCACACACAGGTCTCTCCAAAACTAAAAGAGCCTGCTATTAGTTCTTGTCCTACTCACCTACCATCCCATTTCCCTCTTCCCTTTGATGTCTGAAATATCTGACAATACCAATATCCGATGCCCCTACCTCCTCATCCCTTTCTAATATGTCCTTTCCAACTCCATCATTCTATAAAATGTCTGTTGAAGACAAATTCAATGGAGGTTAGACATGTTTTTCAGGAAAAGTGACCTGGCAGGTATACACATAGCATGACAATGATACTAGAAAGTGACATTTGCTTTTCCAAAAGGCTGGTTGACCTTCAATCAGCTTTTCCCTGAATCTCCCAGATTAATAGTCCTGAGGACCATTTCCAATGATGCAAGCAGGGTATTCTAGAAGGGTCTGTTCTTGATAAACCCATGAAGGCTTCTGGTAAATCATAAATAGGGAGTGTTCCGAGTGACAGAGTGACCTAACCTTCAATGCACAAAAATACCCGTGACATGCCTAAAGAATGCTTTTAAAGAAGGAGAGGGCAAAGATGGGAAGACATGCTGAGAGTCTACTGCCATAGTTCACAGGGGTTATGATGAAAGTTTGGCACAAAATGATATAGATGTGAATAAAAAGAAGGGGATAGACATAAGAGATCATTAAATAAAAGAATTCTGCCAAAAGACCTGAAAACAATGAAGAAGAGATGGATGTCTCCAAGATCACTCTAACAGAAAGGTGACATCAAATTTTCTACTTGTAACACTGGACAGAAAGAGTGAAGTCAGGGGAAGAGGCAAATTTTAGGGCAAGGATAAATCAAGAAAGGATTTCTAATGGGGTGGGAGGAAGGAGATATACAGTTGGTAGAAACTGACAATGATGGGAAAAAAAGATTCAAAAGAAGAGTGTCAAGGAAACATTGAAAAAGAAACAAAAGAGAACAGAAGTCCCACAGGGGATCTAGACAAGCAGAACAGCTTTATTACTATCATGCTAAATTTAAAATGCACCAAAAAAAATCCAAATATATATGATATAGACATTCACACCTCTATCTGAAATTCCCATTTTTGTTGTTTGGATATTTAAAAATCCATATTTGTTACAATTTATAATAAAAAAAATTAAGTAAAAATAAGTAGATTGGTTTGGGCACAGTGATTTTATGGTACTATTGGCATAACTACATAAAAAGGTCATTGAAAATGGAATTCTGAAGTTTGGGGGAGAAATCATATCTAGACAGATGAAAGTCATCATGGTTGGATTGGAAGAATTGCATTGGAATTATTTCCCTTTGCATTTGGATCCAATTGCATTGGAATAAATGAGATTATGATAGAAAAAGAGAGTCATCAAGGTTAACAGGTGACACCAATCTAAAAGTCTTTTTGGAAGAACAGAGACAAAGAACAGTTAGAAGCAGAGAAGGAAAATAGGGGATTATAGGACTTGAAAGCCAGAAAGGAGAATGGACTTGTGTTCAATAATATCATACGCTACAGAGATGTCAAGGATAATAAGGAGTGGGGGAAAAAAAAAAAAAACTATTGGATTTGCTTTATATTTATATATAGAATTACATATATATATATATATATATATATATATATATATTGAGAGAGAGAGAGAGAGAGAGAATATAAAACATATAGAATAGAATATACATAGAAGAGATGGAATGGACATGTCAGGAAGTGATGAGGAGGTAGAAGCCTCAGATTTTGGTGCTGTCAAATAGTTCAGGCATCAAAGGGAAGAGGGAAATGGGATGGTAGATGAGTAGAACAAAAGAGCTAATGGCAGGCTTTTTTAGGACTGGAGAGACCTGAGTGTCTTTAAAAAGAAGATAAAGAATGAGGGAGTGAGTTACTGTTTCATGAGAAAGACAATGCCTCTCATTCTCTGGACTTCTTCCCATCATCCTACAAACATGCTATATGGTCTCCCTAATAAAATAAAAACCTACCTTTGACTCTTTTTCCCCACCCACTTAGTATTTCATCATTCCTCCTCTCTCTCCTGCACGTTCAAACTTTTGCAAGCTGCCTTTATATGACGTCTCTATTTCCTCATTGCCCATTACCTTCCACTGTGGATCCTGGAAAAGGTGATGGTATGGGCTCGAGGACACATACTGAGAGACAAGCCTTAGCAATATGTCTTAATAACAATTTTACTCTGAAATACAATGGAAGAAGTTTAAAACAGATTGGACCAAGATTCTATGCTGAGTGAAATTGAGTAAACCCTTATTAGATGGCCCAAGACTCCTACCTCACAGAAAAGATGACATTATTCATTCTAAGGATGTTGGTTATGAACAGTATTACAAGTTTAAAGATAAAGAAAAGGGTCTGGAACACTCATTTTGGTGAATAAGAGTCAAAAAGAGTAAGGTAAGAGAATCACTAAGCAGAAATGAGAGCCCTGTGGGGGTTATGCACTAGGAATTCAGAGCAGATAAAATCAGCTCAATTTCCTGGCCAAAAATTTTCAACAACTCTGGAATAGGAAGAATTAAATTAAGGGTTATCAATTTTTTGGACTTCTATACTCCTTAATTTTTGGTAAACCTTCTCATAAGCCCCATTTCATATAAAAAGAATAAATTCTAGAGTTTGACATTCATATTCATATTAGAAATAGAATAGCTTAATTTAGTGCAATAGTATAATATTGTTAGTTACCAGATCCTACTTGTACCCCCTTCACAAGTTTCTTTCAGATGTTAGGAGTATAACTCAGATTGGAAATGTCTGAATTAATTAAAGTTTACTTAGGATTGAGTAGCAGTAATTCCAAAAAGGCAGAGGAGCAAGGTGTGAGAAAGCTAAGATGATGGTTGATGATCAATAAAATAATAAACCAGGGAGCTTAATGCTCCATATGAAAGGAGTTGATAAAGGAATGAGAGATATGGACTGAGAAAATAAGGAGGCAGAAAATGACCAGAGGTCCTGGTGAGGCTGAGGTACTGTATAAGAGAAGTAGAGATAAAACAGATCATGAGTGAGGAACATATTTCAAAATTCATTTTACAAAAGAGGAAACTGAGTCCCAGGATGTGATTGAAGGGACACAAGTGACAAATGAAAAATCCCAGATCTTTGGCTTGTGAATACAGGGTTTAGTTCATGTCATCCTAATAGGGAGTGATGAAGTATGCCCATTTTGTCAGTCCGATGGCTAAGATGGGGGTGGAAAAGAGGGCAGAAAAGTGTAAAGGTAGAAGAGAAAAAAGGAAGAAATGGGAAGTATTTGGAAATTGGATTTTCATTAAATCAGAGGTTCTTTGTTTTATCTGGAATCCTTTGGCAGTTTGTCTAGCAAAACTTATAGACACTTCTCAGAAGAATATTTCTAAATGAATAAAACAAAATACACAGAATTACAAAGGAAACCAATAGATTTATATACAGTTATTGAAATGCTCTTTAAAACTAAATTCACAATACAAGGTAAAGAGCCCCTTCACTTGAAAAAGCTCTCACAAGTAACACTGAGAGGCAATTACATTGCCAATAAGGAATTGGCAGAAATCCACTAAGTGTAGCTCAGAATCCTCTAGGCAAAAAATCTTGATTAACAACCCCTTCCACAGGAGCTCCTAGAGCAAAGCTTTTCTGCAATGCCGGTCAGTAGCAAGAATCAGAGAGAGCAGCCTCCATAAGGATGGAAACCAAGGGCAGCAAGTGTAGGTCATGCCAAGACGCTACTACGGCTCATACAAAGTAATCACTGGGTTTATATAGAATAAAGGCTGCTCTCCCTGATAACAAAAGAGAAACAAGCTGACACGTGCCATATATTATCTGATACAGAAACAAATCCAAGAACTTTTCATGAGAACTGGTTTCCCCCACAATTCTATTGACCAAAAGGTCCTTCTTCCTTCTTGAATAACTAGGTTTTTTAAATTGTTTGTTTAAAGAAAGTAATATCCTTCTCCAATCTAAATTCCTTAAAAGAAATTTCTAATCGTTCCCCTGGAACTCTCAGTAATGGCAAAAATGTTAACTGATATTAAGCAAAACCTACAAAATATAAGCTCCTTGAGGTTAAGGAACATTTTATGTTAGTCTTTGTACCCATGGCACCAAGCATAGGCTGCGGGATATGGTAAGAGCTTTCTTGATGCATTGAATTCAGTTAGCAGAATTTTGAGCACAAAATATATTTAACATGATTGTACATGTATAACCTATATCAGATTGCTTGCTGTCTTGGGGAAGGGAGTGGGAGGGAGAAAAATTTGGAGCTCAAAATCTTACAAAGATGAATGTTGAAAATTATCTTTATAAGTAATTGGAAAAAATAAAATGCTATTAAGTAAAAAAATAAAAATTAAAACATCTTAAAGAATTCTGAGCACAAAATCACAACTGTCTATGTTGAACAAGCATCACTATGATATTGCTTTAATGTGTTTAATGGTACCTTATTACAATTTCCCAATGTTTCTCAAAGGTCAGAAGTTGACATGGTCATCATAACAATTCACTCACTAACTCTAATACTACAAATATCTCAAGGTGAAAATACAGGTTTTCTAAATGCACAAAACTACTGCTACAACTGAGAAAAGACCAAACCCAAAATGCAGCCCTATTTTGTAGGCAAAATATACAAATCTCCCCTTCCTCAGACCCAAGCTTGGCCAAGATAGTAGAAAAGACTTTCTCAATCACTAGAATTAGGAAAAGCTTTAAATCACGCTATTTCATGGTTACAAACACACTGGTGATGGAGTGAAAAACATTGTCCCCCAGGGAATGACCAACATTTTCTTCAGGCTGAACATCAATTCTGAATGAATCAGTCTTGGATACTTGGCAGGGAGCCATGGAAATGTTTCTCATTCCTCTTTATGTGGACAGAAACATTTGGAGAAAATTCTATCTGTGTTCTTGGCCCTATGCCCTAAGAATAAGGTGGAGAAAATGCCATGCTAAATTTAACAACATGCATTTATCAAGTGCTGAATATGTGTCACGTGGGATGATAAGACAATGGAAACAAACACAAAGACAAAATATCCCTATCCTCAAGGAGCTTATATTCTAGGGAATGATTAATGGGAAAAGGAGAAGGAAACAGATTCTATAAGGCAAGAGCACTAATAATTATGGAGGAAGGCAGGGGGGATTAGGAAAGGCCTCAAGCAGAAGGAGGCCCTTGTGCCTGAAGTTTATCATGGCACAGCCCAAATCTGGCCAATCCAGTGCTTTGTTTAATTTATCAGATTATGACAATATCTTATTCAAACACATTCACATTCTCTTTCCTTCTTCTTCCATTTTTTTGCTAGCTTTCCCTTGAGAAGAGTCAAATTTTCCCATCCATAATGAAACCTCAAGGATTCAGTCCTATCTACCCCAGCTTCCCTTAGCTACAGATCTGGATTCGTTACATTAGAAACAAGGAAGCATTTTTTAAAAAAATTTGTTTGGTTTAGATTTACCTATCTCTTAATATGCATCTGACACATTTGTCAACAAAAAGATTTTATTCTATTGGCCGATACTGGAATTCTGAAGATGCAGTATTAATTTTATCCTATAAGTCTCAAGATCCTCTGTTGTGGCCTTCCTGAGTTGGGAAGCTTTTTAAGAATGCCAAAGATTTATTGTACTAAGGTTTGAAAAAAGGAACTCAGGTAGAGCTTTTCTTCTTAAAATGATTATCTTGTTTGATTTTATCTTATTAAAGTTTCATTGTTGCCTGTCATTTTTATGTCCTAGTGAATTTACATCTGCCAATTCCCAGGAAGGCATCCCTTGTAACAAGGAAAACCAATTATTAAGTAAAATGGAACATGGAGACATAGTGGGAAGGTGTACAATAGACTGCTCCTAAAGTTGCTTCCATATCTCTAAGGAGAGAGAAAAAGCCATTTCTTCATCTCTTTTCAGGGCAAGAATGATTATTCAAATTATAAATCACTTCCTTTCCTGTTAGCAATCTTTTCATATAACCGCAGTCACACGGATGCTAAATTTCGAGTTTTGCTTACTTCACTCTGAGTCAGTTCATACAACCAACAGAGTATTTCTTTAAAGTGTCTGCCCTTTAGGAGTTTGTACTCCAGTGAAGGAGAAAAGATATGTACAAAAATAACTATGTCATACATCTCTGAGCATAATTATACTCTTGTCCATAGAAACAAATTACTTTTCTTGTTAAATTGCCCTGGACTAAATCAACTACATTACGTCAAAACATCCATTGCACAGAGAGGGTTAATTATCATTCTGAATGGGTCTCGTGGAACGAAAATGGATTTTTAAAATAATGACTGTATCTTACCAGACAGAGCACTAAAATCTGCATTTCTGTTGAAAACTTCAGAAATCCCCAGGCCCTTCAGGACATCTTTAAGGTCAATTTCCTGCTCTACGGTGAACCTGTAGAAGAGATAACAATCCATTTTAAGTTTAAGGATGGCTTGAAAGAGATGGAAGGTGCTGGGAAGCATATAATCAATGGAGAGATCATAACGAGTAAGCTACCCAAATGTACTCTGGAGTACAGGTGACATCTGATTGTTACTGATAAAAAAAAAGACAGCATCAGAAGGCCTTAAAAGCAGAAACCAATACACCTCTAAGGGAAAAGCGAGAGTGGAAAGATTAGGAGTTCAAATCAAACATCCATCTCCGTTTTAGGCAGCAATCCTTTATCATCCACAGCAGTGGGAATAAACCTGGCCAGGTTACCAAGGGTTTCAAAATCAAAACTCATTTGTCTGACAGATGCCCCAGCTGGGCTAGGAAATTTGAGGTGCTTTCCTTGTATTCATCCTCCAATGTTGTATTTCCCCTGGTGGCCACCCTCACTTCTTTGTACGGTTTCCTAAGGAAGTCTCGGAGAATAAATGGATTCCATTCAGAATTCTCCAATATCACTGGTTCCAATGAAATTCAAAGAAAAAAGAAGGAAACAGATGAGATTTCTCACTTGGCTGGGCCCAGGTTTCTTTTGGGTGGTAGCCCAGAAATCTGGACACGGAGGTAGAGATTCATATCCCACCATGGACAATGATTGGCCATGTGACCTTGCGTAAAAGATTTTAATGTCTCTTTGTCTTGATTTTTTCCTCTATAAAGGGGGAATAATAATAACTTTATCATTTAACTCCCTGAATTAGTACACGGCTTAAAAAAGACAACCGATATAAAGTACTTGGCAAACTTTTAAGTTCCATTGAAGGGTTTGTGATCTTTATTATTATTGTTATTGGTCACCAGGTACACTGACTGTAGAGATCAGGATGCTTTCATGATGTCTGACATAATTCAGAGAAAGAACCATATCTCAAAAATCTCTCCCTTTGGCTTAATGTAGAACAGGGGGTTCCTGATTTTTGTGTGGCAGAAACCCTTCCTTTGGTCATATGGTAAAGCTTAGAAAACCCTTCTCAGAATCAGGTGTTTAGATGCATAAAATAATATACATAGGATTGCAAAGGAAACCAATTATACTGACATATAGTTATCAAAATATTAAAAAAACAGGGAGCATAGATTAAGAATCCTTAGGTCACAGAGTGTTGCTTTTGAAATGAAAATAATAGAAAAAAATGAAAAAAATAAAAGCTAGAAATGTCCAATACTATGATTAATAGATGAAAATATATAACTGAAGGAGGCAGTCAAGAGAGCATAGATTTTAAGTTGGAGGGGATTTCAGGATTTCATTTTAGGAAAGAAAAGAGGTTGAATAGAGATGAAATGACCTGCCCAACTTCACACCCATGGTTGCTGGCAAGAAGCAGTGTCTGCCTCTTGCATGACAATTAACTTTCAAAGCTGGATGTCAGTTGTTTAGGATTTCAGGCCCTTTATTAAAAGTGCATGCTTGAGTCTCCCTCAGCTCTTGGCTGGAAGTAGCCATATTCAAGACTTCTGCCTTATAATATCAGCACAGGGGAAAGAGTATTGGCTCTAAAATCAGAGGACTTGAATTCAAATCTGGCATCTCTCATTTAATCCTTGAACAAGTCTCAGGTTCCCAGTATCCTAAATGGCTTCAGAGGTTCCTTGTAGCTTGTGAGCTGCTGGAGGATAGCAACTGTTTCTGCCACTTTTTCTGTGCTTCAAGCACCTAGGACAGTGAATGGCACACAGTAGCTACTTAATAATTATTTATTTCCTTCCTTTCCTTTTCATGATTTTTTCCTATTTATTTATTGTTTTTGCTGTATTTTTTTCTCTTCTTTTTATTTATTTTTTAATTCTTTATCAAGAAGATGACTCTCTGAGAAAGGAAAGCGAGAGGGAAAGCAGGAAACTGAGGTAATATAAAAATAAACAATATCAATAAACTATATTTTTGAGAGTTGCTATATCATTTATATCTCATGTTTCATTCCATGAATTTCCCGAGATTGTTGAAAGATGAAAATAGAAACAACAGCTTCTTTTAAAACTCTAAAAGGAAGAGCAATCTTGCTTTTCTAAACCAAAGGAGTGTGAGCAATTTTGGGTTGTATCTGTGCTCTCTATTCTGGGAAATTTCACCGTGGAGTTCAGTGGAGGAAAGTAGAGTAAGCTCCATGAGATCTAGAGATATAAAGGAGACCTACTGTCTAGAAATTAAACAAGTTAAGACTCATCAGTAAAGGAGTGTCTTTAGCCAGGGAAGAAAAGGAAGAGGGTTATTTTGGAATTGAGTGGTTTATTAGCCAGTGAAATCCTCTGAAAAATCACATTTCAAGTTCCAAGAGAAGCAGCCCAATCCATCATCAAATACTCTGAAGGAAAAGAACCAAAGAAATAGATGGAGTTCAAAAAAACAAACAACAACAACAAAAACAAACAAAAAAGACAATATAAGAAGATGCCTCTATAATGATACTAAGTAGTTCAGAATTTGAGATTGTTTGTAGACAATTCTTGAAGACCTAAAAACAAGTTGGTTTGACCAGGTTTGAAATTATGTACCTTAGGGTACAAATCTGATGGCTGCTACTACACTCATAGTGTAATGTAGGTGGGACAGTGAAAAGAATACTCAACTTAAAGTCAAGAAAACCTGTATTCAAACCCTCCTGAGACACTAGAACTGGGCAGATCACAGAATAGCCTGAATCTTAGTTTTCTCATCTATAAAATGGGGGTAAGAAAGAAGTTTGTGGGAACTGAATGTGGATCATTCCATATTTTCCCCTTTTTGTTGCTGTTGCTTGATTTTTGTTTTTAAATTTTTTTTCCTTTTTTGATCTGATTTTTCTTGTGCATCATGATAATTGTGGAAATATGTATAGAAGAGCTGCTCATGTTTAACATATATTGGATTACTTGTTGCCTAAGGGAGGGAGAAAAAAATTTGGAACACAAAGTTCAGCAAGGGTGCTGAAAACTACCTTTGCAAGTATTTTGAAAATAAAAATCTAAATAAAAAAGGAAAACAAAATAAAATGGGGATAGCAATCCCTTCTACCTCATCACCTTATTGCGAAAGTCAAAATAAGATAATGTGTACACATACTTTCTAAACCTAAAAGCACTATATGAATATTACCCATTACTTTTGGAAGGCACTGGCCAATATGTTGAGGCTAGGAGAGGTTACTAAATGTTCTTACATTTGGAAAAATATACAACTATGAGGTTCTAAATATGAATTAAATTAAAAATGAAGACTTTAGGCTGGTTTTATTAATAATTTGGTATGCAGATTCTTTCAATGGGAAAACAACAAACCCCGTAAAAAAACCTGAACCACTTAAGGCAAAAATTCCAGATGCTTGAATAAACACTAGCATAAAGTAATAAATTATTTATACAAAATGCCAGTCATGATGGGCATATAGGACAAGATTAAAATTACAGAAAAGTTATGTTGTATCCTCAAGGACAATTGTCATTTCATAACAAAAACTAAGTACTTACTAACTTTTGAAGACAAGAAAATGAAAAGAATCCTAAATATAGAAGGTTGGACAGTCTTTCTTTGGCCCCAGACTCACGAATAAAGCCAGTTATTATCTGGAGTGTACATTTAACTCTTTTTTAGTCCAGTTCACCTTTTGGGGGAAGAAATTCAAAAGGCTAGGAATTTTTTTTTGTAATTCTAAGTGGGATTAAAATTTAAGTTATGAACAAGTTGGCAGCAAAGACCAAAGCTGTCTCTAACTGCTTCCTAGTATGCCTCCCTAAAACAGTGGAAATGTAATGCAAGATTTCATTGAATTCTTGTCAAAATGGGAAAAGTATGATTAACCTGCCTTGTTTAGTAATTCAAGACTAATACAAATGAGCAAACGAAACTGTCCAACTTCATAATTGGATAAGATCTTTCAGAAAATGAAAATTTAATTTTCTTTTGCTAAAGCCTTTTATTTCTTGGTGGACAGAGCCTGTGGGTCACATTTCCTGGTGAACATGTTTGAGTTAGAACATAAAATATTTATGAAACATTTACTTAGTGCACTGATAAAAATCTCATCTCCTGCCTCTAAATCCTAATAGGCACTCAGCACAAGAAGCTATTGCCACTGTACCTTGGAATTCCAGGGAAGCAAGATAAGTATCATCAAATCTAATTGAATATAGAGCCCATGATACTTTGTGTTAGAAAAAAGAAAAGAAGAAAGGGGGAGGAAAGAGAGAAAAAGAGGGAGAGGGAATGAGGGAAGGAGAGAAAAGGGAAGAGAGGCGAAAGAAGGTGAGAGGTGGAGAAAAGAGTAAGAAAAACAGAAAAGGAATACAAAACAAAATAAAGAGAAACAGAAAAGATCATTGTCATGTGCCTAGCAGAATATCAGAGAGAATTCAAAATATGTAACAAATTACAAATCAAAAAAGTGTGTGTATGTATTTATATTAGCAGAAAAATTATATTCATGAATGTCCTAAATTATTATTTTAATAGTTCATGTAATTTTGAATTTGACATGAACTGAACAAAATAAAACCTGGTCAGCTCATTTATATAATTATATAAGATTAATTATTAAAGCTTTAGGGTCAAATGCATTGTTTTCAAGATATATTATCTACAAAAATCAAGTATTTGATGATGAATTCTTTTTCTATGACAATGTATAATTGAAAAGATGGAAATTCATTCCCTCTCTGAGGAATATTTGTCACATGGATAAAGCATCAAACCTGGATTCAGGAAGACCCGAGTGCAAATCCAGTCTTAGACACTTATTAGTCATATAATTCTAGACAAGTCATTTAACCTCTGCCTCAGTTTCCTTATCTGTAAAAATGGGGATAATAATAGCTCTATCTTTTAGGTTGTTTTGAGAATCAAATGGGATGGTTTTAAAGCACTTACAATGGTGCCTGGTAATAGTAACTACTAGTTATAATTTTATTATTATTGTTATAAATGGTTTTCATGCATAAAATATCACTCAGGACAGTAATGAAGCCCTTGCAAAAAAAGCTGAGAAAGACACTTATCACCCAGACTAAGAGTATAGAACCAAAAATGTCTCAATATGTAGAAATGATGGATTAAATTGAATAAGATAAAATTTTTATTTGTCTAGAGCTTCTAGAATGGCAAATGTAAAACTTTTTTTTTTAATCAACTGTTCAAGAAAAGGTTGCAGAAAGCATTGCTAGATTAAGTCTGTCGGAAAAAATCCTGGGGATTTTAATGAATTACAAATTCAAAAGATGTCAAGAGAACACGGAAATCTAAGGTGACATTTCCTATGGCTCAATGAGGGGAAGTACAGGGTTCAACTTTGCAGCAAAGATGAAGGTGGGGCTGCCCTGTGCTAGGAAGATGATGCTATTTGTGAACAGAGGTCAAGGAGTGGAGAATTCTGGGGTAAGATGCAGACAGAACAGGGGAAGTTTGGGCTAAATCCACATGCTCCAATTACACTGGCTAGAACTGGTATGAGCATTGAAGGGCTGGTGCAGATCTGGGAAAGCTGGGGTTAATCATGCTCCTGGGTGTACTGATATAGAACCTATTTCCTTTGGAGAAGAAGAATATAAAAGCAGTTTTTAGGACTTTGGGGGAGAGTTTTTGAGACCTAGGGAATCTCCCTGCTGACCACTTTGTACCGTGCCTGGCACACAATAGGAGCCTGACAAATACTATTTGACTGTTTGACTTCTTTTAATTTTGTTTAGAGACTTTTATCTGCTTTGATCTTCTTGAACTTCTTTTTAATAGCCCGGAGAAGTGCTTTTGCTGGGGGTATTTAAATTATGTTTTATTAAATGAATCACTGGTTAGTGTCTGAGTGATGTATTAGCCCAGATGCAGAATAGTCACCTAGGCACTGAGAGAGGCAGCTGTAATCCTATGTCTTTGCTCCTGGTCGCCTAACATCTGAACATCAACAACCTGGAAAATGAGGTAACTAGTGTCAAAACCCACCAGGACATTATCTGATGATTATTCAAACAGCCTAGCATAGTTAGGCCTAGAAAAATTCTGGGACAAGTTGTATTCAAATATTTGAAGGACTTTCTTGTAGAAAAGGAATTGGAGCTGTTTTGGTTGGATCTAGACATCAGAACCAGGAAGAAATGGGTAGAAGGCATAGAAAAGATTTAAAGAAGAACTTCCTTTCAGTAATATAACGTGCTGACTTGGGAGACAGAAAGTTCTCCTGTAAAGGCTTTTAAGCAAACAGCTGAAGACATTTTGAGTACACTGCTATACAGGTCAGTTAGACAACTTTGATACCATTTAACACAATTCTTGATTTTGTACAAAATCCAAGCAAATTACCAAAAAAAAAAAAAAAAGTTTATTTGACTTCCTAATCGCCTTTCCTGCTAGTTTATTATTTTATATGCATATGTGTATATATATATATATATATATAGATTGTGTGTACAAATGTATATGTACATATACATAAGTTTATACACAAATATATGTGTGTATATATATGTTTTGATATGAGATATGTGTTTACATGATGTTTCCCTTATTATATTTCAAAGTCCTGGAGACCAGGAATTGTCTTTATATACCCAAGGCTTAGTACAATGCCCGACACACAATAGGTACTTCATATATATTCACTGACTTAACTTTGACTCATTCCGTCAATATTCACTGAGTACCTACTAAGTACAAGATATTGTTATAATACCTCACATATCTCTCTGAATTGGCAAAAGCTAGCTATTAAGTAAGATGCTGAAGAAATACAGCATTTCATTTACAATAAATATTAGTCTTTTTAAAAAATTCTGGAATTAACCATTTGTATAACATAGCAACAAAAGCTTTTAGCCTTTTAGGAACTTTTCATTTCCTCTATATTTATCAACATATCATCATTTGAAAAGATAATGGAATGAGCATCTGTTTTCTCAGCTTGTGCATTTTTCTTACCTACATTCATCTCTGTACTTCCTAGCTCAAGATATGGCCCACTTTGCTAAAGTGTTGCAGCCCATAGATTGTGAATTACTTACTAGCTTAGGTTCCTTTCATTTTCCACATTACCCTTAAGAGTTCATCTTTATTCAGGTAACTGAATCTGTATTCAGGCAACTAGTTGTTTTGGTGGATAGTGTTAGACTTGGAATCAGGAAGATCCAAATCCTGTCACAGACCCTTACTAGCTCGTGACCCTGGTTAAGTACTTCAGTTTCTTCATCTGTAAAATGGAGATAATAATAGCATTTACCTCTCAGGATCATCAAATAAGTATGTGTAAAACATTTTGCTAACCTTAAAGTGTTAAATAAATACAAGGTATTTGAATCAATAAATAGCAAATACGTCTTCTGTAGCCTGAATATGTCTCATACGCAATCTATTGCTTTTTTTTCAAATGTGCATACTGTTTAATTAAGTCCAATTTCCTTTAAATTCACTGCTAAATCCATTGTACCTTTCTCTCATTATATATCTTTCCAGTCCAAGGAGATAACAGTATAATTACTAATTGTGGGCATGTCCAAGGATTTTTTTAACTGTAAAATAAGCTCATCATACTAGACCAGGGGAGAGAAGGAAGAAGCAATATTTATTTAATGCTTAGGCTATACTGGACAGTTGTTATTCAGTCATCCCAAATCTTCATGACTCCATTTGGAAGTTTTCTTGGCAAAGATACTTGAGTGCTTCACCATATTCTCCTCTGGTTCTTTTTACAGATGAGGTAAGTGAGGCAAACCGGGCTAAGTGACTTGCCAAGGATCATACAGATAGTAAGTGTCAAAGATAGAGAGGAAGAGAGAAAGAGAGAGGGGGAGAGAGAAGGGGAGAGAGAGGAAAGGAAGAGAAGAAAGAGAGAGAGGGAATAAAGGAGGAAGGAAGGATAAACGAAAGAAAGGAAGAAAGGAGGGAAGGGAGGAAGGAAAGAAAGAAGGACAGAGGGAAAGAAGAAAGAGGATAATTCCTGCCTTCAAAGAATTTACATTCTAATATGCAATTTGTATTCTTTTCCCCTTCCCCAATAGATCAGTCAATCAGTAAAAATTATTAAGGTTCCATTCTGTGTCAGACACTGCTAAGTAATAACAGAAGAATAGCTTGAAATCTCATGGTAAACTTCCTGAAGGCAGGGGTAGTGTCGTTCTTTATACCCAGTACCAAGCCCATTGCCAGGAAGGCATCAAGCACAACGGAAGCACCCAAAGCAATCTCACCTTGGCAAATACACTTCCACTTTCTGCTTCTTCACAGAGTTGGCCCATTCTTCAATCAGCTGAGGTTTCACTAATGGCTCCAAGGTGACTAGGGGGACTTCTTGTCTGGATAGAACAAGCATCATGCTTATTTCTTCCCCTTCATAAGGTATTTCCAGAACTTGATAGATGCCGCCTGCCTCATTGGAGCCATCACTAAATTCTCCTAAAATGAATGAAAGGTCACAGAAAAAAAAAAAAAAAAACAGTAAATGGGCCTTGGAAAAGCTTCTTGGGTCCATTCCACAGTTTTCTTTCAAATCTGAAAATAAGAGTACCAAAAAAAAGGGGTTTATTTGGAATTGTGACTCAAATGAAAGAATGTTGCTTTGCTCCAAAATGAAATCCCCCTCCAAAACTGTTGTTCCAGCCACAATTCAATTGATTAAGATTTTTGATACAATGTGAAACGATGTACAAAATGATACATTGAGTGACTGCCATTATGATAATGAATAAAATTTCTTTGGGGAAAAAATGTCAATTAGCCTTACAGATAAAACAAGACACTTCAAAAAGTAGATGAATGGATAACTCCAATAGAATCCAGGAAGGTCACAGAATATAACTGCCTCATAATTTGAAAAATGAAAAAAACAATCCCAGATTAAGGTGGCACAATGGATAGAGCACCAGGTCCAGAATCAGTAAGACCTGAATTCAATCTGGCCCCAGACACTTATTAGCTGTGTGATTCTAGGTGAGTCATTTAACTCCGCCTCAGTTTCCCCATCTGTAAAATGAGCTGGAAAAGTAAATGGCAACTCACTCCAGTATCTTTACCAAGAAAACCACAAATGGGGTTTTGAAGAGTTGTACACATCTGAACAATAAAAAAACTAGACTGGTAAAGGGACTTCCCCAAGATCAAATGGCTAATAAGTGGCAGTGCTAGGATTCAAACTGAGATCTTCTGATGATAAATTCAATGGTCTTTTCACTATACCAGATTGCCTCCTACATAGCTACAATGTACTCACTGGGCTACTTGCCACCTTTGGCATGATTAAGACCTCTAAATTAGGAAACTGGCCTTGCTTGGCCCATGTAGAACTGGCCAAAGGATGAGAAATATTTTCCAAACAAGTATCACACTTTCAAATGTACTTGATTATTGAAGCCAAACAGAGAAACACAATATTTAAATGGATTAGTTCCAACACTATTCTATGATAATGGTCCAAAGAGTATAACTAATGATTCTGAAGTGACTATTTAAAGTTTTTGTTCCTCTTCTTTCTCAGTTACCATAAGAGCTGAGTTGTCCAAAACTCACATTAACCATTCAATTCTCTCCTCAAAGCAGATTTTACTCTTTCATCCTTGATTAATGGTTTAGTTTAAACTAACTGGCTTCTTTCAAATTTAGTAAAGGATTATAAGTAGAATCAATTGTTCATTCTCATCAATTTACCATTTAAAAATTCCAAACCAATGCCATCTGTCATAGGGAGCAAGAATACCTCAAACTTCTAAATCTCCTTAGGTCAAAGGTGAGATAATCTAAATGGTTCACTGAAAAACATATAAAAGCCAAAGGACTTCTTGATAAGCAAGAGCTCATATTAGAACTCCTCAAAAAGAAATCTTCAACTGAGAAATGGTCTCTTTCCAGGCGTAGTTCTGCCCTCTTATCAAGGCATCGTATATAAGATCATTTTAGGCTTCCTCAAAGTATCCAAGGAGCCTTTCCAAAGCAGAGTAAGACTGCTCGTTTTTATCCCAAGCTCTGTTGGCAGTTTTATACAGAAATCTATTGGACTGGTCATATACTGAGAGAAAAGAATTTTGATGTTTCATTGGTATGCAGGGAACACCAGAAGAGTCAGAAAAAGGCCCTGGCAGGAGTATGGGGAGGCCATGGAAAACAGTCTCCTAAGATCCAGGTCAGCTCAGATAAGTTGCTGGACGGAGTATGTACCAAACCTATCACAGAGCATTTTGGGGACCAGTGTCCCAGACACTCTTAAAACCATGCTACAAAATACATCCACCCGGCAAGGGAGCCACCCTGAACTCTCTCCTTACCATAATAAAACTCTCCTTGTTGGTACATCATGGGAATTTGAGCCTCGCTTTCATCATCTTTTGTGAAGGAGAAGGTTCTTGTATTTTCAGGCCTAAATTGTGACTTCCAGTTCCCTTTAAAGTATACAGCATTGACGAGGGCCAGGTGGGTCAAAGAGCTGAAGTCTCTCGCTAATACCAAATCTTTCACTAGACCTGATGAAGTAAAAATGAGCAGAAGAAGGGAATGAGTGAGCACCTGGGAGAGAGGGAATACCTGTGGGAAAACAAAGAGGTAGGATCAAGAAAGACTCCAGGTCTCCCTCACAAAGTAAACATGAAGCCACATGCTCGCTTCTCCTTTCTGAAGGTATATTGTTGAAATCAAATGTTCAGGTTTAAGAATTCTACATGAAAGACACCAAAGATATTTGATTCTATGACCTTGTTCACACTAATAACATTCTGTTGCACGATTGCTAAAAAATATCAAAAAAAGGACCAAAATCCTTTCCTATTAGAACTCTTTCCAAAATACTCTGGGGGAGTAGGTCCCAAAATAAATGGAACTGATTTTAATTAGCTTAAAATAAACAGGTGCATGAGGCACGATGTAAATGTGTTTCTCCATAATCATGGATGCAGACACGGAATCAGAGGAAGGGCAGGCTTGGGCAGCTTGCTGTCACAGGCTTTCCTCCACTGTGGTACTGAATCATGACTGGCTTTACTCTGGCTAAAGCCAGTCTGGCTTGTGACCTCCAAATACATTTTCCCCAAAATGATATTTTTGTGCTTGGGCCCTGAAGCAGAGAGAGACAGAAAGACAGAAAGAGAGAAGGAGAGAGAGACACACACACAGAGAAAGACAGAGAGAGACAGACACAGAAAATGACAGACAGAAAAAGAGAGAGAGACAGAAAAAGAGGGAAAAAGAGAGAGAGAGAGAGAGAGAGGGGTGGGGTCTTTACTCTTGATTTACCCCATGAATGGAGGGAAAGGGGGAAGTGAAAGGAATGCAGTTTGGTTCCTATGTTTCAACTTGGATCTGAAGCTTGTTTTAAGACCCCTCACAAATCATATTAGTAATAACCCCTCTGATAGAAGAGAGTGGCTCAGTCAGTGTTTTTTTTTTTTTTTTAAATGATAGGTTTTCTTTTCAGATTTCCTTCATTCCATATAATGTCCCCTTGGGAGAAAAATTGCTATATTCAGCTATATTAAAACTATTATTTCAGGAAGTGTAGTATACATAATGTTAAGGTAATTTCCTCCTTATTTAACCACTATCATCTGCTTAAATAAAATGTCTCATTGTGGCATTAGTTTTTTCCTACCTAATTTAAACTCACTTGGCTTTCAAAGCGAAGAAAGCAAGTCGAACATTTGCTTGAAAAAAGAAGTAAAGATGTTATGTACATATACATATTTTTATACATATATATTAAAAACTATGCCATTTGAGGTTACTCTCACAATATTTCTTTTCTCTTTTTCTCTCAGCTTAAAAACTGAATTGAGTTCAACAAACATTTGTTGAGCTCATACTATAATATAAAAAAAAGTAGTATAGCACACTACATAGACTCATCTGAGTGCCACCCTGACATATTCTGACTGATGAGCCAGGTTACTCATTTGGTCTGGGGCTGATGAGACCATCTACAAAGGTTTTTGCTAATCAGCAACTAGTGGGAGGAATGTCCTTATTAGGAACTGCCTACTCCAAAAATATCATGTGATTATTTCTACCCTCTCCATCCCAAAATAACTACAAAGCCTTGTACTTTGAATCTCTGTTCACAAGAACCTTACAGCCTAATCAAATTTATTTTTCCTTTTTGCTCCCTAATTATAAATTTGTGACAATCTATATAGCGAGGAGTAGGGGTCAAACCAAATTAAAATGTAATTGGGAAATATTTACAAAATAAAATTACATTAAAAAAACAGATTATATTATATTTTAAAACTAAGCCCTGTTGTGAACTGCATAGATCCTAATATAGAGTTTACTGACCCCATTTCATTTAAACTTGATACCATACTTTTAGAGAATAACTATGTTGCTCCAAGTATCCTCTCTAATTTTTTTTTAAATTTCTATTTTCAGAGAGTAAAAGAGACAGAGTCAGAGAGAGACGGACACAAAGAGGGACAGAGACAGAGAGAAATAGAATCACTATCTAAAAAATCCAAAAATTTTCAAAATCAGAAGAGCACACATTTTCAGACAATGAATCAGAGGCAAGATGATAGAGGTACAAGTTTGTTCTGAGTCTAATTACTGATTTTTACTACTCAATGAAATATTCAGATATTCAACAATTTGTTATTATACATTCTGAAGGTGGCAGAATATAATCCAGGGCAACTCCTGGATTTTTCCCTTTGTCTGGATCTCTCGACAAAAGTTAGACATGTAAATTATTTCTGTGCAAACTATTTTTTAATAAAGACCAATAAGTAAAGAAAGGAAGAGAAAAACATACTGTTGGTGTGATTCTCCACCCACTTGTTGATGTGACTGGCTACAGCTTCATTTTGGCTGAAATCTACATGCTCAATTTCAGCTTGGAAATACTTTTTCATCATCTGTAAGAACTGCTCATTGACATGGAATCCATTCTGCACAAAGAGGGAGTTGGCCATTTTCATCACATACTGGTTCTCCTCAGTGGTTATCATGTCAGAGAGATTCCTCAAGAAGGAATATTCTTCACCTGAAAGTGGTCAAAGGAGAGACTTCTTAAATTGAACTAAAGACAATGCAAAAAGGTAGACTAGAAATAACCTAGCTCATTATTACATCAATTCAGATACTGTAGTTCTAATTATGTTCCTACAAAGATAGCAACACTGGATAAAATCCTGATAGAACTTAGCTTATCTAGCATCATAATTGTGACAGGGTTTTACTTTTATAGGCACTTTCTTACTTAAAATTGCTCTTTCAAAATATAAAGAACAATAACCCAAGGTTATCAGCGTCTTAGAAGTCAGAACTGGCAGAGGCCTTGGCGGTCCGGTAGGCATAGGATTATTGATTTAGAATTGAAAAGGTCCTCAGAAGTCATGTAGTTCAACCTCTTCTTTTTATGTTTGAAGAAATTAAGACCCAGAAACTAAATTACTTGGCTAAGATGGGTGCCTGAGCTAGGAAAGAGAAGACATGGGTTTTAAATTCAGGTCTTCTGGCTCCTAATCCTAAACCCCTTCTGAAGAAAAAGGTGCAGGTAGATGTCAAAGAAATAAGTGTAACCACAAAAATTGAAATAAAATGAATTCTAGGTCTCAAAATTGAGTTTTGACTAGATTACCTGCAAAAGTCCCTTTCATCAGCTCTAAATCTAGGCCAGACTTCCTTAGTTATTAGCACAGGAATAGATCTAGTTTGGTGGAAGAGCTTTGCAGTAGAAAAGAGCAAGGGAACTGGTGAGAAAGGTGATGGTGTGGGTAGATTAGGACATGGGTTGGGAACTCAGGTCATAACCAGATCTAGACATGAAAGAGGGAGTAGAGAGTTGAGAGGTGGTAAGAACATCCTCCTCACCTTTTCCCTACTACTACTCCTACTCCTACTACTTCTACTAGAATGGACAACAAAAAAACAAAGGTAGAAGAAAAGACAGACCCTTCAATGTAGAACTGAAAAGGGAGGAGATTATTTCCACACTAATTTCCTCATTTTATAAATGAGAAAATGGGAAAGAGGAAAATTCCAAACTTAATCTATCCAATGGAAACTAATTCTCAAACATGAAGATTATCTTGATAGAAATTTAAGCTAAATATATTCCTTTTACTTTTAAACCTTTCCCTTTTAACTAGATGTCTCCAGAAACTCTACTCTAAATGCTATACTCATATACTCTAAAGAAGTTAAAAGAGTTAATTCAACTATTTTTTTAAACAGAGAAATTGAGGGTTTCGAGGAAGTTAAGTGATCTACTCAAGATCAAATGGCCACTTTGTGAGATGTTTTATCCTAATAACTAGATAGGGAAAATGGAAAACATAAAGAATCTCTTTAATTTTATTCAAGTTGATTCCAAGACTGAATTCACATTTTTTTTTTCCTGACCAAGTAGAGAACATTAGTCCCCCATCACTGATCTCTTTGTTCTAGGACTACAAGATTTAAAATTAAACAGGACCCTTCTTTTTATACCACTTTCTATCACCTTATTAATAAAGCTATCTGAAATGGTCAACAGCTAGTGCAACACTTTAGAAATTTCTTAGGTGATATTTTTTTTTAAACAAATGATATTAAGCACCAATATAACACTTTAAAATTGCTTTGCAACTATTTACATACATTTAAATAATTGCATTCTGCTTCTTATTGTCAGAACTGGTGTGCATGCACTGATATTTTGTCTGGTCTCTCCCCATTTTGGACACGTCTTTATTTTCTAAAGTTTCTTTTCCAGATCTATTTGAATTCATCATATTTGTCATCTTAATTTCTTTAAACACATCATTCTCCTAAGAAAACCTCAGAATAGAGTGATTTTTTTTTTTTTTTTGATAACATGCATTATTAGGGGTTAGAATCCCAGACTGAAATTACTGGGTCAAAGGATATGATTATTATTTTTTACTTCTATGGCATACCACCTTACTATAATCTCTTATCTTGCAAAAAAAAAACCCAATATGTATATTTGTTAGTCTTATTAAAATTAAATATTTTTATTGAAGCCAAATACTTTTATAGTAGCTCTAAGTTTCTCGTGTTCATTAGGATGAGACTTAGTACTATACTAGAAAAAGTGCTATCATTGTCAAAGGACCTGGATTTCAATTCTTGTCTCTTTCCCTTTTTCTGTGAATTTAAGCAGTCATTTAACATTTTGAAGCTCTTAATTCTTCCTCTGTTCAATGAAAGGATTGAACCATAATGTTTAAGCTTTCAATTCAAAAGGTTCTGTGATAAATTTAGAGAGATAACTAATCAGAATAACCTAGAAACTGATCATGAAGCAAACTTTTGAGATTTTCATGACTTAATTATACTACAGAAAGATAATAATTCAGAAAACAAGAGTAACTAAGAGACAAAATATTCATAGTCCAATGGGAAAGGAAGAAAAAGCCTATTTTTTCAGACTTAAAAAATGAAGTTCCATTAAGTGACTTGGTTTAGAGTGACTGAATCAGAGGAAAGGTAAAGAAAGGACCCCTTTATATATAACTTTTATCTACAATATCAATGAGCTTCATTCATCCACCCATTTCCATTCATTCACACACATATTACTATAATTGCTGCTGCTGCTGTTGCTACTACTGCTGCTACAGCAGATATTACTACTATTATTGATGCTGCTGCTACTATCAGTACAACTATTGCTTCTGGGGCTACTGTTGAGCTACTACCACAACTGCTGCTGCTGTTACTACTGCTGCTTCTACGATTACTTCTGCTGCCATTACTACAACTGCTGCTGCTTGCCACTATTAATATTAGCACTGCTGCTGCTTCAATTGATGCTTCTACAGCTACTGTTAGGCTACTACCACAAGTGTTCCTATTGTTACTACTGCCACTGCTACTGTTACCACTGCTCTACAACTGTTACTTCTGATGCTGTTACTATTACTACTGCTGCTCTATTGCTCTATTACTGTTATTACTGCTGTTGCTACTGTTACTACTGCTGTTCTACTGCTCTACTATTGTTACTATAGCTGCTCTACTGCTCTGCTACTGTTATTACTGCTATTCTACTGCTCTGCTACTGTTACTATAGCTGCTCTACTACTGTTATTATAGTTACTCTACTACTGTTATTATAAGCCGCTCTACTGCTCTACTACTCTTACTACTGCTGCTCTACTACTCTTACTACTGCTACTAAAACAATTATTGATCAGCCTGGCCCTACTATGAGGAAAAAGAGGATAGAAATATAAAATCTGATTTAATATAAAGAGCACTTCTTAGTAGTTAGGATTATTCAAAAATAGGATGTATAGTTCCTTCCCATTGGAGTCTTCAGAAAATGTATGCTAGAAAAAGGAATCCTATTCAGATACAGATTGGAGTAGACAGAATATGAATTCTTTGCAGCTCTGGAGATGATTTGATCCTAATTGTTTGATCTGAAAGTAAAATGCAAAGATATGGGGAATAAACATCACTGAACATGCTTACCATCTTTCAAACCTTCATATCCCATGGAATGACGTATTTCTTTCAGGGTGGACCCATGGGCTCCCAGTTCCACCATTCCCACTGCAATAGCAATACTCAAAGGGGAGAAGAGAATATTCTCATCTTCTCCAGTGGCCCGTAGATGATTATACACATTCACAGACAATTCTGCAATGGTTTCATCAGGAAAATTGGTGCTAAGAGCTGTACTTGGCAGAACAAGCAAAGCCAGGAATCCAAAGAAAGTCATGTTTCCAAGGTTTCAGTCTGAAAAACAAAGTACAAGAATATTAATCATATAAAATTAGACTCAAATAAATGGAGTGAGGATAAGAATAGAGAGAGCGCGAAAGAGATGAGTAGATAATTTACTAGTCACCATACTGGTTATGAAAGAGAGAAGAGGCAATGTAAACTAACAATTAAGAAGTTGAACAAACTTTATGACAAAAACAATTCTTATGTAGATGGAAAGTCAATTCTTCCCTCACGAGGACAGACTGAACTCTTTTCATATCTAATCACTAAGGCTAAGCAGCAAGCCAACAAAACTAGGAGAACATTCCCAGGCTGAGTTTAAATCTATTCTCCTCACTATTGCTTGCTCGGTGTTGGTCTGTCATTACAGAGGACTATCTAACTTAGGGTTAGAAGATTTCTCATAATCCTATGTCTAGAAAACATCTATCAGGACCACTGCTAAAAACAAACTACTAATCAAAGATGGAAACTGCACACTGAAGTAAAGGCTAGACCCAAGACCCAGGTGAAACAAGCTTCTGAGTTACTCTCTTTCCTGTGACATATATTGGCCTAAATGCCCATTGTCATTCACTAGCCTCAGTCCAATACAGAAAGTCAGAGTCTCTTTATAATTATTCCCTTCAAAATTTGTCTAGACAATTGGTCTCCAGAATTCTCATAAAGAATGACTTCAAAATGCACCACTTATTTGACATAGGAAGATCAACCATTACTAACATAAAAACCTTTTTTATAAGAGGAAGATGCTGGATCCTTTTTGAAAACCAAGCCAGTCATGACTGGGATCAGTGAAGGGAATTACAAGTATAATGGCTTCTTTACAAATCTTTTGGGATTCCAGGTTCCCAGCTTCTTAAACTATGGGTCAGGACCCCACATGGAATCAAGCAACTGAATGTGAGGCTCACGAAATTATGATTTACTACAAGTAAATGTTTGTTTTCTCTATCTCTTTTATATACCTATAAACCCAGGGTTAAAAGAGAAAATGTTTAAGTCACAGGCTCCACTCTGAGTTCCAACTCCAGATCTCATTTGAGCTTCATAACAATCCAGATGAAAAAAAACTGAGCGTCCAGGAGACTTACTTGTTTCTGATCACCTAGATGGAGCCAAAAGGCTAAAATAAGCTTAATTTGGATCAGAAGTAGGATTTGAGGCTCCAAAACATGGCTGCTTTTAGGGAAATATACATACTAAAATATCATGCTCAGAGATACTGTGGTCCACCTTGAATAAACCTGGGAACTTACTTGATGGCCTTAACAGGGAAGGAGATGGCTTTTTCCAAAACTCAGTCCTAATCTAATGTCACCTGGGCCTCAGGTTTTCGAAAAGCATGTGTGTGTGTGTGTGTGTGTTTAATTATAACCAACTTCCTTCAATGTAATGGGTTTGATACACAGCTCTTAACCTCTTGCCATGGGCATACTCCAAAGCAGTTTGTAAAGCAGTCTTTAAAAGGTCACTTAGCAGGGAACATCTATATTCACTGTGGCTCAGCAGGGCACATGCACACTTAATATAGGGGCTGTATATTTCCAGTGAGTTCCATCGAGTGGAAACGTGGGGATTCTTTTATGCCCCAACACAAGGGTCAGGGGAGGTCCTCTCTATTTGTTCTTTTATATTCAGGGTTTCTCAGCTGCCAAAAGCTTAAGCCAAAATACAAACAAAAATAGGCACAATTAAGACCAAAGAAATTTCAGCTTTCTGCTTGAGAATTTCCAGGTTTTGCTTGGCTTCTACTATTTTCAATCTATGATCTAAATTAGGTAATGTTGGAATATGCCAACCCATCAAAAGTTAACAGAGAGGTGCCAGTGAGAATAGTGCCATTGCAAGAACAGGCACGATACTAACCCATATTATGCAGGAGATGAAGCAAAAAGGGATGCTGTAAGGGAAAGAAATAGTTGGAAAAGAAGGTGCACGTGTCGTGGGATGAGAGTGAAGGATGAGCAATGTTCATACTCCTTTGGCAGCCTTCAACACCTAGTGATCTAGAGAAAGGCACCACACAAGGTGGGTGGGCATCTTGTGAAGTTAAGACACAGAGAATAGTTGCCCATAACATACAGGTTTGGATGGATTACAAAACACACAGTTGAGACCACAAATCCACTGAAAAAGTTCTCATTTATGAAAGGGAGAGCTGGACCTGTGATTTTGTCAGTTTAGGGAATGACCAGCCAGCATGGTTGTAGATCTTACATCAATTTTAGGAACAACCCGAGAGTCAAACTAATATTATCTTCATATCAGAGATTAAGTGACCTACCTAATTGTCATCTGAGCAGTATATACCAAGCCAGGACTGAACCGCCAAACAAACACCCTTTCCCCTGTATTTACACCTACTCTAACCCTCACACTCCCTTCTCCCTCTCCTTTTATCTCTAAACTCTAGTGACTCTTTAAAGTCTTCAAGAGAAAATACACATAAAAAAATAAAATGCTGTTTGGCATTCAAAATCCCTCAACTTAGCTTAGTCCCCAGATCCCTTTTCATTCGAAGACCTATTAAATACTCTTTTTTTAAAAAAAAATAATGATATTAGTCTCCTAATACTGTTCCAGAAACAATGTTCCATCATTCATCGCCAAGTATTTTCTCTGACTGTCCCCAAGACCTGGAATTTTTTTTAACCACAGCTTTACCTCAAAAACCAACTGAAAACTTTCTCCTAAAGGAAGCTTTTCTCAAGTCCTCATAGTTTTCTTCTATTAATTATTTCTCATTTATCCTGTACATAATGGTTTACTGTTGTTGTCTCCTCCATTGGATTGTGAGGTCCTTAAGAATAGAGATGGTTATTTTTGTTGTGTTTTTTTTTCCCTTACTTTGTATCCTCAGTGCTTAGTATATAGTAGGAGCTTAATGTTTAAAGACTAGAACCTGGGTCCTTCTGATCCAAGATTAGCCCTCTACATATCCAATGATCATGGATGATTTGATCAACAAACATCCTTTCTATTTCTGCTCTCTCTTCTCTCTCCCTCCCCTTTCCCCACAACTATGCATTCACACACAAAACTCCACTAGTGAGTTAGGAAGAAATATATTTGATTACTTAAAAGAAACTGACTTCTTAATTGCTAGAAAAGAACTGCAGAGCAGGAAAACTGAAAATCTAATGGGAAAGCCTATTTGAAGGAGCCATCTTTTGAATTAGGTTTTTTTTTTTTTTTAATATACTTTTTACATACAGACTAAATGCCTTCTTGTCAGTATGTTGTAGAGGTAATCATGTTTGGGCTCTGAGTGGGTGGGTTGAACTAGTTAGCTTCTGAGGTCCTTTCAACTTGTGAAAATTGGGAACTGAGACGAATGGGAAAGAGCATATTCTAGACAAGAAAACCACATGAACAAAGAAAGGAACAAAGAAGAGGCTAGAATTATAAATTCAGAGTTGGGAAGGATTTTAGAAGCCACCAAATGCACTCTCCCATTTTGAAGAAGTGAAACCTGGTCTGGGAAAAGTACAATGACCTGTCCAAGATCACACAGATAGCACAGAACAGAGCTGGCACTTGAATTTTTTTTTTTCTTTTCTCTCTCTTTTGATTCCATTGTAAAGCATCTCTGCTATTCTAAAATTCCCAATAGACCTGCTTTTCAGGACAATCAGCCAGTATCAGTCTGTTTGTTTTCTTGTCTATTTAGATAAATAGAGAGTTAAAAATAGGTCATGGGCCAACTACCAGAATCATTGACTCAAAGCCTCATTTCCTTTATTTAATATTATCTAGTTGAGGTTTGGGAGAAATTAAGCATTTCCTATCAGAACTGCCAGCTCTTCCTATGTAGAATTTTTATTTCAGTTCTAATAGACTACGGTATTTGGTCATAAAGTACAATACGATATGTTAATAACTAGAGCCTGCAGGCTTGGGAGACAAGAGACCTGAGTTCAAATCTTGTCTTTAATAGTAATTAGATGTTTCACCATGAGCAAAGTCCTTAATCTTGCTGTGTCTCATTTTTTTTTTTTTTTCATCTGTAAAAAAGGGGAAAGTGGCATACATACAGCATGTATTTAAAACAAGTCTAAAACTTGTTGGAATCAGTGGCTTGGAAAGGAGGGCTCATAAAACACTTACAAAATCCTTAGTGATCCTTTCAAGGATTGGCCCATAGCAACTTTAGCTTTTAGTGGCAAGAAAGTAGTGCCTCCTCCTTTCCATTCAAATCCTTGCCTTCTTATTAGCATAAGCTCTCCTTCCTGCCTGAGACGATTGAGCTTCCTCCTCACCTTGGAGCCTTAGAATCTCGATTTGGTATTTAATGCTCCTAGTAATATGTCTCTAGGTGGATTACATAGGATTCCCTCGAGGTGCACTCACATTCCAGCCAAATGCCCTATTTGCTACTCCACACGCTGCTGCCTCCAGAACATCCCTGCCTTGGCACAAATTGTTTCTAATGCCCCAGATGTACTCTATCCTCTCACCTCAATTTCTTAAGAGTCCCTTGAAACTTTCCAGACTCAGCTCAATATTGGCTTTTACATGGAGCCTTTCCTCATCTCCCCAAGTGTCATGACATACCCCCAGCCAAATTAATTTATGAGAGACAGACAGAAACAGAGGTGCAGAAACAAACACGCACACACACAAAAAGCACACACACACACACACAGAAAGAATGAGAAAAACAGAGTTAGAGAGATACAGACACACATACATACAGAGAGAGAGAGACACACAGACAGACAGACAGACAGACAAAGAAAGGGAGAGAGAAGGAAAGAGAAAGGAAAGGGGGGGGGGAACAGAGACAAAGACAGAGAGAGACAGACAGAAACACACAGAAAGACAGAGACAGAAACAGACCAACACACATATACACAAAAAGCACAGAGAGAGAATGAGAAAAAGAATGAGAGAGAATAGATAGATGATAGACAGGGAAAGAGTTAGAGATAGATAGAAAGAGACATAGAGATATTTTTGCCTTAACATGTCTGAATATGTATGTCTCCCCAGATGAATGGAATATCCCTGAGGGCAGGGAATCTGCCATTTTTGTATCTGTATCCCTAAAACCCAGCCTAGTGCCTCTGATACATAAGAGGGGTTCAATTATGTGCCTTCTGACATGCTGAACTGAATCTAGATGTGGAGATGCCAAGTGTGAAGCTCTCTCTTCTAAATGGAATTAGATTGCCCGGGGTTATGGTACTAGCTCCTCTCCCACGTTCCCTCCTTTTGATGGAATGTTATATCAAGAAACAAGGCAGGGGATGACAGACTTCCTGTTGTCGACACGAGCCTTCCATGGGTGATGCATTACTGGCTAAGAACACTTCTGCAGGCCAGCACAAAAGGTGAGGCCCTTGATTCTGTCCCACGGACATGACTCCATAAAATGGCAGGCAGGGTCCCTCATCAGTCACAGATAATCAGCACATGTGAAAATGAGTCACCCGGCTTTCCCAGAGGCAGAAAGGAGCTCAGGCTGGTCATTCATTCTGTAGCTTCATTAATTTTGAATCACCAAAATGAGATGCCTTCACATAAACAGAGTACATTAATCAGCATTTCAGGTTGGGGAAGAAGCATGGATGGGAGGGAGGAGCCCCTGTGATTCCTCCCTTTCTAGTGGGGAGGAAGGGGATAGTATGCTTCACAAACCAACACAAGCGCTACTGAATGGCACAAACAAGATATCAAGGTCAATCAATCAATAAGTATATATTAAGTGTCTACCATGTGCCAGGAGACAAAGTCATCCCTACTCTGGGATTTCATCCTATCAGGAAGATAACACGTAATGAAAAAGGTAGATATATAATAAATAGAAGCAGAATAAATACAAAATAAAATCAAAGTCATTCAATACCAGGTACTTCTATCTTATCTTATTAAGGTGCTTCTTTTTCTCATTCTCTCTGTGTGCTTTTTGTGTGTATGTGTGTTGGTCTGTTTCTGTCTCTGTCTTTCTATGTGTTTCTGTCTGTCTCTGTTTCTCCCCCCTCCCTCCTTCCCCACCCCCACCCCCTCTCTGCTGTTTCTCACATACTACTTAATGGTGTGCAGTAGAAAGGAAGCTAGCCTGAGACCTGGGTTTGAGTCTAATAGACGCTGGTTGGATGATCCTGAAGGAGCAATTTAATTCTCAGTGCTGTGGGCAACTTTCTAAGGGCAATAGGGGCAGAGAAGGTGCCCATCTGCATTGGAAAAGAGAGCATCCTCAGCTTGCTTACAGAAATCACAGGTCCAATCCTTATCCTGACTGAATGTGACTTTTAACATGGTGATGCTCATAGGACAATTATTGTTCTCACACATTTCATGATTCACTAAATGTTTATGAGGTACCTACTGTATTCTAGGCCTCTCAGGAGGCACTAGGGAAGAAAGAAACAAAAAATAGTCCCTATTCTACCTATTGGTGAATAAACTGAGGCTCTAATGGTGCTTAAAATGCTTTAAGCAAGGAAACATTATTAGCAAGTGCCAAGAGCTGGGATTAGAAACCTGGATTGATACTGTTTCCCCTTTTACTAAACTGCCTCTTTTCAATGAGGAAAGAGTACAGTTTAAGGGATAGAGTGATGAGAGCAGTTAGGAAGACCAGAGTTTACTGGACCTATATCCCAAAAAGATCATCAGAAAGGGAAAAGGACCCACATATGAAAAAATGTTTGTGGCAGCCCCTTTTGTAGTGGCAAGAAACTGGAAACTAATGGGATGCCCATCAGTTAGAGAGTGGCTGAAGAAGTTATGGCATATGAATGTTATGGGATATTATTGTTCTGTAAGAAACGATCAGCAGGATGAATACAGAGAGGCTTGGAGAGACTTAAATGAACTGATGCTAAGTGAAGTGAGCAGAACCAGGATAACATTGTACACAGCAACAAGAAGATTATACGATGATCAGTTCTTACAGACGTGGCTCTTTTCAACAGTGAAGTGATTGCAGTTTCAATGGTCTTGTGAGGGAGAGAACCATCTGCACCCAGAGAGGGGGCTGTGGGAACTGAGTGTGGATCACAACATAGCATTCTCACTCTTTCTGTTGTTGTTTGCTTGCATTTTGTTTTCTTTCTCATTTTTTTCCCTTTTTTTGATCTGATTTTTCTTGTGCAGCATGATAATTATGGAAATGTGTACAGAGGAATTGCACATGATTAACATATATTGGATCACTTGTTGTCTAGGGAAGGGGGAAGGAAGAAGGGAGGGAGAAAAATTTGGGGGCGCAACGTTTTGCAGAAGGGAAGTGTTAGAAAACTAACTACGCATGTATTTTGAAAATAAAAAGCTTTATTAAAAATCTCATCTACAACAGAACAGAGGAAGAGAGGAAGGGAGAGTAAGGGGAAAAGAGACAGAGAAAGAAAAAGAGAGAGAAAAGAAAAAGATAAGGGAAAGAGAGGGAAGAGAGGAGAGAGACCGAGAGAGAGAAAGAGAGAAAAAAGAGATGAGAGAGACAAGAGAGATAAAGACAGAGAAAGAGAAAGAGGAAAAATCTCTTTAGCTCATATCCAGCTTCCAACACTTACTAACTTTGTGACTCTGGGCAAGTCACTAAACCCCATTTGCCTCAGTTTCCTCATCTGTAAAATGATCTAGAGAAGGAAGCAGCAAACCATTCCAGTATCTGTGCCAAGAAAACCCCAAATAGGATGAGAGACAAATATGACTAAATTAACTCAACAAGAACAACAAAATTTATATACGTGTGTGTATATGTACATATTTACATATACATATATTTTAAAATGTACAAATACTTTATACAGTGATTTAAGTGCCATCACTATTATAATTTTTATTAACAACATACCTCAAATAGATTTAGGCATTAAGTCTTCTCTCTCTATCTTAGCAGTTCTTTTTCTTTTTTTTTTTTTTTTTTTTAATTCTTTTTTATATCTCAAACACTTTTGGCAGTCTGGTAAAGCTTATGGGCCCCTTTTCAGAATGGATAAGATAAAATGCACAGAATTTAAAAGGCAACTAATTCTATCGAAATATCCTCTCAATTTTTTAAAGGTTCATAGGCCTTAGGTTAAGAAGCTCTGATTTGGATAGAACACATCACTATACTAAAACGAGTAGGCTGGGTTTTTTTAATAGTTATGTAGAAAGTTAAATTTGTTCTCTATATTTTCAAAGAGGAATGGTCTATTCACAAGTCCATTGCGGCTGCTTTTCCAAAAATTCAATTATTTCCAATAGAGAAATTGAAAAACAGGAAAGGAGGCAATCCCAGATCCAATTAGCAGCACAGAAGGGATTATTGTTCCTAGAGAATCAGGAAAGGGACCAGACCTAAGTTTTTTGTGGTACAGGGACATCCCCTTTGAGGAAATTCTTTCTTCTGATGCTGGTCAGCATCTTCTCTGCAGCTCAGAACCTCAGACAGTTGCCTATAACACAGGGCTTCAGTGCTAGTTCAGTAGTGTTAACCTCAAGTATCCTAAAGTGCACAGAAAACAATCCAACATCGGGCTTACAAAACTCCCAGACAGTGTCTGAAACAGTTTCTGATTTTATGTGTTGATGTACTAAAAGAAAGAAAGAAATATATTAGATGTGGTTTGATTGTTTTCCGTGCACTTTATTGTACTTGAGGTTAACACCACTGGCCTAGCACTGGTGCCCAGAAGTACATAGCCAGAATGTGGCAGAAGCCAGATTGAAATCTAGGTGTTGGAGATTTGGAGGTCAACTCATTCAGTTATACAACACAGCCTCTTTGTTGTTCATAGCTGAGGAAAATACCAAGCTGAAGACCCAGGAATGACCCTGCAAGCACCATCAGGACTTGTGTCCACCACTGGTTCATAGCTATTTGTAATTACACAGCAGGATACCCTCGCTCTCTCCAAGTTTTCCTAGCTTACTTTCGCTCCTCCAGATGTAAACCCTTGGAGAGAAGGCTGTTCGGGAGGCAAATGCTGAATCCTTGGAGTCTCCAAAGGTCACGGAGGAAGAAGTAGAGGGGCTTACAATGTCCACACCATCCTCCACTCAATCTGCTAATTGACTCTCTAAAACGCAGATGGTCATCTTCCTGTTCAATAAACTCTACTGACTCCCTGGTACCCCCTGGGATCAAACTGCATTTCATCTCACCTTCCTGCATGTTCCATGCATGTTCTCTGGCCACTGCTGTTCTTAGATTTAAGATAATTGAAGGGATGGCTTCTAGGACATGGAGATAGTGCAGTAGATAGAAAGCAGGGCCTAGAATCAGGAAGACAAGTTCAAATTCAACCTTAGTCTCTTACTAGCCATTTGCAAGGCACTTTATCCTTTTTGCCTCAGTTTCCTCATCTGTCCAATAAATTGGAGAAGGAAATGGCAAACCATTCCAGTATCTTTGCTAAGAAAACCCTAAATGAAGGCACGACTGAACAACAACAATAACAGATGGTTTTCTAGAGCAGTGTTCTCCAAAGTATTTTTTTTGAAAATGTAACCCTATGAGTTAAAAAAAAAAATCATCAGATGACTACACTAAGTATATTTACTTATTTATAAATACTTATATGACATACATATTTAATTATATGTATTGTGTACATATGTAATTATATGCAACATAAATAATTATATACTATTACATCTTAATAACTGTGAATATTATAAAATTTATATAAAAATAGAACTGTATAAGAATGAAATAAAGCCAGCCAGTCAATTAAAAAACACTTATTAGGTACCAACTATGTGCCAGGATAAGTGCTGAGGATATAAAGAAATGCAAAAGCCAGTTCCTGCCTTCATGGAAATTACAATCAAATGGCAAATTATAATCAAATAGCAGGAGACAGTGTATATGAAGCTGTAAAGTGGGGAAAGGAAGGGAAACCCCTCTTAATTCTAATGCCTTCCTTCTCTTAATTATTTTCTATTTATTCTGCATAGAATTTGCTTTGTAGATATGTGTTTGCATACTATGTCCCCCATTAGATTGTGAGCTCTCTGAGGGAGAACACTCTATTTTGCCATTTTTTGTATCCTTAACACATTCTAAGCTTTGTTTATTGATTAACTGAAAGGAGAGAGAATATTAACCAAGAAATCTGATGAAGAACTTTTTGATGAGAAATTTGATAATTTCTCTGGAGTCAACTTTAAATAAAAGATCTGGTAGAAGCTTGCAAATGTCCACTTTCAACCTCCATCAGTGAGAGGGAAGCAGAATCCTAAGAGGCATGGATGCTGGGGAAGTATGATATAAAGGCTAGGATGCCTAATGCTTACATACATGGCTCATGAAAGGAAACAAAAATAGTTTTAGGGAAGCATTGAAGGGATGGTAAACCATATTTGTGGAAAATAGTTCAGGATTGACTATGGAAGAAGATTGATATAGGGCACTTCTACCCTCTGATTGATTGACCACAAGTCCTACCCACTTGAAAGAACATTGCTTTAAAGCAGGCAATCATCACCAAGTTAAAAGAGGGCTGGTGTCATTGTGGACCCTAGAGAACAACATTCAGGAAGCCTCAGGGCCAGCATCTTTCTGTTGCATTTGTCCATGAAGATGGAAATTTGCCAGAGATTTTACAAAATTTCTAAAGTAATCAGGGCATGTCCTAGCTCCAATTCCTTGGGAAATAGGATGTTTATGGCTAGGGCCAGATATTAATTTTTATTGATCCTTGATAAAGGAAGTTGCATGGGGTGGGGAGAAGAGGGAGAATTGGAAGAAATGATCCCAAGTTAGATATTCATTTGTTTTCCTGACTCGGGAGTTGGAATAGAGACTGACTGAAAATATTAGTTTGGGACTTAAGTCTATTTTTCTTTTATCTCTATCATTATTTTTTAAAAACTGTGCCATGGTCTGCAAACAGAGTCTTTAATATGTCTACCTTTTTGTATTATGATGATTTTATGCCCTAATGCTTAATCAATATGTTTAAAGATACCATTTGATATTGAAAAATATGGATATTCTTTAATAATGCCATTCAGAAGAGTCCATGAATCATTCCATAAATCAATAAATTTTCTTCCCAAAAAAACTTATTTAGCTTTACCTTTTCTTTTTTGTTTATCACTGTAAGATTTACCCACTTTTGAAAGAGGAACATAAAGTCTCTTACAATGATCATGCTGTTATATGTGTCTGCTATTCAATTAACTTTTCAAATTTAGCTACTATCCTATTTGTTGCATAAACATTTAATAATATCACTTCATTGTCTATGGTACATGGAAATATAACAAATTCCTGATACAACTCCTTTGATGTAACTCTTTATTGTTGATTTTTCTAAAAATCATCATTTAAATTCCTGATTTTTCTGTGAGGAAGAATGGAAAATTTGTTCTGGTGCCTCATTTTCATCATTTTTGTTTACTTTTGAAATGAATTCTTGAATGCAGCAAAGTGTTAGGTTGTTTCCTTATCCATTTTTCCATTCTCTTTTAGTTTGAGCACATTATAGAAGCATTACTGTCAAATGAGATGAGTGATTTATGAGACTAGAAGGGAATAATCTCCATATTGATTTGGCAGAGGGCTTCTAGGAAAGTACTTCAGAAATCTGTCCTTAACTCTGTGTCATTAAATATTTTTATTGATGACCTCACTGGAGGCATATTATAGATGACATTCTTAGCTTTGAATCACCTAGAAATTTGAAGGCATATATACATTGGGCTAAATCTAATAAAAAGGGAGGAATAGGGGCAAGGAATAAATATTTATAAAGCACCTACTAAGAGCTAGGCTCTGTGCTAAGCACTTTACAAATATTATTTCATTTAATTCTCACAGCCACCTTGTGAGGAAGGTGCTATTATTATTCCTATTTTACAGTTAAGGCAACTGAGGCAAACAAGGTTAAATGACTTGCCCAGATAATAAGTGTCTGGGGTAACATTTGAACTTTCATTTTCCTAAATTCTCACACAACTCTCTACCCAGTGGACTACCAAGATGCCTCTAATAAGAGAAAATGCAATGGGAATAACTGTCAAGTCCTACATTTGGATTAAAAAAAAAAACATACAAACAAGTACAAGAGTGGAGAGAGATGGCTGACAACAATTCCTATAGAAAACTAGCTGGGTTTACATGGAATTTAAGCATAATATAAGTTAATAGCATTATAAAGAAACTTAAAAAAAAAAAAAAAAAAGGATGGTTTTCAGGTTGCAGTGAGAGTCCTAATATCTAAAACAAAGGGTGGGAGGAGGGTTCCAGGGCACTTGGTACTCCTCCCTAATCAATTACCCCAACCAGATGGACCATGTCTAGAAGATGAGGTCTAACATGATGAAGGGACTCAAGATCTTATCACCCAAGCCTTAGTGAAAGACCTGGGACTCTAGTTTGGGCAGAAAACTTGGATATAAAGAGGCATGAGGTCTGTCCTTATGTATTCGTGCAGCTGTCATGTGGAAGAGAGATTCCATTTGTTTACTTGGCCCCAGTGCTCAGAGGTAGGTGAAAGTCAAAGAAAGGCACATTTAAGCTCATTCCTGGCATCAGCAAAAACAAAAAGAAAACCTTTCCTACCAGGAGGATCTATTCAAAAGGAATGGGTTGCCTCAGGAGGTAATGGATTTTTCCATCACAAGAGACTTTCAAGTGAAAGATGGATTGGTTGTAGATATTGTAGAGGGAAGTCTAAAACAGGCTGAATTAGAAGAAATGTCAAGTCCCTTCCCATTCCCAAATGCCAGAGTTCATCAGAAAGGAAGTAGCCCCTTGGTTTCTTTATTTTCCAAATCACAGTTTAGTTTTATTTAGGTGAGTGATTGAGTGAAGCAGCCAGTCGCTATTCTTGTTCACTTTTTCCCTAGCCCCCAAAAGATGACAGCTAAGATCCAGAGTTTCCCCCGTATGTTAATAAAATAAAACTAAGTCAATAGACTTCAATATAATCCTAGCTTTAAAACATTCCTCTTTGAAAATAAATATTTCAGCTTCTCCTTTAAAATGAATCCATTTGTCAAAAATGAATTTACCTTGGCAGCACAGCATTCATCAGATGGTAGGAGACTCACTACCCTGGGGCAATGATCTGGCCTGTGGACATTATCTTTTAATTAATATAGAGGTTTGAGCTTTCTCTTTTTTGGTTGTTGTGAATTCAGTCACAAAAATGATTTTACTTTCTCCCACTTCTATTTTCTACTTTTCTCCTTCCCAAAATAGCATTTATGGTGATTTTCAATGGGATACCAGGTGAGTGTACATGTATGATTTTTTTTGTGTGCTAATTAGTCACCTAATTTGGTGTGTGAGTGCACTTTCAAATGGCAAACTGCTAACTTACTTGTCCATGATCAGATAGTTACTATCAGGGACAGAATTGGAATTCAAGTCTTCCTGAGTCCAAGTCGCACATCCTACATGTTATTCCATGCTGCCTCTCACCTGGGTATAGAGGGTTCTAGGAAAATCAATGGCCCATTAATCCATTCCCCTGTAGCCAGTCTGGTGTAGAGTTTCTCCAGACTTAGATAGGTTAGAACTGGAGAGGTATGGCTGACAACAATTCCTATAGAAAACTAGCTGGGTTTACATGGAATTTAAGCACAATATAAGTCACTAGCATTACATAGAAACTTCTTTAAAAAAAGGATGGTTCATTTAATTCTCACAACCACTTTGTGAGGTTCATCCCCACCTGTACTCGAAACCTTTCCAGCTTGGCAGTAACTGGCAAAATCTCTCTTCGTATAGGCTTTGAGAACCCAAGGTCACCATCATTCTACTTTTAGGAAACTTTCAGTAAAGGAATAATACCAAACTTCTGTGAGCTATAATTTCGATGACTCTTTAAGGCAAAGAGCTATAAGCATATTATCTTACTTGATCCTTACAACAACCCTCTCAAGTAGCAATCATAAGCTCCAGGAAAACTGAGACTGTAAAATGGCTTTGAGGGTCAGTTAGTCCAAGCCCCTCACTTTACACATGAGGAACCTAATGACTCAATCACTCTTTAAGGGACTTTCAAATAATGAGTAGCAGAACCAGAGTTTCAACCAAGTTCCTCTGACTTCTAACCTCAAGCCTTTTCTCCAGGATTATGATGCCTTACAATCTTCACACAAGTTTATAACATACTTAACATGAATTCTCTCATTTGTTTTCCATAAGAATTCCATGAAGTAGATAGCTAAAAAGATCATCACCAGAGTTACTTTCCTCCTCTGGAGAAATCTCCACCCTGAAGTTCAATTGGAAGCTCCCTGGGTAGATAGCTTTGTCAGGTGCTACTGCAGTCTGGATTTCATTTCCCACTTTGGCCCTCTTACTTGATTTTCCAGCTCCTCTGTTTTAATATTGGAAAGTAAGCTCCTTGAGGGTAGGCACTGCTTCTTTATGCTTCCTTGCCCTTAAGAGTATGCACTTCATAAATGTTCTGTCTCTTTATCCACCCATCCATCCACCCATCCATCCCTCCACTCACCCACTCATCCATCCAATCATCCAAATAGCTTCCTATTATCTATTTTTAATAGATGAAGAATTGACGGCAAGGAGGGTAATTTACTTACTCATGGCTGATCTGACAGTGCTAGAGCTAAGAATTGAACCTTGATTTCTCCTGACTCCACTTGCTGTACTCTTTTAGATTATACCATTGTGTTTAATAATTTCAATTTCCATTTATCATTTAATTAAAAAGAATTATTCAAATAATTAAACAAATTTAATATACATTTCCATGAGGCAACATAGTTATTAGAAGGTAGAAGATAATGGAATATTCATCCCTTCTCTGATGCTCAATATTTCTCTAGCCCCTGGAGTACTTTAGTCTTATAATCCAGCAGTACTCCCAAACAGTACCAGATTACCACCAAAAATATCCCCAAACCTGAAAGAATAGATGAGCAGCCTAAGAGTGTCAGCTTTAGGCATGAGAATGGTCTTGGAATTTATAGTTAAAGTGAAGGGTACACATGTCCAGAATTTCCCTTGGGATTCTGGTTCTCATTAAAGGGAGTATCCAAGTGTGTCTTGTCTTCCTAGAGCCCAAATCTTGGCTTCGGAGATGCTGTGGGCTCCTCTGGAGCTTACAGGAGATTTCCCCCCACTTCACCTGACCAAAAGCATACTTCAGGTTTTCTTTTGGGATATCTTGAGTTTTTGTTAAGAATCCTATATGAATTCATAAACAATTTCTTCAGATTCCAGAGCATAGGAATTGTTTAAAGCTCCAGAAATATATCACTGTGATGAGAAAGTCCCAGGTGGCCAGGCATCCCAAGGATAAGCTTTCAAACCTTTGCAAGAGGAGAGAAAATAAAGGATATGTACAGCATTTTTTAAAAAAGGATTTTCTCCTTCCATAGTAAGTCTTTGCTAACCTTTTCTAGGTAACTGATTTTTTTTTTTTTTTTTTTTTTAAAGAATCATTCAGGAGATCAAAAGACCTCTTTCTGACTTCAAAGATATCAGGGCTGGATTTGGGCTAGGGAAACAGAACTAGTACTGGTTCGATGAGAAGAGCTGGATAGAGCTGATACCTTCTGGTATTGCCAGTGAAGCTTTTCTAGCAAGTTTTAATGAACAAATTCAGTCAGAGCTAGGGAAAGGGGTTTTCACATATGCCAATGGAGGACTACTTTTGGATTACAATCAGACAAACAGAATGGTGATTCCAGAAGATCAGAATCGAATGGGCTGCCAGATTCAGTGCAAAATTTATCCCTCAAAGCTCACCTAATCAGAATGATTGTTTAAAGCAGGGGTCCTCAAATTTTTTAAATAGGGGGCCAGTTCACTGTCTCTCAGACTGTTGGAGGGCTAGACTATAGTAAAAACAAAAACTTTGTTTTGTGGGCCTTTAAATAAAGAAACTTCATAGCCCTGAGTGAGGGGGATAAATTTCCTCAGCTGCTGCATCTGGCCCCGCAGACCGTAGTTTGAGGACCCCTGGACTTTAAAGATTTATGACAAACATTTTTAAGATGTTACCTCTCATATACCATTCCCTTCTTTCATCTTCCTCCCAGGAATAATAGAACCGTCTTCCCAACTCTCCCAATAATTTGGGAGATACTTTCCTATGTGTCTGGTGTGCCTGGCTTGAATTCTAGGCATTCTGGTTTACTGTCTGTGTAACTTTGTAAACCAACTTTTCTGAGCCTTGGTTTCCAAAACTGTAAAATGAGGGGGTTGGTCTCAGATGACCTCTAAGGTGTCTTAAATTCTAAATCAATTATAACAACTTATATAAATCACAAGAATTTTAATCCTTCTTTGGACAGTCAATTAGGCAGCAGGTATTGATCAAATGCTTGCAATGTTCTAGGCCCCATGTCTAGAGAACACGGAGAAAAGAAAGGGTTCCTAGAAGAAGCCACTGAGATTGTGAGGTCTGATAAATTAATCTGAAGGCTACATGGCTCGTTCCTAGCAAAGGCCTCAAAACTAAATCCAGGTCATTGGTTTTCCCACTCTGTCTAGAATTCTTAATGTGGCTTTCCTTTCCTTCCTGACAAAGCAACTATAAGTGCTGGGCTTTGAAACAAAAAGTTCAATTCCAATCCCTGAAGTTTACTAGGTATGTAACACTGGGCACTTAATCTCAATCCTTTAAGTCTTTTCTTTAACCAACAGTAGATTTATTCATGGGGAGGGGATTACAGACAAAATGGAAAGGATACAACAAACACCAGGAATAATGATAAATATGAAATAGCTTTGAGAAAGCATATAATTAAACTAAGGAAAATGACAACTTCCCCCAGGGGAACTCACAGTTAACCAGGAGAAAGGAAATATTCCATGAGATGGAAAAAAACCATTGTCTGGCAGATTAGACTAACCAGTCTTAACTAGAATAAGGAGAATGGCACCTTTAGAAGGAAGGCCCTGTGAGGGAGGGAAAGAGAATACCTCATAGTGGGCTTAGTCTTGAAGGGAACTTAGCCAGTTCTTTCAGTTTTATCAGACTCACTGTGACCACTTTTTGGGAGATTTCCTGGAAAAGATACTGGAGTGATTTGCCATTTCCTTCTCCAGCTCATTTTACAGATAGGAAACTTAGGCAAATAAGGCTAAATGACTTGCTCAGAGTCACAAAATTAGTAAGTGTTGGAGGCTGGATTTGAACTCAAAAAAATGCCTTTCTATGGTATCACCTAGATACCCTAATCTCTCTAATAGTCTTCAACACTGTGCCATTATAGGGCATGGATTAAAGAGACAGATTTTGAATTAGGAACATCTCCAAATCCCACCTCGGACATTTACTAGCCTTAAGAATCTGGGTAAGCTACTTAGCATTTGCCAGCCTTAATTTACTTATCTGTAAAATGGGGATAATAACAGCACCTGCTTCCCAGGGTAGTTGGAAGGACCAAATAAGATGTCTGTAAAGCTTAATAATAAATGATTAAAAACACTTTATAAAGGTGCAATTGTTACATTTATTATGTGCTACTGTTATTATTATTAACTAACAATAGGATGCATTTTCTATCAAGAAAGAAAGTACAGGCCAATCATCATTATGTGGCTGAGTACAGGCCAAGGAGGAAAAAACAAGTGGGTACCAAAACACAGGCTGAGAGTGTTGCTTCCCCTCCTCTGGAGTGTTCACACTAGCCTGTGAGGTGCAGTCACAGCTTGGGGAAGTGCGTGGGAGGACCTGCTCAGGGCCTGAGCTGACTGTTCACATTGTGAGGTGAGATGAAAGGAAGGAAGGCAGATCAAAATCAGAGAGGAAGCCTATCCTGGGGAAGAGGGGGAGCAGAAGCAATTTTCTGCACATAAAGCACAGTGGGTGTTCCATAAATGTCAGTTATTATAAGCACCGAATTATTATGGTCCTTCATTAATCTTTTTATTTGATCGCTTGTTAACATTTCCAATAAGATGCTTCTTCTTGATCTACCTTCAGGCCTCGATGCTGATCAGAGTCAAATCAGAGGGGAAACTAAGTCAAAGAGAATGCCAGAGACCCCGGCATTCATCTCAGTACAGCTTACATCATCCTAAGTTGATAAGAATCTATCCCATTTGCTGAGACCTCCAGAGAAGAAAATTCAATTACTTCCCTCTGTAACCTCTTCTAATGGTAAATAATCTTCTCATCGTTCAGAGGTGATCTTCTCTAACTCTCCCAAACTTTCAAATGGCAGCATGAAGGCATTTTCTCGGCATCACTTGAGTGTAATAGAAAGGCTGCTTTAAGATTCTTACTGTCTATTATACTGAGGATAATGCTCTTTTTAACATCAGAAGGGAAGGAAAAGGAACAAAATAAACATTTATAATGTATCCAATATGTGCCAGGCACTTTACAAATATGAACTCATGTGACTCTCAAATAACTCTGGGAGATGGGTGCTATAATTATCCCCATTTTATAATTAAGGAAACAAACAACAAGAGGTGTAGTTGACTTGCTAAGGTCACATAGCTAGGAAGTAGGTAAGGCTAAATTTGAATTCAGGGTCTAAACACTGCACTACCGACTGTCGCTCGCTCAGTATTGTGGGCACATGGGTTAGTTGTTCACAATCTTGTATATATATTCATCATGCTTCTCCTACCCAGACCTATTTGACTAATCTTTTTCTTTCTCCAACTTTTAATCTCTTGAATGGGAAGCATCTCCATCAAGTAGTTAGGTCCCAAGTAAAGTGATATTTCTGCACCATCTCATCCCAGAGTTGGAGCCCTACATTATGGCAGATAGAACGCTGGTTTAATAGTCAGAGAATCTGAGCTAAAATCCATCTCTAATCCTATCCTTCAAAAAGCTTGGATTAGTCCTATTTTGTCTCCTTGGGCTCCAGTTTTCTCATCTGCAATATGAGAGGATTAGATGACCAATCAAAGTCAGTTATTAAATGCCTACTGTATGCCAGACACTATGCTAGGAATACAAAACCTGAAACAATCCCTATTCTCAAGTTGCTTAGTAATGGGTCTCTGAAATACTTCGTACTACTGTAGATATTCAGTTTAACCTGATTACTCTTTAAAGAGTTTTTGGTCTTGGGTATTGCCTTTCTTTGTATCCCTAGCATGTGGCACAGTGCCTGGCCCATAGTAGGCACTTGATAAATGCTTCTTAACTTGTCATGCATGATCTGTCTCATTTTACAGATCAGGAGCCAACTCCAGTAGACTTGCAGAAAATTAATACAGATAGTATATATGGAAAAATCAGAATTTGAACCCAAGTCCTCTGATTTCAAATGTTCTTTATGTCACATCATGATATTTCTCGATCGTGATAAAATAACACATTTTCTCTCTTCTTATAATTCTAACAAATTTTCAAAAAGGGAGAGCTACGGGTAAGAAAAAAAAAGTAATAGCTTTTTATCAAATTTTTCTGATAAATGCTTAATATACAAGTTATATAGTTGACTAAGAGAAATGTATAAGATTAAAAGTCATTTCCAAATTGATAATTAGTCAAAATATCGACATCTTAAGGGGAAAATTGCAAAATATTAACAATCATATAAAAGAATACTTCAAATCACTAATAATCAGAGAAATGCAAATCAAATTAACCAAGAGGTTTTACCTCATATCCAGCAACTGATAGCAATACCAAAAAAATGAGAAAAGTTAATGTTGGAGAGGCTGTGTATGCTAATGGAGGACTTGAGCATTTAGTACAGCTATTTGGAAAAGTAGCTTGGAATTATGCAAATAAAGGGGCTAATATGTCCATTTGTGTTGACCTAGAGGCCTCATATATGCTGCAAGGAGCTCATTAGCAATTTTTTAAAGTGAGCCTCCATATAACTGAAATATTTTGTAGCGGTACTTATTTTTTGAAATACCAAAGAACTATAAACATTCATACTCATCAACTGGGGAGAAGGAAACACACTGTAGTATATGAATGTAAAAAAATATCATGGTACTCTAAGAAATGACTAATATGATAAACACTGGGAAGCATCAAATGATTTGCATAAATGGATGCAATATCAAAGAGTTAAGAAAACTATCAAGTAAACTGTAGAAACAACTATAAAACAACCAAAAAGTAATGTTGGTAAATTTTAAAGAACAAGCTTGGCTCAAAGAGGACCCTCACCTTATCCCCCCCAACTTTGTAGTGGTGTGAAATACTGCACAGTACTTTTTTTTTTTCCTAATGTATTGATTGATAGAGAGCCATCTGCATCCAAAAAGAGCACTGTGGGGACTGAATGAGCCCACATAATATTTTTCATCTTTTTTGTTGTACTTTGCTTGCTCTTTTTTCTTTCTTTCTCAATTTTCCCTTTTTGAACTTATTTTTCTTGTGAATAAATGTGGAAATATGTATAGAAGAAATGAACACGTTTAACATACACTGGGTTACTTGCCGTCTAGAGGAGAGAGCGAGGGGAAGAGGAAGAGGGGAAGAAAAATCTCGAACACAAGGTTTTGCAAGCGTGAATGTTGAAAATTATCTTTGTGTGTATTATAAAAATTAAAGCTATTATTTAAAAAGATAAAAATGTATTGGCTGACTTTGCTGGAATTTTCTATCTCTGTTAGAAAAACTCTGGTAATAAAGGTTAGCTAGAGAAGGAGAAGAGGAAATCTATAGAATGTAAAACAAAAATACAACAATTAAACTGATTTGATTAGTAATAGATTTTTAAAAATCTAATTTTTCAAATGATTAAAAGTAGCTCTGAATATATTTTGGAAAGTTTTTTTGTTTTTGTTTCTTTTAAATTCCTCCTACTCCCAATCCCAGACATGAGTCAGTGCTTACAGATGTGACCAATCACACAAAAAAGCAGATGATGGCTATCTTGCTTATTAGAATTAAAGTGTTTTGTTTTGTTTTGTTTTGTTTTTCCCTCCTGGCCAATCAGCTCTCCAGAGGACAAATGAATGAAGGACACTCTATGCCTTTTAGACATGCATTTTCAGGGCTCTCACTTTATAGACAACATAATTAGAACTGAAATTATGAAGGCAAACTGCAATTCAAGGTCTGTTTAGTTAAAGAGGAAGGTGCAAGACAGATTCCAGAAACAGAGTTGGGTGTGTGGCGATGTTCGCACTTCTACAGCACTCTTGAAGACTGGAAATGAGGAGGCGAGGGATGAAGGATATCTGTAAAGTCTTTATGGTGAAGCTTTGGGGAATTTAAGTCGAAGGCTAATATGTCCCCGTTATCTAAATAATACTAGAATACTAGCACAGCATGGGTTTTATTTGCAGCTTCCTTAAGCACTTTCATACTCTACATTCTATTGATTTGTGTCTGTGTGGATATTTGGGTCTTATCTCTTCCTGATAGATTAAAAAACTCTTGGAGAGAATTTAGCTAGAAGCATGAAATTAAGCCGAAAGTCCTGTAAGCAGTTAAAAAAGCAATGATGGCTATGCACCATATAGGCCTACTTTTTCAGGAAGCCAGTTTTAAGTCCCTTATTCAGAGCTCAGTCTTATTTCAAATCCATTTCTATAAAGTTTGGTTACCTGGTTTCCTAGCAAAAAGCAAACATTAAAGATGCGTCCTGACTATTTATTGATCATTGTACATAACTCCTGTATTGTACTCTGTGATCTTGACAAATTGGTCTCTATGGCTCCCATGACATTCTATTTCCCATCTCCCATCTCCACACTTTTCCCCTGGACATCCAGCAAGTGTAGAGAGAATTTCTTCCTGAATTTTTCTTCATAGAATTTCTTCTCCTTTTTAAGACACAGTTCAAATACTACCTTGTTTGTTAGGGTCTCCAGATCTCTACCAATTGCTAATTCCCTCCTCTATAATAGCTTGGATTTAACTAGCTCAGATTTATTTGTATTTATTCTCTATATTTCTTCTGAAAATATAAGTTTTTATTAGAATATAAGCATAGAATGCAAATAGAATGTAAACTTCTTGAGAAGGGGGTTCACTTCATTTTCTATGTTTGAATACTCAGCTACTTGTACATATTAGTTGCTTAAAGAATTAATTATTAATGGATTTATGGATTGATCCTGGATTTAGATTTTAAAACCTAGGGTCAAATCTTGGCTTTGATATTTACTAGTTGGGTAACTTTGGACATGGGACCTCTAAGGACCCACTATAAAATGAAAGTGTTGAATTTGATGGTCTTCTCTGTAAAATGAAGGTTTTATTATGTATAATATATATGCATATGCATTACATATATAGCATATGAAAAAATATTTTAAATCACTATTGTTTAGAGAAATGCAAATTAAAACAACTCTGGGGTCTCACCTCACACCTATCAGAATGGATAAGTTGATAGGAAAAGATAATGATCAATGCTGGAGGTGTGAGAAAATTGAGACACTAATGCATTATTGGAATTGTGGATTGATCAAGCCATTCCGGAAAGCAATTTGAAACCATGTTCAAAGAGCTATAAAACAGCTCAAAAAACATCTTCAGTGGCTCCCTATTGTATCCCAAGTCACTCAAGACCCTCATTTTTGGTGTTATGTGAACTTTACAGTGTTTTCTCATACTAAACCCTTTCTCTCTGCTCCCTCCACACAAGACTACTCTCTCCTTTCCAAAAAATATAAATTCATGCACCTACATAGACAGATACAGAGAGAGAGAGAGAGAGAGAGAGAGAGAGAGAGAGAGAGAGAGAGAGAGAGAGAGACAAGAAAGAAGAGGAGGAGGAGAAAGAAGAGGAGGAAGAAGAAAAGGAGGAGGAGGAGGAGGAGTCATCTCAAATCTCCATTGTTACCCAGTTTTGTAAAATCTAACTCAAATGTTCTCTCTTTCAGAGAGGAAGGAGAAAAAGAAAGAAAAGGAAAATAGGAGGAAGAAAAATAAATGGCCAAAGAAACAAAAAAGCATGACAAAATACAAGTCACAAAATTCAGAGTAATTTACTTTGGAGTCAAATGAATGCAAAACCCTCAAAAGCTCTTGGAAACATCACATATTACAGAGAGAAAAGATTGGGAATGAGTGAGAGGGAAAATATTTATCAAACATTTGCCATTTGTCAGGTATTATCTTAAGTGTCAGAGAAGGAAATGAAGCAAACAAGACAGTCTTGCCCTTCAAGAGCTTACATTCTGATGGAGGCAGACAAAACAAAGAAATATGAGGAAGAAAGGAGTGGGGATGGCAAACATCTAGGTAGTGCACAATCCTACAATGGTTCACTTGACAGTTTTGGGAGCCAAAACCAGGGTCCAAGGTTCTATGTGAATGTTAGCCAAACAGCTGACAGCATGATAAGGAGAAGGCTAATAAGTGAAGCAATGACGTCCAATAATTATTAATAACTGACATTTGTATAGAGTTTTCAAGTTTGCAAAGTGCTAAGCATGTATATGTATATATAATATCATTTAATACTGATAGACTGTTGAAATATTCTTGTCATTTTACAAATGAAGAAACTGAGGCTGGGGAAAGTCAGATGCTTTATCCATTGTCTCTGAGATAGTCACTCTCTCCTGCTCTTCCAACTGTAACTGCTGCCTGTCTCCCTTCTCCAAACACCTTTTACCTACTTGGAGAGATATGAAAGCTGATGCTTATTGAATTGCTTAATAAAGAATTCACCTTGAGATATTTACTATGGGAACAGTTATATTGGCGGATGACCTTGTCATAGAATAGCATGGCTACATGTTGAGCTTAAAAATTGTTTGATTTAAGGTAATTATGTTAGCAGTATGGAATTATGCTCCTATTTAAATTTGCATGACTGTTAATAATTACAGTCTCTGACACCATCTGTTGATTCCTGCCGTTGCTGTCTGTTGCAGAAGGTTCTCTTAGGTCAATTTCATTTTTGTTGGCACTCTTGTTCACAGGAGTTATCCATTAAAGTGAATATTTTAAAATTGTTTAGTAGGGGTTTTCTTATCAAAGACACAAGAAAATAAAAGAAGTCTCATTAAAATGTTAATTAATTTATGTTTTTTTTTTTTTTAAGGATGACAGTTAGATTAGATACAGTAGTTCAGAATTCAGTAATATTTGATCACAGTAGTGTACTACTATAAGGATTATCAAGGTATAGGGAACAATGTGTCTTCAAAATCTTAACATAAAAATAACAATGTTTTTAAAACAACAAAGTTCATTTGAAATAGAATGAAAGTGAGATAACTGTTGGACAGTCCAATAAAACTATTCCTCTCAAAGTAAACATGAGTAAAATCTCTAACCATTTCTGCATTCACATTCAAGTTAATTCTAATAAGGAAACAAACTTCTGTTAAGGTGAACATTCTATTTGTTTTTACTGAGTCTTTTCTTTTACTGAGTCTTAGCAAAGCAAATTAGAAGAATGAAAGTAGAAATTATAAAAATGACTCTAGATTACACTGTAGCAGTGTCAACTTAACCTATTAAGCAAGTTATCAACTATAGATTCTTGACTCTCATTGTTTCCTAAAAACATTCAATCATCGCAAACAATTTCCACGACAAAGAGGAAATTTGGAAGTGGGCTAGAATCTGCCATAGCAAGCAAATATCTCATCTTTTTGCTGAAGGGACAGGCGTAGTAGCAAAAGGTAACTCTGGTTTAGAGTTCAAGTTCATGAAAATGCTATAAGCATTAATGATTCACAAAACAGAAAAAAAGCAATAGTTTGTCTTGAGATTCAGCTAAATGTATCACCTTGAGAACATCTGTAAAACAAATGAGGAAGAAAAGGAAGATGTGCTTTCATTTTGTCTTATAAATACGAGTATGAAATGACTTGTAATCAAAGCCCACTTGATTAATATAGGGAGCTATCTGGGGAAAGTATCAGACAACTGGTGCTTTTTTCTGCTATGGCTTATACTGAATAGTTTATTTAGTTTGTCTGTATCCCTAATGCTGAGTCATGGACATTTTCCTCACAAGGACAACAAACAAAAAATCAAAATGGAGTAGACGTGGTGGTTTTTCATAGTAATTTATTCTTATCACTAGCAATGATGTAACTGCTACATTTGGACTAATATGCTATATGAGGAACTATTACCCCTTAAGATGATGAAGTTCAGAAAAGTGAGTAGACCTGATGAAACACAAACACAAGAGATCTATACCAGAAGGAACACAATTTGAAAGGAATAAAAGATTGGTCCAAGACTCTCTTGCAAAAGAATTAAATGATGATTTTTTTTGGAAAGGAAAAGAAAAGGACAAAAGAGGGAGGACAAGAGAGAACAAAGAGGAAGAGGAAAGGAGACAGGCATGTAGAAATCAAGGCTATTTCAATGAAAACATGAAAAACAAAGAGGCAAAATATAACAGACTATTCCCCACGATACACCGTATCTTTTGTGAGATAATGGGCAGAAGCATATAAAGCAAACAAGATCCTTCTATCTTTATAGATTTTTTTTTTTTTTAAACAAAGCATTTATTAAGCAAAACAAATGTAGTCTTGATGGCTCTCTTCCGAAAAGGTGTCTCACACATACATTAAAATAATGGAAGACTATGACAGGTGGGACCACTGGGAAAATTTGGTCAATGATTCCCTGAGTAGAGTTAAGTATAAAACAGGGAGACATATGTTTGCCTAATGTGTTTTACTACTGTATGGAAGATATCCTGGACAGAAACCAAGAGAAGGACAACTTGAAATATTTATCTCCACTGATGATATTGTACTAATGTCATGTCCTGAAACATTAAAAAGCTTACTTAATGAAATCCATGGCAACATGAATGCAATCAGACTAACCATTTACTCTGGGAAAAGAAAGTGGATGAATAACATATTTACCAGGCAAGATGCACTAAGGCATGCAGTTGAATGGAAAATCTATGGAATTCATCCATCAGCATGATCGCCTGAGACAGGTACTAGACATGTTTAATGAAGTGGGCCAAGAATTCAATTTCAGGAAAAGATGGGGATAGATTCTATTTTGAAAACTAGGTGATGCTTTCAATGGTCCTTGTTCACTTACTACCAAAACATCTAATTTTTTAAACCATTAACAATTTCTTCCTGTTGAAACTAAATGACCATAAACCATTTGACACAATTGCCGAAAAATTAAATTTAAAAATAGCCCAAAGGGAAATGAAAAGATGTTTTGTGGAAACAGAATGCATCATGTAACCAAGAATGCCTCATGCTCAATGAGAGGCCAGACAGACATTGTTGAAAATATAGATGACTAGAAAGGAGGGAGGTCAATTGTGGAATAAGGAGAGGAAACAGATGGATTGAGCAGATCATTACTCCCAAGACAATGAGAGAAGACCTTCTACTCATTAGGTAGACTATTTATAGAACACCGATAGAAAATATGGGTAAGAATTAGACAGGATAAGAAGGGTTTAGCATCTTTTTATCAGGGTTGGGAGGAGCCACACCTGTGTGTTTTATAATTTTTTTCATTCATTCATCACAATTCCAAGATCTTCAAGTAGAATCCAGAACTACTGAAACTAAAAGAGGATAATAACCTGTTACAAAACAATGGATGCAATTACCTTATGACCTCAAACTGGATTCCAAGTCCAACACATTATTTCATTGACATTGCTTGCCTATATGTATTATCTTGCCCTGTTTAAAATGTAAGCTCCTTGAGAAATAGAACTATCTTCCTTATGAATATTTGTACATTCAAATCTTATAATAGTCCCTAGCACATAATGAGCTCTTGTTCATTAATTCATTCAATGCAGTTGCCTGAGACAACTAAGACGCATTCAGGCAGCAGAGTTCTCCTTGCTCAAAATTCCCATCAGAAGGAAAGAGTGAAGGAGAAAGAGAGAAATGGCAGATGTTAAATGCTGACTATGTGGCAGGAATTTTATTAAACATGGAAGACACATATACTTGCAAACAAGACAGTCTATATTCTCAAGTTCACATATATTCTCTGACTGAGTGGGGAGAGGAGGAGGAGGGAGAACCTACAAAAAAAAAAAAAAACTTTTCTGGGGGAAGAACTTAAAAAGAAGAGCTGGAAAGGGAAGGGACATCAGTACACAAAGAAGAATAATGAAAATTCTCTCAGGGCACTTTCATTTGGTTTTAATTTAATGAGCACAATGTTTCACTTAGAACTCTAGAGAATGGGAAATTCACAGGATTGGGGAGGATCTGTTATTTGGATAACATGAGGGGTCTCTGGAACATGGGATTACCTTTAGGGCATGGGGAAGGAGAAAATGAAACTATAAGAGGTCAGAAAGAAGTCTATTTAATTAATAATTTTTGCCTAGGATCCTGGTAGTTGACTGGACCTATCACTGTCTTTGGTATGCCCTCAATTGAAAATTGGCATGAGAGGCAGGAGCAGTGTGAAAGTCTGCCAATCCTCAGGCCATGTCAGCCTAGTCCAGTGGTTCAGATTAATATAGGCTTGCGGGAGCAACATAGGGCCTGACTGCTAATTCTGACAGCAATTCTCATTATGTCTTTCTATTGTCATCTCCAAGGCATCTCTTTTTAAGTTTTTGTTGGGCACTATTCTCTGTCACAGGAAGGAGGCAAGCAGAAGCTAGACTTCTACCTATTGTAAAATAGATCATCATCCCAGGGAAGAGGCTGGATTAGTAGACCTCTAAGTAGAGAACAATTCTAATTATCCCCTAGGATATCAAGTTCAGCCCCAGGATCCCTAAGCTGCTTTATAGCTCTAAAATGCTGTGTTTTATCTCTTCAGGTCACTTCCCTAGACCTTCTGGGAAGAAAACCAGGGGAAAGATCACAAGAATATGGATTTAGAGTTGATAGGGACCTTGAAAACTAGTGAATAAAAAACCTTTATTTTGTAGATGAGATGCATATTATATAGATGATTATATAGGTAAATGTAATATGATTAGTATCTATATTATAAATAAGGAGGCCCAGATTCAGAAAGGTTTAAACACTTAGTTTAAGATCACATAAGTAATAAATGGTAGAGCTTGAATTTGGTAGAAAGAAAGAAAACAGTAGAAAGAAGACATTTTATATTCTAACCAGTTGCTGGGGAAACGGTTAGTTAAATTCACTCACCTGGGGACCATTTCACTTTCTGTCTTTTCATGGATACTCAGGATACCCCTATTGATCACTCTAGCTCTTCCACACAAACACATATAACTATGTCCCTAATGTCTATTAAGAGAAAGCAATACAAAGATATTTTTAATTACAAGACACTTTAAAAAAAAAAAAATGGTCTATACCTGAGATCTTATCCAACTGTTAGGGTGTGAAAAATCTCTCCATTATGCAGAATAGTAAGTCATTTGCAATTTACAACTGAGAGAGTTGCTTCAAGATCTGAAAATATTCATTAATGCTCTACACATCTAGTCAGGATATGTGCTTTCCTGACTCTGGGACTAGCCTTCTAACCACCATGTCACACTGGCTGTCCTATAGACTGACCTCCAAATGTATAAAGGCAAAATCCATTACCTGGCCATTTAAAATCATTTTAAATCATCTCTGAACACCTATCAATGCATGTCAAGGATCTATGATTGCCTCATCTCTAGCTGTCACCACAATGCCTCTCAATATATACATATTACCCCTTATTCTAATTTTTTTTTTAAAATCGCACTTTTACTAAATTTAAATAGGTGAAAATATCCTAAATACAGACCCTTGACAATAGTTACTCAGCTTAGATCATTCAATCAGTTCTGGGTATAAACTGTTTACAAATGAATGTTTCTTATAAAAATACATATTAAATTGCTTTTACTTCAGCTTTCTTCTATAGTACAAAAATCTCTTTTAAAATAATTTTGAATTTTACTGAGAAATTTGGTGTATTACAGTGCTCCCATCAACTAGTTCCCGATTATAATTTAATTAAAAGGGCAGTAGCTAAGTTTCACCATATGTAGCTGCCAGCTGTAATCGTTGCATTTAAATCTGAAGGCAACATTATTCCATGTATTGAAGCGTGGTTTATAAGTGGGGGAAGCTGTCAATCGTGCCACAGAAATTGTTCTAATGCCTTATGATGAGATCAGGCCCAAGGCAGAATGTACAAGTATCCCTGGCTTAATGTAGTAAAGGCAATTATCATGAAAAACAAACAAACCAACCCTAACTTAACACTATATGGATGCATCTAAAATCAAACAACAAAACATTCTGCAATTGATTGGTTTCATCAATAGCATCTCCATGGCCTAAAGGATCTCAAGTACTCTATAGTGGAGAAAATGTGTTTGCCTATGTGCTCAACCTTACTAAGAATCTAATTTCCAGCCCTATCAGTTGCAATGAGTCAAGCAACAACTCATCCAGATTTTAACCTGGGGTGTTGATTGAAAGTCAGTGTGGTGCAGTAGGATGTGGAGTCCAGAGAGATCTGGCTTGGCATCTCGCCACCCATACTTTCTGGTTATGTGATCATGGACACATATTTTACTTCTATGAACTTCACTTTCCTCATCTGCATACTGGGGCTTTAACAAAGACTTAGATGAAGTAATGTATGTGAAACGTTTGGCAATCTATAACTGAAGTAGAATATTATTATTAAATCAGACCAGCCAGATTAAACTTTTATAAGCTCCTTGGGTTCAAGAGACAGTTCAAATGGTTCTTCAATTGTTGGTAATTGGTGGATTTGGGGGGAGAGTGGGGGAAAGGGAGTATGGACCTGTGACTTACTTGGTACAGGGAACTCTTGGGTGAGGAAATGCCCCATATCCATGCATGCAAGGACCTGCTTTGCAATTTACAGTCCCAAAGAGTTGCCTGGGGCTATTGAGAAGTTATATGATTTATCCAAGATCATAAAGCCAGAGCCTGTCAAAGGCAAGTCTGGAAGTTCAGTTCTCTGTTTATACCATGCTGTCTCTCAAATTAAATACTATGATGAAAAATGTAAACCATCAGGCCAGCTTTATGAAAACAATACAATGATCATGGTGTTTATCCCTAACATTGAGGGGCTTCTGGGCACTCAGAACTATGAAGTCATGCTTACTGAATTAAATCTATTCTCCTCCATGTTTAGGTGAGAAACACCAATGGAAAAAGCATACAGCATTAGGACCAGTTCCTCCTTAATGCAACCTATTAAAGTATAGTCAAATAATAATGCACAGCGTGCATTCAGTGTCAAAAGACATACAAGGGCTCTCAGCATTACTGGAAGAATAGCTTAACCTCTCTCTCCTAACAATGGTTATATTATAATAAGAACTGAGCAGCGAAGAACAGATTTTGTATCTTGGAGTAAAGGCAAGTGGTAACAAGTTCAAAGGGAGAGGAAGAACTAAAATAAAATGTGGGGAAGCAGGATGGTTTGGGTGCCTTCCAAATTCCCTGCCCTTGAGACAAAGATCTGGTGACCCTGCCCTACTTATCATCATGACCCTTTAGTGATTAAGATGGTGATAGGTCATTGCTCTGATTCTTCATAGGATTAGTCCAGTGAAAGGACCATAAGCACCAGAGTCAGAAGACTTGAATCCTAATGTTGAGGTTGGGAAGGGACCCCAAAATGTTGGAGGTCACAGACCAGTGTCAGGAGATGTCTCAAAAGAATCTGCAGGCTTGAACCCATATCCAAGTCAAGGGGTAAGGTTTATTGTAATTATAATGCCAATTGAAGAGGGCTAAATTTCAAAATAATTTAGGAAAGAAGGTGCTTTTTACACCTTTATCTAGTTCTTCATGTCATTTATGTGCTAATTTTATAGCCTAGAGGTAGAACTGAGGAGTGGTCTCAGGAATTTGGTTATCCCTGATCAGCAGATGGATTATCCTAAGGCCAGAGGACTTTAGATTCATTGACAGACAGTCAGAATAATAGCATCCTAAGATTAGAGAGTCTCAGGATCACTAATATATCTTCCCTAAAGTCTAAGGAAAGAAATATTATTATATGCCTAGGCCAGAGGACTTTTACAATCATAGACAGGTTGCCAAAACAGTAACATTCAAAAGTTGGGATTGGGGGGAACTTGGGATCACAGATTCGAAAGCCAGAAGATGTAGAATCAATGATAGTTTGTTAGAACAAAAGCACCCCCCAATGCTTTTGGGGGACCTCTCCAGTGCTGTCTCCTTGTAAGCTATACTCCTTTACTAATACAGTCTCTGTCATTTAATCTCTATGTTACTTTGGCCAAGTTATTTCACTCTCTGAGCTAATTTCTCACCTGTAAAATGAGGAGGCTGAACAAGCTAATAATAGTAGCATTTATATAGCTCTTCAAGGGCTTGCAAAGTACTTTACAGATGCATCTCTATAATTCTATGTGGTAACATCCCTTCAGATGACCATGATGAAATCAGACCTGGAACCACTAAAAGAAAATCTAAACAACCAGCTCAAAAGGCTAAATGAAAAAGAAAACAATTGTAAAATCTGGTACCAGATTAAATTAATTTGGGATAAAAAAAACCCCAACAACTTCAGCCCATGAAATCAAGAAAATGGGAGGGAAGGGAGGAATTTAAAGAACTTTGCTGTATTTAGAATCGAAAAAGAGTATGTGTTTTTTCTAAGCACTACCAAATGACCCTCCATAGTCTGTAATTTAGAAATCAGAATTCTAGGCATGGCTCCACTGTTGACTTTCTATCCTGTCATCATATCTTTTGTCAGTTAATTTCTTTGGGATTCAGCTTCCCTATCCAATTGGATAGGAAATAATATTCACATTTCCATTCCTTCTTGGGCTATTCTGGTAAAATAGCCAAAGAGGGAATAAAATCATGGCAAAAGCAGAAGTTATCAAAATTTTATCAGTGTATTCTTTCTTGTTCTATTTTCCATTCAAAATTTGCGGATTTTGCTCAACTCTTTTAGAACCTCTCACCTTAAAAATATGCCAAGAATATTTTACAGCATCAGACGCTTTGGAACAAAATTCACATAATCTTTTTTTAAAAATTCATCCAGAAGTGTATGCAATGATTACATTAATATAAATGAAAAGAATATTAGAAGTAAACTGAACTTTGACTCACTGATCAATCTTAATCCTAGAGAAAAGATGATAAAATGTATATCTCCGCTTTCCATGGAGACACAGGGGATCAAATGGGTGCAAAATATCACAAGCACTATCAGTAGTCAAGGTCACTCTGCTGGATGAGTGCACTTCTTTGTTATGAAGGTGGGTTTCTGGAAATATCTGGAAATAAAGTGATATAGGAAATGACAGTAAAACAAATGATTCCATAAAGTTTATTTTTAAAAAAGAAAATTTGTCTAAAGAAATAGATTGTAAAGACTGAAACAAACAAATATTTAAGTATATCATAAAAGGCAAGGCATTAGTGAGTCAGCCTTGGAATCAGGAAACTCTCTGTTCATCTCTTATCTTAGGCACATATTGACTGTGTGACCCCAGTCAAATCAGAAATCTAAGATTAGATATGTTCCAGATGTGAGTTCCAGACGTGCATCAGACAAGGGAGTTTTCACACCAAGAATTCCCTACTCAGTGAAAGCACAGGACTGGACCAAAAATAAAAAAGAAAGAAATAGGGAGTTTCTTAAGCACTAACCCTCAACTGATGAAACATGGCAACAGTACATTTATAGCCAAATTACAATTTCAGTTGAAAAGTAAATCTGCAAAGAAGCCAAGCCCCAAAATGGAATAGTGCAGTGAGGCAGGCAGACCCTGGGGGTGTTTCCAAGTACCAGCTCACAGATTAGCACTGTGACAGCATGTAAAGCACAGAGCCATGCAGAGGGAGGCACGGAAGCGAAGTCATCTGGCAAACGCCACCAGCGACATGGAGCCAGAGCACGTTCCATGCCTACCCGGTCTGCAGCTAGACAATGTCACACACTTGGCAATGGTTTTCCAACAAGCAGACCAGAATATTTTCAGTACCAAGAGTGTGATGACTTTGGTAGCAGAGCCAAGGGATAGGACCATAGTGAGGAAGTGAGAAAGCCAGCCAGCTGGCCAGCTGAGACACACTGGCAGCAAGTGTGGAACAAGTTGGCCAGTGGAGGCAGGTTTAACTCCATTTTACAATTCCAAAGAAAAGTGGAGTTAAAGAAAATCAACCCCATTTCTCCATCTTATATAGTTCAATCATACCACAATCTCTAAACCTGTAGAAGGGAACCAAGTGGTTGAGAAATACTATTTGAGGAAGATGATAAAAGTAGAATAAAAACAAATAAAAACAGAGAAGAAAAGTGGAAGGAAATCCAGCAAAAATTCTGATTCTATTGGGTTCTTGCTGCCAGGTAATTATGGTGTGGTAGACATACACAGGACTAATTCTGGAGTGAGAGGAATCCAGTTCATAGTTCATATCCTGGTTCTGTTACTTACTAGCTATGTGACCATGAAATTGTAACTTAATCTCTGTGCATGTCAGTTTCCTCATCAGTAAAAAGGGAATAAATAACAGAATCTACCTTTCAGGGCTTTTTTGAGGATCAAATGAGATCTTAACATGATGCTTGGTACAAAGGAGCCACTTAATGTTATTCCTTTCCCTTTCCTAGGCCACTCCCCACCACTACCTTGTAAGGGAAGTTCTCTGCCAGGAACTCTACATTGAGTATATCATAAGATGGTCAAATACAGACACACAGATAAATAAAAATATTCCTCAAACATTAATAACATGCCACAGCTTTAATGGAGGATGATTCATACTAAAGTCACCCATCTTGATTGTGGGAGATTGAACTTGTTAGGAAAAAATGAATTCCTTTGGAAAGATCTAGTTAATCACTCAGTAGGTCTTTAAATAACTGTTCTATCTTTCTGCTTTACTAAGTGCCCTATTCACCAAGAAAGGCACATTTTCCTCCCTTCTTTTAAGCCACCTTTTGGGGCTGCTTAAGTGCACACAAGGAACTGTCTCCCTCCACAGAAGAAAAACTCATCAAGCTTCAGTCTCACTCACTGAGTGTACTTAGGAAAAAAACAGGCAGGACACAGAAATCCAATAACTGTCTACATGGTCTAATCAACCACAGGTTACTTATTTTTCTGACAAGGGATTCCAAAAATTACAATTGAACAATGTGTGAATCTTCCTTCTCACCATGCTGAGTACTGAAAGCACATGCTTCTTCAGTAACAAAATGGTTCCACAGTGTATCTGCCACCCTGTTAATAAGACTATTCTCTCCAATGTGGAGGGAGATCTTGTAAAATATAATCTAAAAGATGCCTATGGATAACAAGAGCTTAAGTGATCTTGTGATGAGGAGAGTCATCTGCCCCTAGACAGAGGGCTGGGGGGGACTGAGTTTACATCACAACGTAACCTTTTCACTCTTTTTGTTGGTGTTTGCTTGCATTTTGTTTTCTCACTTTTTTTTCCTTTTTGATCTGATTTTCTTGTGCAGCATGATATTTTGGAAATATATATAGAAGAATTGCACATGTTTAACATATATTGGATTATGTCCAGTCTAGGGGAGGAGGTGCGGGGAAGGGAAGGGAAAAAGATTTGGAAGACAAGATTTTCAAGGGTAAATGTTGAAAATTATTTATGCATATGTTTTGAAAATAAAAAAGCTTTAAAAAAAGGAAAAATATATACAAATAAGAGGTTAAATGATTTAGGGTCAGTATGAATGAGAAGAAAGAATCAAGCCCAGACTTCCCAGCATTGAGGCAATGCTTTAAGCTGATAGAAAAAAGACTAGGTGGGGGAAAAATGGACACTAGCTAAAAAATAGAGAAAATGATCAGTGGAATAAATTGGACACCCAGCATACAGAAAGAAATGAACATAGTAACAATGTTTATTAAGCCTAAAGACTGCAACTACTAAGGTATGGACTCATTCCACAAAAACTATTGGGAAAATGAGAAAGCAGTCTGGCACAAATTGTGTTTGGACAAAGATCTCACATTGTATGCCACAATAAACTCATATGGATACATGTGCTACATATTAAAAGAAAATCACTTCATAAAGAAGTTAGAGGAACAAGGAAAAAATGCTTTTTGCCGCTATGTATAAAGGAAGAGCCCATGACCAAACAAGGAATAGAGAGGATCACATAGGATAAAATTCACATTTTTGACTACATAAAATTGAAAGGTTTTTAAACAGATGAAATCAATGCAATTGAAATTAGAAGGGAAAAAAGTAGGGAAAAATATTTGCAGCAATTTTTTCCAATAAAATTCTCACTTCCAAGATGTAAATACACACACACACACACACACACACACACATACACACACACATATATTCAAATATTTAAGAATGATAGCTATTCTCTAGTAGATAAATCATAACAGGATATGATATTTACAGCCAGTTCTTAAAGGAAGAATGTCATGAGAAAATGCTTCAACTCATTTCATTAAATAAATGCAAAAAACAAAATCAAACCCTCAAGTTCCACCTCTCACGTATCCAAACTTGTAAAAACCGCCAGGAAAGAGAAACTGACAAATGCTGGCACAGGAATACAGCCAAATTGGTGCACTGCTGCGGGATCTGTAAATTGGTCCAGCCATTTTGGAATGCAATCAATAAGTATGTTCCCAAACATCACTAAATGGTATATATACTATTTGAGCCAGCCATATCTTTATTAGGCCTGTAAGGGCACAGCTTCTAAGAAAAATATAGCAGTAATCCCAAGGCCCCCAGACCTTAGGAGTATAATTGTTCTAATAATCTATTTGTCAATGATCCTAAAGTCTCCTGGCCTTAGGAATACTATAGTATGGTCCTACAAACATTGCTGACTGCCAGGTGACAATCTGTTGATCAGTGATAATAGGGTTTCAAAGACAAATGATGAGGTGCATACCAGACTACTCCTCAACCCCACCTGTAAATTACAAAATTCAAAATTGAGGTGTGCACCAGATCACTCCTCAGTTCCACCTTTAAGCCATAAAATTAGCAAGTCAGTGAGACATGAAGAATTGGATCTCAGTCTTTTCCTATAAATTTATCTTCTTGCTCCTGATTCTTTGCTTAAATCCTTTTGGAACTTAGCTTGCTTCAATTGGTGTTACAATTATAATAAATTTTGCCCTTTGACTTGGAGATGGGTTCAAGCCTGGGAATTCTTTTGAGACATTTGTGATACTGGGCTGTAACCCCAACCTTTTGGGGTCTCTCTTTTGAACCTCAATAGATATAAAGGAAAGAGAAAGGGTCTTATATGTACAACAATAATTATAGGTGCTGTCTGTCTGTCTCAAATTAGTAAGAAACTAGAAACTTAAGGGGGTGCTTAGCACCTGAGGAATGCAGGGCCAAGTTATGTTGTATCAATATAATAGAATATTATTTTAGTATAAGAAATCACGAAAGGGATAGTTTGAGGGAAAGCTAGGAAATAAGCAGAACCAGTAAGAAAATTTATATATTAACAAATACAATAAAATGAAAAACAAGTTGAAATTACTTAAGAATTCTAATGAACTCAATGATGAACTACAACTCCAGATCAGGCCCAGCCTTAACTACATGGTTCCAGTAGTAGTAGAGCAAAAGCCCAAGCAATAGAAGTTCTTGAACTTTCCTCTTAGCTAAAGAAGATGAGAGAAAGGGAAAAGAGGGGAACCCTAGCCTTTCAGGGCCAAGAGTTCTAAAAATCCAGCTTACTATGTACACTATAGTTAAGGAACAGCAGGGGCTAAAGCTAAGGTGTTTGCTCACCCAGACATTGAACCTCTATCGTGTGCCTATAACTGGTAACCTAGAGTCAGTCATGTTGGGTTTCTTGCTTAGGACTTCATGAAATTAATTTAAATACCACAGGTCCACGAGGAAGAGAGTTGCTTTTTTTTTTTTTTTTCTCTTCAGCCTGAGCTCACTTTCCTTTAGGTCTAAAGTTAATCTTAAGAATAGTAACTTAAAGTGTGGTTCCCGTATGATGTTCAAGGGTGAAAACAGAAGTCACTGGTATATCAAGGGATTATCTGTCTGTCAATCTCAAATACATTTCTTTTTCAGGGGACTTTTTCTTCTGAAAGAAGTCCAAACCACAAGGCAGTGTTATGAGTTTAGAGGACTGATTAGGGCAAAGAGGAAAAGGAAAAATTCAAAGAAAAAAGAAATTTGTACTGTTTGTTTATCGCTACTTAAGAATCCTCACTATATATTTCCCTGTGGTAACCCAATACCCAGGAGTACTTGTACAAGAAGCAGAGACTCTTTTATAAACACATCTGTGAACATCTGTACCCAAGTTATCCTTAGAGGCAGCTACAAGGTAGAGAAAAAAATCAGCCAAAGAGAGAGCTGTCTCTTAGCTTCTTCCCTTATTGTTCTTCATCAATTACAGTAAGTCCTTTAAAGCTCAAAGTTTGGGGCACAAGTTCCTTAAACAAGTAAATGATTACTTTCTATTCATTTCACAAAAGCAGTAAGCTCTGTCAGATTTCCAGAAAGCTCAAGTACTCCATCACTACTATGCCATGTCTCCATGCCAACTTTATAATCTCATTTATAAGTCTATCTATATGTTCTTTCTGTATGATCTGTAGAACATCCCTACAACATCTCCTTACTCTTTCCTTCGATTTATCTTATCTGACTGAACTCCCACACTACGACTCCATTTCTCCCATCTCCCCTCCATTGCCTGGATTTACTCACTGAAGTATTGCTTCTTAATCTAGAAAACCACTATTTCCTCCTTTAAGACCAAGGGTTACATACATCATTGGCTCCTCTCTTGGATTTTGTCTCTCATGAATAGCTGGGCATCTTTAACTATCCTTTTTTCTAGGGTGTAGTTGCTCTGTTATCAAGACAAACATATGTGTGTGTGTGTCACACACACACATTATATGATCCACACACATATAATCAAGATATGTGTATATGTATAAATGTATGCATATAAATACATATATGCTATCAAGATATATTTTGAGGTATACACAGAAGTTTTCCATCGTTTCCCTAATCAACTTAAAAGCCTGTAATTTATATTTGTAAAGCTCCAGCACGCTCCTCTTCCCCTCCCCCCCAAAAAAAATTGTACTTAATGGGTGAACTCTAGGCCTGGCCTGAAACCTATTATTCCTATATTTTAAGCCATGACCAAGAAATCCAAATCGTGCTCTCACATACCATCTTCTTAACCAGCTGTCCACTCTTCACTCTTCTGAAGTCTTTGCTTTCCCATGGGTGGAAGCAATATAAACACCACATGTGCCCTTTATGTGTGTGTTTGGCTTCTTGCTTAAGATTTCATAATCTTTAACAATGTTTTCTAGATTCCCTCTCATAGAATCATTTGTGTCCACATAAACTACCAGGTGAGTGGTAAATCCTAAGATCTCCATCATTTTTATAAACATGCAAGTTCCCTGAGCACCACATATCTCAAGCAACTAAGCAAAATACTTTGCATGTCTGTTGAATCAAAAATGATTTCAGAGAATCAGAGAAACACCTAAGAGACATATGCATTTGGAAGATTATTTTGGCAACTATTTGAAAAAGGAGAGATTAGAGGACAGAAAGACAAATAGATTATTTTAACAGAGTAGGAAACAAATAGAGGACATATATGTATACACAAGTTGTCAGGCAGGAAATTCCTACCCGATTCTGGTCAGAGCCTACTGCTGTTATTGGGTCAATTCCTCTCTTGCAATCATATCTCCAAGTCTTTCTTCTTTGTATCCTCCCTCTATCTCTGTGAGTTTCCAAAGTTTCATCTCTTCAGGGCATTCTACTGGCCATACTGGCTGGCTTGCTAAGGTACCTGACTAGAAAGTCATAGTATAATAAGGGAAGGTTGAGTTAGGGCTATAAACCACCACATTTAGCCAAAGGAAGCTGAACAAAAGCTAGTTTTAGCCCTGAGACTAAGATTTAAGGTTTTTTTGAACTGTTTGGGTCTGGGACTGAATTGCAGGCTATCGTCCTAGACCACCACCCAATTTTCAAACAGATTTATTTTCAATTCCTATCTTCACCCCATGGGGATCCTGAGCTCTGTGTCCAACTCATTTCAACATTCTCTGCCAAAGAAATCCCACAAGATCTATGAAGAAGCTGGGCTAACAAATCCACTCCCAAGACCTGTTTGGACTGTTATGCTTAAATGACCACAAACCAGACATTCTGAAGCCTTTATTTGGTTTATCTGTCAAGAACAAAAGCAAAAGCAAACCAAATAAGAAGTTCTAGTTTATGTGCTATATGATGACCAGTATAAAGAACAGTGTGACAGGGGAAAACACAACTTCAAGTCTGCCTCTCACACATAATAGTTGTGTAACTATACACATATAAACTATATACTGTATATATTATACACTGTACATATATATAAACTATATATATGTGCATATAAACTATACACATACACATATAAACAGATAAGTTTCTAAACCTCTAAATCATCTTTTTTTTAAAAGCTTTTTATTTTAAAAATATTTGCATAGATAGTTTTCAATACTCACCCTTGCAAAACCTTGTGTTCCAAATTTTTTTCTCCCTTTCTTTTCACCACCCCCTTCCCTAGTTGGCAATTAATCCAATATATGTTAAGCATGTTTGCTTCTTCTATACATATTTCTTTTTTTATTATAACTTTTTATTTACAAGATGTATGCATGGGTAATTTTTCAGCACTGATCCTTGCAAAACCTTCTGTTCCAACTTTTCCCCTGCTTCCTCCCACCCCCTTCCCTAGATGGCAGGTAGACCAATACATGTTAAATATGTTAAAGTATATTTCTATATGTATTTCTACAATTATCATGCTGCACAAGAAAAATCAAGTTAAAAAGGAAAAAATGAGAAAGAAAACAAAATGCAAGCAAACAATAACAAAAAAGGTGAAAATACTATGTTGTGAAGCACATTCAGTGTCCACAGGCCTCTCTCTGGATGCAGATGGCTCTCTCCATCACAAAGCCACTGGAATTGGCCTGAATCACCTCGTTGTTGAAAAGAGCCTCATCCATCAGAAGCGATCATCACATAATTTTACTGTTACCATGTACAATGTTCTCTTGGTTCTACTCACTTAGCATCAGTTCATGTAAGTCTCTCCAGGCCTCTCTGAAATCATCCTGCTGATCATTTCTTATAGAACAATAACACTCCATAACATTCATATATCATAACTTCCTCAGCCATTCCCCAACTGAGGGACATCCATTCAGTTTCCAGTTCCTTGCCACTACAAAACGGCTGCTACAAACATTTTTGCACATGTGGGTCCTTTTTTTTTTTTTTTTTTTTTTTTAATGATCTCTTTGGGATACGGCCCAGTAGAGATGCTGCTAAATTAAAGTATGCGCAGTTTGAAAGCTCTTTGGGCACAGTTCCATATTGCTCTCCAGAATGTTTGGATCAGTTCACAATTCTACCAATAATTTATTAGTGTCCCAGTTTTCCCACATCCCCTTCAACATTCCTCATTATTTTTTCCCATCATCTTAGCCAATATGACCTCTACAAGATATTAAACAATTCTCTAAAATGAAGTGGCAGATGAGTTGCTAGTTGGCATAGTTGGAAGAAATTTTCATCCTAGGAGTTATACATGTTCAGGAAAGTATGTCTAAATGGCTAAATTAATGCTCCTCACTTTCCTTTCCTCTTAAAAGACTGTAAATAGTCTTAAACTGCACTGTCACCCTACATTTTTTTTCTGTTTTAATTATTCATATCACAATGGCATCATTTTCTATTTTTTCCAAAGTAAATATAGTATAAATATTTTGGCTATGCTGATCTGTCTACTTATGGAAAAGGAGGTGGCAAAGAGAGTCACCTCTAAGAAAAGACTGGCTTAGATTAATGGTGTCAAATCCAAAGAGAACCCAGCCAACTAAGCTCTATATACAGATTCCTGTGGGCTACATATTGACTTAGAAAACCACATATTAACATTTTCTGTGATTTATTGTTTTTATTTATTTTGTTAAATATTTCCTGATTATATTTTTGGGTAGTACTCAAGAGTGTTGGCTGGGTAGCATGTTGGATTCCTTTGGCCTAGATGATCTCTAAGCTGCTCTTCCATCTTAAGATACCTTGAAATTAGTTTTATTCTGGCAGTAAAATCAACAGCTTAAAAATATCATTCACAATCTATCTGTCTGCAATCTCTGCTGATCACTCTCAGTGTTACTCACTGTTAAGTCTATATCATCATCAGGATAAGCATATGTATTTCACACATCTTAAAGTTTCCATCTGGTTTAGGCAAATTTATCCATTACTGATTGTTTGGAGAGAATGATGTTTCAAAAGTTAATTTAACTTCAAAATGAAAAACTGAGATATTTCATCCTTTTTGGGACAATCCAACATGTCACTGATAAGTTGTGAGACTTCTGAGAAGTCACTTCTATTTTCTGATCTATAAAATGAGGTTAGATAAAATATCTCTAAGATCCCCTTTAGCTCAAACATGCGGAGTTCTATGACTCTTTATTGGGAAAAAAAGTTGTATTTAAACCATTTTTGACAGATAAAATCTGAAATTTACTACATAGTTTACCCCTAAAAGAACTACCATGAATCCCTAAAAAAGCAAAAACAAAATAGAGGGGGGAAATTTGGCATTATTATAGGATTCATTTTACTAGGAAGATGCTTTCCTATTTTAGGTTCATTTAAAGTAGGCAAAACTATTCTTGCAATCATCCGAATTATTATTTTTTTATTTCTCTACATGTGACTTTGAGTAAATCATTTAATCTCTCTTGGCTCCCTATTGCCTCCATGATCAAATGGAAAATCCTCTGGCTTTTAAAGCCTTTCATAACTAGCCCATGCCCGACTAGATCCATATGCATGTGCATGTTTGTGTGCACGTGCGTGCGCGCACACACACACACACACACACACACTCCCTTTTCAGTCCTCTTAGATCTTACACCTCCCCATGTACTCTGTAATTCAGTGAGTCTGGCTCCTCCTTACAGCAGATACAAATTCATGCCATTTTTACTGACTATCCTCCATAGCTAGGACTCTCTTCTCATCTCTGCCTTCTGGCTTATCTTCAGTGTCAGCTAAAATCCCATCCTTTGTAAGAAACCTTTCTAGTTCCTCCTTAAAACTGGTTCCTTCCCTCTGCTGTTATTTCCAAATTATCCTCTACAGCTTATTTATAGAGTTGTTCGCTTCTTGTCTAAACCATGAGATTATCAGGTTCTTGAGGGAAGGACTCTGTCGTGCCTTTCTTTGTATCTCCAGCACTTAATGCCTGACACATACAGTAAGCACTTAATAAATGCTTTTTGACATGATATGATAATCTTTTTCTCACCACTGGCTTCCTCTTATCTGGCCACAGATATGTTTGGGTCTCCCCATTATTACTTATAAAATAAAAAGCTCTTCTCTTGATCCTCCTGCACCATTCAATTATCAATCTTTCTCAAATTCTACTCACCACTAAATTCTTGCGAAGTTGAATATACTGAACCTTCATTTCACCACCTTTCTCATCTTTAGAACTGGGCTTCTGCACCAGCCATTCTAATAGGATAACTCCAAGGTCACCCAACTCAATGAATGTCTTTTGATTAATCATTCATGAATCACTTCTTATGTCAGCCAATCAGGGTGACATTATGTGCTTCCTACTTGTCATGAACTATACTGGGGACTTGGAGCACAAATATAAGGAGAGAACAGCCCCAAGCTCTGAGGAGCTCATATTCTGTTGCATTTGAAACTGAAGCTAAGGGGCAAGGAAACATTTAGGAGGCAATCCTCTACATTCTTGCACTAATGCAGGATTCCTTAATGTAACTCCAATTGTTTCCAGAAGAGCTTTACCTCAGGATCTCATCTGCCCATCAAATTCAACACACCCTAACTGACTTACTGGTGTTTCCCTAAACTACTAACTTGACTTTTCTTCTTGTAATTCTAACATTTGCTCAGCAACCAGATTTTTAATTTTGTTGTTATTTCTGTCTCCTTTCATACATATGTAGATCAATCAATCTACCTATCCACATACTCATCCATCCATCCATCCATCCATCCACCAGTTTCTATCTGTCTCTGTATCTATGTTTAGAGCTATCAGGGAGCACTGTCTACATCTTTTAAATATCTCTCATATCTCTTTTCTCTACTGCAAGTCCTTCTCACCAGTTTCTTGGATTCTTACAACAATAACAACAAAAGTTAGCATTTCTATGATGGTTGACAAAGCACTTTAGAAATATGATCTTGTTTGAGCCTCAAGACAACCCTGTGAGATAGGTGCTGTTACTATCCTCATTTTTCAGAAAAGAATATTGAGGCTGTGAGAGTTTAGGTGACTTTCTCAAGATCAAAAATAGATACTTCTCACATTTGGGCAACTAGCTTCAATGAAATCCACTCTCTCTTTCCTTTGCCCACTACCTGCAATTCATCTTTCAAAGTACTACAAGAACTCTCCTACAAATCTGGTGACATCACTTTTCTGTTCAAAACTCTTCAGTGACTCCCCATTCATTATCTCTTAAGTAAACGTCACTATTCTCTGCCTGGCATTAGAGGCCTTACCTACTCTCATCTTATCTTTTATACTTTAACTCCCATTCTTCCACATTCAGCAGTAGCATGCTTATCTTTTTGCCCCAGAAATCCTATGGTTTTATCTTTGACATCTTTCCTCAGACATCCACTAAGGCTACATTTTCTGCCTCCCCATTTTTACTGTTAAATTATATCCATTTTAAAAAATCTGCCTAGAATGCCACCTCTTTTGGGAAGTCTCCCCTGTTCACCTTAGCAGATAATGACAGTACCTTCAGTGCTCATGTGACACGTTGTATCACAAAGACTAATGTACTTATTTCATATTGTGCATTATCACCCTGGGCTATAAAGTGGAGTGGCAAGAAAAAATACTAGCAAGGTGGAGGTAGAAATGAATTCCATCTGTTATTTACTACTTTTGTGACCTTGGACAATTCACAATATCTCTGCACCTCATTTCCTCATCTGTCAAAAATGAATGCTGGATGAGGTGAACTTTAAGGTGCATTCCAGATGTCATGAAAACCTAAATATCAGCAGCTGGTTTCCTACTAAGAATTCAGAGACAGACTGGGGGAAAGGGGAGGGCACCAATGACTTTGAAAAAAATACATCTCTATTTTCCTTAACCTCTATTAAAATTTATCATTTCTGCCAATCGCTTAAAATACTATTCTAAGAAGGGGGACATGGGTTTCAACTGGCCTGCCAAAGGAGTCCATGATAGAAAAAAGGCCAAGACTCTCTTAAGAGCTGGAGTAAACTCCTTGCTTCTCTGACTCCAATGTTCTCAATTCTTTATTAAATTAAATGGAATGTAATTTATCTTTTTCTTGACCATTTGAGGATGTGAACAGGAATTATCATGGGATTAATTAATTCATCCTCCCTGTGCCATTCACTGTTTAGATAGCACTGGTGAATTATCATCATCTCTCTGGTCCTTTTTTCTCTATGTGGGAAATTAGGAATTTGAAGCACATCAGGGGTTATTTACTTTCACTGTGTCATGGAGCCTTCTTATGGTCTATGGATCTTTCCTCAGAAATATATATATATTTAAATGTGTAAAGTAAAATGAATGGGATTACAAAACAAAATAATTCTATTGAAATCTGGTATCTTTTTTTTTTTTTTTTAAAGTTTACAGATGCCAGGTTTAGAGCTCTGAGATCAAATGATTTTCAAGTTTCCTTAATATAATCCCATGAATAGAGATGTCCTCAGTGGCTAATGCAGTTTAAAATGCCATGTGCCCCTAAATTCAATCATCTCTCTGCTTCTTAAGTGTATATTTCCTTTCTTGGAGCTTTCTTCCCCCTCCCCCTCCCAACACTACCCCTGTCTTGACCAATTTTTTTTTTTTTTTTTTTTTTTTTTTTTAGCTATTACTGCTTGCATTCTCTCACTCATTTTCTTATTTGTTTGGGGCGGGGAAATCCAAAAACTTGATTTAGTAGAAATAATTACATGAAGAAAGAACAAATAGGCTTCTATGTAAAAGATGAAGGGACTGTCATTTGAGAGGCCTACAGAGATTTGATGGCTCTTATTTGGGATGCTCATTTTTGCTTGTTTTCAGGTTCTTAACTGAATAAGGAAATGATTAAATATTTAATCTATCTGTGTGCTCATGTGCATGCAAACATATATACACACATCTATACTGCTCTGTAAAATTAGGAATTAGAGTAGATCCGAGGTCCTTCCCAGCTCTAGATTTCAAATCCTAGACACACACACACATACACACATACACACACACACACAGACACGCTCTTTGTATATCCTAAAAGGAAATAAATAAAATATTATTATAAATACTAGTCTGTTCGAAGTTCAACTGTAAGTGAATCTCATCGATAGGTTATCTACAGGCTATGCAGGACTTATATAAAAAATAATAATAGGAATAATATTTTCCAGCTGCAAAAATGAATGATGACAACATTTCCACAGTGTGCATAAAGACATCAATTACTGTAGCTTGTCTGGTAGGTTAATGATTCTCAGTGATGGATTATTCATGCAGGTTGGCCAGCTGAATATTCTACTTCCACTCTGGGGTAAAAAGTATACCATGTCTCAATTAATTATATCTTATGCAACTTCAAAGGCAGGACTCAGACTTAAACACTAAAATAAGGCAACATGGTGATAGGGAAGGCCATGGGATACAAGGGCCAGGAGAAAACCAAACTACTGAGAAATAAGAAAATGAGGCCTACTCTTTTTAGTTTGGTTTTTCAATTCTTTGTAGGCTCTAGAGACTCCAAAATAAGAGAAACAGCCTGGTTCAAATAATGGTGTTAAAGTAGCTAAAAACTATCCTTTTTTTAAAAAATATATGAGGAGAATTAAATTTGGATGGATGAATTCAACCAACACATGAAAAATGGATTCATGGGGCACCTGACTATCTCTATTCAGCTGTTTCCATAGTTTCACATTTAAAAATTATACAATTATTCTCAGCTCTCAGGGTATAATATATCATATTCAAATTTTATGGAGATTATTCTTGTTGAAAACCATAAATTCCCATTAAAGTCTCTTTTTTAGCATTGTTTCTGGAAAAAAAATAAAATCCCAAAGAACAAATGCAGTCTTGCTCCTTCCAAGGCTCCAACAGTATCACTGTTATCTATTACATATTACCCTCTGACATGTACAATGTCAGGGAAGGGGACTATCAATTTCTAGAAGAGAAGAACCAGTTGGGAAGCATATGGTTTACAAAGTAGCAAGGTTGGTAAATTAAGGCTTTTAAATTTAATTTTAAAAATACATATGAGGAATCTCCATATTACTAGCTATACAATCAACTATATTGAAAACATCAATAGGGCAGGGATTTGTTCACATTGCTGCATCCCTCCAGAGACTAACATTGTAATTTTGTCATAGCAGGCACTCAAGAAACAATTCAATTCTCTGTGAATGAACTTGAAATAAAAACAGAAGTTTAACACTGCAGGAATCTAAGAAAATGTTCTCTATTTACATACCTGATGCTTCCAATGAAGATCTTCTCAGTCACTTATAAAGTAATAAATTGCTACATATATTTTTATCAAATAATAATTATAATTTTCCTCCCTTTTTCTTCTATCTTCTCTTCCTATCCTAGATAATTAGTTTTCAAAATTTTTGGTCTCTGAATCTCTTTACATTCTTAAAAAATAAGGACACCCCCCCCAACAGATTTTGTTTATGTGCATTTTGCCTGATAGGTACATTTTGGAAATTAAAACATCTTAGAAAATAATTTTGGTCCCCAGGAATCTCCAGACCATATTTTGAGAACCACTATCCTAAACTAGAGAAAGAAAACAAAAGAGCAGACTAGAACAGAAAAAGATGAAGAAGGGAAAGGGAAGAATTCAATACTCAGTTTAACAGTCATGGGCTCTTTGTTCATAAAGTAAAAGAAGGTTTAATAGAAGGTTGAGTGATGTGTACTCGAAAGTGGACTGAATTTAAAGCAAGGGGACCTGTCACTTTCTGTGTCAAATTACTTGACTTTTTGGGGTTTCAGTTCCCTCGTCTTTCAGTGAATAGAGAGAAACAATGGGAAAGGCTTGCTAAATGTTCCTTCCAATGTCAAAGCTACGATTCTAAGGTGAAATACAATTTTATCAGGAATCCAAACAATCCATTTTGCTCATATACAAGTTATGGTTATTCTTGCATTAATTGCTTTCTAGGACAACATTTCTTTCTTGAAGCTATTATTATATAAACCACAAATTTTCAGACCGATGCCAACTTAACAGAAATGTAGCTTGTATCTTCCCTACAAGATTCACTGAATACATCAATGATTTTATTAAAAACATACACATAAAAAGAAGAAATTATTCTCTTGGGTTATTGAAATTTTGTGATCCTTGAAGCTAAAGCTATATTTGGGAAGGTTAGAATGCGTCCACTGAAAATCCAGTCTTAGAAAAATGGACATTTAAAGGATGTTTTTATTAAATAAATTTGTATTGATCTCTTTTGCTGTCATATCACCTACAGTTCCTAAAACATCGATACCTCTTCCCCACACACACACTCCCCCTAAGGACTATCTCTATAATGAAGAATTTTTAAAAAGAGGCAAAAATAGTTCAGCAAAATTAACCAAAACATTTAAAAAGTCTGACATCACATGCAGCTTTTATACCTATAGTCCCCATCATAGAACATAGCTTATGATTTTTAACTTGACCTAATAACACAAAGTATTAAGGAATTATGGATCATAGCTTCTTCTTCTATTAAAAGAGAGAGAGAGAGAGAGAGAGAGAGAGAGAGAGAGAGAGAGAAGGGGGTGAGGCAAGAGGAGAGAGAGAGAATTAAATAAAATAATAATAATGATGGTGATGATGATGATGATTTTTATACTGTACTTACTATATGCCAGATACTGTGCAAATAATTTTAGAATTATCTCATTTGATTCTTGCAACAACACAGGGTAATAAAATAATCTCTAAATTCCTTTTCAGATATTAAAAAAAACAGTAATGGGCTTTAATACTCAAAAATAAAGAGACGCTTATGGCTTTGACAATCCTTATGGAAAATTCCAACTTCAACTTGAACTCATTTTTATCTACTGGAGGAAGAAGGAGAAGAAAAAGGCTTTGGATAGGTATACGTTATTCAAAAGAAATAGAATTGGGGAAAATGGAGGTGGAATAACATTATATATTAAAATCAGTTATACTTAAGTGAAAAAAAATCAGTACCTGGAGGTGGGAGATGAAGCACAATAGACAACATTTGGGAAATGATCAATGGAGGGAGAAACATAATTTTTTTTTTTAACAGAATATGTTGTAAAGCACCTAGCTGGATAAAGAAACATTATAACCATGGGATAGAAATATGATACAAAAGTTCTAGGGGACTTCAGTTATTCAGACATTTGCTGGAGGTCACTGTTTCTCTATGTGTATCTGTATCTGTCTTTATCTCTCAAAACAGAACCTGGATGATTAATTTTCAAATGTTATAGTGAAAGACATTTTCCTATATGAATTGGAGTAAAAGCCACTGAAGAACCATCTAGATATCAGATTTTCTACAATGTTATGACCCATATTTAGAAAACTATATAGTCATAATCATTTAAGATAGTTGCCATATTATTTCCTAGGCAAACTTAAACAAAACACAGGAAAAGTAACCCTTGTTTTCCCATCTGTCCCCTCCCTCTCCAAACAAAACAGTTAATCTTCTACATTACTTTGATATCTTTCAAAAAGCAAAAGATTAGTAAGGTGAAAGTCTACTCTAGATCTACTTCTCAAATACAGGAAGGGACTCTACAAGGATGAAAATGATGGAAATCTTAGGAGGGAAATGCCATTCTTTCTTATAATTTGTACTAGACAATAAAGCTAGGCATAATCTGTTACATAGCCTGGGTTTGGAGAGAATAGGTTTTTTAACTGTCCTTCAGAGGAAGTCAATCCAAGAAGCAATGAGAGACTTTAAAGTTATAAAAAGAAAAATAAAATCCTAATGAGAAAGAAAAATAGTCACTTTTCTAAGGAACTGATGTGAATCTGAGAATCCAGGAACCAGCTCAGATTTCTAAAATATATGTATAGTAATGGGAAGAAGTGCAAGAAATGAAGATAAATACAAAAATAGGGCACAGCACTCTAGGAATGGTGTTGGGGAAGCTACACTTAAGGATGAGCTGAGACTGCCAAAGAAATTAAGAACTGAGGGCTGGGAATGGGAAGAGGATTTAGGGCCCCAATTATGGCCCAATTTAAGGCAATGGGTATGGCAGGGGTGTGTGTACATGTGGTAGAGGAGAATATCTGCCAAGAGAGAAGGCAGGGCTGCTAAAGTGTTACTCTGCTTCCATTTTGTCTGACAAAGAAAATGTCCCCTGAGTTAGAAATGATAAGACCAAAATGACAAATAGAATTGATATCCAGTTTAAATAATGATAGCATAAGTTATCTATCTAGTGAATCCAGCAGTGAATCTAGATGAATTCAAATGTTTTAGACCACACAAATTATATACTTGACTCAAAAAAAAAAAAAAAAAAAAAAAAAAAAAAAAAAGGAACCAGCAGATATAATTGTTGAACCATGGTCAATAATATTTGAAAATCTATGAATCCTGGGAGAGGTATTGCCAGAGAGGAGAAAGGCAAATGTCTTGGTTTAAAAAAAAAAAAAAAAAAAAAAAAAAAGCAGGCCTGCAAACTATCAACCAGTGATCCTAAGTATAGATCTTGGCTAGCTATAGAACTTGAAAAGTATGGTGAAGAAGCCTCAAGAAAAAGAGATTGTGATCACAACTCAGGATGGTGTACTTAAGAACTGGTCATGCCAAAATAAATCTCATTTCCTTTTTAACAGGACTATTAAATGGCTACAGTTTGTAAAGAGTTCTTTCAAGCAACAGATAAAGATTTCATGATAATCTTGTGAAAAATATGGAGAGATGTAAGCTAGGAAATACTATAATTTGCAGATGCTGGAGAAGATGCAAAAAACTAAAGGGGATGCCTAGCATATTGGATGAAAGAGTCAGGAGTCAAAAACATCTTGTCAGGCTAGAAAATTGGGCAGAATCAAAAGGGACGAAATGAAATAGGGAGGAGTACAAAGTCTTATACTTGGGTTCAAAACATCCCAATTAAAGCATAATCAGGGACAGGTTTAATTAGATAACAGTTTACCTAAAAGAGATCTGGGAATTTAGTGGACTGCAAATTCAGTGAGTCAACAATGTGATATATTCACCCCCAAAAAGTGATCCAGGACTTCATTTAGAGATATAAAGTTTTCAGAAATAAGGATAGTCCTTTTGGGCATACTACAGGCAGGAGACCTGTATTTACTTCTGGCCACTATAGTTTAGAAAACACTGATAAGATGAAGAATATCCAGAGGAATAAACAACCAAAATGGTGAAAGACTTCAGTTCATAACAAAGGATTATTAGAGAGAAGTGGGCAAACTAGAGAAAAACAGATCGAACTGTCAAGTAGTTGAGTAAGCTATTGGTTCTCTTAAGCTCCAAAGGGGAGAACAAGGAATATTATTAGGCACACACTACAAGAGGAAGATTTGGGTTAATGTAGGGATTGGGGGGTGAGAAGAAACAAACCTAAGCAGTGTATAGATTGCCTTAAGATGTACATGCTGTGACTCCTTCACTGGAAGCTTTTGAGCAAGGACTAAATGACCAAATGCTGGGAATGTTACAGGCATGATTCCTTTTGGGCATAAGTTGGACTAATTGGTCACTGAGATTCCTTCCAATTCTGAGATTCTGTGAACAGAACAGAGAGATGAAAAGTACATCATCGGTTTAGTGAATGAAGCTTTTATTTTCAAAATCTGAGGGCAGGGGGAAAAATCCTTAGAGGAAACAAAAGATATTGTACAGATTATATATGGTGGTGATAATACTGATATATATATATATATATATATATATATCAGTATATATATATATATATATACAGTATATATAACAGTATATATATATAACAGTAACTGCATCTAAAGCAGCAAGTAGATTTATGACTTCAGACAGTAGCCTCTTCATTCAAGGTGATAAGTGATTAATATTTGCCACCACTTTAGGAAACTGAAGCAGCTTTAATCTTGGAGACTGAAGATGCCCAAGAAACATTCATTTCTGTTATTTTATTGTTCAGTCATTTCAATCATACCCAACTCTTCCTGATCCCCCTTTGGGTTTGTTACATTTGGGGGATTTTTGGGGGCAAAGATATTGGGGTGGTTTGCAATTTCCTTCTCCACCCCATGTTACAAATGAGGAAACTGAGGCCAACAGGGTTAAATGATTTGTCTAGGATTACACAGCAAGAAAGTGTCTGAGATGAGATCTGAACTCAGATATTCCTGGCTCCAGATCTGGCGCACTATCCACTGAAAACTGACAACTTCAAATTGCTTAGCAAAATTCACTATGATTAAATGGTCCAAATATAGATTTAACACAAATGGATGACCAAAAAAAAAGATACATAGTAAAATAGTATCTACCTCAAGCAATGTTTGGAAACCGAGATTAATGTTCTACCTCTGATGCTTACTAACTAGAGGGCAGTGGAATAGTCATTTCACTTTTCTAAACCTCAATTTCATCATCTGTGAAATAACAACATCATCACTAGGTCTGGCACATGGAAGGTGCTGCCTCATTTACTAACTAATTCTTCCACAGTGCTATTAGGTTTGCAAAGTACTTTCCAGTATCTTATTTGAAGGGGCTGGGACCTGTAGTATCTATTTCCTAGGGATATGGGGCAGATCAAATAAGATTTGGCACTAAAGGCCTATGTGACACTTAAGCATTCTATGTCTATCATGGTTATTATTAATAAAGCAAACATTCCAGAAACTGGAAACCAAGTGGATGCCCATCAATTGGAGAATGGCTGAATAAATTGTGGTATATGAATGTTATGGAATATTATTGTTTGGTAAGAAATGACCAGGAGGATGATTTCAGAAAGGCCTGTGGAGACTTATACAAACTGATGCCGAGTGAAACGAGAAGGGTCAGGAGATCATTATAGACTTCAACAACAATCCTATATGATGATCAATTCTGATGGATATGGCCATCTCCAGCAATGAGATAAACCAAATCAGTTCCAATGGAGCAACAATGAACTGAACCAGTTACGCCCAGCGAAAGAACTCTGGGAGATGACTATGAATCATTACATAGAATTCCCAATCCCTCTATTTTTGCCCACCTGCATTTTGGATTTCCTTCACAGGCTAATTGTACAATATTTCAGAGTCCGATTCTTTTTGTACAGCAAAATGACTGTTTGGACATGCATACTTATTTTGTATTTAATTTATACTTTAACATATTTAACATGTATTGGTCAACCTGCCCTGGGAGGGGGGGAAAGAGGTGGGAGAAAGGAGGGGAAAAATTGGAACAAAAGGTTTGGCAATTGTCAATGCTGTAAAATCACCCATGCATATAACTTGTAAATAAAAAACTATAATAAAAAAAAAAAGAAAAAAGAAACGAGAAAGTTGAAAACAAAACAAAACAAAACAAAACAAAACAAACAAAAAAGCGCGCATTTATGTAGTGCTTTAAGATGTGCAAAATGCCTTACATATATTATCTCCTTTTAATCCTCAAAACAACCTTGTGAGATAAATGTTATTATTAGACCTAGTTTACAGATGAGGAAACTGAGGCAGATAAGGTTAAAAAACTTACCCAGAACTTACCCAGAGGCATACAGCTAGTTAGGATCTGAGGTAGGATTTATAAGTTCTTCCTGACTCCAAATACAACACTCTCTCCACTATAGAGACTATTCTCTCTCCAAAATAGTAACAATGATTTTAAATTAAATATAATTGATATAGTGTAATCTAAAATTACATGACATTTTAAAGTTGCCAAGGTCTTGGCAAGGTAATTAATTTATTTTTCTTCACAAGCCCCTTGGAAGGCAGGTACTATTATGCCATTTTACAGATGAGAAAACTGAAGCAATAGTGTTAAATAACTTACCCAAAGTCATTTATCGCAGGCCTTCCTATGTCAAGTCCAATATTTTCCATCCATTGCCCTATTTAGTAACATAATCTAAACAGCTGAGATTAACAACCAAAACCAAGAAGTTCTTTATGCTGAAAATGTACATTTTCCAGTATCAGAAATTAATCTATGGGGGGCAGCTAGACGGCAAAGTGGATAGAGTGCTGGCTCTGAAGTCAGGAGGGGCTCAGTTCAAATTCGATCTCAGACACTTAATACTAGCTTTGTGACTCTGGGTAAATCAGTTAATCCCAACTGCCTCACCAAAACCCAAAAGAAACTGGTCTATCCCAAGAGAGATCAGTAGAATATTCAATCCCAAACTATGTATTATTGCAGATATGTCAATGCACATGATCAACCAAAGGTCCCTGGAACATGAATTTAGAGCTGAAGGGGATCTTGGAGCTCATTTTTTCCAATCATATCACTAAGCAGAAACTCAAGACAAAAAAGGTCACATGACTTACCTAATCCCATACATGTCAGAATGAGGATTTAAACTCAGTTTCTCAGACCCCTAGTTTCTCCATTCTATTGTCTAATGAAAGAACTCAATTCCCAGGAAGGAGGAAATTAAAAAAAAAAAAAAAAAAAAAAAGGAAAAAAATGTCCCAAATTCCCTTCCCTGAAATTGTTAGGCAAAGATAAAGCTCTGATCCAGTGATTCACGGCTGTTGGAAATGGCTCTGGTTTTGAGATAGTATATTTGGGAAATGCTATCCACTTAGGAAAATGAGATTATTAAGACAAAGTCAATTGCATCTGCCTTCATTTCAACACCAGGCATGGTACACGGCTCTTAATTTCGGAGCACTTTGTTTTCCCAAGAGGAGCTTGGGAAGCTGGTTATCAAGATGGCTGTCTACTCCTCTGGACCAGGAAGAACAATCAAAGAAACAGCTAGGGATGGGAAAGCCATGCCTATGCTCTTTATCTCTGTAGCTCTGGTGCTAAATACAATTCCTTACACATAGTAGGTCCATAAAAAAATGATTGCTGATTTAGTACAATGTAAAAGAGTTGAGACATGTTGATCGCCAGCATTTATAAGGTGCTCTAAGGTTTCCAAAGCACTTTTTGCATGTTAACTCATTTGTTACACCATTATGGAGTGGGTAATAGCAAGGCAACCTTGTTAAACTGTTTCAGAAATAGCAACTGTGTCTATGAAAAAAAAATCCAGCTGACAAATCCCTGCCAAATTATAATTAGATAAGAAGCTTTCTGACACACAGAGAGAACTTTGGACCAGGAGTCAAAGACCTGAACTCCTATTAAAAGGAAATGAATGTAAAGGAATACTCTGGGATCTGAAAGAGAAAGAAGGAAACACTTCATTCTTCATCCTAGAGAGATGGGGGATGCTACATTCAAAATACGATCTGTTCAGTGGAGAGGCTGGTTTTGCTTAGCCAGTTTTCTTTGTTACAAGGACAGGTTCCTTTCATGGTAGAAAAGAGGTGGAAGTATCCAGGGAGGACTGATTTTTTAAAAAGGCATCAATAACATTTTTGAGACCCAATTTTAAATTCTGTTGGGTGACCAAATACCCTTTGCTGCTTCTCAGTATTTTCATTTGCTGAAGGGGTTGGTAAGAAAGAAAATCGGAAATATATGATGGATTTGGATCTGAGTTCATATTCTGGCTCGGTAATTTACTACATGTGGTAACTTTGGGTGATGAGTCCCTCGACATGTCTGTATTTCAGTTCCTTCATGTGGAATGGGAAAAGCTTAGACTATATGGCTTTTTAGATCCCTTTTTACCGTGAAATCTGTGGTCCCCTGAAAAGATGATATGCAAAATCTCTCTCTTCTACGTCCAATTCAAACATTTATTAAGTGCCTACTATATACAAGGTACTAAACTAGTATTAAAGATACAAAGACAAAAAACCCAAGTTTCAGTCCTCAACAGGGTGAAAATATATATATAAAAAAAAATACAATACAATTGAAACTAGAGCATGAAAGACAATGGGGGAGACACCAAAACTCCTGTAAAAATCTAGAAGACAACATTTTGTTAGCTATGGGAATTGGGGGGGAGACAATTTGAGGATTGTTCACAGAAGCACAGGCCTCCTGAGATGAGCTTTAAAGCAGCAGAAGGATATTTTCTGAATGTCAGAGAGATTATATATTCTATGCAGGAGTCAGTGGGGTACAGCAGTGTCAATGCATAAAATCAGGAGACAGCCAGAGATACTTGGAGAATAGCCAGTAGGCCAAGTTAGCTTTAAGGTGTCAGCAAAGAAGCCTAATATGAAATAGTTAGAAAGTTGGAGCCATATCAAGGGAGGTTTGAATGGCTGAGAAAGAGATTGTCTTTTATCCTATATGCCAAAGGGAGCCACCGAATGTTGTTAGCAGAAGAATAACATAGGCACTAAGCATTAGAAAGATTATTTTGGCATAATTTTTGGTGAAGAATAGGCTGGAGCCAGTCTTGTTAAAATGCTGTTAGATGAATCCAAACAAAAGATAAGAAAGATTTGGACTAGAGTGCTGGTCATATGAGTAAAGATAAATGGATGAACCAAACAGAACAGCTAAGCAAATTTTGGTATATGATTGTGATAGAATACTACTGTGCCATAACAAAGGAGATCAATAATCTTAGAGAATTATGTAAAGATTTGTACTAAATAATGAAGGGCAAAATGAGCAGAATCAAGAACACTGTATACAGCAAAATTGTTTTAAGAATGACTTTGAGTGAATAAGTCATTTTGACTATTATAAACCCAGGGACAGAGTGATATGTAAAATAATTTTACATATGTGTGTGTATCCCACCTTTAGGGTGGGAGAAGAGAAAAAAATTATTATATATTTAAAAGGAATATCAAGTTGTACATAATGAATTTGTAGTTACGTGAGCAATCATCTTTTTATTACACTGTTATGAGATTGCTTGTTTTATTCCATAAATTAAAAATAAAATAAAATTTAAAACTACAGAAAAAAGAGACAAATAGACCAACACAAATGATGCAGAATTTGATTTAACAAGTGGGTATCAAGGGGAGAGAAGGAAAATAAGAAGCCCAAGGGTAACTGAATTCTAGCCCAAGTGATTAGTAAGATGGTAGTATCTCTAACTATACATATCTAGAAATGCACAAAGACTTTGATTACATTCTATCATTCCTACATTTCTTTGTCTTCCTCCTACAAGATCTCCTTATATCCTCCCTCCTAACCTATTCCAGGCTCTCCTTTCTCCAGTCTGGTTTTCTGATGGGAAAGGGAATAAGCATATATTAAGTGCTTATTATATGCCAGGCACTATTTGATCCTTATAGCAATCCTGCAAGTTAGCTGCTGTTATTATTCCCAATTTACAGTTGGGGAAACTGGGGCAAACAGTGGTAATGTGATTTGCCCAGGGTCACACAGCTGGTAAGTGCCTCAGGCTGCATTTGAACTCTAATTTTCCTGATTTCAGGGCATCCTCTAAACTATTTAAACTACAACTAAAACAAAACAAAACACAATAGCAAACCTTTATCCCTATCTAATCTTGGTCCTGCCCAACAAAAGCATGGTTCTTGGTTATCCACAAAACTATTCCCTTTATATTAGGCTAAAATATTAATTCTTTAGGCTCAAAGTTAAAGCCCTTCCAAATGTGGCTTTGTCATTATTTACCTCTACCCACTTGCTATCTACTTGCTGTTCTCTGAACATTTTCCTTCAGATCTGGGCTGCCCTTCATACAAGGAATTCAGTCTCCTTATCCCTTTAATACTTAGGATTTAAAGTTTCATTCAAGGCTCCACTGAGATGTCACCTCCTATTGGAGATTTTAGGATTACAGATTTAAATACAAGAAGCCATTCGGCCCCATTCCCTCTTCTGATAGGGAAGGTATGAGGAACTTGTTCATATCACAGAGATGGTCAATAACACAAGTGATACTGGAATTGAGATATTCTAACTCCAAAGTCAGTGTTGGCCCCAAGTCCTGTGGATTATGCTTCTGTCCAGGTCTTGTTTGATTAATAGTCCCTTCTTCCCCCTCAACTTCACTTATTTTATTACATGTTATACTAACAGAGTAGAATATAAGCTCCTTGAGGACAGAAATGTTTTGTTTTGGTTTTTTTGTCTGTGTCCCCAGTATTGAGCCTTTGTACACAGTATGTCTTGGCAAATTCTCATTGACTTAAACTGCACATAATTTCTTATTGTATCCTCCTCATCAGATAAAAACTAGTCCTAAGTGTGGATGTGTGTACTTTCAGAGAGAGTGGTTAGAGATAATAGGGAGAGGAGTTCCTCAATTTCTTTAAAGTAATTATAATTTTTGAGTTAGAATGCAGGCCAGGGAGCTCATTCATGAAGAAAACAAGACTACTAGGTGGCATCTGATTTGCCAATGACCCCAGGGACAAAGACACATAGATAAGTACATAAATTTCACTTTGCAAGAATAAGAATCAGATTCACTAGTTCAAATTTTTAAAATTTAAAAAAATCCACATTTAAAAATCATATATATGTGTGTGTGTGTGTGTGTGTGTGTGTGTGTGTGTATGTACACCCAGATATCTCAAAAGATTATGCCAATATCTTGGCATATATATATGTATAAAAATCAAGGTATTTTAAAAATTATCTTTTAAATTATTTTTTAAAAATATTCCACTAAATTAAATGAATTTATTTCACTCAAAAACCATTTCATTTTTATTCTATTTCATTCACTAAGAATACAAGCTTTTTGAAGACTGGTTCTATTTTTCCTTTGTCTTCTGTATATCTTCAGCACTAACACCAAATCTTGCACATAGTAGGCCCTTAATAAATGCTGGTGAGCAGATGGATGTATAGGGCTATATTTGGAGCTAAAAATAAAATGGAAGACAAGGACAAAAAGGCATCTTTCAGGAAAAAAGGGTGTCTAATATCTTTGTAAAGCATAAGCTCAGCACCATTTACCAGTGATTGGCCATCAAAACCAACTAAAATGGATCTTTATCAACATTTGTAGGCCAATTTGTCCTCAGCAGCAGCGAGTGCAGGAAAGTAATCTTTAAAGAAACAAAAAAAGGGTAAGATATTTATTTTAACTATTCTTAGGTGCTATTCATTTCCCTACAAAAGAATCAGATTTTTTCAAATTAATTGCAAATTGAAAGACATCATTTTAGCAGCAATGATAAATAGAAGCCATATCTGATTATTAATTGTCAAACAAAAATCAGTTACATTTATTTTCTAGAATATCAAAGAGAGACAAAATACAATCTTCCACATGTGTTTAAATACAGTGCCTGTTATTCATTTTATAGCATGAAATCCATTTCCTTCTGCAAGGTTCTGATTAATGGATATTTAAAAGACAACAATATTTTAATGTCTCCAAGGGTCCATTTTTAAGCTTACCTTTTGATAGGATACTCAAATGGATTTGCGGTCTCATCACTTGGGGTATTTTTTCCCAACAAAGCATTCAATCAATTGGGAAGCTTTTATTAAGTGCCATCTAGTGGCAGACAATGATTTAGGCAATAAGAATACAAAAGCAAAAATGAACTAGCATTGGCCACTAGGAGCTTCTTTCCACACCACCCATGTCTGCACATCTAGTAGAACTCTTGATCCTGCCCTCCTATAAGTTCACTGAATGAGACTCATCCAATAGAACGTGCTTCCCTTGATTTCTCCAGATTCTTCAAGGATTACATGGTTGCTATCATTCTTCATTGTCACGACACTAGCCCGTATCTGTGTCTCCATTCTTTGCACGCTTTTGCCTTTAGAAATTTCTTATTTATAATGTGCTACAAGGTCCCAGCCCTCCTTGCACCTTTCCACACTTTCATTTCTTTGGAGATTGTATTATTGCAAATCATGGAACACTACCGTCACCAAACAGGATACAATTATTCCTTAAACAGAAGGTCAAAAAAGCACCTTTTCTCAAAGGGTTCCAGAATAAAATGATCATTAGCTATTAATCTCTCAAAAACTGATAAGAACAAATATTCTCGGTTGAGCTATTGACTCCACGATGGCTAAATTAGTAGATTCAATTTTCCAACCATTTCCCTCCTCCCAATGTAGGATCACATAGGATTTCATCGGCACCTCTGCAAATGTCTTATTTTTCATTAAACTGCTAATCCATCAGATGCCTGGCATTGGGAACTGAAACCATCCTTTTCTTCCCTAAAGCAGTAGTCAACTAGTGAAAGGCATATTGCTGTGGGAAGGAGATCATGAGTATTCATGCCTTCCCTTTATCTTGTGCAAAAGATAAGTCACTGAGGGTAGGGGAAATATCTGCTCCCCCTTGACTGAATTAAACAACAAATTGCTGTTAACATGCTTCCCTCTTCTCAGTGAAATGCACTAATTTGTATAGTTTTTAAAAATAATAAGCCAAGCAAAGCACAGCACATCCTTGGGATGACACAGTGTTGAACTTGATTGGGATTTCTGAAGGAAGACCTGGATTCAAATCCCAAGTCTGCCTGTAAACAGCAATTGCTCTTATCTGGCCAGAAATTCTGAGGGTTTTCCCCTCCCAGAATGGTTCTTTTGTGAAGACAAGCTAGACCATCTACAGCCTCCATTCTTACCTAGCCTTAATCACTAAATAGGTATTGCCTCAGACAAACTGAGCTAGCATAAAAAAGCCAAGGTTTCCTACAGCATCCTGGGCTTTTGCTATATATTGCTGCTGGATTTGAATGGCTGTGGAGGAAAGAGTGAGGCTGGTGACTGCACATCTCTGCCTCACTTAAATTCAATTTGCTTTCAAGTCAAGATATCACCTTGCCGAGATCACTGGTCCTCTTCAAGAACACAAAACAAAATAACAACATGGCAATGGATAATTGATTTAGTTTCTACACCTCAAGCAATTTCAAGCAAGGGTTATCTCCTAAGTCACTGATGGGTAGTGATTTGCTCTGGTGGGGGAAAGAGTTCTCATACTTGGAAATCACCAAGAGAATAAAATCATAACTTCTACACATTTTTCATGTACATAAGTTAGCGCAGATGTGAAGTGTGTGAAGTGCAAAACTGCACAGGTTGAGATGAGAATTTTATCCTCAAATGATTTTTCTATACTAAAAGGCCACCGACCTTTCTTTCAACTAGGGTAGCCAAATATATTCCTTTAACTTACCGTTGATCTGAAAAGGGCTGTACTTTGTCCATTCACAAAACACTTTTCTGCAACTCCCTTGTTGATGAGACTTCTCTATTGTCAAACTAACAAGATAATTTTTTAGGTTGCTTCCATACTTTATCAAAAGGACCAGTGACTTAGCCAGAGGAAACTAAATACCACTTGCCGGGCTTCAAACTTAAATCCAGTCTTCTCAATAAAAAGGTAGACATTAAATTTACTAGCAAACAGTTCAGTCCAATTCAAAATGTATTTAGAGAGTACTTTCAAGGTACACAGTTCTTCTCACATACTTGAGAAGAAGCTGGCTATTATGAAACTATGAACATCATAATTCAGAGAGAATGTGAAGTACTGCAATGAAGAGCCCGACTCCTAAAAGGATCTGGGGAAAAAAAGATATTTTCTCAAAAAAAAAAAAAAAAAAAAAAAATCAGTTTTCTGCTCATTCTCTTTTGTTGCCTAATAAAAGCTCCAACTTCAACTTCTCAAATGGGCTCTTCTCTTATCCAGCTAGGATTTTGTCAATTGGGATGCTCCTTTTCCAAGGTTCCAGGGCCCAATAATAAGCAAAGAAAAAAAAAAAAGAAGTAAACACCTAGATTTAAAGGAATATGAAATGGGCAGAGACACTTTTGACAATTTGCAAAACCCTTCTGAATTCTATTCTTCGCAGCAGCATTCACTTCTCAGTCAACATAAAACTGCTGAAAATCAGGAACACGGTTCGGTAGAAAATGCTTGGAAGGACAGGACAAGAGGCTGAATTCTAGTTTTGCTAGTTAAACTGTGTTGCACCTATTGGGGCCTCAGTTTCCTTATCTGAAAAATGAATGGTGGACTGAATGATTTCTAAGATTTCTAATCTTGTGAACTTCTAGTCTCCGTCTCTAAATTTCCAAAATCCCATTAAACAGCATCCTCCAAAATGCTTAACTGGACTAGCTGGGATCAATATCTTCATTTGCCCTCCTGTTGTCTCTTAAAAAGCTTTTCTTTCTTTCTTTTTTTTTTTTTAAAGATGCAAACCACCACCTGCTTACCTTTGAGGTGAAAAGCTTTCAATATGTCATCTCTAATGTCCACTGCAAGGTTTCCCAATCAAGTTAAATATTAAGCCAACCGAATGACCCTGTGAATCAATAACTATCATTACTGTTTCCTGTCCCCATCGTAATCTTATCCAGAGCACCTAGTCAGGTAGAAAATATCATTTTTAAAATTTCTTTTTTCTCCTCCCGCCTTTGTGAGTCCTTCTATATTCAAGACTCAGATAACAGCAAATTCTACTGTCTGAATGGGTACATACACAAGTAACCTTTTCTTTCCTGCTTTAACAACCTCAGCCTGGGCACAGGCTAATGATTTCATGTCAGCAATCTTCTCTTGAAAATGTCATTTTGGGAAAGTGCCTCTCCCCTCCTCTCCCCCAGGGAAGCAGTCCTTTAGAAAATGGTGATTACAAAGAAAGGATACAAAAATCATTTGTGTGATACATTAACAACAAGTAAAAATAAAAGGTGTCAGTCTCCTAGGAGTAAGTAGCTTCTGGAAGCCCTTCTCTACCATGGTGGGGAGAGGGGAGGGGAGGAGGAGGGCAGGGAAATTAAATTCTTGCCCAGTGTTAGTCTTGATCTTTTGTGTCGAATGAATCAGGCAATTCTCCTGTTGGAAAAATAAATCCAGGCTATGTATTTATTTTTGCCCAATAAGTTCGGTATCAGAATTTCAAATAGCAAAAAGGTTTTTAAAAAATTGAAAATGGGGATTAATCATATTTTCTAATTACAGAAATGACATCTCTAAAGTCAATTTCTAAAAAGCCAAGGCAAATGTTTATTTTTATTTGTCAACTCCTCTACATAATGTTAACTTCAGGTAAGTTCATTCTACAGCACTGAAATCAAGAGAAAATGGGTTTGATTTGTCCTGAGTAGTGATTTGCATAAAGTTTAAATCAAAGATCTCTCTCCCCCTCACCCCCCCCCATTCTTCACCATATATAATCAATAATATATGTATGAGAAGTCTTACCATGATCAGAGACTTGATTTCAACACAACTTAACATGAGTCAGAAAGTCAAGGGAATCTCTGAATGTAGTATCTTGGCTATCGGATTTAGTCATTCTCCCTAATCTCTTGTTCTTGCCTTGTTTTACATAGTGAAGATGTTTCCTGAGCTTAACCAGAAACACTATTGACATTGTAAGGTTCTGAATTTCATTTATTCTCCTGTGTTAGTACACGGAGGTAGACCAAAGCATATATAAATGGGCCTGGGTCACAAATCCTCTGCTTTTATCCAATGGTCCCAAGTCAAATACTTTCTGACCAATAAATCAACATGTAATTATGCATCTATTATGTACTAGGCACTCAGCCAGGTGCTGAAGATATAAATACAAAGAAAGAGGCATGCATTAAGACAATTTTTTTTTTTATCAAATAAGACTTCTTAGATCATTTCTTCTATTAAAACAAAAGGATACAAGGTGAAAATAATGACTGGAGAGATAAAAGTAAAAGAATCGGGGTCATAGCTAATAGGCACAGAGCCCAAGACTAATTCAGAAAGCACAGATCCACCTACCAAAAAAAAAAAATGGATAAGCATAGAAATTCAGAGCAAATTGGAGTTTTGCAAAGGAGGGAATGACTCCAAAAGGAATCCAGAAAGAAAGAATTTTCTCTATAAATCAGTTTTCATATTGCCATGGGAGCAGGAGAGCTCCCCACAGATACACCCATTTTTAAGCCTCACTCTATCCTTGTTCTAAATTCTTCTCCCTCTTTCCATAGCTAAAAAAAAGTATTTTCCTAGGGAGAGAATCACACTCAGAATAGAGAAAGAAGAATGCCTCCCATGGTGCAGACAGGGCACAATCTGACTGAGTGTACTATCGTATGGGTCAACTGCCACTGTTTGTTCTTCAATCTTCTGGAGAAAATAAAGAAGCTAGTCATGTCTGGCACTAACCCGATTGCCTTAGAGACAATCTGAATACAGCTTTTTCGAAGTCTTATACCTACATACAAACACATTCTACATATATATATTTGGTGGTACACACAGATAAGAACTCTGTGTGCATCTTTGAATCACTTGGGTTGTCAGACACTCATTAGCAATGAACTTCATCCTACCAAAGGGATGGCTTTGAAACCATTTTAATCTTATTACAACTTGGCATTAAAAAAAAAAAATAGAAATAAAAGACAAGAGCCTAAGGAAGCCAGCAAGAATCGAGCAGAAAGCCATCAGGAAACCAGCAAAGTATGAGGATGGAAAATAAAACCATACTAAATGATCACTAAAGATCATATTTCAACATGTCAATTACCATCACTACCCTATTCTGAGAAGCCATCATAATAAACATATTCTAGCACAAAGGGATGTTAAAATATACTATTTGAATTTTTAAAAAGATACATAATGATTTCTTTTGCTTAAACACACACACACACACACACACAAACACACACACTCACACACAAACAGGCAAATGGTCTTCTATACTTTCCTGAAAAGACAAGACTACCTTACAGAGACAAAAACTCAACCAGGTTTATATCATCTTTCCTTTCTACCTGGCATGAAAATAGCATTTTAAATTATTCAACTGCATTCAAAGTGAAGTCAGAACATTTCTTAAAAGTTTTAACATGATGAATTGTGATCATCTCGGGTGATTATGAGTTTTAAGTGTGTTTCATAGGTCCTTGCCACCACACCGGTCCCTAAATAGACCACAAAATTTGGAATGATTTCTTTTACATTTATGCAATTTTGAAATGAACAAACATTCACCTGATCCATCTAATATCTGTACCAAAGGAAGGAGTACCTGGGAATGGCAATAAATGGAGAGCTCTGTTACGTTGGATGGGAGGATATTCACCCAGGTTTTTACTCCCATTTAAGAATCAGGCAATAGAAACCTAATCCTTCATTCAGTCTAAACAGGTTTTTGATATGCTCTTTGTTGACCAAAGTTATTCCCCTGGTGGGATCCATCATCCATCCTTTGGATTATTCATGCAAGCCTTCCTTCTTTAATGTTTCTGAAGCAATCATAGACATCCTTCTCTGTGGCAGAAAAGGGAAATACACGGATGCTGATGAACCAAAGAAAGGGAAAAAGGACCTTGCTCTGAATTTAAAACTTGTTTTCGTAATAAAGGAGTTATGTAATTCTAAATCTCAAACTAAACGCCTGTATTCCAATACAGACCCAATTGACCGGATTCGAAATTGGTCTATTTCAGTCACTTTTTTTTTTGGCTGGGGGAGGGGGGGAATTGCTTTGAATGTCACAAAATTTCTCAGATAGACGAATCATGCTCTTTCCAAAGGTTGTTGAAGTGAATCACATTCCCTCCTCACCCCCTTTTTAAAGTGTAAATTTTCTCCGTGGCTGAAAGAGTTTGTCACCTACGCTGTTTTCATCAACCACAGCGATACTTTAAAATCTGCTACAGATCCTAAGTGGAGGCATTTTCCTAGTAGGCACCAAAGTCAGCTAGGACTGCGAAGGCTGCTCCAAGCAGCGCGGCAGGCTTACCTTCCCTTGGAACACTCTCCCAGCCTCCCGAAGAGATGCTGCCGGTCCGTAGCTAGCGAAGCTCTCACACACCCAGACTCCTCGGGCTCGGGCTCGGGCTCGGGCTCGGGCTCCAGCCAGCGCGGCTACTGTTTCAGCAATGCCTCCTGCTCTTACTGCTGCGGAGACTCCGCCTCCTCCGGGTGGCAAATTAAGCTGCCATCGCTGCTGCTGCTGCTCCTCCTCCTTCTCCTCCTCCCTCCACCCTCCTCCTCCCGAGGCTCTCCTGGTTACTCCAGCTGCGGCTGCTGCCGCTCTAGCTCGTCCCCCTCCAGCCTCTCTCTTACCTTTCCCAGGCAGGATGCTTTAGCTTCTGCAGCCTCTCGCTAGCTTACGGGTCCACCCCACCCCCAACTTTCCCTGCGCCTTCCACCTCCTGCTTCTATTGTTTCACCGTCCTCCCCCCCGGTTGCTCCCACACCTGCTGCACCGGCATCTGCACCTGCTGCCCCGGCCCCTCCGGCCTCTAGATTTGGGTCAGGGGGGAACGGCGAGAGAGAAGAAAGGGCTGCCCCTGCCTCCTCCTGCCCCCCCGCCCTCGTGCCTCCACCTCCCCCAGCTCAGTTGCCCCTACCCCTCCCGGGAGAGGGGCTGGAGTTGGGCAAGGACAGCCGCCCGCGACCCCGGCTGTTTGGGACCGAGCAGCTGCTGCAGCTCCTCCGGCAGAAGCGGGAGCTTCCGTGCCTTCCACCCCACGATCACCCCGGGGTTTCCCTCCCAGCACGTGCCTCCCGGAGAGCCCCGAGCCACCCCAGGTTCTACTCTAGGCGTGCACCAGCCTCCTCCTCCGCCCCCTCACCCCGCCCGATCCAAAACCCGAGCAGACTACCCTTCCCGATTGGGCCAGGTGAGCCATGACTCCGCCCCTGCTCTCCGATCCCCAGCCCACCATCCCTTCCTCCCCGCCCCGCCCAGGGGAGCAGAGGAGTCCTTGACGATTGGTCAGCACCGTCCCCACCTATCTCCTGGAGCCGCGCGCAAGGGTCGCTGGGTGATGTAGTCCGATCCGGACAGAGGCTATAGGCAGGGCCGAAGGCTGAGACTACGAGCCCCCATCGGCCCGTGCGCGGCTCCGGCTGGGCAGGATTCCGGACAACGCCTGGTTCCTCTCGGCTCCTTCCGGCGTTGCCAGAGTGAATTGATCCGGGAGTTGAAGAGGCTCCGGAGGTGGGAAGTGGAGTCAGCTCCGGAGCCGCCGCTGCCGCCGCTACCTCTGAGGGAACGGCTACCCTGCCGACCTCGGCCTCGCGGCGCCCCGGCGGGCCAGGGTAGGTGCGCCCGGGCCCGGGAGCCCGCGGGGCCCTCGGGCGTCGGGAGGTGACTAGACGCGAGCGGCCTCCAGCGGGCTCGTCGAGGCCGCCCGGCGCGGGCCTCCCTCCTGGCCTCTGGCCTCCTTCCCTCGGGGCCGCCGTCCAGGAAGTGCAAACGCGGGCCTCGGGCAGGCCTGGGCTCCCCGGCCGGGAGGAGGCGGATGTGCCTCGGGTGGGGTCCGCTCCAGGTGTGGGAGGAGGAGCCTCAGCGAGGGCGGGCGGGGGGAGGGGGAGGGAGGCTGTCCAGGCCGAGGCCCAAGGTCGGGGGTCACTGGGGGCCTCGGCGGGTGGAGGCCTGGAGAACTGAGTGCTTGGCGCCGGCCCCCTGCTCCGTCAGTCCTCTGCCTAAGTGGCACCGCACATGAAACCCTGCCTGGTCTGGCGCCCGACTGATTTGTGAAGCGCTTTGCGCGGTCCTGGCACACAGCAAGCGCCTAATAAATGCTTGTTCCCTTCTCCCTCTATTCCTCTCCCTCTGTTGCACTTCCTTTCCCTGCACACTCCCCTGATGCTGGCCCCTCAGGCCACTCGAGGCCTCTCACCTGGGACCCCTGGTTTGGCCCCTCCGCCCGCCGAGGTGCTGCCGGGACTCGTCTTGGTGTAGGACTTCACTAGGAAAGTTTGTCTCTTCCCGAGCAGGAACCCGTGGGTCCGCCGTCCCCCACATACGTGATCTGCGGGGGGCTGCGACCCCCCGGTTGTCCCAGCTCCACTTCTGCGCCCGAGCAGCTTCCCTTAGGGCTGAGACCCAGGCGGCAGCCACCAGCATTCATCCTCTCCCGTGCAACTTTAAAGGGGGCCTCTGATCACCTGCCTTTTACTGGGGAAATTCCCAAGTGCAAGATTCAGGGAACAGGGAGAAGATCTGACAGTGTGTGTACATATATATATATATATATATATATACGTATCTTCCATTAGCTTACACTTGGTGTACATGTGTCTTTGTATGTGTATGGACACATCTACTTTTATATATATATATACATACATACACACATATGTACACAGCTCCATATTTTCTTCCACTGGATTAGGCAGGATGATGGAAAGAGTACTGAATTGTGTCAGGGAGACCTGGGTTAGACTTAGCTGTGCTACTTAATACTTTCATGGCTTTGAGCAAAGTCCATTAAGCTTCCCTGGCTTCACTTGTTAATTTTGTAAGTTGAGTGAGATGCACTAGATTACCTCTGGGTTCCTATCCCAATCTAAAATCCTATGATCCTGGGAATGGCTTTGATAACTGATAAAAAGTGACAACTTATGCTTTCCTAATATAGAAAAGTCATTTCAGGACAGGAGGCTTTTAATGTGCTGCTTTTTCATATTCCCTTCCACTGGATCTCCCTTAAAAAAAAAAATTTGCAGAAGTACAGCACTTTTTTAAGTCGTATTTCTAGAACACTTTACTCATTTAAATTTCAGGGACATTTGGAAAATGTTTATTATGTTCAGTACAGCGATGTTACATAACTGATAATGATATATGAGTTACTTCTCAGTGATTTATGTTGACTTTTTACTACTTTCAAGAATATTTTCAAAATCCAGCTCTAGAGAATATTACTGATTAACTATATTTCTTGGCATCACGTGTTATCTCCTGTGGGTCATATGATTTATCACCTCTAAATTTTTTTTTTTACGGATTTAAATTCCTGAGAAGATTTTGCAGTAAGGAATTAAGGAGATTCTGGTAAAATTCATAGTCATTATTAAACTGAGAACAGTGGGAAGAGGGACCTAGCTTCTTCTGCTATGAGTTGCAAACTATATGTTGTTATCTACTCTAATTATAGCTATTGAAGCTATTATGATAGAAACTTACTTTTAACCAATATTCATAAAATGTCAGTGTTCCAAGTTAGGATGAACTGACCTTAAAAAATCACATATCTAATTACTGTCAGCATGGAATTGTTCATCTCCACATAATTTGTGTTTAAAGAGATTTGCTCAATTTTTTAAATAGCAAAAATAGTATTAGTGGACTCTGTGTGTTACTTTCCAGCTGTATAGATTTCCTCAAGTTCCATTTATGTCTTGAAGTTTAGAGTAGTGAGGAAATTTGCCAAGATCTAAAATGGGTATCATGATACAAAAATAAGCTTCAAGATAAAGACATCTGATGTCAGCCTTTTTTGTGAAATCTTCCTTGAACGCTTGATATGGTTCCCATTTCTACTGTTACCATCACCATATCTTTCCCCAGCATTTATTACTATAATTATTAATAGTCGCTATATATTTATTAAGAAACTACTATGTGCCAGGCTCTGTGCTGAGTGGTAGGGATACAAATAAGAAAAAGTCAGTCCTTGTCCTCTAAGAGCTTACTATCTACTAGTGGAAGATAGTACACAAAAGAAAGAGGAGAGTGCCAAAGGGTCTAGCAAGTACTGAATTCCGAAAACAGAGTAGCTGATGGAAAATGAAAAGATTGTTGGAAATTCTAGAGCCATTTAAAGGAGTTTTTCTCAGCCTTCCAATCACAGAAGAGAGGCAACTGAAGGTGCTGAGGAAGTGTTGACTTTGAAAGCTGAAATAATGTCCACAATTAGATTTGTAGAGATGGCCCAGTGGATAGTGCCAGGCGTGGAGTCAGGAAGACCCCTTCATATGTGGCCTCAGACACTTAATGATTATAATCCTGGCCAGGTTACTGAGTTTCTTGTTTGCCTTCAGTTTCCTCAACTATAAAATGGGGATAATAACAGCATCTATCTTTCAGGATTGTGGTGAAGATCAAAGAAGAATAATATTTATAAAGCACTTAGTACAATGCCTGACATATAATAGATAGTATATCCTGTAAATGGTTATTCCATACTCTCCCTTATTCCTGCTTAGCTTGGGGGAAAGCATGTTCTAGGAATCAAACCCAAACAGAGCAGCTGATAGGAAAGGAAGATTCTGCTTTATTCTTCCTACCAGATTTGTAACTCTTTGAGGAGAGATTCTTTCTTACATACCTACTACATGTGTATATATGTAACATACATCTGTGTATATCTAATATTTGTATCCCCAGAGCTAAGCCCAGCTCATTATACATAGTAGACACTTGGTAAATATGTTTCAAAGTGAACATGAGTTAGAGATGCTTCATAGATATTTCAGTTCATTTGGATGTGATTTCATCATCAACCAAACAAGCATTTATTGAGTACTTACTATATTCCATGCAATTAAAATACAAAGACAAAAATGAAATAACCTCTGTCCTCAAGAAGCTTACATTTCTATTGGAGGAGGAATGTAAATAACTGAGCATTTTTTTCAAAATTTTTACGAAAAGTGGGAGTGCCTCACTAGCTCTTGGAGAGAAGGAATCAGGAAAGACTTTGAGATACTTAAACACTCTTCAGATCTCAAGATGGCCAACAGTTGCCATGACCAGAAAAATTCATGACTGAATAAATCTCTGAACCTCAGCAAGTTTAGCTATAACAGTAGTACTCAAAGGCTTTCCAACTTAATTGGACTAAGCAGAGTTTTCTCTCCACGGGCATAGGAGAAAGACAGGGTCACTATAAGCTGGGATGAGCCCCTGGATTAGAACTGAGAAGAAAGGAGGAGTCCCTTGTGTTCCAGCATAATTTTCTGTCATCAAAATAGCATTGTGTTTTTTGCTTTCGTTTTTGATTATTTTGTGAAAGGCATTATGTTACAGTGGGAAGAATATGAACTTTTAGACTAGGAATCGGGAACCTTTGGTTCTAAGTTACGATTGTTTTGGCTCTCTGATCTCCAGGCTGTAAAATGTGGGGATTGCATCAAATTATCTCAAATGACCTTTTCGGCTCTGGCATTTCTATGATCTGTATGAGAATTTGGAAATCTTACTGTAGTTGGCATTAGTAAACCTTTTAATGTATTGTGTTCATTTGGAAGAACCACATCTAGAATGTATAGGATTTAGAGTTGAAGAGTAGATGATTTAAATATTGGAATATGAAACCTTTGAGTAAGGAATTCAGATCACATTAGCCTAAAAGTAAACACTGACAGGTAACTTCATGGATGATATACAATGGTGTTTATTTCTAAAGAGAATAGAAACTTAACAACTTTTTTTACTTCTGGTGTAGATAATTCTCAGATGGTTTTGAATCTTCAGCTTTGAGGAATTGTAGGTTAGACCTAAGGAAGAAATTATTGATTGACATTTATAAAGAAAATTGGAAATGTGGTTGACTTCTTTTTTTCTGGTCTGGAACTGTGGTTAAAAAAAGCTCCCAGTGAAGAAAATCTAGAATTTCCCAGTGAGATCAGCAAATTGATGTGCAACTCGGTCTTTTGGAAGTTTTCTAGAATTGAGGCTTCTTAAACTTTTTCCACCTGCAACCCCTTTTCGAAAACCAGAGAAATTTTTCGTGACCCTGGGTGTGTAAGTATATAAAATAGGTACATAAATCAAACCTTTACTGATAATAAATCATAGTTTGTGCCTCCCATATTCATTTTTGGGATCCACAGTTTAAAAAGCTTTGGCCTACAGTACTGACAAGTTAAGTGCCCAGAGTCATTCAGCCAGTGGGGACTTGAATCCGTCCTAGTCTGACTCCAGATCAAGATTGTTTAATATATACATCAAAAGATTTCCAAGACATGACTGTTTTTTACCATAAAATTATAATACTACACTAAAGAATACTTCCTAGACATTCATTATGATTGTAGTCCTCCTTAAATGTGTAAAGGTAGCCCAAATGATTATTCAACTCTATGATTTATGAAATTAGTGTAGAGGCATAAGTAATATGCTACTCTTTATCCATTATTAACAACAAACCCAACAACAAAAAGACTTCAGCGATGAATTTATATGAGGTGGTGACCTGGAAGGAAAATTCTCTCATTCAGTTTTCATAGTTAACTCAGGGATCAGTCAATTAACAAGTGCCAAAGATTGTGAATACAAGAAATAAATGAAACAATATCTGTCTTCAAGGAGGTTATACTATAGAGAAGGAGTTTATGTGCACATTTATGATTTATTTACTGTTACATCGTAACAATACTGTGTTAAATGCCACAAGTTATCATATAATTTTGCTGTGATCTAATTTTTTTAAGAATTCAGATTTGGTGTGTTTGCCTTTTTAATAAATAGTAAAATACAAATATTCAGAATTACAGAATTGAAAAGGAATTTAAAAGCCATCTAGTCTAATCCACACCTGAGCAGGAGGCATGTCTACAGCATTCCCAAGGTGTGTGGTTTGAGTCCAATTAATTCACTAAGTAAAGTTGGATCCTGTTTTACAATATGGGATCCATTGTAGGATCCATATTCCTAGCCAGCTCCTGAAAAAGTATTCTATTTTTACAGGTATCTTCAATGTCTTATAAGTGACATTTCAAGTTAAGATTTGATGAAAAGATCTTGATACAAATAAAACCACTATGTGGAGAAAATGAAAGCATTGCTTCCCAAGTTAAAATCATTTGCGATAAATCATAATATTATTTAAAATGACAATGGTCGATTTCTTCCCTAGCAATGAAGTGAGTATAAGAAATATCAAGAAAAACAAAGGGTGATTGTTCTTGATATCAGTATAGTTTTAGTAAATTAGATTATAAGACATTAAGCTAAAACAGAAATTTTTTTTTTCCTGATTATTTTTAGTGTAGTGGAAAAAAATCAAAATTTGTATTATGACAATCAGATATTGGGTTTTTTTGCATTATGTTGAAAAAGTAGACCCAGAGGCCCCAAAAGTTTTTTTAATGACTTAATTTTTCCACTTTTAATCCAAAATCTAACTGAAAGTTGAACATACCATAATATCATAGTCTTTTTTTTTTCCGAAAGTTCCCTTAACATTCCTATTTTGCCTTAAATCAGGGATTCTCCACTTATGGATCATAAGCTATAGATTTTTTTTTCAAGAAGACCATAAACCTTTTAAGTAAATATAACTTCTGAATACTGAATAATCATTGGCACACATGTAAAAAATTAGATACTTCTGTGATTAATAAACATTGTTACAAAAGTGTTACTGAGTTCCTAAGTTCTAGTAGCTGTTTCTCCTGTACTATTTTCCAAGTCACTAAAGACTAACATAATATTTATAATTATATATTTGATACAAATTTTTGGACAGTAAATAGAACTGTTTTTACTCAGGTTGTAGATTACTAGTCTACCTTGAATAGATTTCTGCTGTGGTTTAGGGAGTGATGTAGGAGCCCCTGCCCACCATATAGCAAGTTTAGCTTATTAGCTATTCTCTTTGGGTTGCTTGAATAATTTGTTGGACTTCATTGCTTTTAGTATGTATGTGAAATTTTCCCTAGTAACAATGAATTGCCACCACTATTGGAGTGTATTCAAATGAGAGTCATAATTTTAAGTCAGCCTTCCTCCGTTGTTTCATGAATAGGCTTTCCAGTGGTAAATCTCAGTTGCAAAACAGTTAAAAGAAAAAGGAGTTTCTCCATCTCATACACTTAGTTATTGGGCCCCCAAATATGTTGCTCATGTTCGCTGCCTTATCATCTGGCTTCCTGAAGGAATTGAAAACTTTGAGATGGGCAAAGGTTGTTACACTATTTCTGCCTTCTGTGAATGAAGATATAAACCATAGCATACCATTAGAAATATTTATTGTGTTGCTTCTGCCCTGCAGACAAAATTCAGTTGGAATGAATATACATTTATTGGGTGCTTATTATTTGTAGGGCTCCATATTGAATGAAGTGGTCTTTGTGTGCATGCCTTTCAGGGTAATCTGCATGCATATACAAAGTTGAAGATGCAGTAAAAGAAATGTATATCCATTTGCTCTAAGAAAATTTAGTGGGGAAACTTGGAGGATTGTGGTGAAATTTTCCTAAGCAGGTGGTGCCTAAATGCCTTTCAAGAAAGAAAAGGATCTTGACCAGCAGAGATGGAGGAGGAAGGGAATGCATTCAGGCCTGAGTGTATAGACACTTGACCCCCAAGGAGCTAATAAGCCAGTATCGGTGGCCAGATTGTCAGCCTGTATTTGAAATGCTTATCATACTGGTTAGTTGGTTGGTTTCCCCATTAGGAAAAATAATAAAGCAAAGGAAAAAAAAATCTTTGCCATTTTGGAATGTTTGTTGTAAGTGCAGCCCAAACTGAAACTTCCTGTAGATTAATGTAGAAATAAATAAATTATGCTTCTGAGGAATCTAGGGGATTCTATAATTATGTTAAAGTAAATCAAGCTGGTGATGGGAAAAAAAGATAATCAAAAGATTGTAACTGTTAGAATGTCAGCTCCTTGAGGGCAAGGCCTATCTCCAGGGCCTTTGTACAGCACTAGATGGTAGTGGTTATTGACTTACAGCAGGGCTGGAGAACCATATTTTTACCAAGGGCCATTTGTAAGTAACACCATTCAAAGACTACAAAATGATCAACTTACAGAATTCAAGCTGGAGGAAGTTGTTGTATCTAGCTTTCAGCTCATTGTCAGGGATTGCCTTAGCAAATGATTTCTGAGGGCCTGGTGTTCTCCACCTCTGGATTTATGGCTTGTAGAATAGCATCAATTCATCTGCATCCCTAATTTTTGGAAATGCTCTCCTCTAGACTGCTTCAAGTCTCATTTTCCTCAAAAGCTCTTTCTCTCCCCACCAAAAAACCCTTCCCTATGAGGGCCTTATTTCTGTTTATACAGTGTGTGTGTGTGTGTGTGTGTGTGTGTGTGTCATATATGTACAAAATTGTTGACACATTAGAATGAAAGTTTCTTGAGGGAAGGGATGGCATTTTTGCCTTTCTTTACAGGGCCAACACTTTGCATTGAGCCTAACACATAATTAAAGATTGTTAGCTGTCTCTTTGGATTAAATCTGCATTGTTCCCTTTCATTTGCACAATTAACCCCCAGTCATAGTGAGAGGGGAAGGCTGAATGGGTAAATTTTTTTATAAGCACTCTCCATTTTGGAAATTATCTTTTCACAAAAATAGGTGCTTTACTTCAGGATTTACTTTACTAGTGGGTTGGGCTTTAGGAGTGACCTGTATCCCCCATCCTCATGGCAGACTATCACCCCACAACCATAGTCTTACCACCTCTCTCAGGATTGCTTTTTGTTTTCCCTTACCCTCTCCCCAACACATACACCGAATCCCCTGAATCCTGTCTCCTTGCTGTCTGACCCCCATTCCTCTTCAAACTAAGCCCAGCTAGATCGCTTGCTGCTTTTCCAAAGTCACTGCTACTAAAAGAATTTCTAAGGATTATGGGAGGGAATCTCTTAACATTTCAACCAGTTACATATAAATAAACTTTTAGAATAAAACTCAGTTGTAATTTGGAAAATGCCAACACTTACAACTGTTGTTCAGATTTTTGCTCTGTTTGCCTTGCAGAATTCTAAGGATTTGGAGCATACATGGAAACAGTCCAAATTCAATTCCTTACAAATATTTTACTAAGTAACTCTAGGCAAATCACTTAACACTTGCCAGACTTAGAATCTACTTCACGACTTACAGTTGTTTAATTAATTGAGATAGTCCAGTAGTATCTGTCACTTGACTACGTATGTGTCTTTCCCTTACTTTGTTTTTACTTATGGAATCAAAGTTGGGACAAACCGACCCCAGAAGTTATCAAAGCCATCATGAAGGTGAATTTTCACTACTGTCCAACCCAACAAGTCTTCACTTACTTAGTCCTTACATGAAAACTTAAATGACAAGGAATTTTTTGCTTCCTGATTTCATTCCTCTTGGAAGCAGCTTGACTTTTAGGAAGTACTTCTTTCCCTGGAGCCCAAATCTGCCTCTCAGGAGTTTCAGTGGATAATTCTGTTCTCCAGGGTCAGCCTGAACAAATCTAATCCTCCCACCCACGCGAGCCTTTCAAATAACTGAAGATGGCTCTTATTCTTTTTTTCCAGGTTAAATGTCCCCTTTTCCTTCAACTATTCCACATATATCTTGATTTCTAGTTTTCTTATCCTGTGCATCCTCCAGTGCCTCCATGCTATTCCTAAAATATGGATACATTGAACATAACATTTCAGATGAACTTTGATCAGGACAAATATTCATATGGTACCACATCATCATCTGGAATAAATGATAAAACATATTTATATCATTTAAATCAATGTGCTGCTTTGTTTTTTTTTTTTTTTTTTTTTAATAATATACCAACTGTTTATAGGTTGCTGTAGACAATAGGAAAGCAACAACTGATTGGCATAATTTCTTTGTCCCTTCTATCTGTGTCTCATATTTCTCTCTACCCCACCCAGTCCAGGACTACCCAAGTGAGTAAGCTCTCCCATTTCACCACTGGGTATAGCGACAAGTCTCCTGCTTGCAGATATATCCATGGCTTGAAGTCTTAACTAGATCTGACCCTGAGGTTCAGAGGCTGTTGGTGGTAGTGGTATTCCTTCAATTCAGCATGCGTTTATTAAGAACCTTTTTGGGTTAAGGTGCTGTGCTGTCTGGCGGTCGATATATAAAAGCCCTCAGGATCACACAGTACCAAAATATATAATATGTATGAAGACAAATATCAGAAAATTTTAGGATAAAAGGAAGAAGTAGACATCCTATCAGGAAAGACTCTGTAGTAAGGGCAGACCCTTTAGTTGAACCTCAAAAGAACGTGGAGCAGTAATGGTTTCTGGCATTTCTAAGTAACTTGCTCATGCCATACAGTTAGTAGCAGAATCAGTGTCAAACAGATGTAGAAATCACACTTAATTTCTTTTGCCTCATGTTATTTCCAAGTAATTAGTTAGTGCTAGGATATTCTTGTACTTGGTCAAATTATTCTCTGAAGTTTAATTGTAATTAGCCCATATAGAAATCTGTTCTTAAATAGTATGCTATAAAGGGTTCCACAGTTTGAGAAGGAAGAAAGTACCAAGTATGCAATTTAGATTTTGTGTTTTAGAAGGAAAAGTCACCTGCGTAAGCATTGTGTCACAGAACTCCTGTACATCAAGGATGAAACAGGTTTGGGAAGCTTCCTAAAGATTTCCTTTAGAGAATCCAGCCTCCTAATAGAGCCCTTGGACTAACTTCATTAGTGGGCCATGCTTGTCCAGCCCAGGGCTTTGTTAGCAACTCCAGTGGGAGGACGCATTCCTTGCATCTTCAGTTTGGGGTGCATTTTTAAAGTGTTCTAAATTATGTTGTAGTACAATTAATATTTAATTCACCAGACATTTTGTAAGAAACTACTATGTGCCAGGGACTGTGCTAAATTCTGGAAATACAGAAAGACAATACAATCTCTGCTCTCAAGGAACTTATGATCTAATTGTTTTTCAGTCATTTCATATGTGTCTGCCTATGACCTTCTTGGGGATTTTTATGACAGATACTGGAGTGGTTTGCCTTTTCTTCACCAGTTCATTTTTATAAATGAAGAGCTGAAGCAAAAAGGGTTAAGTGACTTGCCCATACTCACACAGCTGAGTGTCTGAGAACAGATTTGAACTCAGGAGGAGAAGCATAGTACTCTGTCTGTTGGGCTACCTTGCTGCCCTTCAATTTAATAACAGAAGAGAGCAGAACAGGAAATCAAGAAGAGACATTTATGTTCCATGGAGTAGAAACTGAGCAGAGCGTCTCCTGGAAAAAAGAGTTACTTGAAAAGTCCTAAAGTTCTGAGCCTTTCCTAAAGAACTCTTTGAGAGGAGTTTATTATATTAGCCCTCCAATCAGAGAAGAAAGGCAGCCAAGGTCTTCTTTTTTTTGGGGGGGGGGGGGGGGGGGTGGAATGATTTTTGATGATCAGCTTACCCTGAAGGAGGCATCATGATGTGCCTTTCTTTGAGTTAAAACCAAACAGAGCTGTTAATGGAAAAAGACTTGAGAATAGAACTGATATGATTGAGCAGAGATTGTTTCTGTTTGTGACTATAGATGTAGATTTCAGTTATAAAATTATGATGAAAGTATACTTTCACATTAATGTTCCTGGGAATCTTCTCTCTTCAAAGCTCCCTGTTGACTCAGTGTCCAGACCTTCTCCAGTGACGTGATGTCTTTTATGTTGCTAGGGAAGTCAGACTCAAAGAATATCTCAGAGACCAGACTGTTGAGCTATAAAGAAAAACATTTCTACTTGAGTCTTCCAACTAGTTATTTGTGCCCAACTCTTGGAACAGAGGCATGGTCAGAGTAACTCCCTTGGCATCCTTAAGGTTTCTCAGAAATGGGGGGTATTTTCCTCTTAAAGTACATTTGAACATACTTATGTTTTTAAATGAGTACAAACAGTATGGATAGCCCACTTACCTTTTATGGGCAAAAATGAATAGGTTAGTAAGAATTAGAACTGAAAAGGGACCTTTTTCCATTTACTGTGTGAGAGAAGTAAGCCTCTGAAAAAACAATTCACTCTCCCTAGAAGCCCTTAGGTGCTAATTGTTAGGATTGAGATTTAAGTTCAGGTTCAATTCTGTGTTCCTTCCACTACTTATGTTGCCTTTTAACTGTAGTTAAACGAGTACACCATAGTGAAAATTGTCCTGGATTCGATGTCAAGAACCCTAGGGTTTATATCTCACCTCTCTCATTTATTAACTGTGTGACCATTAGCAAATTACCACCACACTGATTTATTTTCTGTGATGTGAAAATATCTTAGCTGGCACTACTCACAATATTGTTGTGAGGGTTAAATGAGATAATGTCTATAAATTGGTACGTAAATGTGCTAGGGATAAAAATGAAAAAGATCTTGACTACAATAGGCAAGAGGAGAAGTAACAGATCTGTGGTAGGTATCCATTCAGGGACCTGATGGAAAAAAAAAGTCCAGAAGGTCAGAAATAGAGCCAAGAGGAGTAGAAGAATAAATTTGGCTGTCCTGGAGATCCTTCTGTGAGGAAATAAGAGCAGTGGCATCTCTGGGAAGACTTCCAGTAGAGGTATCTTGTAGTAAAAGAAAATTCTGGACCAAAGAGATAAGGGCAAGCTGGTGCAGCGTTCATAGCAGAAGCAGCATGGCCTAGTGGATAGAACATTGCCTTTGGAAACCCTGTCCCCGCCATCTTAGTTTTGTGATTTACTGAGTAAGTGACCTCCATTCGTCATGTGTAAAATGAAGAAATTGGATTAAATGACCTCAAAGGCCCTTTCCAGTTCTGTATTAATGATTCTTGCTAAATAAATACAAAATATATGCCAAGTCATAGCAAGGAGGGGAAAACCCTGTCAGCTGGTGAGATGAAACAATCTTATGGAGAAGGGTTCGACAGGGAAGGACTTTGAAGGAAACTTGGGAATTCCAAGAGGTAGAGGGAGGAAGGGAGGTATCTCCAGGAATGGATCACTGCAGACCATTGGAGGAATAAAGATGGCAGAAAGCAGAATGCTGTGTGTGAAGAAGAGGAAGGAAGCCAGCATGACTGGGCCAAAAAGGGAAGGGGTCTATTATGTGATAAAGGGAAGGATGTCTGAAAGAGAGGATAGTAGAGGCATTCCCAATTTGAATTATATTAGGTAGATTGTGAAGTAATTAAATGCAAAATATAGGAGCTTATATTTTCTTCTAGAATCAGAAGGGAGAAAAGATGACAAAGGAAGGAGGGAACAAGAGCCCTTATATAGTGATTTCTCTTATACCTGGCAGTGTATTAAGCACTTTACAAATATTATTTCATTTTCTCTTCACAATAACCCTAAGGAATTGGTGCTGTAATGACCCCACTTCACAGGTGAGCAAACTGAAACAGATAGGTTCAGTAACTTGCCCAGGGTCATCATGTAGCTGAGACCCTGCAGTTTGTCCACTGGGCCTAAAGATCAGGAGTCTGTTAAGTCATGAGAATGACATGATCAGACTTGTACAATTGACAGCTATGTGATGAGGAGGCAACCTTGAGTCAGGAAGACTGATTGTCTAAGAGACTTTTGCAGTAAAATAGGCAGGAAATGATGAGGGTTTGAATTAGGCTAAGCTAGTGAGTGAGTGGAGAGAAGGGATAGAAATGAGATTTTGTAGAGAAAGAATCAGCAGTATTTGATTAGTGATAGAACCTAGATGAATGGGAATACTTTGGACAGATATTGGTCACCCAGTTCTAACACTAATCAGCTCTACTACTATTGGTCTGTGTAAAAGTATCTCCCCTTTGGATGAGTTGATTTCTGAAGGCTGTTCCTTTTAATACTCTTGAGTCTGCTCTATCAATTTCTTCTCTTATGAGAGAAAAATGCTTCTGTTCTGTGAACAAGCCCCTTTATATGTATATATTTTCTCCTACAGGTCCTTTACCTTTCTTATTTCCTTTCCTGCCTTTCCTTTTTTTCAGTGGTAGGCTGACATGCGGGAGGATATGAAATCAGTATATTGAATTTAAAATGAAAGGATCTGAGTTCTAATCCTGTTTCAAATGATATTTAACCGTGACTTTGGGCAAATAGCTTCTGGTGACTCACTTGCTCATTTAGAACTTGAACTAGACAGTTTCCTTCCAAATCCAGAGTTCTATAAATAAACTGCAGCTACATTTTGAAAAAAAAAACAAAACACAAAAGGTTTCTCGATGGTGACGTTGGAAGCCAGTCTCCACAGTTCTTTACAGCTTAGTGAGTAGACTTGAGAACATCACATTTACCTGGCTCTAGCTTCATTAGAGAAGGTTTCTGGCCTATGGTGGGCAAGAAAAGATGAGAACCAGATTGAGAACAAAAGGGGTATATCTTAAGGAAAACTGTGATTATGGAATAGTCTCAGAACCACAAGAATAAATTGAGCTTCATTAAAAGTTGGATTGAATTGGTTCACAAAGCTAGCTCCAGGGTAGACTATGACATCAGAAATCCTGAATCACAATAATGTCAAGAAGAATAATACAGATGATTTTTGTTGTAGGAATTAAAAAAGATCTGTTATGAATCTTGGTTGACCACCTGGGACCCATCACATTTTTAGATGAAACAGCTGTCATAGTTTAGTACCACTATGCAAAGTAGAAATAGGCTTCTCTTGTTTTGAGGGGGTCTGAAAATAGGTAGAGCAGATAGGATTATGTCTACAAGAAAAGCAGAACAATCCTTTTTGGTTAGGGTTTATATGCAAAATGAACTTGAGAACCTCAGTTGTCTTCTCTTAGGGACTCCTGTTTGACATTTTTTGTCCTGATACTTCCTGAAGGTGTATAGCTTTGAGATCCTTCTCTTTTCTAAAGTTATCTCATTCCACATGGAGGTGAGTAAGTCTGTTTTCTGGAAATGCTGATTATGAGTCCTGGGACTGCCCTAGAGCAGAGGGCAGGATGGGTGGGGTGGAGAACCAAGGATTCTTCACTGAGGCAGTGGTTTTTTGGCCCATTGAGCTGGTTGCTGACACACCCTCTGTGCCTGTAAACATTTTGCTCAAGTGACTTACTTAAACCTAGGTAAAAAGTAAAGGTCCTATTTTTTTTTTCCTGCCCTCATTGATTACCTATCCCTATCAGGTATGTAGGAACTAGTGTATTTGATATTACAAAGTCTGAGTGATAATGTTTTGAGATTGTTAAAAGAGAAACTGAAAGCACCGATTCCTAAGAACATGCTGATCATAACTTAGGGTCATCAATATGGTTTTTGTTGTTTCCAAGTGTTCCTTTGGAGGACAAATTATTCTCTAACCACTACCACCAAGTTAGAAGTTTTATAGGAATAATATTAAGATGCAGATTTTGTAGAAAGAAGTGATGACTTGTTATTTTGTCTTGATAATAAAAGGTAACTTAATGATGTTAACAAGGAATTAGCTACCTTTACTTTTCAGTGCTGAGAACTAGTGTAGACCCAGCACTGGAGAAAAGACACCATTTAAGAAAAGCCTACTACTATGGAACCTGATTGGGTGTCTCATGGAAAGCATATTTTAACTTAGAAGGTAGAAACAAAATATGCTTTCAAAAAGCCCTAGTACTACTTAATAATACTGAAATCATCTTAAAAATACAATTTTAGGTAATCTGGGTGAAACTTTACATCTGATTTTGAAGTTCTAGTTCACATAGTTTTCAGTGTACGAAAAGATTAGTTAGTTCTTACCGATTTTTGGAATATATGTATAGAATATGTGAGTTGTCAAATGTTCAGTGGTTTAGAACTCAGATCACATCTTAGAGAAATGATGTTATAAGTGGTATTTAGGTTCCCAGGCCAGCACACTAATTAACCCATAAATAACTAAGATAGTGCACATTTACAACAAAAAAAATTGGGTCACCTTTTAGGCATCATAAAATATATTTCATCGTAAAAAATCTAGGAGAATGCATAAAAAAAAAAAATAGTTTCCTGCCATTTCAATATAGGTATTTAAAACAAAATCAATAAAATAGAATTAGAAATGCATAGTTGTAAATTTTATATAGAATGCTGGTGGTTAGGTATTAATTAGAAGAGAAATTCTAGGCAAAGTTAGAAGGATCCTTTAAGTCTTCTTTCATAACAATTCTTAGATCATCTCAAATGATAATACCTGATAACATAGTAAACACTTGATAAGTACTTTTTCATTTTCTCTTTAATTTGGCCAACTTCTTTACTACTTATTTACTTCTTGACCTTTTTTAGGTTTTCTTTCTGTACCAATTAACTGAAATTATCAAGAAAATTGCTCTAATTGTCAAATCCATTTAACTTTTCTCGGTCCCAAGTTTTCTTTGATTTCTCTGTGGGATTTAACTAGATCAATCTTTCCTTCTTGAAATGCCAGATTCTCCTACATCTCATGATTCCCTTTCTCTCTCTCTCTCTCTCTCTGTGTGTGTGCGCGCGCGCGGCATCTAAGGTTGTCATCTCTTTTTACTACTCTTGGTGATCTCAGTGACTCTCCCATGCCTTTGACTGTGATTTATGTGGGAATGACTTGCAAATTGTATTTCTGTTCTCAACTTTTTTCCCCAGACTCTATTCCCAGATTTTCATTGTCTTTCTAGTTATATCCTCCTGTACATCCGGTTAACACTTTTAATTCAACAGTAATGAAGTTGAACTTATCACTTGTTTCTCATTTAGGTTTATGGCAGTTTTACTTATTACTTCTTTGCTCAGATGTTTAGTAAAGTTTTGTGTTTGTTAATTCTTGCATTATTTGCATTAAGGAGAAAAGGTTTTTAGCCAAAAATAAAATGGCTATCACATGTTAGAGGAGCCAGCAGCCATGTAACAAGCCTGGTTATGCATTAGAAGTAATAAAGTATAACTTGCTTCATAATGCATGATCTGCTTCACTTCCCCTATATACAGAAAGTTGCTAAATTCTGTTATTTATGCTTCCACCATATCTTGCACATTTATCCTTTAAAATTTCTTCTATTAGTAACTTAACCTACTTCAAGCCTAGTCTAAATACCCTAGTCCAGATAATTATTGTAGGTTCCTAACTAGTTTCCAGAATCTTTTTCTACTGGTTGGCTTTAGTATCATCATTCTGATCACTGTCATATTAAAAAGTCACAAATAGTTGCTCTTAGGGAACAAAATTCAAATACTACCTATTTTCAATGCTGCATAACCCCAACTTTTCTTTTTGTTCTGCTCTTGCTGCCCTTTCTAGTCTCTGCCTAGAATTCTTATTGTCTCCCAACTTCTCCTATTCAATCTTGGCCTGTCAAACTCCTAGCCATCCTATATCCAGATGCTATAACTTTCTATAAATTCCTTTGATCATTCTAGCCAAAAAGTGATCTTTGTTTCCTTTGAACTCTTGTAACACTTTGAACATCTTGGAAACAGCAAAAGCAAACCTACTAAAATTTCTTGTAGTACTTGTGGGGCATAATCATTCCTGTACTACTTTGGTTTCTGGGAAATGAGGCTCAAAACTTAGCTCAGTTCCTAGGTAACATTGTTTCCACCAAGTTCATGTCTAGGTGCAACTTGATTACTGGATGATTCATTCCACTGAGCTGGAGTCCAAAAGTTCACTCCCAAAAGTCACCTGGAAAGGTCTGTCCTTGCTCCTTTTAAAGCATTGATAATTGATGCCATCTGGCTGTAAAACTTGGCTTGGGATAGAACTAACAAAAAGCCCAAGGACCTAAGCTTGTTTGTCAAGGGCAACTTGGTCACCTTCACAGGACATGGGAAGAAAAAGTCACCAAAAGAGACTACCAAAAGAATGTACCCATACATCTTTTACCTTGTTATATAAAAATCTTTATATAGCTTATCTTTTCTATCAGATCTTAAGTCTCTGGATCATAAAAAAAATAAATAAACTTTTTTATCTTCATATCTCCCTCTTCTCACCAATATCTTCTTCTGCAGTGGTTTCTAAATAAACTTTTTCTGAATGAATAAAACAATATATGACCTATGAGTAATTTTGATAGTACTAAAGGTTGGTTGCAGTATTTTCTTATAATTTTATTTCAAACAATTCCTTTTCATTTCTTTCATATAGGTGTATCTTCCGCTTTTCTCCTCCCTGCTATAACTAGAACTTCTCACGGTATGGTTATTAATTCTCTCTTATCTTTTTATTCTAGTTTCCCTCTTTCTGACTAACGATCAGGAAGAAAGTGCTAACCCAGTCTTATTTGGCAGAAAGGAAAATATTTGTTGGGATTATATTACTTAGTTGGAAAAGAAATTTGTAAATCCTTTAATTTTTTGGAAGGTAAAAGGTTTTGCTGTGTCTCACCACAATTGAACACACACACATATATAAAATATGTATGTATCTTTTTTCTCTTCCAACCAGGTCAGCATATTTTAATCATCTGTTCCTGACACAAAAGAAAAGGAAGAAATACTGCAGTGAATGAAGAGTCCTCTACTTTTTAGCACTGTTTTTCTGCTGTAGTTGGTCTTTGAATGAGGATGACAATGGAAGAGATGAAGAATGAAGCTGAGACCACTTCTATGGTTTCTATGCCACTTTATGCAGTAATGTACCCTGTGTTTAATGAGGTAAGCTAGTAAATGTTTTAAGGTATGACCATAATACAGCTCATGTTAGATTTTTATCTAGTGATGGCCACTATCAGATCAGTATACCTAGGAAGAGGATACCTACATGAGGAGAAAGTATCTTCAGATATTGTAGATTCTGGGTTTTTCTATCTTAGGATTTGTTCTTTCTGGACCTAATCACATCAAAGTGCCTACATTTGATATAGTTCAATTATTCGAAGTACAGAATTTACTAATTTGTACTGTGTGCAAAACATTTCCCTCATAATGACTATGAAGTAGGTATTAAAAGGATCATTATCCTTGTTTTACAGAAGAGGACATTGAGGGTTCAAGAAAGTAAAGCAATCTGCTTTCTAAGATCACAAAAAGGAATCGGCTATTGCTTCCAAAGTCCTTCACACAGACTGCTAGAGACAGAGCAGGGATCTTTGTTTCCTCATTTTAGATAATGGGTATATAAAAGGAGAAAAATACTTCAGTAACAAACATTCAAGATCAGAGGTGGTAGAAATGAGATTTGTACATTTCATTGGAAGTTGGGGGAAATTCTTATTTAGAACTAGAAATTTTTGTGCTCTGAGCCCCAAATTTAAGCTAAAACAAAATGTAATCAGCAAATGGTGAATGTTGTTTCAGAATTTGATCTTGGAGTATGTATTATTATGCAAAGATATAAAAAACAAAGTATTGGGCAGAATACTTATGACTGAAGTAATAGGGATAAACATTTACTGATCAAATTTCAACTCTTTCTTTTAAATGTACCACAAACATAATTTGCACCTGCTTAATACTCAAAACAATTGAATATTTTAAGCTTGAGGTTATTTTTTTTTTTTTTAATAGAGATAAAATTTATCAGAAACAACAGTTGGCTAGAAAGATTCTTGTTCTCACACACCCTACTTTGTGAACAGAACACCTTTTAATAGCTTATTCTTATCAGTTGTTAGAAGTTAATATTTAACTACAGTAGAAATATGTGTTTTATATAAATGATTGTATTGATATGTAAAATTAGCATTCAGTTCATTGTTCATAGTCAGAAGTGTAAAAAGTAATTGTAGATTTGATCACATTACACTCCTAGCTATGAAAGGAATATATTCATTTTGAATCTGAATCATTCACTGAATGGTCTTTGGAATGTATTCAAAGAATTAAAATTCCTTGAAAGTAGGAGTTTACTTCCACATTAGGGTGAGGTCCTGAGTAATGATGGTAGCCTTTACTCTATTGTCTTTTAAGAAATTTCTTGCTTATGGGACACACTAAAGAAGAAGAGTTTTAAAGCTGTTTACTAAGATTACAAGTCAGAAGTTTTTATGTCATTATGGAAATCGGACATGCACCAGATTCATTAAGACTATGACAAAGTAGTTAAAGAGTAAGCTAGGCTAATTAGCTATTGTAAAATGCAGAGTTCTAAGCAAATTGCATATACATATTTTATGAAATGAAGCTCAGGGTTACATTATGAATTAAAGGGGTTCTTGAGTACCTTATGATTTGATCTTAAATCAGAGTCCTCTTTTCTGTTCCTTGAAGAATAATTATTTCCTTTTATCCTGATTAATTCCTTATCATGAAAGAAGAGAAAAATATAGATCAGAGATTTTTTCCCCTCAAAAAAGATAAACTATACTTTCATTCCTATGCCCTTTAGGGTAACTGTTTTTTAGGCCAGGTAGATATTATTTAGAAATGGTATATTATTTCAATTTTAAGATTAAGTTTAGGTTTCAAGTGTCCTTTATTTCTGATGCCCTGTTTACCTAGAAATAGTATTTCCTTAATAGAAAACTAACAACATTCCTTCTAGAATGTCTTTATTTCTTCAGAGAAAGAGACATTTATGTTATATTGGAAAAACACTAGTTTTAGACTCAGAAGTTTAAGCTCAGACCTTGTCTTTCTTGACTGACTCCTTTTTGACCTTGGACAAGTGAGTCACTCAAAAGGGCATTGGACTAGATGCTCCATGAGCTTACCTCCAGCTCTAAACCTGTGATTCTGTAGTAAGAAAATTTTCAACTCTTGGCTCCTCCTAATATTGGCTTATTGAATAATGGTAATATTTATTTTAACTCTGTTCTGTCTCTCATCTGTTTTTTTGATTTGTTTTGTTTTTTCCTACCCTACTTAGTAATACTTGCTTGGATTTGCTTGAACTTAGTATTTGTATTTTACCAAAAGATTTATCTTGATGGGGCTATTTAAAAATTTTTACTAGCTAAAGCTGTTTGCTTCACAGTGTATATATTATCTGAAGAAAAAAATTAAATTCACAACTTTACTTCAGTACAAATAAGATTTGTATTATATGCAGCCTTTTTCAGAGTATTTTTATACTGAATTAAACTGTTTACATTGGTTCTGTAAGCTGTGTTCCAATTTGACTAACTTTTTGCTTGGAAGGAAGTAATTCACTTCTCCTTGCCCTAAACTACTGTTATCTTTCTGACTTGACCTGACCAAGGCCATCCCATCCCATATGAATCCTCATTCTGTCCTAAGCATTGATTCATACAGGTTTTTCCCAAGTCATTCCTGCACAGGTAATTTATTAGAGGAAGAAGGAGCACATGGTTTCGAGTTTTTTGTTGTTTTAGTCTTTGTTGTTGTTATTTTTTTAATGAGGAGATTTACATGCAGACCCATCAGTTAACTTTGTAGGTATAAGAACTGGTAGAGAGACTTTAGGTAGGCTACCAGAAGGATTTCATCAAGATTCATCAGGAATTCATCATCGGTGTTGAGAGTGGGAGAGATTTGGATAATAGATCTCAATGTGGTTTAGAAACCAGAAACCAAAATTAGAAATAGAGGCTATTCTCTGGATGAATGAAACTGTTCAAATTGGGATTTCCCTTGTAGAATTTAGGCTCATTTACCATTTTTATAAAGTTTTGAAAGAGCTTGGGCACAATGAATTCTTCAGGTTTTCACATTAAAATGACAGTTAATGTAAATGATAGTAAAAAGTAAACTTGCAGAGTTGGGCAGAAAGATGACCTGTGATTAAAGATCCCAAAGAAGGACATTCAGCCAACAAATTTTATTTTTTTATTTTAAGTGCATGACATATTCAGATCCTGTTGCTTAGGAAATGGACATACACAAATAAGATTCATTCAGGGTATTTGCGATCTACTGGCAAGATGACATGTACTCAAATAAGGAAAGAAGGAAACAAACTGTTAGATGCTTACTATGTGTCTAGGTACTGAATTGGGAATAAATATGTAGGCAAAATAAAATAGTTCTTTCCCTCAGAGAATATACATTTTTAATGGAAGAAGACTTAAAGAGTGAGTAGAAGGGTAAGAAAGGTATGTGCTCCTAGGACATGGCTTTGAAATCTAGACAAAGTTAGAGATGTGGACGTAAGTGAAGGCAGACCAACCTGGACCCCTCTTATAAAATAGGAGCTTCCAGAGGAACTCTTACCAGTGGAGAAAGTGTAGAATTATGAGTAAGCAGCCTAGGTGATTGTGTGTTCCAGGGCTAAGAGTCCCTGGGCTTGAGGGAAATTCCAAGGTGAGCCAACTAGAGTTCAGTTTGACATTTTGTTAAGTAATCTGGGTAGGAAATGTGACATAGCATTGGAGTTCAGGAAAGAGATTAGGGTTGGATGAATAGGTTTGAGATTAATTTATGTAGAGATAAATTTGGACTTCATTGCAGCGATTAAAAATGAGACCTTTCTTCAAGGTCAAGCTCAAATTCTGACTTAGTCAAATGACCTCCAAAGTTCCTTCTGGGCTTATGAACCCAATCTATTTCCTTCTTTATCTATTCTATTCATTTGAAACTAATCATCCTATCTCATAACTTATCTTCCTAGAAAGGTTTCTAAGTTTATGGAGAGCAACTGCATCTTCTTTCGATCTCTTCCATAGTATCCTTACAAGTCAGCAAGCGTTTATAAAATATCCACTTGGTTCATGCTGATAGGCATTTGGGCTAAAAAGACAAAAATGAAACAGTCCCTTCCCTCAAGAAACTTGCACATAATATTTCTTTGATTAATACTTGCTTGATTTATTAAGGAGCTCTTACTGTATACTAGGACAGTAAGCTGTCTTTTCCAAATTAAAGGGATTATCATTAATTCAAATTACCATAAATTAATGCTGACTTTATAAATAGGTATCACACAAGTTAAATTCAACAGTTTTCATGATAGCAAAAGGAGAAGGAATCCTTGAAGCTTAAAGGAGGATGTTTAGAAACAAAAGAAAGTACTTTATATGGTAGATAACTTATTTTTTAGATTCAGATATGTTTATTTGTATGTGGACTTATTGAGGCCTAGATTTGGGGTACCTAAATGAAATTTAGGATTAAGTTGAGGTCTAGTGGCAGGTTTGGGGTACAGGGAGTCAAATGGAGCTTCTCTGCAATCCCCTTGGATTTGGCGCAACAACACAGAGGTAAATGAGGTCTAGTAGAGACTTGAGTCCCCAATAAAAGCATTTATTGGCCTGAGAGCTAGATAGATAAAAGAGGTTTATTATTGCTTTTGGAAGTAAGGAGATAGGTGAAGGTAGAGATAAGGAGGGCACCGGACAGAAGGTCCAGTGGACAAGGGTCCTCCATGGCTAGCATGTTTGGGACCTCTGCAAAGAGGGGGTTCCCAGCATGTCCCTTTTATAATAGGAGATTTAGCTAGAGGGGCTTTTGGGTGTAGCCCCAAAGTTGGCTCAGATCCAGGTGGGGCTGGGACAGGTCTGAATCTTCTATTGGAATTCAAAGGGACCAGGATTTGTGAGTTAAAGGGTAATTACATTAACTAGGGGGATTGGGAATCAAAGATAGTAATCTTTCCCAAATCAGACTGACCCATGTGGTTGTAACTTCCTTGACTGCAGGGATTGTCTTTTGCCTCTTTTTTTATTCCCACCAGTTAGCACAGTACCTGATATATAGCATAAACAAAGATATAATAGGTAGAAGTGTCTTCCTCTTTGTGTGTGTGTGTGTGTGTGTGTGTGTGTGTGTGTGTGAAATTTTTTTGTGAAATTCTCATTTGTGCTTCTTCCCCTCTGATTGATTGATTCCACTGACTAGAGTAATGATCCAGGAAGGATATTTCAAGTGAGGTGATTGATCATGGAAAGGACTCTAGTTGGATTCTCTTAATCCTATGACTTTTTCCTTGGTCTCATCCTCCTACATCCTTCAAAAGTGTTTGACAATGCTAATCACTGTCCTTGTGGATGGATAGTGATTCCTCCTCTAACTTCTTTGCAACTGTTTCACTCTGGTTCCTTTCTTACTTTTTTTTTTTTTTAAAAAACAATTTTCTTAAGCTTCTGTCTTTATTTAGTATTCTGTGGCCAAATTCAATTTCTAGGTTTCCCGATCTTTCTGTCCTCACACTTTTTTATGCATTCTCACATGAAGGCCATCTCCCCATTGAATTATGAATACAATAAAATGACTGTTGTCTTTTCTAGATCAGCCTTTTTGGACTCTTGCTTCATTTTACTATACCTGTTAGTTTTGAGAGTTTGTAGCTGCCAAAATTACAAGTTAAGAATGCTTTCTTTTATTTACAGGGAGATTAATAGTTTATTTGTTTGACTTAGGTACACATTTCTTATACTTGGAGTCAAACATTTTCTTTGCCTCGAGGAATTAACAGTAATATTCATTGAACAGCATGAGATGTGCTCAAAGCTTTTGTTGAAATGTTTTGCTCTCTTGGATCTATAAAGGCAGCAATATTTTCCAATATCATTTCAATGAAAACAAATGCAGTTTAGTTGTGTTGATTTAACCAGCTTCTTCATTGTTCATAGGGGAAAGAAAAACTTGTAACCAGCTGAAGTGGTTAGTTGTTGAGTTTGACCATTATACTTAGACTGATGAAATTATTTTTATAAAAAGTGCACCTTATATGATTATTAAGACATAATACAAAATAGGATGTCAGGCTTTTATGAATACACATTGTTGTTGTTGAAACTATGACTTTTATATTTGATAGAATATACTAGAAATATATTGATTTAAACTCATGATCTAGCATCTTATATCATTGTTCAGTTAAGAGTATTTATTAAGTGCCTGATATATGCTAGGCCCTAAGGGATACAAAGATGATTAGGATCTTCCATATACAAATCTGTTCTGCTATACCAAAATACATAAATTCTAAAAATCATTGTACTATGTAAAATCACAATTAAAACCACAAGATTTATGGGGGAAATGAGGTCAGAGTCATAATGCTTAAATATTTTGTTATTGTTACATCAAAAAAAAGGAACATAGTCAAGATGACAGCCTAGTTTTGTATATGTTGAATGTTTATAAGAGTTACATGAATGCTGTCATTAAAAGCAGCATTGTGTATGGCCTCGGCACAGCATTCTTGAACTCTAGTTTCCACAGAGTTCAGGCTGGCAGAGCCTCACACAAATTGAGCAGGTCTCAGCTGCTGGAATGGGAAGTGGGGTACTAGCCCTCCTTTGCCCCATATGGCTCCTGCTGCGCCTGAAGAATATACTAGAAATATGGCACTTTTTCTTGAAAAAAAGACCAGAAATTTGCTTATGAAAATGGAGATTGAAAGGGATACAGCTTATGAATTTTTGTGAAGTGGTGCAATTTTCTTCATTCTTGCTGTTTCTTGATAATGAAATCATGCATAAACAAACAGGAAATATGCGTTATGCTTTAATTGTTCTCTAATCAGTCACAGAACAAATTCATGTTTTCAAAATAAGTGTTAACAGCAAAACTAACTGTACTTCAATTTAAAATAGAATATAAAAAATTCTTGAGTGGTACCATTTGTGATAGAGAACCAAGGAGTGAAGAATATGTCCATAAGTAGCCCAGATATCACTTATTTATCAGAACTATTTGTTAGCCAAGATAATGAATTGTTTTGAATTTTACTTCTTTCTCCTTCCATCTAAAAGTTAGAGCAGTGTCCTAGGAGTGACTAGATAGGAGTTGAGAGGAGAAGCTGGAAATCTTAAATAGTTTTGTCTTTCAGTTGAAATCTGTGACCATGAGCATTTCATCAAATACTTGGTCAACAGAACTATGCCAGTAGCCACCAGATATTCCTCAAATTCAATGAGTTATTTCCACTAACCAATGGAAAGTGTTAGTTTTGCTTTGTAAATGTATCAAATAGAATATAATTTTCTAATAGAAGTGTAGGATACTTGGCCAAGCATGTTAGTTTTAAATTAAAGGACAGATCTAAAACTTTATTAGTTCCATGTTAAATTTTGTCTTTTACTTTAAAACATTAATAAAGAAATTATGGTCTATAATTTTAGTAGTTCTCTGATGACAATTTTGTTGTAGGTAAGCTATTGATTCAATGCCATGTTGACGATTTAAGGGCATCGACAAGAATTGTAGCTAATTGAATTATGGTTGCATCAAAGTGATTACTGGAGAATTAAGATTCAGATAGGTCACATATGTTCTCTTAAATAAATTGACATCACTAATGACTTTAAACTTTTATTACAGCTAGAACGAGTAAATCTGTCTGCAGCTCAGACACTGAGAGCAGCTTTTATCAAGGTGAGCTCATAATTTATTAGAATAATTAAAATAAGTTATTTATGAGTTAAAACCATTGCATAATCTTTGCTGACTTTCCCTTTTCAGGTATCTTTGCTTTGGACTTAACCTAGTGAAGGGGGAAGGGAAACAGAAGAATATTTGGCTCCTTCCTTAACTCTTCATTTTCTGTCACCTAGTGCTAGTACTTTAGATGTTGCTTTAAACATTTCTCTCCTAAACTACATTGGGTGTATTTAATGATATGAATTGAAACAACTTCTTTGTAGAATTATATCACAGAAGACAATGATCCTTGACAGTGTTTATTAAAAGGCAATGGTTTGTTAAACTCCAAAACTATATTTTAATTGGAAAAGAAGATGAGTATTTCATTAGCCTCAGGACATTTTCAGGATTTGTGGTAAAGAGGGACAAAATCTTTTACATTTAATAGGTAAAATAGAAAGAGGTATCCAGAACTATTGAAATTTGCAAATTATAGATGTATTCTTATTCTTGGCATTTTGCCAAAGTTACATACCTGAAAGCTCTGAATTTCTCTTTTTACATTTATATTCAGCGTTATTGTTTTTAACACTGAGTTTGATTCATGTTTTGCTTTTGTGATTTACAGATTGCTTCTGCTTTTTGATAGGTCTCTTGTAACAAAGTAAAACTTTAAGTAAAACTGTTAACACAGTGATCTTATCTGAAAATTCATGCAACAATTCAGTCTGCAGCATCCACATACAATCTCTATCAAAAAAAAAAAATCCTATTTTCTTTCCCTTTCACCACCACCACCACCACCAAAACAAAAAAAGAAAAGAAAAGAAAAATGAAAATTAATAATCAAGCAAAACAAATTCCTCCAATGTCTGTACACAAAAATGCATATGTTGTTTTCTGTACCCTAAATCCATCACTTTTGTCATGAGGTGGATAGTATGTTTCATTATTCTCTGGAATTGTAAAATGGTCATTGTCTTTATCATAATTCTTAAAGCTTTCAGTATTTGTTGTCCTACAAATTCTGGTTCTCAATCCATTTTTCGTTACATATAAAAGTCTTCAAAATATTTCACTTTTATAATATTGGTGTTACATAAATTTTTCACTTGGTTTTGTTCACTTCACTCTGCATTAGTTAATATAAATCTTTTTATGTCTTTTTTGAAAGCATCTCTTTCCTATTTTATTATAGCTTACTAGCACTGTAGCCCATTCATATCCCACAGCTTATTCAATCATTCCTCAATTGTTGGACATCTATTTTACCACTATAGAAAAGATTGTCTTTATTTGCATTAAGTATATTTATCCTTTGGTCTAACACTTTACTCTTCTTCAAATTGGTTTGATTTTTAAAGTAATATGTTGATTAAATTTATATCAAGTTTTCATTTGGATTCAGGCACATCATATTTCACTAATGAGTATAAATTTATCCAAATTAATCTTTTTTTTTTTAATGGTACATCAAATTGAACTTTTGATATCACCAAATGGCTCACCTTATTATCTCTTTTTACAAGTCCATTTAAATTAAATATAATGTTTTAAAATACTATTTTGTTGGGAGTATTTTGTATAACAAAAAGCACAGAGGCAGTTAATCTTAAAGAATCAAAAAATCATATACATTTTTAAATCTTAGAAATCAATCATAGAGATATCTATGGATTGAGGAATGAAACAGTTGTGGCCTATAAATGTAAAATATTTTTGTGCTATAAGAAGTGATAAATGAGGTGAATATAAAGAATCGTATAAATCTACATGAAGCAATGCAATGAAGTCAGAGCCAAGGAAACAATTTAGGGGCAGCTTGATGGCACAGTGGATAGAGCACCACCTCTAGAGTTAGGGAGACCTGAGCTCAAATCTAACTTCAGACATTTAACACTTATTGGTTTTGTGACCCTGGGTTAGTCATTTAATTCCAATTGCCTTGCCAAAAGTACAAAGAAAGAAAACAATTTATATGATGACAATCACAATGTGAATACCAAGAATAGCCACAGACTAAATTGAATGGAGTTAAATTATAAACACCAATCAGGACTCAGAAAAAGAGATAGGAAATGACATCATCAACCCCTTCATGGACAGGGGAACTCTATGGTTATTGCATGCGTTTTAAGCGTTTTCAATGTATTTGATAAACTATGATAATTTTCTTTTTTTCTTTTTTGGTTGAGGGGATTTAAAAAAATGTTATGTAGGAAGGATCTTTCAGTTGTATACTGATGAGAACTATAATGATGTTTAAAAAAAAAAGACATCAGAAAAAAGTTATTTTTCTTAATTAACCATATTTCTTCATGGTTGCAAGAGTATACCATCATCAGTATCTCGATGTCTTTTTTTTTTTTTTTTTTTTGCTGTGTTGACTATAATTTTTTAACACTGTATTTTTTGTATTAAAAAAAAAAAGCCACATTCTTAGCTACGACTTTACAAACTTGCATGATTATCTCTAATTCATATGCATTATCAATTTAGAACTAAAAGGGATGTTGAATTTTTAACCTAGGATCCATTAATTTTTTTTTTTTTAATGTTGATGACTATATTTCCATATAAATGGGTAGCTTTATCCTCCTGTGCATTTAAAAATTTATTTTGAGAATGGGCCCAAAGGCTTTACCAGACTAATTTCTAAAGAAGTCCTTGATATAATTAAAAAAAAAAAAGTCTTAGGAATGCTGAAGGAGAGCTTTGACCCGGAAAAATTGAATGATTGTGGCTGCTTATTTTCTCCTTGCTGTCTTTTCTGTAATTGGGATGACCCTAGCTTGATGCTTAAAGTTATGCCAGAATTCTGACTATTTGAATCTACCCAGGTTTGGGAAATGTTAAGATGAGTATAGCTTTGTTTTGCAATTATATCACTGTTGAGTAATTTATTATGAGACTTAAATATTATTCTCTCCCAAAAGAAGCTAGACACATAATCTTAAAAAATTAATAGCCCATTACAGTAGTACATTGTGGGCAGAAACAATCCTGTGTCTCCTAGTTGGAGGCAGAGAGGACCAAACCTATGATTTCATTTCAGGGCATTTCCCCAGTTCAGATGACACTCATTCTGCAGCTTAATGTATTAACCACTTGGTTGGGGCACTAAGAAATGAAGTGGGAGTTACTTCCCCAAGGCGTCACCAAGGCATTTCAACTAAGGGCACCCAACTCTATGACCTATGAACTCTGACCCTCTACCCTCATTGGTTTTTAGAGTCATAGCCCACATTGATAATAGAAGGCTAACAAGGGGTCTCCCAGTAGCCTTGTGAAACAGGTTATCATACATAGAAACAAGGGTTTGGGAAAGCTGTGACTCTACTGAGGTGATTGATTGCTTTCCTTGTGTTTTTCTCTTCATGATCCCACCTGGGTTTCTTTTGGCAAAGTTACTACAAAGAGTTGTCATTTCCTTGAGGAAACTTGAGAGGCAAACAGTAAAGTGACTTGCTCAGGCTAGTTAGTGTCTGAGGATGGATTTGAACTCGGGTCTTTTTGATTATGGGCCTGGTGCTCTGTCCATTGTGTCACCTAGCTTCACATAAAGGTTATGCGGTTAATAAATATGTGAAATAGGATTTCAACCCACTGTTTACATTTTGTTGTTGTTGTTTGGAGAAGATTGCAGAAGTCTAGTAGTCTATACTGCTCCTTTAGTTCATGAGTAATGTAAAGCCTAAAGAATTTAAGTGGTTTATCATATTTGTGTTGCTAGGAAGGTCTTCCGACTGTTAAGTGCTAACTACTCTTTGTTACAAAATGTTTCCTCTCTTTAAACAAGATCCCTTGTTTAACAATAGTCTTTTATATAGAGATAAATAAATGGATAATATGTCATCTATTCCTCTCCGCACACAAGGTACTCCCAAGTGTCTTCCTGTAGATTTAATCTTTAATAGTTTAAAACTACACAAAGACTTTTGGGACAGCCTCTATATAAAGTGATAGGTATTGTTTAGGTCAACAGAATCCAGATACTTGACTATTGCTTATCATCTATCAAAATGAGTTAGCAGAAATAATAGCATTTTGTAGTAGTCCATTTCTTGATTGAAACAAATGCAAATGTGTATTCCTTATTTCATTCTGCACCCTTGAAGTTTGTTTCCTGCAAATTAATAAAAACTAAAATAATTACAGAGGAGAAAGGGAGTGCCTAACTAAGACTGTGAGACTGGCCTTAGGAAGGATAAGGACTGGCACATGACCTGACCTGAAAGTTCATCAATAAGACATTCTCAGCCCTTAGAGATTGTAGTGATAATCTGAAAGCCAGACAAGGAAGTAATATTCTCAAACAAAAATATTCTCAGACAATCTCAGACAAAAATAGTCTGAGAAATGACTGTGGGAAAGTAGGTAAGAATTCTATTACTCCAACAAAACCTATAGAAAATATTCTGTGTTGTTTTCTGAAACTGTTAATAATGGATGTTGAAATATTGGAAAAAAATGTAGAGATAAATACCAATATGATACTTAATCCAAAATATAGTGTTGAAAAACTATATAAATTTTGGGAAAGGAATCATAGGAAAATACAGTGTGCCTATCCAAAGGTAGGAGACTTTTTGTCGTCTTCAAGAGTATAAAGAAAGAGAGTTTGTCTCAAGTAAAAAATTGGGTGGCTAAGTATAGTGAAAAATTGCACTGATGCAGTACAGTGGTAAAACTCCTTCATGGGGGAAAAAAAAGCTATAGATGAGTTTGTTGGACTTGAGAAAGCCTGGTCATGCAAACAAATTGCATTTCAAAGTGCTCATTTGTTTTCGCTGTTTCAATTTTAACTTTCTCCTTGATCTAGGCTGAAAAAGAAAACCCAGGTCTCACCCAGGACATCATTATGAAAATTCTGGAGAAAAAAAGTGTAGAAGTTAACTTTACAGAGTCCCTTCTTCGTATGGCAGCTGATGACGTAGAAGGTATCAGAAATCAGAATTTATGTTTATAATTTTGTGCCTTGAAATTGTTATATAGCATTTCTCTAAGAGTAATGAATCTTAAAGAGATTATAGATTCTTTGGAATCTACATGGAATAAAAAAAAAACCCTTAAATTTTTAACTCACACTATATTAATGGTTTTTCAGTCACACTGAACTAAGTTCACTTAAAGGTAATGTGTAGATATTTGTTAGAACTTAGCTATTTAGATAGAACAATTACATTCTGATCCTGCCCTCATACAAGGGGATTTCAATGTAGGTATTAACTCTCCCTGAAATGCTTTAACTATTTGGTACCTCAACCTATTCGTTTCCCATGGCCTCTCCTCCATCTCACCTCATCCACTTACACAAATGGTTCTAATCCTTGATTTTGCCATCACCCACAAATACACTACTCCCGTGTTCAAGAATTCTGAATCCCCTTACCTTTCTCTCTCTTGTTACACTTTCCCTTCCAAACCCTTAACTCCCAAGTTATTTCCCAAATTACCATCTCTGCATTGGCCTATTCTCTCTTCTTCTTCTTATCTTGAACCTTTGGTGTCCTAGGTCTCCTCCTCTATCCTTGGGTCCCTGGCCCCTTTATTTTATTGCTGATTGCATCCCATCAAAACCTTACCATCTACTATGATAGAATACTTTACATTCAGCGAGACCTGTCTCTTGAAGTTCCTATTCTGGGGAATTGGCATTAAGGTAGGGTTTGAAAAATAAATAAATTCCAACCAGGAATATATGGCAGTTTCAGCATAGACTTTAATGCTTTTTGTATGTTTTTTAATTTAGCCAATGAAACGATGAAGGGCTTAATAGTAATGGCCAATTAAAGTTTTGAACTGGCTCATTTGCAATTCAAATATATATATATATGTATGTATGTATGTATTTTTCACCCTTTAACTATGATTCACTAGTTTGTTAATTCCCTATGTCCAGATGTGGTGTCTTTTCCCTTTATTTATCCCTTTGTACAATTTACATAAAATAGCTGCTTCATGAAGCTTATTTATGCCCCTTATGAAGTACCTTTTATGTGCAGTCATATTATGCTTGGTACTGAGATACAGAGGAATAGTTCCTACCCTCATTCATAGAAGATCAAATCTTGCTGTGATATGATGCTAACACAAATAACCTCAATAAAAGTAATTTACAAGTGCTTAAAATTGTTATGTAACTAATGAAGACCTCATTGTTTGCATTAGAACTAAGGTTTGATGAATGAGTTGGATTTCTTTAGACATAGAAATGGGGGAAGGCAGCATTCCAAGCAAAAATGTTAAAAAAAGAACCAAATACCAAGGTACAGCATTACTTACTATGCAGGTGATGATGTATCCATTGTGATAAAATTATAAAGCTTGAAGTATGGGGTAAGTTTGGTAAGGTAAGGTGTTACCAGGTTGTGGCAGGCCTTAAATGACAGAGTAAGAAGATGTTTTAGTTTAATTTGTGTAGAGGATTGTCGTGATGATATCTGTACATCTAGAAGGCTAATCTGGCTTCTCTCTAAAGGAGAGTTTCAAGGGAGATGAAGGGGGAGGATGAAGACAATAGTAAATTAAAAGTAAGAAAAGAAACAAGAACTTTGCAAGAAAATCATGAAAAAAGAATTAGCATCTTAGTAAAAGAGATACAAAAAAGTACTGAAGAAAATAACTCCTTTAAAATTAGAACTGGAGGAGATATCAGAACAAAACAAAAACCCAGTAAAACATTCAGAACAATGAAAAAAAAATAAGATCATAGGAAATATCTCCTAGGAAAAATACTTGTTCTAGAAAAGAGATAATTTAAAAATTGTCTGAAAGTCATGAATAGAAAGTGCCTTGACATTTTTTAAGGAAATTATAAAAGAAAACTGCCAAGATAACTTTGAATCAGAGGGCAAAATAAAAATTAAATCTATAGGTAAAACTTCTGAAGGAAATACCAAGATGAAAACTCTCAGGAGTATCATAGCCAAAATTCAAAATTCTCTTGTCAAGAGAGAATGCTGCCGTCAGCCAAAAAGAAAAAAAAATTCAGATACTGTGGAGCAACAGTCAAGATCATAGTAGCTGCCATGATAAAGAAGCAGATTGTTTGGAATATGCATGGGGAACCTTTTTTCTGGAAAGGTTATTTGGATAATTATAACATCATTAGTGGGCTATACAAAATTATCAACTTCTAGAACTCAAGCAGTGGGAGATTCTTGTATCTAGATTTCAGCTTATCTTCATCTGGGGTTGGCTTAGGAAGTGATTTCACAGGCCTTCTACAGCCCACAGGATGAACATTTTCCACCACCACCTCCCATTTAGAATATGATGTTCCAGAAAGACAAAGGAGCTAGTATTACGACCAGTGTAACCTATCAGCAAAATTGAGTATAACCCTACAGAGTTAAAAAATGGATATTTAATGAAACAGAAGAGTTTCAGGAATTCCAGATAAAAAGACCAAAATTAAATTGAAAATTTGACATTCAAACACAAAATTCAAGAGAAGCATAAAAATGTATATGTGAATGAGGAATCATAAGGAAGTTAGTAAAATTAAACTGTTTACTTTCCTACATGGGAAGATGATACATACTCCTAAGAACTTTATCATTATTTGGGCAACTGAAGCAGTCTACATAGAGGTTATGGATGTAGTATATTGGGATAATCTAAGAAGAAATGAAATGGTGAGAAAGAGGAATTTACTGGGAGAAGGGGGATCAGAAAAGAAGAATGGTTAAATTTTCTTACATGAAAGAGGCACCCAAGGAAGAATTTTTATAGTAGGAGGAAAAATGGAGACAGAGTGAATAATATGAACCTCATTTTCATCTGAACTTTTTCAAAGAGGGAAGAATATATACATGCAGCTGAGCATAGGAATTCATTTTTCCACCATAGGGAAATTTGAAGGGAAAAGATGTAAATGAAAAGGAGATGCAGAAAGGATAAGGGGCAGGGCAGATTAAAGGGGAGCTAGTTGTCAGAAGCAAAACAGGAAAGGGAAAGGAAATAAAGACAAACACTACAAATCAAATATTTTATGTTGAAGTTGGGGAAATACAGATGAAAAATAAGTTTCTTCCTTGCAGAAGCTTGCATTCTGCAGGAGATAGTAAAATGCTATTAAGAAATTCAAATCAATTTGGGTTGGAGACATAATTAACAACTGCAGGAATTGGGAGAGACTTCACTAACAGCAATCAATTCCTACATTAAAGACTTCAGTGCTGCCATTTTTCAGAAGTCATCCTAAGACATTAGTATTATTTTGTCATATTGATCATATTGATAATATATTGATTTTAACTGGTTGCACCTTTAGTTTAAGGTGCAGTTAAGTTAAAGGAAAGTTAAACTTAAACTTTAACTGGTTGCAACTTTCCTTAAAAGGTACTCCTACATTTGAGATCAAGAGCAGAAGGCAGGAGTAAGGGATTTGATAGTGGCAGCTTGTGAATCATGAAGGTAACCAGTGTAGGGACAGGTGACAACAAATGTAGAAGAGGTGGGCTGAGAGAAGACAGGTATGATTGAGATAAGAAAGGATCATGGTGGTCAAGAGAGTTAGAAGGTTAAGTTGTATTCACAGATGGTTAGCTATCCAGTGTAGGTCTACAATGTGGTATGGAGATGGAGATCAGTTGATTTTGCTGGAATTAATGTGCTCCAGGGATTAGAAGGAATAATATTGTATTAAGTGTTTGGATTGAATTTTTAATATGCCATTGAATCCAGATGGAACTAACTTCTTTAAAAGCCTAGATATTGTGAATCCCTTTGTGTATTTGTGCTGAATTTTTTTCTGACCACTGAGTTTGATTCCCTATCTGTAATAAATAGAAAATAAAGTATATATTCTTTCTTTACAGAGGGAAAAGCTACCATCTTTCTCTGGGAGACCATTCTTCTGATGGTAGTTCCTAGTGGGATTTAATTTGAATCTTTTTCATTTACTTCTTTTGGGTTGAGAGTTAAATTATAGTAGACCTCTTTAAAAAAAAAAAAAAAAAAAAAAAAAAAACTTTTTCAATTAAGAAAAATCTATTTTCTCTTCCTCCTCCAGTGGAGGAAAAAAGAAAGCCAGAATCCTGGTAATAAATGTGCTTAGGCAAGAAAAACAAATTCATTTATCTCTTTGGCCATACCCAACAAAATATATATTATTTTGCACCTTGAGTCCCTCACCTCTCTGTCACCAGACTAGCATGCTTCATCAGTCTTCTGGGATTGTGGTTGGTTATTGCATTGATCAGATTTCTTATGTCTTTGAAAGGAATTTTTGTTTTTGGGTTTTGGATTTTTTTTTTTTTTTTTTTTTTTTTCTTTAGAATTGTGATTATTACCACGTTTTTCCTCTACTATCTTTTTGGTCAACTTTGCTTTAAGATTTTAAGCTCCAGGAATTGATTTAGACCTGGAGATACCTGATGGTTGTTTACTATTTATTTTGTCAGAGTATATGATTGAGAGACCAGAGCCTGAATTCCAGGACTTGAATGAAAAGGCACGAGCACTTAAACAGATTCTCAGTAAGATCCCTGATGAGATCAATGACCGAGTAAGGTTCCTTCAGACAATCAAGTAAGTGCTTTGTTTGCTTTTCATCCGAGCAGTCCCTGAATATTTTCATTTTATTACATTTTAAATTGATCATTTTTTAAAAAGATAATTGTCAGACTTGTTCATTTCCAAATTACTGTATCTACAAGTTTATCAAATGCAGTTTAAAAACTTGACAAGATGAAACATTTTTAAATCATACACATTAATTATAATGCATGTATAATGAAAGGAATCAAAAGCAAGGTTAGTGCATCATATGCAGGGTGTGGAGAAAATTTAGTGTAATGAAAGAAGGTAAAGGGGTTCAATTTAATTCATAAGAATGGGGAAACCCTGAAAAATGAATTATAAAGCAGAAGAGGAAGCTCAAAGATGCCTTCTTGAAGGTCCTTTGTGCAGAGAAAAGGAACCTATAAATCTCAAATTGTGCCCCATGGGTCTTAGAAGAAAGACTTGTTTTGTGGGCAGAGGACTCTCAAGGGCTCAGTTTCCTATTCTGTAAAATGAGCCTTATGGATTAGTTGATTACTAACTTCCTTTCCACTTCTAAATCCTATGAACAGAAATCCATCTTCAAATATTTAAAGGGCTGTCTAGTGTCATAGAGATTAATCTTTTTCTGCTTGACCCCAGAGAGCAAAAAGCAAGGACTGATGGGTGCAAATTTTAAAGGGGCAAAATGAAATTGAGACAGGAAAAACATGGCAATTAGTGCTGTGTCATAGTGAAATAAACTGCCTGTGAACTTATCTACAGTTTTGGTCAAAGACAGGAGAATTTGTGGGTGGATTGTAGGAGGAATTCTTGTTCAAATATATGGCCAGACTTTCCTGAGAGCCTATCCTGGTGCTTAGATAATGAGGCAGAGAAGTGTGAGTCAATGGCTTAATGCCTAGATGAAGATCTTAGATTTTTAAAAACTAAAGGTTATTGATTGGAAGCAGAGAATAACAATCCCAGCAATCATAAGAAGGTTCTCCTTTACAAAGGAATATAAGATTTGCAAAACACTGTCATTCTCATTTTATCCTCACCACATTTTAGGGAGGTAAGACTATTATAATGCCCATTGTACAGATTAGGAGTCTAGATGACATCTTTCTAGATGAAAGACTTTAAGTGATAATCCCGGGCCTTCTTAAATGAAAATCCAGGAGCTATATGGAACCTTAGAGGTTATTTGTTCCAGTCTCCTCACTCTGCTGGGCAGGAAACTTGAGACCCATTGGGGTGGAGCTTGATTAACACGATTGGGTTAAAGCCACAGGATCAATAAATGAATCCAGATTGTATCTCATTGAGAAAGATTGAACTCGGGTAGTATTGGGTTTATCTTATGGTTTTTATTTCATAATTTTGAAACTTAAAAGCTCTATTCAGCCTGTATGTCATTTTGAAATTAAATGTTGGGAAATTTGAGATGCAGAGGGAACACTTATTTTGCTTACCAAATTGCCACTGACTGGAGATAAGTGACTGGAGGAAAGAATGAGGCTAGTGATTTTGCACAACTTAAATCCAGTTCACTTGCAAATTAAAGCAACACAACATGCTCCTGGTGTCCTTGGTCCTCATCAAGAGTGAAGGAGGACAATGATGTTTTTTAGGAATTTGAATTGCTCTCTTTTGATTCTTAGGAATTCTTATAAGAAATGCTTCCTTTATTAAAAGGATCATTCCATTTTAAATCATTCCATCATTCCATTTTAAAATGCCTAAATTGTTTTTCTTAACAAAGAAAGAGGCATTATAGTATGTGGAAAGAGCTGGCTCTGCTTAAGAGGTTCTGAATCTTTTTGGTGCTATGGACTTCTATTTAACATCTGGGGAGGAAGGCTGTGGATCCATTCTTTGAATGTTTTAAAATGATTACAGTAAAATAAAAGGAACCACTTATATTAAAATAAAGTCAGTGAAATATCTCTTAAAAACACACACACACACACACACACACACACAGGTCCCAAACCCTAGGTTAAAAACCTGTCTTAAAATCAGACTAGGTGCTTTTCTGTGAAGGTATAGAATATAAACTGTTCTATATTGGGGACAGAGTTCCAAATACTTTCTCAAGGTTGACATTTTGCTATCTTTCTCATACCATCATACAAATTTGGCCTATATATGTAGTTGGTATTTAACAATGGGGATGGGTCACTTCAGCATATCACTAGCCAAAGCAGAGGTGGTGGGGCTTGTCTCTGAAATTTTTATTAATGTGATCACAGCATAGAATTGGTCCCTTAAACAACATTCTCTAATCAGCTGAGAAATCCAGAAATTCTTTTTTCTTTTCTTTTTTTTTTTTTTTTTTGGCTGAGCCAATTGGGGTTAAGTGACTTGCCCAGCATCACACAGCTGGGAAATGTTAAGTGTCTGAGACCACATTTGAACTCAGTTCTTCCTGATTTCAGGACTGGTGCTCTATCCACTATGCCACCGAGCTGCTCCAAAATCCAGAAATTATTAAGTAGCGATTGATATATACTTTTGAGGATTATAAGGTTTCAGATGATTGAGAAATGAAAAAAACCTTTAAGTTTAACCAGCTAGTGCCCTTCTTATTACAAATGTGGAAACCAAGACCCACATGACAGATAATTTTAGTTGGAATTTCAGCCCAGAACCCAAAACATGTATACCAAAAAGTCTATTGATTATCACTGTTGGGCATTGCCTCAGTCAAACTTTAAAAGGTCTCAGTTTGACTGAGGCAGTGCCAACTAGTGATTAAGGCTAGATAAGAAATGAAACAAAGAATGGCCTTTTTTACCTAGCTCAAAAAGAAAATTGATCTGGAAAGAGAAGACTCTCAGGTTATGGCCAAAACAAAAACAACTGCTATTTACATTCACCCTCAGCCAATCAGGGTCCAGACAGTGACCAAAGAAGGCGTGACCTGGGAACCATTATTGGTCAATCAATGAGATCCAGAGTAATTTGAGTTTAAGACATAGTCCTAGCCTGTAAACCTCAGATACGTTGGAAAGTTTCATGCTGGCACCAAGGAGGTACTTAGTAAATGTGTATTGATTTTTAATTGACTTTGTGATAACTTTGAATTACCTCCACCCCATGAGAAGGCATCCCAGTAGATTGTAGTAGAATGTGCTGTTTTTATTGTGTGTGTGCTTCTGTATGTGTGTTTGCATTGTATTTCTAGGAACAAAGGTATCAAATGATAATTGAAACTAACATAACTTTGCAAAAGATGAATTCAGAAGTTTGGTCCAGAAGGAATAGAAGGCTCTTCTAAACTCCAAAAAATAAATTACTTCAGCATAGAATGTGTCATTGGAAAAGGACAGCCTTGTAGACAAGCCAGAAATGTAGAATTGAAAGAGTACAGGAGTGGGGAAGATTCTAAGTTTCATCTGCTTTTTCAGATATGGAAGGAGGGTTTAATAAATGAGGTGATATTGACCATGTATGTCACACCTCCTTCATGTGGGGAAGGTTAAGGGAAAAATGAGAAAACTTGAATGGATTCTGGTATTACCTGTTAACTCTGATGTCAAAGTGCTAAACAGAATGTCAGGAAAACCTGAGTTTAAATTCATCCTTAGAAACTTAACAGCTATTTGACATTATTACCTCAGCCTCAGTTTTTCCATTGTAAGGATGTTGTTAAGAATTAAGTGAAATTATATTTGCAAATGTTAGCTGTAATCTGTTATTTTAAAAGATTTTGGGCATTGCTCTTAAATAATAGTTGCTACATAATAGATGGGAGTTTATGAGGGAATTTAATAGAGTTACATCTTGGAATGTAATAGTGTTCCGTCATTGAGCTAGATATGAAACCTGGCGTAATGCCCAGTAGGAGTGATACTTAAACTGGGGAATCCTCAAAGCATGGATTTTCTGTTGAATCCCAGATCAGTTGCTTAGTACGGTATGGATGGGAGAACCAAAGATAAAAAAAGGAAATAGAGATTTTAGAGGATAAATTAAGGGAAAGTTGAAATCACTCAAGCAGCGTTGAGTAATGAGAAGAATTGTCATGTCATTCTGATGTGCCAAGTTTGGGAAATAAATAAAAGAGTATCCTGGGAATTTAGGTTTTTACATTGAAGGTCTTCACATGAAAATAAGGCTTTTTTCTTTTTCTCTTTTTTTTCTAAAACAGTAAAATGTCTATATTAGATGTAACTGAGTTCATAAGCTGCTCAATTTTTCATTTCCCTACAGGGATATTGCCAGTGCAATAAAAGAACTTCTTGACACAGTGAACAACGTCTTCAAAAAATATCAGTACCAGAACCGCCGGGTATGTTGGGCAGAAGCACAAAGCTGCCATGTTTGCTTTGGCACCTCACTTGTTGCAAGCACCATTATGTAGAGAAAAGTGACTGTTGGGATGGAAGGCTTATTATAAATCCATGTATTCCTGACCCTTCCATTTGAATGTGCTCCTTGGGTGTGACTGATTAATCTTGATCAGAAACCTATCATCTTGTCCAGGTTTATGTCTTTTATCAGCACGAAGACTATCTTCCCCTATTCAGATAATGCCCTCTTTCTTTGCCATAGTGGGCAGTACCAGGGAGTTGATGTGACTAAACTTCTGGTGCTACATCTCCCCAGTTATAACTAAGCAGATCCTTAAACAACTGACAAACAATGAATTCATTAGCTTCTCCCTATTCCAAAGCTTTTTCAGCATGGTATAGGCCCCTGGTAATCTAATTTTAGGAAATTGAGGTTTGCCTCCCTTCTCTATTGAGGCCTTGGGGTAGAAATGGATGGCAGCGATTGTTGATTTTCACTATAGGTAGCAACCTTCACCGAGTGTAATGTAACTTTGTGATATTAGCATCTTTTAGTGTCTTTTAATTTCACCGTTTGACTTTTGTCTCTTTAGGCACTTGAACACCAAAAGAAAGAATTTGTAAAATACTCCAAGAGCTTCAGTGACACTCTGAAAACCTATTTTAAAGATGGAAAGTAAGTTCAATGACAATGCTATATTTTGATTTTATATGCAATTGTGGTATTCAGTTCTGTATAGGCAGTTCCATAAATAATAAATTTGCATTTAAATAAACTAATTCACTGGGGAGTGGAGGGGAGAAGAGAGCATTTTTAGATTACATATCTTACATTTATGGGGAAAATGGAAGGAGATAGTAGGTGGGGTTATGTTTTATTCTACCTCACCTCAGGATTGGACATTGACACTTGTCACAAAGTACCTCTGACTGTCTTTGTCACCCATCCCTCGGGAATATTTCTTAGCCTAGAGCCACAGTCCTTTGATTTAATTAAGCTCTGAGAATCTTGCAGATGGGACAGTGGTTCTGCCAAGATTTTTGTACCCTCTAATACTGCAGCGATGGGATGTCCTCTTCCAAAGAGGCTATTAAGGCAGGGAGGTTTAGTGCCATCAGAAGACCTGGCTGAGAATCTTAGCTCAAATGCTCAAGTCATTTAGCCATTCAGAGACTTGGTTTTGGTTTCTTTTTCCTTTTTGGTAAAATGTGAGAAACGGTCCTTGTACTGTCTACCTCGCAGGGTGGGGAGAAAAGTGTGTCTCCCACAGGAATTGCTGAGTAGTCACTGTGGCCACTACCTGTCTCTTTACCGTCATCCATCATGCAATTTTGCAGCTTTGGATTGCCCTAAACTCAGTCCCATTAGATTTGTGTAGGCTCATTCCTCATGGACTATGTGCCATGTCATGTATGGATTAAGTGTGTTATAAGCTGGTAGATGAAAGCTTTGTTAATACTCACTTGACATTTTAAAAAATTTTTTAGTCTGTCAGTTCAGCAAAGCAGATGGGTTTGAAATTGAGAATGAACACATTGAATCAGATTCTTCAACTTCAATATAAAATATTTGATATGTAGTGTTTGTTGTTCAAGACAGGTACCATTTTTGATACCATTTGGTATCATTTTTTCATCTTAATAATTTTTTTTTTAAATTAAGACCAATTTTTCCTAAGTTCGTTTTGCTGAATCCAGGAATAATACCAGATACGTTCAATGGAAAAATTTAGCTCAGTACAATAATGATTTCTGACTTTGAACTAATTAACAACCATGATAAGAGGAGGCAAGAATCCATTTGAAAAGCCTACCTTTGATTATTGAAGCTTTTCCAGGCTCCCCGTTGTTGTTGCTCTCCTTATTATTCCATGTTGACCTTTTTTAAACAGAATGGTCCTGTGGGTTCATAAGTAGAACATGTGTTCACACTGATCCATCAGTGCTTTGAATGGGTCCCTCTTATAATTAGTTGGCATATTTGAGGGTAATGTTTCAAATTTTAGAAAAGAGAAAACGGGTTCATTACATGATGGAGCTCATGTCATTGGCATTGTGAGTGAGCATATGAAATGAACTTGCCTATCTTGGGAAATGGGGAAATAGGCAGTATTAAAAAGTGATAGAATTTAAAATCAGTTCTGACCTTTGAAAGCATTTCCTCTGTCTATGCATTGCAGTAAATGCAATGCAGTTGAGACTGATATGTTTAAAAAAAAAAAAAAGCCTTACCTTTACTGCTGCCCATTCCCCATTAACACTGATAATTGCTTACGTCTTTCTCTGTTGTGATTTTGTTTAGGAGTTCTTTTATTTTGGGGGAGGTTGAGATGAAAATTATTGTGTGATTAGCATGAACCTTGCACATTTCAAATGGTGCCATTTGAAGCACAAATTTGTATGAAATCCAGAGTGCAATATAAGAGGATTTTTCTTTATGGCCAGTTATCTCTAATTTACTTTTTAGTACCACAAGTGTCATCCGTAATTGGCAACCTACTATTGGTTTATTGTCAATGATAACCATTAATACAAACAATGATATCCCATAGGAATACTGGCTTCACTTTGGAAAGGAGGTTGTGTGTATTGCTGGATCACTTTTATCTTTTGCAATCGTGTTAAAGATTAGTATTTTTGAATATATGAGTTTTTGCTTCTAAAAACTGTCTAAAATATTACTATTTATGTTCTTTTGTAACAGGGCAATAAATGTGTTCATAAGTGCCAACCGACTAATTCATCAAACCAACTTGATACTTCAGACCTTCAAGACTGTGGCCTGAAAATTGTATTATGTTAAGAGCTGTATGTTTCAGTGGTGGTGTTAAACTGCTGCCTTTACCTGTAAATTTTAAAGTTTGACTGTATAAATTATCAGTCCCTCCTGAAGGGACCTAATCCAGGATGTTGAATGGGATTATTGCCATCTTACACCATATTTTTGTAAAACGTAGCTTAATCATAATCTTACACTGAAGATTTTGCATCACTTTTGCTATTATCATTCTTTTAAGAATTATAAGCCAAAAGAATTTACGCCTTAATGTGTCATTATGTAACATTCCTTAAAAGAATTGTAAATATTGGTGTTTGTTTCTGACATTTTAACTTGAAAGCGATATGCTGCAAGATAATGTATTTAACAATATTTGGTGGCAAATATTCAATAAATAGTTTACATCTGTTAAACATTTCTTTACTTGAAAAAAAAAATGTGTATAAAAAGACCAAGAAGACTTGGTAACATCTAGAGAACTTCTAATGGAAACTTATTAGTTATTTGTCACAGTATAATACAAGAAGAGTTTATATATATATATATATATAGTCCTTAATTCATTTGGGCAAAAAGTAGTTAGTGAAAATGTTTTCACTAATTATTGTATATGAGGTACTGAAATATTTTTTCCATTATCTCTAGCCTCTTATAAGACTTATTTGTCCATTTATAGTGTATTTACGCTATTTTGTCACTTTCTGAACTCAGAGATTTAAAGGTTTTGACTCTGAGAAATAAGTCTTCTGTCAGGCCAGGTCCTAATAAGCTTTGCACACCTTTTTTCATACAACCGTAGCCCAAACTGGTAATAATTTGGGAATAAACCAATACTAATTGGTGTGACATTATCATGAGTGTTTATTATTGCACTCTTTAAATATGTACAGTTTTGTTTCCCGATAGAAGAGTTTTAAGGAAATTATGTATCAAGTGTTCATGTTAAATATTTTCATTTTCCATTTATGATAAAAAAAAATAAAAAAATAATTCAGAATTTGTTGATCGTATATAAAAAGGTATAGGTTTTTAACTAGTTTTTTATTGTAAGTTCTCATTGCTACTTAAATATTTTTTTCTTTTTTTAAAAAAAGGGTCAGAATTTTAGAGACCGAGTTCATTAGAATGAGTAAAATGTGTTTATGGAGAAAAGTATACGTTTATGTAAAAGTAGAAAGTCACTGGAAAACATTTTATATAGCCCATTAATTTATGACCTTTTTTTTTTTAAATCATCTTTGTTTCTCCCCTTTGAGACCTACAGATAATAAAATTAATGAAATCAGCATTCTTTACTATTTATAATGTCATAAATCACTATTCTGGGAAGTAGATAAATGTTGCCGGATTTACTCTGCAGACTATTTAAGAGAAAAACCAAATTAGCAAGTCTTTCTGGACTTAGGCCCAAGCTGCCAGCTTCACAAAAGAACTGGAGATGGGTTGAAAAATAAGAAGAAAAAAGGAGAGAGAGAGAGAGACTACTCTTGTCCTGGAAGATCTTATAATCTAATAGAGGAAGAGTATCTACCAAAGGAAGCTGGAAAATGGGGGAAAATGCCAGAGAGTATGGATGTTTAATCTTTTTGCCACCAATTCCTGACAAGCTCTATTGCTTCCCCTGAAAAAGATGCATTAATTATTACTTGATAGGAAGTTTCCAACTTGCCATAAACCTTCCTCAGAAATTCTGGTGCCCTCAGTCCTTCATCTAAACCAAATTAAATGTAATTCTATATGTCAAAGACTGTGCTAAACTAGTCATAGTGAATACAAATACAAAGAAAGAAATAATCCCTACTCTCAAAGTTTGTGCTTATAAGGGGACAAGTATATGAATGTTAGAATAATTCCCTTGGCAAAAGTGGACTAGAGTGCACTGTTCATTACTGAGAATAAGAAATCAAACTACACCTTCTGATTGTGCCATCCCAGCCTCCACTGGATGGGCAGAGGCCATGCTCAGTAAGAGAAAGCTCTTTTCAGACTCCTCCCTCCTGCCAAACTGTTTACAGTTTTTGGTAGCTTTTTTTTTTTTTTTTTAAATAGCTACACACAGACTTTTGGTTTCAACACTCATGAAAGATTTGTATATCATATTTATGGTTTAATCATATGGGTGTCTTAAAATAAGGGCAAAGCTCTCTAGCCATCAGGTAGAACTATGTGGAAATATGGTATCTCTGATTAATGAAGCTTCAAAACACTGCTTAAATCAAAAAGTTCAGTGACTTGAGTAAGAACCAGTGAAATCTGCAAGACATTAAGAAACTCAATATTTGCTTACCTCAAACAGACACGATGGTCTTCCAGAGAAAAATCCATTTCTAGCTAACAACCTGTGTTCGTGAACTCAAGGAACGTGTTGCTATTAAGTGACTATAAATGGGCATGTGAAAGAAATGGACTAGAAAGGCTTAGATTAGCGAGCTGTAGGAATCATCAGGAAATGGAAAGCTGGGATTGTGTGCTGTCCAGTTATTTCAGCTTCATCCTTCAGAAGGAAATGGGACCCCTCCCCCCCCCCAAGGTTCTGCTCTAATTCGAAGGGATGTGTTCCTATGAAGAACAAGCGTCAAAGTGAGTTGAAAATGTCAGATTCTAATAGAAAATTGGAAAACATAAACTGGATGACTCAATGAACAGTATGTTCTACCTTGCATCAAGAAGCTTGATACAGATTCAAAACAACCTCTGACAATTGCTAGTAGTGACCCTGAACGCTTAACTTCTCAGTTTCCTGTGTAAAAGGGGGATAATAAAAGATTCCCAGCCAACCATCCTCATCCCTCAAGTAGGAACCAAATATATATATATATACCTAAAAGAAAGAGAAGAGGTCTTTGAGGTAGCAGCTCTTATGAAAGTCTTCATTGAACTGGATTTCTCAAAGTGAAAGGTCAAATAGACTTTGATTTGTAAGTTTGGTAACCTTTGATCTATTGGGAAAATCTATAGCAGAAGAGAGTAAGTAAGGGAGAGTATTTAGGATTAAATCCTTGTGAGAAAGCAAATAACTTCAGTTTGGGGGCAATGACACTATTGATCATAAGACCAGAAGGGACTTTACAGACCATCTAGTCCCACCCCCTCATTTTACATATGAGGAAACAGGCCTAAAGACTTAAGTGATTTGGCCAAGCTAGCAGATACTGGTACTTCTATTTGAACCTAGGGTCCCTTTCACTCTACTCTGCTACCTTTGAAAGAACATAGGAAGTTTGATGCGGATTTTAAAACAGCTTTTTCATAATCCTTTGGAAATGAATTCTCAAGGGAAAAAAACGCCAAAGTAAGTAACCAAGCAAGCTTAAATAAGCACAAAAAATAATGTTCCTGCAGGGAAGACCGGAACTGCTTTTTTAGTCCTGGCTCCATCTTGTACCATTTGAGTGACCTTAGGGAAGGCCCCACCTTTCCCAGCTTCTGTTTCCATTCTGGTAAAATCGAGCTAATGCTTTACCAGAGGTACCAAGCTTCCTGCAGCAAAACTGCCTAGTGAGAGCAGGACCAGACCAAAATGTGTTTGGGAAATGTTTAACAAAAAAAAACAATACAACGAACTACGGCTCCCATTCATTTGTGTCTGCCCCACATAGGGTTTTCTTGGCAAAGATACCGAAGTGGTCTACTTTTTCTTCTGACAGCCGAGAAACTGAGGCAAACAGGATTAAGTAACTTAACTTTCCCACGGTAGCACTCTATCCACTGCACGACCCAGCTGCCCAGCAGTACAACATAGATGATATTAATTTGTGGTTTTCTTAGTCAATGTGCTGCTAAAAAAAAAGAAATTGGGATAGGGATTCTATTTGAGTTGAACATCACTGTTGCCTATCTTACAGGGTGGTGGAAAGGAAAGAACTCTGTGAGCCCCAAAGCATGAAAGAAACAGTTATAGGTCATGCTAGATAGTGCCTTGATTCCCAGACCTAGACCTCCCTACAGCCCTATGAGTATTTAAGTCACTTCATCGATCCATCCGTTCATTCAATAGAGAAAGCATGTTTTGAGTGCCCACTGTATGGCAAACACTGCTAGGTGCTACAGAGACAAAGACAAAAAAAGCTACCACCCTTAAGAAAATTATATTCTCTTGATATGTTTAACCTTTATCAGATTGTTTTTTTCTCTTGGGGAGGGGGAGGGGGAAAAGTTGGGAACACAGGGTCTTGCAGAAGTGAATGTTGAGAACTATTTTTATATGTATTTGGAATAATGACATACTACTGAAAATTAAAAAGAAAACTATATTCTGAAGGGGGACAATTTAAAGATGAGAGGGAGAAGGGAAGAGAGATGGGAAGTGACAGAAGGAAAAGAAATGATATTTATAGCTGATAGATTATAGAATTAGAGATTTCCAGATGATAGATAAATAGATGATAGGATAGATGATACACAGGTGATTAAATTAATATAACAGAATAAGTGCACATAAAGGAGTTTGGGGCAGATGGCACCAACACTTGAGAGATCAAGAAAGCTTTGTGAGGTGAAAGGAGAGTTCATCCAGGTGCCAGGGATGGCCAACAGAGCACTGAGATAGGAGCCAAGTGGAGTGTGTATAAAGGAGCAGAATTGGCCAATTTGGCCAAGTTACAGAATGTGAGAGGAGTGTCCAGGTAGGAAGGATTTTAAAAGTGAGAGTTTAATTTTTGCTAGAGGCAGCAGGGAGTCACTGGTGTTTGTTAAATAGGAAAATTGCTCCAACAGCTGTATAGAAAGTGGAAATGGAGCAGTGAGAAATTTAAAGCAGCCCCCTCAGGGTGAGACAACATACTTTGGAACCTTACACCAAACAGGAAGAGGTTCTGCCTACACAATTCCTATTTTACATATGTCAACTGAGGCAAAAAGAGATGAGGAGATTCAACCATTTGAAGCTAGATTTTTCCCTGAGACACTTTGGGGACAGGGAAAAGAACAGCATTTGGAGTCAGACAAGAACTGGGTTCTAATTCTGGTGCAAATCTTTATTAGCTCTGTTACCCTGGAGGCACACTTTAGTAAAAAGATAAAGCTGTACCGTACAATGATGCAAGACAATTACAATAGACTTAGGATGGAAACTGCCATTCGCATCTAGAGAAGTTGAATGGGAATCAAAGCATAGTGTTTTCACCTCTTTTTGTTCTTTGTTTGCTTTTTCTTTCTCATGTTTCCTCCCCTCCCCTTTGGTCTGATATTTCTTATACAATGTGACAAATAGGAAAATATTTTTAAAGAATTGTACATATTTAACCTATATCAAATTGCTTGCTGTCTTGGAAAAGGGCGTAGTAAGACAGAGGGAGAAAAATTTGGAACACAAAGTCTTACAAAAACGAATGCTATCATGTGTATTTGGAAAATAAAATGCTTTTGAGGGAAAAAAAAAAAAAAGGTTGCAATTTGATGAGGTCTTTTTCAGTTCTAAATTAAATGATCCATGACTTAGTTTCCAATCCTCTTCCTGACTTTTCATAACTGTGTTTGTTTATGACTCCAGAGACTAGCCCCTTCATTTCCTTGCACCTCACTTTCCTCATAGATCAAATGGGAGAGATGGACTCAATATCAGCTAAAGCCCAGCTTTTAATTTGTGGTTGAATGACCCTAGGTCCAGCCCTTTATCCACCAGGCCCAAATCCCTTTTTTTCCTAAACAAAGGAAGTGGGGTAGAAAAGATTTCAGTTGCAAAGGTTCAGAAAAGGGCATTGACTGGAGAGAATTATCAGTGTGGAATATCTTACCTGGGAGCTGTTTTTCAGGCAGACCCACCGAAGTGTGACTACTTTTCCATATGAAGTTGATAGTCCTAGTGTGGAGATGGAGGGCCCTCAAAAACATCCTGAAATTAGTAGAGATGGCTTCAAAGATGCCTCTGGATAAAAGAAACAAGGGAGAAGATTGTGGGTTTTTTTTTTTTTTTTTTTTTAAGCACAAAAACACAGCAGGGCCTAGAGGAATATTTAAAGCACCATTACTTCATAAATGTGCTAAATGTTTCACTCAGCATGAAATAATTAGGAGATATTTTGATTTTCATTATGATAAAATAAGAGAGAAGGAAAAAAAAAAACTGACTAGGAAAGCAAATATCTCTTCAGAAAAAAATGACATTCCACTGGGCACCTCGCCTCTGAAGTTATAAATTAGGATCAGGAAAGCTCTCTCGATAAATGCCAGCCACTGGAATATGAGGAATGAAGTAAAAAAAAAAAAAAAAAAAAGCACAGAAAGTACATGCTAATTGGACTCCAATTTCTGTGAACAGAGACTAGAGCTAGAAATGGAAATGGCCTTTCCACAGCCTTTGAGGACAAAAGCGTCTTTCACACTTTTCCCTCGATTATCATTTGTCTCTTCCCTCTGTCTTTGATTTCGGCTTTTCCATTTTCTGCCAAACTTTGCTCAGAAAATGTTTTGAAGAGTTTGGTTTTGTTTGTATTGTTTTGTGTTGTGTTTCCATCACTTTGACACAAACATTCACATGTCCAGAAACGTGCTAAACTTCAGAAAGTTTTTATCAAAGTCATCAAGAAAAATGGTCTACATCCTCTGCTAAAATGCAATGAAACAACAGCCTATAATAAAAATAATTGATTGTCAAGCTAAGCCATATTGATAGAAAGCCTGTTTTGTTTTTGATTTTTCCAGTGTGTGCATAGTTCTGTGTGCACGAGTTATTTCTTCTTATTAACCTGGAGCCATGGACAGAACACCCAGAGTCAAGGAGACCTGACTTTGAATCCTACCTCAAAATCTTACTTGCTTTGGGTTCCCTCTCAAAAATGAAGGGGTTGGGTTTAATTGCCTTCCCCCCTTCTCCAGATTCTTTATAGCTCTGAATCTCTGATCTCATCATCACTGGTCCAGCCCCCTTGCTTTACACATAGCAGGCACTTAAGAAATGAATTGAAATTACGAATGGTGATAATGCTTGATTGTGGTAGAGAGGTGAGGGGGCTAGTTTGGGTGCCAGAGCAACCCTGCTTCTTAGTCTGCTTCTCATAGTCTAGTTCTAGAAAGTCCCTTTCTCAACTGCCAAATGAAGTGTTCAGTGGATGCCCTGAGATTACTTCCATCTCAGTATCTGTGTTCCTAGTGGATAGATAGAGTATCAGGTTTGGAGTCAGAAAAAGCTGAGTTCAAATTCAGCCTTATATATGTATATACACACACATATAAATACACACATAGATACACACATATATGTCTGTCTAATCATTATTATTATAATTGAGTAGCAGTGGGTCATATTGTCAAGACAACTAGCTTCTTAGTCATGAAAAGTCTGGGATTTAAGTCCCAGACTGACAGAAACTGAATATATTACTTTGTGTAAATTACCTAACTTTCTAATGCCCCAGATAACTTTTAAAAAACAAAACTGTATAGATATATTTTATCTTTCTATTGCTTACATTTCTTCTAGCACTTTTCCATCTTCCTCCTAGAATTCATCCCATAGAACAAATATTTTTTTTTTTTTAAATAGTAAGATAAGTTGGGAAAGAAACAAAGCCCTTGTATTCTTAGGAAAAGTCTGAAAGCACAAATGCTTTCCACCCATAAAGGGTGGGACGGTTCTTCCACTTCATCCCTTCTTCTAGCTCATTGGAGCACATGCTTACTTGTTCTTTGTAATTCTGTAACATTGACAGTTGAATGGTTTTTTGGTTTTATATTTTTGTCATTGTTATGTATATTATTTTCTTGACTCCACCTGATTAGCTCCTAGAAGACTTTGTTTTCTCTGTATTTATCCCACATGTCATTTCTCACAACACATAAATCACTATTGGTTTAGCCATTTCCCAAAGGACATCTATTTGGTTCAGACTTTTTAACTAGAATAGCAAAAGTTTCATTATAAATATTTTATGGGGACTGCCTCTCATGGACGATTCTTGGGATATAAGTCTTAGAATCTTTGAATTAAAGAACATGGATATTTTACTTTATTTGCATGTTTCCAAATTATTTTCCAAAATGACTGATTCACTATTGTGTATTTTGTTGTTGTTTCAGTTTCTATCTGACTCTTTGTGATGCTATTTTAAAGTTTTTTTTGGCAAAGATATTGGAATTGTTAGCCGTTTCCTTTTTCAGCTCATTTTATAGTTGAGTAAACTGAGGTAAACAGGATTAAACGAGTCCCACAGGGTCATAGAGCTAATAAGTATCTAGGTGGTATTTGAACTTAGATCCTCTTTTAGACAATGAAACATCAACTTCAAAGAAAAGTGACTTTCCAAGCTATGCTTCCAATTATTTCAGATCTCATTTTAAACTTTGGTTATCCCAATGTATGCTTAATAATGTGTTTATGGGAAGCAGCTATCAACATGCACCGGTAGAAGAAATTTTCTCACTGGGATTTCCCTACACCTATGAAATCACTGGTTCTCCCACAAAAAACCAACAAAAAACCATTTCGCCATTTGAAAGGCAAGTTAGCATAGGGGTTAAGGTTTGGATTTGAAATCAGGAAAACTTGGATTCAAATCCTTCTTCTTAATTTCTATCTGCAAGACCATAAGCAAATGACTTCATCTCTGAAGCTCAGTTTGCCCATCTGTCAAATGGAGGTAATAGCATTTGTATTTAGCCAAGTCATAAGGAGCAGATGAGAAATTGTAAGAACTTTAAAGTTGTATATAAATGCCAATTAATCTATTAACACCATTTTCCTTTCTGTATGACTTGGATTCTCCCCTGAGCCATTCTCCCCCACCTCTCTTAGTCATGAATTTCCCCTCCCACAGTCCACGCTGTATAGGAATGGCCTTGGCTCCCTCAGAGAATGAACTTAAAGCTCATATATAAGGAGCCTCATCTTTTCCTGCCTGGCGTAGGAGATCATCTGGAAAATTACAAACCCTAAACACGTTCAGAAAATTAAGAGCCGCTTCCCCCAGCAGCCTTTGGTCAGGACTATGATTACAAAATCTCCATCTGTGGGTTTTTTTTAGACGCCTTCTCCATGAGTGCCCTTGCACCATTTTGATTTAGTGATGTACTTTAGATATTAATTTTGTCATGGCTGCTCCCGCTGTGGGAAGAGGGGGAGGCCGCCAGCCTTCAGGGCTTTCATCTCTGCCCCTGCAGTTAGCATCAGTTCTTTTCCTTGGAGAAATATTTATCTGGACAGTGCTAGCTTGGGATGGAGGAGCCTGTAATTTTTTAAAGCTGCCTTTTCCTTTATAAGTTGGATCTTGGCAAGTTTTTCTTTGCATCTTTCATTCCCATCTTGATTCAGTAAGCATTTAGTAAGTGCCTACTGTGTGTGGGACATCTTATTACTAGGTAAAAAGTGAAATCATCTAATCCTTGTCTTCAAGGAGCTTACATTCTGCTGGGTAGGGGTGGAAGATGAGGAACCGTATGTGTGCAAAGAGCAAACTATCATATCTCCCAGACTCAAAGGATTCTGGGAGGCCATCATGGCCAGCCTCCCCCAGAAGGACAAATGCTTTCCTAAGATCACACAACGCCAGAGATAGAAGAAATATAAGATATTTGATAATAGTAACAGCTAAGGGCACTATTTTACACTGGAAGGTAGTGTGAATTTCCTCGGCTAAGTTCCTTGAGAGTCCAATCTCACCCAGAATCAGGTGGTTGAGTTTAGGGGTCAAATGAAGTGAGTAACAAAAAGGAAAGAAAAAGAAATGTATTATTAGTGAGCTCAGGAACACGGCTTATACCGGTGGCAACTTTGGCTCTCTGGGGTACAGATTGGGTTGTTCTAGCCTGATAATTTGTTTAGAGCACAGCCAATGAAAGGAAATGGAAGGGGGCAGGGGAAGAAAGTCTCAAAGTCTCTAGAGTGTTAGGAACTGATAACTGTCATGTTTGTTCCTGTTGGGAAAATACATTTCTCTGTGGTTAGTAATCACCCAGAAAGTAGAGGCCTTCTTAAAAATAAATTCAGTCTTGTTCTTCCTGTAGTTGCCATGGAAGAGAATAAAGTTGAGCCTGAGGGTCTCATTCTGCTGATATAACTCAAAGTCTCATGAACTAGGCATTATGGTAGACAAGTAGATACAAAATACAAGGGGGATGGACAGCTGGAGGAGACATGTACACATATAAATATATATATATATTAAAAATATAAAATATTTTTATTTTATATAGATTAAATATAGATTTAAGTAAATTTAATATAAATATAAAGTTAATAAATACAATTATACACAAAGTGATTAAATACAAGATAATTTGGGAAGAAGAGCACAAGGATTTGGAGGAAAACAGGATAAGAAAGGAAGGGAATAAGCACTTATTAAATGTCTCCTATATCCTAAATACTTCACCAATATAATTTCATTTGATATCAGGAAAGGTTTCATGGAGAATATGGTGTTTCATCTTAATCTAGACAGACTGAGTGGATTCTATGAGGAAGTGATTAGGAGAGAGTACATTTTAGGGATGATGGAGAGCCAAAGCAAATCAAAGGCATGGAGAATACTGAGAAACAAAAAAGACCATTTTGTTGAGATTGTCGAGTATGGGGAGAGGAATAATGTCCAACAAGATTGGAAAGGCAGATTGGGAACAGGTTACAATTTTCTGTAAAAGCTAAATAGAAGGATGTCTATTTCTGCCTAGAGGCAATAGGAAACCACTGTAATGGGTTGATTTGCGAGTAGAATCACAAGGTCATATATGCACTGAAGAAAAAATATTTTAGCAGCATTGTGTAGAATGGACTGAAGTGGGGAGGCAGGAAGATCAATTAGACTGTTAAATAATTTAAAGAGAAGGAATGAGAGGCTGAAATAAGATGATAACTTTCTGAGTGGAGAGAATGGATTAGATGCCAAATACGCTTTCAAAATAGAAATGGCAAAATATGGCAATTGAGTGGATATGTTGGGTAATGGAGAGCGAAGAGACAGGCGTAATGGCTAGAGCCCAGCCTGAAACCCTGGAAGGAGAGTGATGCTTTCAGAAGAAATAGGGATGTTTGGAAAGAAGGATGGTTCAGAGAGAAAGCCAAGTTCCCTTTTAGATATTTAATCAAGTTGAAGATGTCTCCAGGCCACCCAGTTTGAAGTCTCCATTAGGCAGTTGGTGATGTGAGACTAAACTTCTGGGGACACTGGGGCTTGATATTTAGATCTGAGTTATTGGAATAGAGATGAGAGCTAAGGCCGTGGAAGATGTTAAGGTTATGTAAAGAAAAAATAGGATGAAGAGAAGAAATGTAGGAAAGAACATCTTCAATTAAAGGTATAAGATAGATGGTGAACCAGCTGAGGAAATTGAGAAAACATGATCACACAGGTAGGAGAAAAGCCAGGAGAGAATAATATCATGAAAATCCAAGGAGGTGAGAATCAGCAAGAAGAGGGGAAAGTTGTGACAGGATTGAGGAAAGCAGAGATGATTTGGAATAACTTTTGGGGAGTGGGAGAAGAAGTCAATTAAGGAAAGATTTCACTGTCATGATTCAATGAGAGCTCTACTGAGACTAGACAACCGGAATTTGTAAGGTACCAGGAAGTATAATTGGGGAAATTTCCTCTACCTGCTTTCAGTACCTTTGAATAGGAGTAGAAAGGGCTCAGGAGATAAGGTCTGGAAGAGGAGAGAAGCCACAGTGCAAGTGGTTAAGGGATTTAAGAGCAGAGGACCACTTAGATGTAAAATGGCTAACATGAGATTAGAGAGAGAGGAAGAGGAAATCAGAGGAAGGATACTAGACTGAGAAAGTACTTGGGGTGGCTGTTTTGGAAGTCTCAATGAAGGCAAATAATGGATGTAGGAGACATGAGACAGAGGGAGAGATGGAATGATAGAAGAGTAAGATTAGATGAGGAAATGTCAGTTTTTAAGGAAATATAGGTAGGCAATGGGAGGTCTGGTGTATCATCATCCTTATATGTGGCTGAGGTGGATTAAAGGAGTAAGTCATAGGTTTGAGAGTGGCTGAGGAACCGAAAAACACTTTTATGATTACTAAAATATCCCAGTGTAAAGATAAGAGAAAGATGATGAGCCAGGTGCTGAATCCTTGAAAGGAGAGAGAAATTCCCTCGGATCAGCATTCTATACCCATTACAATTTACATAGATTATAAACATGTAATTGAGAGTACTTCAAAGGAATAAAGGTTGCTGAGTGAAAGAGGCAAAGGGACAGTTTTGAAGGGTTAGTGGCCGCAAGGACTATCCTAACTCCTCCTCAAGGACCAACATGTCAAGGGGTAGATGATAAAAGACACAGCCAGTGTTGGAGCGGAGAACTGGGAATTCATTATCTTCAGGGCAGATTGAAGGAGTGTGAGAAACAGAATTAAATAGTGGGAGCTGGATTTTTAAGGAACGGGAATTTCAGAGGCTCTGATTCAGGATGAAGATTCAGAGAATTTTCAGTGGAAGAGAAGGGTGGGATTGGAGTGCCATGTTGATAGGATAGGGTTGAGGAGGATGGAATGAGACATCTGGAAGAAGAGACTGGGCAAGACTTTACTCTTCCTAAGTGGTGGTGATTTGCTTAGTATGAGCACAGAGAGGGAGATAAGAGGAACCATGGGATGGTTTCTTATTGGATAACAGAAGAATAGTCAGTCTCTCAGTCTTTGAGAAGTATTACACAGGGAACTTGAGGGATAGTGGGAAGGTAGAGGTGGGCTGAGATCCCAGCATTCTCAGAGACCAGCGGTTTGAGCCAGACTCTGCTGTTCCTATGCCTTCTCTTGAAATTCTGGTGCAGAAGATGGAGCAGTGCCTTTTCCATCACAGAGTTGTCCAAGAAAGTGGACTTCTTGGGTCGCACAGCCAGTATGCTTCAGAGTTGGGAATTAAATCCAGATCTTTCTTGCTTTGAGATAGGTTCTCTAACCATTAAGATACACTACCTCTCAATATCGTAAGCTAATGTATCTAAAGCTCTTTGAAAATGTTAAAATACTATTTAAATATCAGTTATCATAATCCTCAGCTTTCTTATCCCAGTTCCTCATAAGCACTAGGTCCTGCATCATCTGATTGATTGGGTAACTCCAGGCCTACAGAGCCTTTTAACTCTGAGAATTTCTATGCACATGTGTGCTCAATAACAAGATACCTAGAATAAACAGTTCCCATAGTGCCTTTAGATTAGAATATAGTGCCTTTTTTGAGAGATACAATATGAAGGAATCCTAAAGTGAAATCTATTGTTTGTCTGGTAAAGACCTTTCCTTTCAGGATTTCCTAAATGTGAACCACCTGACCTGGTCATGACAAAGATTAGTTCAATTCAACTCCATTCAATTCAATTTAAGCACCTATGATATGCAAGACACTGTGTACTGAGGATATAAAGAAAAAAATGGAAAAAAAAATCCTCACTTTTATCCTCAAAAAGCTTATGTTTAGACTTAGGGAAAAATATAAACATAGATAATTTTAAAAATTCAAAGTAAATGCAAAGTAATTTCAAGGGGAGGGGTAAAGGATTAACCCCTTGAGGAGGGAGAAGAATAGGCCTTCTATAGAAAGTAGGAATTGAGAGTTTTGAATGGAAGTGGGGATTCCAATGGATGACATGATGAAGGAAAGCATTTCAGGCATGGAAGACGGGCTGTTCACTCCAAGGTAAGGCAAATAGTCCAGTTTGGTTGGAATGTCTAGGAAAATAGGCTATCAGTCTAATTTGAATTAATTGTAGAAAGGGTGATCTGAAATTTTATGTATATATATGTGTGTGTAATTTGCTGAGGCAATTGGGGTTAAGTGACTTGCCCAGGTCACACAGCTAGGAAGTGTTAAGTGTCTGAGACCAAATTTGAACTCAGGTCCTTCTGACTTCAGGGCTGGTGCTCTATCCACTGTGCCATCTAACTGCCCTGAAATTATATTTAAAAAAAATCTTTTTTTTTAACACTCAAGCATTTTTTGGCTATTATTTAGTTGTTGTTAGTCATGTTTGACTGTGATTCATTTGTAGTCTTCTTGGCAAAGATAGTGGAATGGTTTGCCATTTCCTTCTCCAGTGCATTTGACAGATGATGAAACTGAGGCAAACAGGGTTAAGTGCCTTGCCCAGGGTCATAGAGTTAGGACATGTCTGAGGATGGATTTGAATTAAGGAAAATAAGTCTTCCTGACTTCAGATTTTGCACTTAATCTATTATACCACCTAACTAAGCCTCTCTGGTATATATATCTTTGTTCAAACTAAGCAAATCAATGCACTGTTGGAAGAACTGTAAGAACAGAGAGCCTGGACATTGATCCATACTTAACACCGTACACCAAGATAAGGTCAAAATGGGTTCATGACCTAGGTATAAAGAATGAAATTATTAATAAATTAGAGGAACACAGGATAGTTTACCTCTCAGACCTGTGGAAGGGGAAGGTCTTTATGACCAAAGAAGAACTAGAGATTATACCAAACTGAAAAGTTTTTGTACAAACAAAACTAATGCAGACAAGATTAGAAGGGAAGCAATAAACTGGGAAAATATTTTTACAGTCAAAGGTTCTGATAAAGGCCTCATTTCCAAAATATATAGAGAATTAACTCTAATTTATAAAAAATCAAGCCATTCTCCAATTGAAAAATGGTCAAAGGATATGAACAGACAATTCTCAGATGATGAAATTGAAACTATTTCTAGTCATATGAAAAGATGCTCCAAGTCATTATTAATCAGAGAAATGCAAATTAAGACAACTCTAAGATACCACTACACACCTGTCAGATTGGTTAAGATGACAGGAAAAAATAATGATGATTGTTGGAGGGGATGTGGGAAAACTGGGACATTGATGCATTGTTGGTGGAGTTGTGAACGAATCCAACCATTTTGGAGAGTAGTTTGGAACTATGCTCAAAAAGTTATCAAACTGTGCATACCCTTTGATCCAGCAGTGTTACTACTGGGATTATATCCCAAAGAGATTATAAAGAAGGGAAAGGGACCTGTATGTGCACGAATGTTTGTGGCAGCCCTTTTTGTAGTGGCTAGAAACTGGAAACTGAATGGATGTCCATCAGTTGGAGAATGGCTGAATAAATTGTGGTATATGAAAATTATGGAATATTACTGTTCTGTAAGAAATGACCAACAGGATGATTTCAGAAAGGCCTGGAGAGACTTACACGAACTGATGCTGAGTGAAATGAGCAGGACCAGGAGATCATTATATACTTCAACAACAATACTATATGATGACCAGTTCTGATGGACCTGGCCATCCTCAGCAACGAGATCAACCAAATCATTTCCAATGGAGCAGTAATGAACTGAACCAGCTATGCCCAGAAAAAGAACTCTGGGAGATGACTAAAAACCATTACATTGAATTCCCAATCCCTATATTTATGCCCACCTGCATTTTTGATTTCCTTCACAAGCTAATTGTACAATATTTCAGAGTCTGATTCTTTTTGTACAGCAAAATAACGTTTTGGTCAGGTATACTTATTGTGTATCTAAGTTATATTTTAATATATTTAACATCTACTGGTCATCCAGCCATCTAGGGGAGGGGGTGGGGGGAGTAAGAGGTAAAAAATTGGAACAAGAGGTTTGGCAATTATTAATGCTGTAAAGTTCCCCATGCATATATCCTGTAAATAAATAAAAGGCTATTAAATAAAAAAAAAAGTGAAAAGAGAGAAAAAAAAAGGAACAGAGAGCCTGGAAATCTTTTGCCAATGAACCCAAGGCCTACAGTAGAAATGGTGGCCTTGAGCAAGACTTCTTAAAATTTTTCTACTAGCAACTTGCTTTTGCTTGAGAAATTTTTATGTGATCCTTGATAAATAAGTATATAAAATAGGTATGCAAACCTAACATTTACTGATAATAAATCATAATTTTACAAACCTAACATTCAGTTTTGGGATCCCATATGGGGTCATGACCCACAGTTTAAGAAATTAGGGTTGGGGAAGAGTCAGAGTTGAAAGAGTTAATTAGGAAGGAAGCAGTGATCACATAATACCTGGAGGATGGCTGGATGCACAGAACATTTCTAGACCTTTTCTTTTGTGTAGGGAAAATGATGAGGTAGCATTAAATAATTAGATATTTGATTATATAATGAATTTATTAAGTGCATACAGTATCTGGGAATTTAGACACAAGCAAAAAAAAAATCAGTTTCTCTCTTTAGTGCTTATATTCTACTATGAAAGACATAGTAAAAGATATAGGATCCCATAAATCAAAGAAAGAAGCTGAGGAGATAGGAATCATTATCAATGCTGGGCCTTGAGTATAGGGTGTGAAAATTCCTTTTATTAATATAGATCAATAACTCATATACATTTTAGAGATTGGTCTGAAAATGCAGAGTCATCATGGATCTATGATCATATAAGCAAGGCTAACTCTCTCTACTATGTTCTACCAGTTCTGATTTATGAGACAGATAGGGAAACTGAGGCTTAGAGATGACTTGTTCAGAGTCATTCTGGTAGGATTAGCAACATACCTCAAACTCAAACCTTCCAATTCCAGATCTAACCTCTTTCCCATTACCCCAACACCAAATCTTTTACCAAAAAAAAAAAAATGAAAAAAGATTTACTCCTCTTTAGGATGCCTTGACAGTAATGATTTCGAATAGGATAATTTAGCGGAAATAATCCTGTAGCAATATGATTGATTTCTCCAGTAATTTATTTTAGCTGCTCATTAGCCTTACTTTCCAACAACCACAAGCAGAGTTTCTCTTTCTATTGCCTACAAGCTAAGTAGGCCAGGCTGCCTTTGAGCTGTGGAATAATTAGTGATATGCTTGATGAGCCTGTGGGATACCTGGTTCTCAGGATGCATCCTCAAAGAATGATTTCCTTTCTTTTCCTCATTAGTGCCTGGTACCAAGCTTATTCTGGCTTTTTCTTCATCAGAATCTCTCTCTCTCTCTCTCAAATCTGGGTGACTATTTAAGAAGGTGACCCCATTGACCTTGCAAATTGCCACTAACTTCATTGGTGACAATCCTAAGTCTTGTTCCCAATTGGGGGCAATTGAATTCAATTTATAACATTCTGGGCTTTAAAGAAAAGCACAAAATTCTTCCAAATGAATATAAAGTGTTCTTTCTGGTTCTGTCACTAATAGAACAGGGTCACAGTCATACCCATTTTCTTGTTACCGAAAGATGTTTGCTGTCTCCCTCCATCCCTGAGCAGCTGAAAAAAATGGACAGAAGAATAAAAGACATGGGCAGAAAGTAGATGGAATGGCAGGTGGGATGATCTAGTAGATTATGGAGACTGGGAGTCATGTCAGAAGATTGTAAAGATAGGCAAGGATCAGACTTGGGGCCCATCACCAAGCTGGACAACATATTCATACCTATAAGCCCCCCTACCTTGGCAAAGGGACAGGAGTCTATTTTTTCATCTCTTCTTTTAGGCTAAGTTTGGTCATTATAATTGCACAACTGAGAAAAGAATTTTATTGAATTGCTTTTCAATATTTTTCTTCTCTCAGTTTTCTAATGAGCTCTAATTTATTCCTACTTTGTAATAAGTCATATTTCTGGAATATTTTAAGATTTATCAGGCACTCTTCTCACAGCAGCTGTGTGATATAAGTAGTGCCTGCATAATTAGCTCCATCTTATACATGATGACAAGCGAGCCTCTGTAATGACATGACACTGAAACCCAGGTGTCCTGGCTCCAGGTCCCCCATTTTTTACCTACAATGCCATTGGGTCTTTTTTGTGTGTTTAGGAAGTGAGGCGAAATGAAATAAGGAGGGAACTATGGTTTTGAACATTGGTTCTGGAGTCAGAAGTTATTACTGTTCAGTTTTTCAATCATATCTGACTCTTCTGATTCCATTTGGGGTTGTCTTAACAAAAAGACTAGAAGAGTTTGCTATTTCCTGGATGTAAATCCTGACTGTCTCCTTTTGCCTTCTTGAGTTTGACCCTCTGGTCTAAAGTACCCAGAGGATAAATGGAGTGGGCAGGATCACATAGTGATGATCTTTCAAGGATATAAACCCAAAACTTTCTCGTTCTGGTTGACACAGTAGATTGAATGCTGAAGACCTTAGTTCAAATCTGACTCTAGATGCTTACCAGCTGTGTCACTTAAACCTTTTTGCTTCAGTTTCCTCATCTGTAAAATGAACTGGAGGAGTTAATAGCAAACCACTTAGTACTCTGCCAAGAAAACCCCAAATAGGAGCACAAAGAGTTGGACATGGCCATAAGTGACTGAATTTCCAGTTCTTTACCCACCAAGCTACTCTGAGTCTGGCAAGCCTAAAGTGATATGGAAATGTCAGCTATGATGACAATGATAATAACTATCTGAAACCTCAAGGTCCCTGAGGTCTTGTCCACCTTCCATATCTTCCTTGATATTTTGAATTTCCTCTTTAGAATATAAGTTTCTCAAAGGCAGGGACTGTCCTTTTTCTTGTTATTGTATCTCCAGTGCTTAGCACAAGACCTGACATCTAGTAGATGTTAAATAAATGCTTGTTGACTGACTAGCTGTGAAAACCTAATTACATTTTCCACAAATTTTCATAAATTCCCCTCCCCACTCTCTTAGAAGCATTTTCTGATGTTGAAAGGATGATTTCTAAAGTTTCCTCCAGTTCTGAACCCCATGATTCTATAAATAAATTAGGAATCATGAGTTACAGAGCTGAGAAGGACTCCAAGAGGCAACAAACTATATATGGATAGATAGGTAGATATAATTTATGCTTATGTATACATAAATTCACATGTAAGCATATTTGTGTATTATTAAATATATATGACAGCCATTATAAAATTACAAACTGTGAAAATGGAATGGTTAATGACTTTACTAATCACCTTGATTTGCCAGAGCTCCCTTACTATCCAGAAGGGGCCAGACTGACCTGGGAATCAGAATCGGGAGTCTTAGCAAGAGATAAAACTGAGCCTTCCTTAAGCTGAGCACATTGCAAGTTCTTTTCAGTATTCCCATATCAGAAGTTCCTTGTGTTATCGGCATCCTGAACCCAGAATTCCAGCTGCTATGGCAGATAACCAACTCAGACCGACTCATGTTGGTTCCCAGTTCTCAAAAACAGCCCAGTTCAGAGATGACTTGATAGACCACTATGTGATCACACCCTGACTCTTCCCATGATTTTTGTCTCACCCTGAGAGGTCAGTTCTAATTGTGCTCCTATGTATCCAAGCCCTTTTTTCTTATGAGGAATAAGCCCATGGATACAACTGAAGTCTGTCTTTCTTAGACCAATCTCTGGAAAAACATTGATAATACACACATGCATATACATATATACTATATATATACATTATATATCTGCTTAAAGTGTGCCCAAAAAATTTCCTATAAATTTTCTCAGTTGAGGATGGCAATAGCCCTGAGGAGGAGAGTTTTCCTCCTAGTTTTTTTCACACGGATGATTTCATCAATGTTGGGAGTCTGAGGTGAGGAACTTCCTTTGTGGAATGAATACAGTTCAGCACTTTTTCTTTAGGATACATCCCTGAGAGCTTCCTTGGGCATGGTGAGGTTGCCAGGTTCCCTCAGGCCTGAAGCAGCCAAGCAGATTTTGAACCCATCTTCTTGACTGGGACCAGCTCTCTGGAGGTTAGGTACAATAGGGATTATCCTCTCACCTCCTCCCCTAGGAGAATATAATCTCAAAGGGGAAGGGCTGTTATAATTTGCATTTGTACCAGTAGCACCATGTTTTCAAAATATTATCTTATTTGGTCTTCTCAACAACTTGGGGAGGTAGAAAGCTATTTATTATCATTTTAAGGGATCAAATGAGTTTCAGAGTCATTGAGCCTTAAAGGCCGAATGTGAAGCCATTTGTTCCTGACCCGTATCCAGCGTTCTTTCCGATACCCAACTATCTAATCCAGCCGGGCCTTTTCTTCAGAGAAGTTAAGGGCTTCTTATTCTCTTTCACTCAAGAGCTAGTGGAAGGAAGTGGAAGGGGTGGCAAGGAGGGGTGGACTCATTATTTAGGAATAGAAGAATTAGTTGCCTAGAGAAAATAATCCAAACAGCGTGTTATTATTTGGTCTTCGGCTAGCTATTCTCGTTCCTATTTCCCAGGAGCATCTTCTCTCATCTAAAATCTAGTTCAAAGGTTTCTTTTACAGAACAAACTGGGGGGTTTTCTAAAAGATGAATGGAGTGAATTTTCCTGCTTTTTAAACCGGACACTGTGGTCTATCCCCTCATACCTTCAACTCACTCATTAGTCATTAGTCGTTAGGAGGAAGAAAGAGAAAAAGGGAAGTTTTAGGCGCCTTTATAAAGGTTGCCAGGAAACCTGCCGGGCCCCAAGAACAGATGAAACAAACAACCCTGCCTTTGTTTGGAGGCGAGAGGCTGCCACCGTGGGCATCCGGGGTGCGGCCCCCGGGGGAAATGGAGGCTCGGATCACAGAGGACCGAGGGCAGGAGGGGAAGCCTTTCTGAATGTTGCCTTTTCAAGTACGTTTGCAAGGAGGATTAGACGCTGCTTCTCTGGGCTGCCAGCTACGGGCAGGAGCGGGCGGGGACGCACAGGTTTAACCAAGGCAGAGTCAACAAAGCGGAGGAGGACAGAGTCTTTACTGAGAGTTTGTCAAATGAACTTTGGGAGACGAGAGATGGGAATGGAGACTTTGTTTAGATTTCCTCCCTTCCTCCTTCGCTTCCTTCCTCCCTCCCTCTTTCCTTCCTTCCTTCCTCCCTCCCTCTTTCCCTTCCTTCCTTCCTTCCTTCCTTCCTTCCTTCCTTCCTTCCTTCCTTCCTTCCTTCCTTCCTTCCTTCCTTCCTTCCTTCCTTCCTTCCTTCCTTCCTCCCTCCCTCCTTTCCTCTTTACCTTCCTTCCTTCCTTCCTCCCTCCCTCCCTCCTTTCCTCTTTACCTTCCTTCCTTCCTTCCTCCCTCCCTCCTTTCCTCTTTACCTTCCTTCCTTCCTTCCTTCCTCCCTCCCTCCTTCCCTCCCTCCTTCCTTCCTTCCTTCTTTCCTTCCTTCCTTCCTTCCTTCCTTCCTTCCTTCCTTCCTTCCTTCCTTCCTTCCTTTCTTCCTTCCTCCCTCCCTCCTTTCCTCTTTACCTTCCTTCCTTCCTTCCTCCCTTCCTTCCTTCCTTCCTCCCTCCCTCCCTCCCTCCCTCCCTTCCTTCCTTCCTTCCTTCCTTCCTTCCTTTCTTCCTTCCTTCCTTCCTTCCTTCCTTCCTTCCTCCTCTTTCTCCTTCCTCCTCCTTCCCTGCTTCCTATTCTTTTTCTTCTTTTTCTTTTTTCTTCTCTCTTTATCTTTCTCTCCCCCTCCCTCCCTCTATTTCTCTCTGTCTCTGTCTTTGTCCCCCTGACTCTGCCTCTGTCTTTGTCTCTGCCTGTCTCTGTGTTTCTCTTTCTGTGTCTCTGTGTCTCTCTGCCTGTCTCTCTGTCTCTGTCCCTGTCTCTGTCTGTCAATGTATTCCCCCTCTCATACTTGTAATATTCTCCCACCTACAATCCATCTTAAAACTCTTGGAGCTCCCTGAAAATCTCAGTAGGGTATCCAAACAAGGCCATTTCCTGATCCCCCAGTTGTTAATGCTCCTCTTCTCAAAACAATTTCAATTTCTTGGGATCATACAGCAAGGGCCTGAACGGACTTCACAGTCCATCTTCTGCATCCCTTCATTTTACACATTAGGAAACTGAGGTCTAGGGAGGGAAATGACTTGTTAATTGACACAGGGAATAAGAGATGGGATCTGAGCCCAGAACCTCTGATAGTAAAACCTGTGTTCTTTCCATTACAAACACCTGCTTTCTCTTCCTTTTGATATACTTCACATTTATTTATCTTTGTATAGTCTGTCTCTAGTAAAATGAACTATTCAGGATTCATCATATAGGTTATCTTGTTTCTTCCTTCCTCCCTCCCTCCCTCCCTCCCTTCCTTCCTTCTTTCCTTCCTTCCTTTCTTCTCCCTCCTTCCTCCCTCCCTCCCTCCCTCCCTTCCTTCCTTCCTTCCTTCCTTCCTTCCTTCCTTCCTTCCTTCCTTCCTTCCTTCCTTCCTTCCTTCCTCTCATCTTCCCTTCTTGCTTTCTCCCTTCTTCCTTCCTTCCTTCCTCTCTTCTTCCCTTCTTGCTTTCTCCCTTCTTCCTTCCTTCCTTCCTTCCTTCCTTCCTTCCTTCCTTCCTTCCTTCCTCCTCTTTTTCTTCTTCTTTCTTTCTTTCTTTTTTTCTTTCTCTTTTCTTTCTTTCTTTCATCACTTTATTTCTTCCTTTCTTCCTTCTTCTGTCACCTTTTTTCTTCCTTTCTCCTTCCCTCCCTCCTCCATCTATTTCTCTATTTCTCTCTCTTTCTTTTTTCTCTCTCTCTTTCTTTCCCTCTCTCTTTCTTTCTTTCTTTCTTTCTTTCTTTCTTTCTTTCTTTCTTTCTTCCTTCCTTCCTTCCTTCCTTCCTTCCTTCCTTCCTTCCTTTCTTTCTTTCTTTCTTTCTTTCTTTCTTTCTTTCTTTCTTTCTTTCTTTCTTTCTTTCTTTCTTTCTTTCTTTCTTTCTTCAGTTTCTACCACAGTACTTAGTACACCATAAATGATTAATTTGTTGAATGAATTAAATTATATACCTGAATTTATTGACATTTATTTTTGAGAGTTTTCCTGCCCAATTGTAGTTCTCTCAAATGTACCTGTTGGAAGAAAATAAGAATTATATATGAAGAAAGTGAAGATTTCTAGGAAAAAGTAGCATCATCATGTATTATCAAAATGTTCCACTTCTGGAAAATGCTGAACCTGGATCTCAGATATTTTCCAAAACAAAAAGTGATGAGAAATATGAAGAGGAACCCCTTGAAAACCGACTCACTGTTGATGACTTTATGAAAATACAAAACTTTTTTGAGGTAAGTGTTGATTTGGGAAATTACATAAGAAAGTTTGAGTGAGTTATGGAGAAACAGTAGAAAACAGAAAGAATCTCTCTAAAAGGTTCAGGATGTTGTACAGAACAGATCTTTAATAAGTGATAAATGATGGACTGAAGCCTGGGAAGTGTTCTTTGAGTCTGAGTTGGCCAACATCCACTTTTTGTCTTTGTCCCTTGGATGCTATTTCTTCCCAGGAGCATAATGTTTGGTTTGAGATAGTTGATTTCCAATGAAGTCAGTATCTAAGAAGATGAAGCCAATTTGCAGGAGGATTTTGTCCTTGGCAAAGTGTATTTTTGGTAACTGCCATCTCACTAAAGGCAAGTTAGCAATGTGAGGGTTTATGTTGACTGTCAATAACGATGCCTTTTTCTTGCAACTAGAATTAGTGAAAGGACTCTCCTCAAATCATATCCATGAGAGCAAATCCTCTGGCCACATCCTTTTTTGATTACTATAATTACCTCCCCCCTCCCCGAAATGATGATTTTGTGTGGTACTGAGCAAAATCAATGACCAATCTAAGATTTCAAGTCTCCCAGATCTAGTTTGGGAAGTTTAAAGCTACTAATTTTACTAGTTATTTTTGTTAAGTCTCCATAGCAAGACAGTCTAAGTTCCAAAAGTTCCATTTTACATAGCTCACTGAATTAATTTGGAATTTGGCAATCACGCTAAATGAACAAGATACTTTTTAATGGCTTTTAGGCCAATCCAGTAGTATGGAGAAGTGCTCTTCAGAGTCTTAAAGTGGAGCTGGATATGAACCTCCATTTCTTCCAGTTCATTATGCTTTCCAAAGTGTAAACCAGGGGATACTGGAGGTCCTTTGAGGATACCCCAGAGCATTTGTATTAATTTGAAGCAGACTCTGGAAAGCAACCTTAGAACGACCTGAGAAGCCGAAGCTTATAGGTATATTGCTATGTAATTGGTACCCAATTAAATACGTTATTAGCTACTTTAGACAGGTTGTATTTTCTCGCAAATGTTCAATTACATTATCTGTTAGGAAATGTTTCAGAATCTCCCTTTGCTTCTTTCCCTTAGCTGTGAACCAATGGTGTCAACCATCTTATTATCAGATACTCCATCATATTTATGTCCCACCTTCCAAACTCTCTCTAGCACTTTCTCAACTAACTCTTTTCATATTTGCTAAGTCAACCAACCCTATTTGATGCAAAGTTATCAATGAAGCTCATGCCCAGTGCACAAAATGAGCCTGGATTGTTTTGATAGACATAGCAAATATTTTGACAGCTTGAGAACATTGAGAGAAAAGAAATCAGCAAATGATGACAGCTTCTCCCCATGAATGAACAGCTGTCTGGCAGTTTGGTTCAGATGCTAAGAATACAAAGCATTGGAAACCAGGTTCTCTTTCTTGGGTTAACATTCCAAAATGGAAGAGAGCATGTGAACACTACTCACTTGTTGTCTTTGCATTCAAATTCTTCCACAGTCTGGTTCTAATTTTTCTTTCTAACTTTCAATCAATCAACCAACACATTTTTATTACATATTTTCTTTCTGAAATTAGGATAAGAAGAAAAAATGGAAAACTATAAAGGGACTTAGAATTCATTGAATCCAACTTCTTCATTTTATAGATGAAGAAATTGAGGCACAGAAATGTTCAGGGACTTATCTGGCTTCATATGGCTCTATCTTGTCCAGACATAGTTAATTATCTAAGGAACCATTTGAACCCAGGACTTCTTTCCTTCAAATCCATTGCTATCTTCTCTCTACTCTTCTGACTATGTCTTTTATTAATGCTTTTGTTTTCTAGCTTTCCAGCTTTACCCCCAACCCTCCTCTCCTATAGCAAAGAATTAATGACACCAAACAAATTGATCTATCAATCATATCTGACAGTTGTGGGTAGCATTTCATGTCCATGGTCCACTTTCCTGTTGTGAGCAAGGAAATTTATTTCATGATCAGTAATTTGTAATAAAGATTGATTGCACTAATCTGAATTCTGCTATATTTTTATATTGTTTTCTTTTATAAGCCTGTGGTCATATGTGCTTTTTCTCCTGGCTGGGTCAACTTTGCTCTCCATCACTTTATGCATATCTTTCCAAGTTTCTCTGAAACCTTCATATTATGGCACGAAAAAATATTCTATTACATTCATCTTTATTTATTTAGCCTTTCCCTGGTCAGTGGACATCCACTTTGTTTCCCATTTGTTGCTATAAAAAGTAGCATATTGGCAATTTTGGCATCCGTGGGATCTCACTTTTCTAACCTTATTTTCAAAGTGTTGAATCAGAGGACCATGAGTGACAGGGAAAGAAAATAATGTTTGACCCATAAATAACCTCTCTGCAGAGAAGAGTTTAATGACAGTGTTTTGGAAAACAAATGGTGATTTACAGGTGTGTTTTAAACAAAAAGAAATCTATCCGTTCTGAACTGATTCCATAGACAAAGAGCTGAATGATCTGGAGGCTATTCTGAAGCCAGTCGTATAAATGAGGCCCCTGAGCCAATGATGTTGCTAAGCCCAGTATGGATATGGAGAGCAAGATGCTGTTCAGATGCAGCCTGGCCATCTGTCATAAGCTTTAGACCCCTAGACCACAGGTGCAGTTTGTCGTAAAAGGAAAAATTGTACTCAGAGGCCGTTCTTTAATACGGAGAGCTAAAAACAAGAATCGTTGGTCCAGACACAACAAAAATTCTCTTTGAACAGTCAGATGTTAGTGGCTGATTCTGACCCCGTGGGGTCCTGACTTTTTCTTGCCGCCTCAGTTTAGGAATGGAAAGAGAGATGCCCGGAATTAGATGAAGTTCCATTTTCTGAAGCACAAGTGTCAATATTAGTCATTGACAATGGAAACTGTGCCATTAAACCATGTAGGAAATGTTGAATGTATATTTACAGATGAAATATATTTCAATATGGCGTATTAGTTAAGACAGCATTTGGTGGTAGGGGAGCAGTGATTAGGAAATAGTGTGAAGCAAAAGATCGAGCTCTGGACTTGGGGACAAGAAAAACTGAGTTTGAATCTCACCTTAGACACTTACTACTATGTGGTCTTGAAGGAGGCATTTGTTTCTGTCTACTTCAGTTTCTTCTTCTGTGAAATGGGTCGATGCTGTTTTTAATTCAATGATCTCCAAGGTTCCTCCCAACTCTGCATTTATGATTTTATGTTACTGACAGAGTAATGGAGCCCAGTGTGTCTGCACACATATAAGTTATTATACACTGATATATGTATATATAAATTATATATAAAGTTATGTATAACTTTTAATATGTAATTTATATGCATATAAATTATATATATGTGTATATAGATGTGTATTATATAAAATATATATGCATAAATTTAAAATAATTTATATTTTATGAATTATATACAACACACACATATGTATGTAAATATACATTATACACATACGTGTATATGTATGTATGTATATATATATTTATAAACACACATATCTATGCATATTCACACATATACTGATATTGTTGTTGATTATAGCATGGGAATACTGTCTGCCATGTGTTTTTCTTAGCAAAGATACTAGAATGATTTGCCATTTCCTTCTCCAATAGATTGAGACAAACAAAATCATACAGCTAATAAGTGTCTGAAGCTGGATTCCCCAGTGCTCTATCCTCTGAGCCACCCTGCTGCCACATACATACATATCCATATGTATATGTATAGATTCATAATTTGCATATGTGGCTTTCCATCTATATTTTTATATACACATGTATGTAAAGATTTTATTTGAGAATTATGCACTTTGTCTTATGACTATGAATGCAGGGGAAATGCCAAGCCCTTTCTCATTCTCTCTTTTTTTGTGTGTATTGGGGTTAAGTGACTTGCCCAGGTTTACACAGCCAGGAAGTATTAAGTGTTTGAGGCCAAATTTGAACTCAGGTCCTCCTGACTTCAGGGTCAGTGCTCTATCCACTGTGCTATCTAGCTGCTCCCCCCACTCCCATCATTCTTAAAGAACACTTGATCTTCTTTACTCTAGTTCTGATTCTCTCCATCTAAAACATGTAGAGTGTGATGACACCTTATTTCTAAACTCATAGTCCACCAAAACCCCATCTCCACCATGATTTCATTGTTTGTCACTGAGTTCTAGTCAAATGGTTAGCAAAATGGAGTCAACAAACCTAGCCATATGAGGTGCTTTCTTCTGGAAACTAATCAATAAAAGCAATTAACAGTATGTAATATAACAATAGCCCCTCTAGATATGGGCCATTTCCAGAGTCTTCACAGTTTTAGCAAATTGAAAGTCCATTTTGTTTATTCTCTACAGCCTCCCCGCCTATGAGCAGGCAAAGGGATGCAGAGGATCCAACTAAGCTCATAACTGATATCTCACTCATACAGCAAAATCGCTCGTTTGTTGAAGATCAAAGACTTGTAGACATGAAAGCTTTCATGGAATCTGATGCCAATTGTTACTCATGACAAGTGATCTTTTTCCATCCTATCACTGGATGGGATTTTTTGATGGTTTTATGATATTAGTTGATTTTTAATCTTGAGCAAGGATGTAGGCGATAGCTGATGATTCTTCTCACTTCTATTTCCATCTTGCTTCCTCTCTCTCCGCCTGCTTCTGACCTTGAATCTTTTGAGTCAAGCTACCTAGAGGCTGTCATTTCCCCTCTCAATCTGTAAGTTCTTGACCTTCTCCCCTATATTAAATTACTTCTGTGACTTCTCTTTTCCAGCTGAGAACTCAAGCTTAGGCACTTTCAGCAATGGGGAGAAAAAAATGAAAGGTGTTACATCAGGTATAGTTAGTTGAAGCATCTTCCAACTCTGAGATTTTCTGTGATCCCATGATTCTGGATTTCCAGTGAACCAACTGGAGGGATTGAATCCTTAGAGATGAACCAAATTAAGCTATCTGAGGTTTTTTTCCCCTGTCTTTTCAAATAATTGAATCAAAAAAAGACATATGTAAGCATGAGCATGGAGAGCAGAGCAGGGTGAGAAAACTTTCATTATTCATACAATTTCTAAATGGTGGCTTGCCTGACTCTATTCTTTAGTACTCAGATTGCTTAGGGAAATTAGATAGTCTCTTGAAATTCAGATCATTTAGCTTTCCAACATATTTTACATTTTATTAAGAATCCCAAAGTGTGGCTCCTTCGGGAGTAACGGATCTCTGTGCATTATGTATTTCATAGCCGAAGTGAGAGAAAGAAATTGTGGCTGGAAAGAAATGGACCTTTTAGAAAGCTGCCTTTGAGAGATGGTGCAAGATGGTGCATCCTGAATCTTGTTAGCTCCCAGTAACACTCATACTCTCTGTCAGCTTTTCTTTCTTTGTGGCCTCTTCATATGTGACAATGACAATATTCTTAAAGAACTGATAAGCTTGAAAAAACATTTTCCCTGGTTAATTTTTATGTTGAAAGACAGAAATAAAGAGACGGCTAACAAGACAATTATCTTGTACTGAACTCAGGAAAGAGTAGATGTGATCACAGCTTCTTGTCAGTTGACCAACTAAAGATTTGACAGGTGAAGTTGTTCAACTTTGTGCTGTGAAAAGTTCCTTAAAATCATCCCAACATTACAGTGTCTACAGATGGTATTTAATTTTCTTTCTATAGGAATGGTCAAATACAACCCCTTTTTGAATATCACTCTTTAGGTCACAGAATTTGTTCAACTAGCATGGAAGAGATTATATTTTCCTTTGGTTCAAACAATCCCATTTGATTCAGGGCCATACATATTTATTGAGTATTTACTCTGTCCAAGAAAGTATTCTTGACACAGGTGATACAAAGACAGAAATGAAACCATCCCTGCCTTCAAGGTGTTTCCATTTTACTGGAGAGACCCATTAGAATGTAAACAGAACTCAAAGAGAATGAAACTTCAGTGTCAAAATTGATGATCAATGAAAATGGAATTTATGAAACCATATATGAAATAGAAGATCATCCTGCTAAAATTCAAAAGGGCATAAATGATCTAGATGATACTGAGAATAAATAGAAAGAATTTAAGAGACTAAATTTCAGGTCAAATGTATTTCATAAACTCTCAGAATTGGAATCCTGGTGTTAGAACTTCAAGGAAGCTTAGAGATTAGCTATTCATTTTACAGATAGCCCTGAATCTGATCATAGAAACAGAACCCTAACATCTATAAAGGAATTTATTCAGAGGCCATTTGCACCAACCCTTCCACTTTATAGATAAATAAAACGAGATCTACAGAGATTAAATAAACTTGACAAAGGTCAGGACTCAGATTTGAAACTTGGTCCCTGGGTAGCTAAGTGGCACAGTGGATAAAGCACCAGATCTGGAATCAAGAAGATGTGAATTTGAGTCCAGCCTCAACATTTACTAGCTGTGTGATCCGGGGAAAGTTCCTTAACCCAGTTTGTCTTAGTTTTCTCATCTGTCAAATGAGCTGGAGAAGGAAATGGCAAACCACTCTAATGTCTTTCTCAAGAAAACCCCAAATAAAGTCATAAAAGGTCAGAAGCTATTGAAGGATTAAACAACTTTTAACTCAATATGATGTTTTTCTGCACATCATACTGAATCAAAATGTCCTGGGTGTTCCTGGATAATTTTTGTTTGTTTGTTTTTTTTTTTTTTTTTTTTTTTATGATTTCCTTGTTCCTAAAATGAAGCAATAACAGCTGTTTTATTTCACTCATGGGATCAAGGTGATGAATGACCCTGAAAGAAGGAAGGTAGGAGAATCAAGACCACAAGGTAGGTAGTAATAGCAGCCCGGTATCTAGAAGGCCTTTCTTAGCTATACCTGCCTCTCAATAAAAAATCAATGCTTTAGGAAGCATTAGGAACCTACTTAGGAAGTAGGAGTTTCCAGGTTGGTTTCCAGGTTGGTTGATGAAAATGAACCTAGAATGACCTTTTTTTCTATGTATTTTACCTGTAGAAATCTCTTTTCTTCTTTCAAGGTCTTTTATCTTCCTTCACAAAATCTTCCTTTATTCCCTCAAGCCACAAGGGGACTCTTCCTCTTGTGATCTTCAACTGAATTTTATTCAAATATCTCCTATTTAGTTATATTCAACAATTTGTTTTTCAAGCAATTTGTTTTCAAAGTAATTTTTATTATACTTTTAATTTTATTTTTCAATAGTATTTTATTTTTCCAAATAAGTGTAAAGATAGTTTTCAATATTCATTTTTGCCAAACTATGAGTTCCAAATTTTTCTTCTTCCCTTCTCTCCCTCCCCAAGGCAGCAAGCAATCTAATATAGATTGAACATGTAAAATCCTTTTCCCCCCATATTTGTCAAGTTGTGCAAGAAAAATCAGACTAACAGGGGAAAAAAATCATGAGAAAGAAAAAACAACCACCACCACCAAACACAATGGTTTGCTTTGATCCACAATCTGTTTGCATAATTCTGTCTCTGGATGTGATTGTCATTTTCCATCCCAAGTCTATTGAAATTGCCTTTAATCACTTCATTGTTGAGAAGAGTCAAGTCTATCATATTTGATCTTATTGTTACTGTGTACAATGTTCTTTTGGTTCTGCTCACTTCACTCAGCATCAGTTCATATTTTTTGACCATTTATCAAGTAAGGATTACCTTGTATTATAAATATAAGTTAATCCTCTATATATTTTAGAAATGAGGCCTTTGCCAGTGCCTATGGTGTATTGCATATTTCTTTTATTAAACATTTCGCAATTACATTTTAATCTGGTTTGAGTTTTGCTGGTCTGCAGTTTGATACTCCAGTGACCTAACCACATAAGCTGGTATAGCCAAAAATGGGTTATACTAGAATCATGGGCATTAAATTTTTGTTAAACTCAGTTAAGCAATGATACAAAATGAATGAAGATGAGCTGGGTGGAGGAAGAGTGTTTGGTGTACAAACACTCAACAATTGTTAACTTTTCATGTTTACAGCAATCCTGGGAGGTAGATGTGATTACTATCAAAATTTTAAGGAAACTGAGGTAGAAATTTACATAGCTAGTAAATGGTGAAACCAGGTTTGAATATATCATTTAGTTGCTTCTCTCAAGGTTGAGCAGTCCAGGTTGCTAATGTATGGGCATTTCTGAGGGTAGAGTCGAGTTTGGGCCCCTACACACTGAGTTGATGCTCTCTCTCCTTCTTTTCCTTTTGAATTTCAATCTATCCCTTCCCTTCTCTTTTCTTCTTGGCAGTTCGATGTAGAATTTCACACCTTGGGAGGTTACTTTAGCTAAAGGATGATCAGTTGGATCCTAAAGAAGGAGGGTTTTTCTTTGTCAGAAGTATAAAGATGCTCAGCCAATGGCCTTGCCTCTTTATTGAAGTCCTTGTTGCCTATTTGCTGAGTTGACTCAGTAGGGAGTACATAGAAGCACAGACTTGGAGCTCTAAGGAACCTGAGAGTCCATTCTCCTTTTTTACAAATGGAAAAACTAAGGCACACATAGGTTAAAAGACTTAACCCAGAGTCACACTGTCTGAGGAGGATGGGGTATGAACACAAGTCTCTCTGGGTCGAATAGCAGTGCCATTTCTATTACACCAAGAGTAGTATTTTAACTTTCATTTTAAAGTGTGTTCTTTTCATTCTTAAGCACTGTAGTGATTTTAATTGAATTTTATGGTCCATAAGTATTCATTAAATTTGAAAATTTAAACCTGTTGGCCTGAGCCTAATTTAGGTTTGGCCCATGAGGTTGGGACAATCTCACCTCTTTTATCCAAATTTCATCATTTTTAACATAAAGAATGAAATGATCTCTAAATTTCATTTTCAGCTCTGAGTCCTGGGACTGATAATGTTTCAAGCACTGAGTTAATATCTCTTCCACCAAGAATCAATCTGTTGGCAAATTCAATATCAGAGATGAAATCTAAACCAGTTCTTAAAACTGTCATAGGATCATATACTTAGAACTGAAGGGAATCTCTCAGATCACCTAGTTCAGTTCCCTCAACTTACAACTGAGTCTCAGAAAAATGAAATGATCTTTCTAAATTCACATAGGTAGCAAGTGATGTTGCTGTAATTAAAAACCAACTCCCCAGTCTCAAAGCCAACATGTATTCTGGGGCACTATGCTGCCTGCAACCTAATTTATAACAGAGCAAAGCAACAACTTAATAAGAAACCATGTTGGATATTGTCAGAGTAGAAAAAGGTTCCAGGCTTAAAATCAGAGGACCTGTATTTGGATCTCAGACCTGCCACCAGTGCTTTTGTGACCAAAGGCAAGATGTTTCACTTCTGACTTTTCTATTCAGGGACACTAACCACCTGGCCATTCCAGGAAAAAAATGTTCCATCTCTTAGCTCTGGGCATTTTCTCTGGCCATCTCTCAAGGCAAGAATATTCTCCCATCTCAGTCCGGGCTACTGCTTTCCTGACTTCCTTTAAGTCTCAACTAAAGTCCCACCTTCTACCGGAAGCCTTCCCCAGCCCTTCTTAAGTCTAGTGCCTTCTCTCTGTTACTTATCTCCTATCTATTCTGTCTATAGCTTGTTTGTACATAATTGTTTGCATGCAATAAAAAATCCAAGTTTTCCATGCAGAAAATATGAGCCCAAATAGAAGGAAGGAAAGGTATTTTTCCATACTTTCCTTTCCTCCTAGTCAGTTGTTCTTAAGTCCTCTATCCAGAGCACCTCACTGAGTTGACTTACTTGGCCACATGTGCTGTTGGCTCTCTAGACCTTGATACATTCTGTGAAGCCACGGACCCTAGGATTCAACCAGCATGACATTTTTAGGAAGAAGAAGGAGGAGGAGGAAAATGTCCCTAATTATAGAATCAGACTGAAAGTCACCGAGTCTGGGTTCTTAATTTTATGTCGAAGAAAAATGAGGCAAGAGAGAAATTATTTGCCGAGGACATACAGGTGGTACTTGTGAACTAAGAAGTTTATAGGCTCTTAACGCTAACTTCCCCCATTGCCTTACAGATTGCTATCAGGTGCCATGTTAACCGGTGTGACTCAATCAGGGATTTTAATGGATGCTAAATTTATTTAATAATATAAGAACTTATTTTGCTAGAACATATGGATTCCTGAGTATGTAGCCCACTACTAGAAGCCCTTCTTGTCTATTTTCCACCTATCTTTTTATCCTCTCTTCTATAAAACTGGCTTGTACTTTCATTTATTCCTTTTAGGACTTTCAAGGGATTAGTTTGCTAATCTTTGATAAATTAAGGTGTTAATTTTAATTCTGATAAATTAATGTTTTAATCCAGTCAGGCATTTAAAAACATAAACAAAAGGGATTCTAAATTACGTTAGGGCTTTAGAGCTGGGAGATGCTCAGCACTCCAATTACCTCATTTTCCAAATGGGAAACTGAGATGCCTCTCCAAGTTCAACAACAAAGGTTAGTAACTGGAAAAGGAATGTGAGTCCTGTGACTCCAAATTCAGTGCTTTTTCTACTGTACCAAATGACTGTATTTCTAACATTGAAAATTTCTGATACTGTGAGGGAAATAATTAGGTTAGCAGTTCCCTGTGATGCTCTAATATAACCACCTCTGTCTATATGGAACATTGGCCTGTCCTTGCCACTGACCCCCCAAAATACCATTGGGGGCATTACAATTTGGAAGGTACTTCTCAGGATCAGACGGGCTCCTAATGAGAGCTCTTCATTTGAAAAAAGATGGATTTTTCGGCTAATAACAGGAGGCACTAAATAAATGTTGAACTCAAGTGAATTGAAGGTAAGCAGCTCCAGCAGCCCACGACCCCTGGTGATAGAGCTCCTGTGCCTAATCAAAGAAAACACAGTCGGTGCAGAGGATGAAAAAAAAATAAAAGGAAATATGAGCTGGGCCATTACTTGTTTTCTTCCTTTCCAAAGGCTTTGTCAGGGATGTTTGTCTGGAGGAAAACAGGTAAAGTTTGATCTCTAACTCCATTATACAGTCCAGGTCACCTTTGGGCAACTTTTGTCAGTGATTCATTTTTGAGCAAGGGTAACAGATGGATGAGTGAGAATCTCCTCCCCACTTCCTGGGGAGAACCAAAATGGTGACAGGAAATCACTGCTGGTCTACAGGGTCCTCCACCCCCTCCCCTCTATCCCCTCCCCATCTTCAGACACACAGCTCTCTTGGTTGAGATAATACTGTCAAATACCACTGAGTATAATCTAACTGGAAAAGTCAGCTGGTGCCTTCCTTTCTTATCTGAGGTTACAATTCTCGGATGAGGCTAGCATTAGAATGTAATCACTGGGATCCAGTGCTAAAATGGTTATAGAATAGAATGAACAAATTACTCTGTCTGCCATCTCTCTCCCTGTCTCTTTCTATGGCCCTCTCTATCTCCATCTGTCTTTCTGTCTCTGTGTATGTCTCTCTGACACCCACTCTTTGTCTGTCTCTTTGTCTCCGTTTCTCTTTGTTTCTGTCTCTCTGTCTCTCTTTCCCTCTATGTGCAGACTTTCTCTGTGTCTCTGGTCCTTTTGGTGTCTCTATGTCTTTGTGCCCCTGTCTCTGTGTTTCTCTGTCTCTCTATCTCTGTCTCTGTCTGTCTTTGTCCCTCTTTGTCTCTGTCTCTCTGTATCTTTTTGTGTCTGTCTCTATCTCTGTCTCTGTCTCTCTGTATATCTCTGTCTCTGTCTTTGTCTCTCTGTGTCTTTCTTTTTCTGTCTCTCTGTCTGTCTCTCTCTGTGTGTGTGTCTGTCTGTCTGTCTCTCTCTCTCACACACACATTCACACAATTTACCTCTGACTCCATCTCTCTCTCTCATACTCTGTCTCACAATTTGTCTCTGTCTCTCCTCAGACTCTCTTTCTCTCTGCATCTGTCTCTGTCTTTTCTCTCTCTCTATCTCTGCCTCTCCCCGCAGAATTATGCTTACTTTGATATTTAACAAGAGAGAATATAAATTTCCTGACAGGAAAACTGATGGGGTTGGAGGCCAGAAATTTTAGGAAGAAGCCTGAATTAATTATAGTGACCAGATTCCCATCCAGTAACTTGCAGCTCAGAGAAAGCTTAAAAATTTATAAAGATATTGTCTCCTGGGTTCAGAGGACTTGCTAAATTCTGCCATGAGTAATAACACTACATTTGGACTCTCATTCTTATACCAATAATTTTGTCACCAGCCTTTTAGAACATTTGACAGGATTTAAATACTTCAGTCTATAACCAGTATTTTTTTAATATATTTTGATTTTACACACATGATAATAGAAAAATATAAAGAATTAAGTTAGAGATGATGCGGAGGTAGATATGTAGATATATTAATAGACTGATTGGTAGGTAGATAGTTGATAGATGGAAGGAGAGACAGAGACAGAGACAGAGAGAGAAAGAGAGAGAGAGACAGAGACAGAGAGAGAGAAAGAGAGAGGTTGTTAGCTAAACATTGTGGAAAGAGTACTAGGAACTATTTAAAACACTTAACCAACAGTATTTCAGAAAATGCACGATAATCGTCTCCTGCCCTTATTATTATATAACATGACATGACAGAGAGTGACAATGAAGAACCAATGATGAATTTGTTGTGGAAAGATGACATCCTAATGTACTCTTGGTGAAGCTGCAGAAAGCAGTTTGGAATTGTTCTAAGAAAGTGATTAAAATGCCTACATCTTTTGATTCAGAGAATCCACTGCTAAGAATATAACCCAAGAATGTTTTTGTACCTTTGCTTATTTTGTTTTTGTTTTTTTTATGTTTTCATGTACACTCAAAAATACTTATGGGCAGCAAGGTGGCCATAGTGCATCTTCTATGCACCTGGGCTTAGAGTCAGTAAAATTCATCTTCTTGAGTTCAAATCTAGTCTCAGATAATTATTAGCTATGTGATCCTGGGAAAGTCACTTAACAATGTTTGACTCAATTTCCTCATCTGTAAAATGATCTACAGAAGGAAAATAACAGGCTAGTCCAGCGTCTTTGCTAAGAAAACCCCAAATGAGATCACAAAGAGTTAGATATGACTGAAAACCAATGGAACAACTTTTTTTCTTGGTAATAAACAATTAGAAACAAAGTAGATGTCCTCATATGGGTTTGGGGAATGGTTAAATGAGACATGGCTATGGAATATAACAGTGCTGTATGAAACAATGATTAAAATGATGACTACCGGGAAGCTTGACAGATCTTATGTGAGCTGATGACGATTCAGGTAAAAAGAGTGAAACAACTTACCCCATAATGACTACAAGGATATAAATGGAGCAAAAATGTCAAAACTGAATATTGTGAAATTATAATGACTGAGCTGAGATGTGAGATGTGAGATGTGAGAAAGTAATCTCCCATTTTGTTTACCAAAACTGGGTACTTTGCATGGTGGAATATAGTATAGAGATGTATTAGTTTGGCCAAACTGTTTTATTTTTTTTTTTCTTTGTTATAAGGGATGGCTCTCGGGGAATGAGGTGGTAAAGGAATATGTTGGGAAATGTAGGTGATATAAAAACAAAAGGTATCAATAATTTAAAAAATAAAGAGAAAAGCATAGTTATAGCATTACAGAGACATTGAATGTACTTATTAATCACTTATTTTAATGAAAAGCAGTATAATAAATATTGGGGATTTAGAACTAATAAAAATAGTTACTGCTCACAAGAAGCTTACACAGAGATATAGATACACCAAGAGAGACACAGAGAGATAGAAATAAAGAGAAACAAAGAATCACACAGACGGTGTGTGTGTGTATGTGTGTGTGTGTGTGTGTGTGTGTGTGTATGAGAGAGAGAGAGAGAGAGAGAGAGAGAGACACACACACACACAGACAGAGAGAGAAACAGAGAGAGAGAGACAGAGAGAGAGAGCAAAAGACACAGAGACAGAAAGAGAGACAGAAAGGGCTACAGACAGAGACAGAGAGCAAAAGACACAGACACAAAAAGAGAGAGACAGAGAGGGCCACAGACAGAGACAGAGAGAAAGAGACAGAGGTGGCAGACAGACTAATTTATTCATTCTATTCTATAATCATTTTAGCAGTGGATCCCAGTGATTACATTTTAATGCTAAGAATTATAATCTCATATAAGAAAGAAAGCTTATGGCATGCATATAACACTTTGTAGGCAAATGAAACTAAAAGATACAAATCTTTGTAAAAAAAAAAGTTATTTCAAGATGGAGAGACAATTAACAACTACTAAGAGATAAGTAGGATATTTGATATTTTTAAAAATTACTCCATCATTGTAAGGGAGCACGTGAGTAGTATATAACAAATTCCATACAGAGAACTATAAGGCAGGTACCTATATTGGTCACCAAACCTGCCTTCTGATTTGCTTGGTAAATCTCCAACCATTGAGGTTGCAAGTTAATTGAAAACTAACACCAATAGAGACCCCTTGGTGTGGAAAGTTGTCAAGTCAGTTGGCATTGATTAAGCACCTGGTATGTACAGGCAATGTATTACGTGCTTTGGATAAAAGACAAAAAAAGTCCCTATCCTCAAGAGGATCACAATCTAATGGAGAAGGGGAAGGAGGTTAGCATTTATATAGTGCCTACTACATGCCAGGCCCTATGCAAAGCATTTTACAAATATTTTGTTTGATCCTCATAACAATTCTGGGAGAGAAGAGCCATTATATTACCACCTTTGTAATTGAGACAACTGAAGCAACACAGTGACTGCTAAGGTCACAATGCTAGCAAGTGTCTGAAGCCAGATTTGAACTGGTCTACCTGATTCCAGATCCGATGCTTAATACACTATGACTCAGTTCCAGATTTGAATTCATTTTGATTTCCAGATTCAGTGCTTGATACACTATGACTTAATTGCCTAATGGGAGAGAGAACATGCAAACCACTGTCCAAACAAGATCTATAGAGTTCAAAGTGGAAAGAATCACAGAAGAGAGGCTCTAATTTTAAGGAGATAGGGGAAAGCCTTCTTGCAGAATTTTGGCTGAGACTTGAAGGAAGCCAGGAAGATGGGAGGGAGAGACAAGCAGGGAGCAGATAACAAAGATGGGAGACAGTCAGTGAAAGTATATGGCATCAGGAAATGTGTTGTCTTTTCTGAGGAACAGCAAGGAAGCCAGTGCCCCTGAATCAGAGACCAGAGAGAGGAGTTAGGGGTAAGAAGTTTGGAGATGCAGAAAGGGATCAGGTGAAAAGGGGTGTGAAAGCCAAACAGCAGGGTTTGATTCTGCCAGTGATAGGGATCCACTAGAGTTTATTGACTAGGAGATGACATGGGTAGGCCTGTGCTTTTGGAAGACTCAATTCACAAAGAAGGAGCTTAATAAATATTTAATGAGTTAATGGAATGATGAGCTCAATTAAAAAAAAAACATGTATTAAGTACTTAGTTAAGCACAGTGCTAAAGTGCAAATCAGACAGTTTCTGCCCTCAAGTAACTTAAAATCTAATGGGAGAAGGGAGAGAAGCTGGGTGGGATGTGAAAAAAAATGTCCAGTGACAAAAAACTGGAAATTGAATGGATGCACATCAGTTGGAAAATGGTTGAATAAATTATGGTATATAGAATATTATTGTTCTATAAGAAATGATCAGCAGGATGATTTCAGAGAGGGCTGGAGAGACTTACATGAACTGATGCTGAGTGAAGTGAGCAGAACCAGGAGAATATTGTATACAGCAACAACAAGATAACACGATGATCAGTTCTGATGGATGTAGTTCTCTTCAACAATGAGGTGATTCAGGCCAGTTCCAATGATCTTGTGATGGAGAGAGCCATCTGTGTCCAGAAAGAGGACTGTGGGAACTGACTGTGGATGCAAACTGAATTTTCACTCTTTTTGTTGTTTTGCTCTTTTTTTTGCTTGCATTTTGTTTTATTTCTCATTTTTTTTCCTTTTTGATCTGATGTTTCTTGTGCAGCATGATAATTGTGAAAATATCTATAGAAGAATTGGGCTTGTTAAACATATATTGGATTACTTACCATCTAGGGGAGGGGTGGGAGGAAGAGAAAGGAAAAAATTTAGAACCCAAGATTTTGTAAGGGTAACCATACGTGTGTGTGTGTGTGTGTGTGTGTGTGTGTGTGTGTATGTGTGTGTGTATTTTTAAATAAAAAGCTTTAATTAAAAAAAAAAAGAAGCTGGGTACGAGTGGGATAGCTGCAGTTGAAATCAGGTGAGATTCAGTTGCAGAGCAGAGCAAGGTCAAGTTTGCTCTCTGAAGGCAGCAGACTTTGGGGGGAATTTGCTATCCCACCTTCCAGTCCTCAAACCAGAAGGCAGGGAGGCAGAGGGCCATCAGTCCTGATCTTTATCTTGCCACTGGACCCAGATGGTTCTGGAGGGGAAAGCGAGACAAGTGATCTTGCCCAGCCCTCCCTCACTTCAATACAATTCACTTGTATGTCATAACATCACCTCCCTGACATCATGGCCCTCTTCAAGAAGGAAGGACAAATAATAGGGAGGCTGGGGGAGTTGGTAGCCAAGCTTGAGTTTGTAGCTTGGAGATGAGATTAGACAAGATGAGCTTTTGAGGCAGGGAAAGCAAAGTAGAAAAAGAAGCAAAGCAAAATTTCTTTGGAAGAAGTTTGAAGCCCCATCTCCTTCCCCCATGCGTGGGCCCACTAGTCTGTTCAATGGAAGATGGCGAATGTGGAGGAGGAAGTTAAACGGATACATCTGTTTTGAAACAATGCATCTAATTTTCAGGCGGCAAGGATGTTCTGACAGGCTAGCAACCAGCTCATCAACATGCTCATTATAAACATACTTAGTGGCCAGGGGAAATTGAGGTAAGAACAACAAAATCAAAATACAAGGAAGAGGCATGTTAATTTGAAATTTAATTACCTGGGTAGGGAAAAGGACTCATTCCAAGAGCAGGTATTTATTCTGCTGTCTCAGAACATTACCCAGGGGTAGACAGAGGCTTTGACAGAAGAAATATTATTTTCTGTTGAGCTGTTTCAAAAAAAAAAACTCAGCAGGTTGTGGGGGAAACGAGACTTTGGGACTCCATTAGGGACTATTTTTCATTTTGAGAAAAAAAAGATACTGGCAGAATTTTAATGAACTGAAAAAGAAAAGAAAGGCATCAGACTTGGAAAAAAGAAGCCCAATATTTCATGGGTTCTATGATTTGTATTTTTTTAATGGCATCATTTCAAAGGGGAAAACTAAACACCATTTGGTTCAACATTTGAGTGGATCACTGCAGATACAGCAGCTTTTCAACTTTCTTGCTTCCTTGTAAAAATCGAGCTAAAATCCTTAGTTAGATTATTGTTCAAGTTGTTAGAGTATAACATTGTTCAGACCTCAAGATGTGGAAGCAATTTTTTCCATTTTACAGACAGGATCACTGAGACCCAGAAAAGTCTCGTTGCCAGACTGTGACAGAGAGGGGCAGATTTTCAGAAGTACTCTAACCAATGTATTCTGCACATTGAGAAATCTTCTCCATTGAATATCCCTGAATATATATATATATATATATATATATATATATATATATATATATATATATAGCCCTTGCCACAGGCAAAGCTTCATTCTGGGAGTTTCAAGATGAATAAATCTAGAGAATAGTGACTGAGGTGATCAAAGAACATCAAATCCAGTCCACTCATCTTATAGCTCAGGAAATAGATTCGGTGAGGTTAAAACAATGATTTGTTCATGGTGAAAAAGGGACTAAGTGGCAGACAGGTAATCTAACTCCAAATCCAGTTCTCCATCCCTGTCTTCAAAGAACTTAAAATTGAATAAAACGTCAAACAGATAGAAACAGACACTTCAAGTGGCAGTTGAGTAGTACAATGAATAGAGCATCCTGGAGTTGGGTGGACTCACCTTCCTGAGTTCAAATCCAGCCTCAGACACTTATTAGTTGTGTGACCCTGTGAAAGTCACTTAACCCTGTTTGCTTCAGTTTCCTCATCTGTCAAATGAGGTAGAGGAGAAAATGGCAAGCCACTCCAGTATTGCCAAGAAAGCTCCAAATAGAGTCCCAAAGAGTTGGACTAAAGCCTTTGACTGGGTGGATTATTACAAAATGTGTGAAGTTCTTAGAGACGGGAATACCAGATCATCTTAATTGTCTTGTCTCCTTAGGAACTTGTATGTGGGCCAAGAATGGAACAGTTGATTGCTTTAAGATTGTAAAGAAGTATGACAAAGCTGGATATGATCAGCTTATTTATTGAATTTATCTGCAGAGGACATTATGTAAAATGCCAGCTTGGCTGAATCTAATCTGGAATTAAGGTTGCCAGGAGAAATACCAACTATCTCAGACAATACCACTCTGGTGGCAGAAAGGGAGGAAGGTTTAAGAAGCCTTTTGATGAGAATAAAAGATAAGAATACAAAAGCTAGCTTGAAGTTTAACATTAAAAAAAGTAAGATCTTGGCAATTAGTCCCACCACTTCCTGGCAAATAGAGAAGAAATGGGAGCAATGTCAGATTTTGTATTCTTGGGCTCAAAGATCACTGCAAATAGTGACTGCAATCCTGAACCTAAAAGCTCCTTGGAAGGAAAGCTTTGGCCAATTTGGACAGCATATTAAAGATAATCACCTTGCTAACAGAACTCCATATAGTCACAGCTATGGTTTTTCCAGTAGCCATGTGTGCCTACATGTGAGAGTTGGATTAAATGGAAAGCTGAGGACTACAGAATTATAATTCTAATTTTGGTGCTAAAGAATTGAGAGTTCCTCGGACAACAGACAAACAACAATCAAATCAGTTAATATTTAAAATAATCAATTCAGGTTGATTGGACTGGACTGGACTGGAAGGTCAAGTAAAGAAATTAAAGCTTAAATACTTTGGCCACACAATGAGAAGATGGGACTCATTGACAAAGACCCTGATGTTGGGAAAAATTGAAGGCAAAAGGAAACGAGGTGACAGAGGATTAGATAGGTAGATAGTGTCATAGAAACAATAAACATGAACTTGGACAGACTTTGGGAGATTGCAGAGAACAGAAGGCTCTTTGTGCTACGGTTAAAGTTAGACACAACTGAATAAAAAACATTTCAAAGGCAGAGTGTGATTAAACATAGGATGTATGAGAAATTCTTGAGAAAAAACATTTTCATTTTAGGGGGATTAACAATGCTTCATGTAGGAAATGATATTTAAGTTGTTCCTTAAAATCAGGGAAGCATCTTAATAGGTTGAGTTGGTCATGGGTGGCAATATGTATGAAGATACAGAGAGTGATGAGCTTAGGATGTGAGTGGAGTTTGGTGAGCAGTCCAGTTTGTTTGGAAGGTGTTGTACATTATGGAGGTCCTAGTCTTCTGTACTTTAAGAATGGTCATCATATATTAGGATGGACATTGATAAGATGGAATGTGTTTGGATACAGTGGATTGGCTAGCTTCTGAGAGTCCTTCTATCATATTCTGTGACCCATAAAAGGGAACTATATTCCTTTCTTTTCCTTTATGAAAAGGGAGGATTCTATTAGGAAAGGGGGAAGTCATGAGGAAATGGTAGTGATTAAAAGATCAATTAAGCATTTTATAAAAAATGGACCCTAGGAAAACAAGATTGAATCAAATTGTGGAAGACCTTGGACATCAGTATGAGATTTGTAAAAATTAGTAATTTCACATTGTCAAAGGGAAATATGTTCATATGTTTTCCTTTATGAAAAGGGAAGGTTCTATTAGGGAAGGAGGAAGTCATGAAGAAATGGTAGTGATGTTTAAAAGATCAATTAAGCATTTTATAAAAAATGGAAATGACACTAGGAAAACAAGATTGAATCAAATTGTGGAAGATCTTGACCATTAGCATAAGATTTCTAAACATTAGTAACTTCACATTGTCAAATTCTCTCTTTCTCTAATGGGAAACCATAGAAAATGTTTGAGGAAAGAATAACATAACATTAGAAGAATGACTTTTGCAACTGCATGAAACATCACTGGAGAGAGAGAAAAGATGGAGGCAGAGAGATCAGTTAGAAGGCCATTGTAATAGCCAGAATGATTAGTTGCTGGAGAGGATGGGCAGGTATACAATCCCTTAGGCTTTTATCTTGGTCAAAGAGAAATCACTTATTTTCTATAGAAAAAGAATGCTTCATTGTCTTCATCCCACCACTTTAACCCTAAATGCACACCATGGATAGGTCAGAACAAAAGAAAAAGAAAACCATCTTTCTTGGGGACTCTTTCTGTGCTTATTTACACTCTTTTATATAAGAAAAGAATGAAATAATCATTTATTAAATATGTACGATGTGTCAGACACTGTGCTAAATGCTTTACAAATTTTATCTTATTTGATCCTCACATCAATATGATGTAGATGACATTTTTATTATTTTAATTTTTTGAGGAAATTGAAGCAGACAGGCCTAGGGCCACACAATTAGGAAGTATCTGAGGCTGTATTTAAACTTAGTTTTTCTTGTCTTCAGGTTCTACACTTTATTCATTGTGCTGCCTAGCTGCCTACATAGGAATAGGTAACTGTTGACTTGATGATGATGATGATGATAACATTTGCATGGTGCTTTAATAATTGCAAAGCACTTTATATATTTTATTTCACTTGATCCTCACAACACTTATATTTTATTCCCTTTACCGTTGAGGAAAATGAGAAAGACCAAGTTTTAAGACTTACCCAGAGTCACACAACCAGTATATGTCTGAAGCAGAACTTGAATGCAGATTTTGCCAACTCCAAGCCCAGCTCTTATTCATTGTACCCCCAGCTGCCTACATCCACCTACTATTACCTCACCGTGGTGAGGGCATGATCCTAGGGTCTCAAAAACTTGGCCAGCAGAACCCAAAAGGTGCTAGGTCCTACATACTTAAAGTCAGGCCTCAAAATAGAGGATGGTAAGTTTGTTGTTTGAGCTCTCATTAGACTTAGGGAGAATCATCTCCAGAGAATCGCTCAATGCTGGGTGATGGATTTATCCAACTAAAGAATCTGGCAAAGACCATCTAGTTGGGCACAGGAGCATTACATTCCACCTCAGTAGAGATAATCCTACAGTGGGGAAATCCTTGAAGTATTGAGCTATTTAACAGCTCAATGACTTTGGTATTTATCCTTGAATGACTTATCACTATCTATGCATTAAAAAAATTATGAAGGCTTTCCATATGTCATCCATACTCCCCTGCCAGGCCAATGAAAAATATTCATCTATTTACTAAATATCATGTCAGATCCCAGAAAAAAAATATATATATACCTCTTTAATCTGCTGAGTTTTGCTTCAACTCTTGTGGTTATGTCGAAGTGAAAGTGTAGCCTTATCTGACAAAGCTGACTGGCTATGGGAGAGCTGTCTAGGAAGGATGTTATTATTGCTGGCACGCTTGGTGAAATACAGGCAGCCGGCAAGACATGATGATAGCAGCAGAAAAATGCTCCATTGACAGGAAGGAACAGTACATAAAATACATTTTTGAAAGGGCCTCAAGGAGAGAGCAGGGGAACAGTAGCTGCCCAAACCCTAAAATAGCAGATCCTTGCAGGGCTTACGTTCCCCCAGCACAGTCTTGGAGAACTTGGGGAAACCATTTCTCCATGGTGTACCAGCAGAATGCATCATGCACATTACATCTTCTGGAACAGTAGAATGAAAGCTCCCTGAGGATAGGCATTAATTTATTTCTCTCCTTGTGTCTCCTTGTGCAGCGTCTGGTATGTACTAGACACATAATAAATATCCATTGAATTAATAAATTCATGTGATTTTTATATATGTATCTAGTATAATTTGTAGGCTCTGCATTTTTAAACTAATGGCAGAAATCTATGTAGATTCTGCATTTTCCTTCTTGCCACTGTGTGGCAGTGCCCAGGGAGTGCTCAGCTCTCCTCCTGCTTCCCATTCCTCTACACTGGATTTTGCAGAAGGCAGATCCAGATGATTTTTATAACAGAGCCCAAGTGCCCTGAGAAGGATATGCAAATACTTTTATATTTTTCTCTTCTTCCCCCCTTCCCCAAGACCAGAAATCCAATATAGGCTATACATGTATAATCATGTTAAACATATTTCCATATTAGTCATATTGTGAAAGAATCAATAAAAGGCAATAACCACAAGAAAGAGAAAGACAAAAATCCAACGAAAAAGTGAAAACTGTATTCTTCAATCTGCATTCTGGCTCCATGGTTCTTTCTTTGGATGTGGATAGCATTTTCTATCATTAATATTTTGGAATGGTCTGGAATCACTATACTGCTGAGAAGAACTAAATCTATCATAGTTGATCATCACACAACGTTGCTGTTGCTGTATACAATGTTCTCCCAGTCCTGCTCACTTCACTCAGCATCAGTTCATGTGTCTTTCCAGGTTTTTTCTGAAATCTACCTATTCATTATTTCTTGTAGGACAAAAATATTTCATTACATTCATATAATACAACTTATTCAATCATTCCCCAATTAATGGGCACCCCATCAATTTCCAATTCTTTGCCATCTCAAAAAGAGCTGCTATAAATATTTTTCTACATGCCGGTCCTTTTCATTTAAAAAAAATGAGATTTCAACTTAAACTCGTTATATTGAAATAAGGATGTATTTTTTTTCTATTGGAATTCACTGAGTACTTGAAATCTATTCACAAGCTTCTTGGGCATTCATGGATTCCTGTCTAAAAAGCCATGGTTTAGTCTGAGGGAAAGTATTGTTCCACAGAGATGGTAAAGCATAGGGAAAGGTGTTTACACTGGGAAATTCTTCCTACCCCAAAGATGAAGGGAGAGGATGGTTTTTCTTATCAATGGGTAAGTTTGCATAATGTCAGAGGTTAACAGGAACTGTATCCCTTTGTATATAAGGAGCAATCCAGAATGGTATCTCCTAGGCTCCTCTAAGAGCTTGGTACAGGAAGATTAAGTATCCTCAGTACAAGATAAAGAGTTCTAAAATATTTTCTGCAGCTACAGGACAGATCCCTGAAGCCAGACTTTTCCTGAGAATTTTTATCATGAGATACCTCTGGCAATGATGGTAAGCAGAGAACTGTATGTAGACTATATTAAGCAGGATAGTGGAAAAACAATATGAAGTGGCGATGACGATGGTTATGAGGGGTGACCATAGGTGCTACTTGCTGGGACTTCAGACAATGACAGTGGGGAAATATGGAATGAGGCAACAGCTCCTGTGATCCCTCACAGGGAGGGTATGACTGTAAGTGACTGATGCTGTACAATTCTCTGGCTGGCAATAGGGAATTTTAGTAAGGAGGTACTTGTAATATTCTCCTCTAAAATATAATGTTCTCTGGGAGCAGGTTTCTTGGGGGGCTTCTGGAGGCAGCCTTCTTTTCAGTTCAGAGTAATCACCTCAAACGCAGCCAGGTATTAAAATCCAAATCCTTTATTGTTTTCTTCCAAGTCTTATCTCCTTCACTTGGGGCTCGGCTAGTTTTTCTTAAAGGCCTTCTGTAGTCTTGGTTCTGAGAGCTTAAGCTGCCTTCTCTGGCTTGTGAATCTCCTCAACTGAATCCTGGCTGAGGTTCCGAGCTTCTGGTGAGCTTGTCCTCTAGTGGGCTTGTCCTTTAGTGGGCTTATCCTCCTGGCCCTGAAAGCTTCTTGCTTATATGCTGTACACTACGTACACACCAATCATTATATCACTAGGAAACCATTATTTGTTATAGGAGTAAATCAATCCTAAACTGGATTTAACCACTGTCTCCTCAATTCCACTTACTTAGCATCTTGTAAGAATCCTAACAGGTACTATTTTTGGTCAGCTCTATTGTGGATTCTGTTGGTTTTCTTCGATCTACCTGTTCATTCTTTGAACCTTGTGAGCCATGTGCTTGCAAGGGGAATTAGTGACAGAAGAGGGAGTCTTGTCAGACACGAAAGTCTCTGGATTATCCAGAAGGAAACAAAGATTCAAGCAATGACAGTGTTTCAAACCATAGCCAAGCTCTTTGTATTATGAAAGACCCTTTGATACAAGGGATCCCACAGTCATATCAATGTCTCAGTAAGCTGTTCATCTTTGCATTAAGATTCCTGTTTTTACTCTTTGTGCTTTATGTATACAGATTTTTGATGCCATGAGTTTGACTCTTGTCTCTAAATACCTAAGGACTGACCTTCTGGGCACTGCTGCCATAAGACTTCTGAGCCTTCTCACAGGGCCTGAAGTGGAAGTTTATTTTATTTATTTTGTCTTATCAATAAATATTTCTGAAACACCTACTTGGAGTCAGACACTGTGCTAAGTGTTTTAGGGATTCAAAGAAAGGCAAAGGAGAGTCTTTTCTTTCTAGGAGCTCACAATATCACATTGTGTCCCCCAGTTGGAGCACAAAGACATCCTGTTTGTTTTTAAATATCCCTCGTCCTGAGCCATCTGCTTTCTTGTTGCTGTTTTTATTGTTGTTTAGTCATGTCCAACTCTCTGTGACTCCATTTGTGGTTTTCTTGGTAGAGATACTGAAGTACTTTGCCATTTCCTCCTTCAGCTTATTTTATAAAGGAGGAAACCGAGACCAATAGGTTTAAGTGACTTGCTCAATTGATCTATTAAATATTTGAGGCTGAATTTGAACTCTGGAACTGTGGATCAGTCAGGGTAACTCCAGGCCTAGTGTTCTATGTGCTATGGCACCACTTAACTGCCCCAGAGATAGCCAACAGTCAATAATTTTTCATCTAATAAATAAGTCTTTTTTTGTGAATATTGCTCTTGGTCTTCTTCAGTGATAATTTTCTTCCAGTTCTGTACTGTGTGGTATCTCACTTAGTGGATAGACATATGACAGCACTTTTCTCCCTCCCCCTCTATTTTCTTTGTAAAGTCACCTTGTTGGATGTTTAAGTCTCCTAGAAAAATCTATATTTTCCTGTCATTTGTTAGATGTCTCTGTGTGTGTTCAGACACAACCTAAGTTAGCAGGAAAGAAGGGAGAGAAATGGGAAAGAGTGTGTCCTGTGTTTCATAGTGGCTCTATTCCCAGTGCTCACTCTGATATGGGAACCGCAAAGCCCTGCATGGGTTTGATGTTTGCTATGCTGGACAAGGCTCAGGATTGTATAGAAGGATGCAAGTGAGTGAGTAAGGGAAAAATGAATCTATTCTTTTCCTGCCAGTTCTATTGTTCATTCTCTCTTCTCTTGTGTGAATTCTCTATTTTCCATTGGAAAATAGTCACAGAACAACTAATCTTTCTACAACACTTTTAGGTTTGTAAGTGCTTTTCATATATTAGCTGATTTTTATCTTCACCATAAACTGGGAGGGAGTTTCTGTTAATATTCCAATTTTCCAATTGAGGATATCAAGGCAGTCAGAGATGAAGACTTCCTTGTTTGTTGTTGCTGTGGTTTGTCTCTCATTCTTGAGAAGGATGTCAAGGAAGTGATTCCATGACATGCAAATGAATTGGATCAAAATGAGGGAGGGCTGGGCAAGATCACCTGCCTCACTCATTCTTCCAGGGCTATCTGAGTCCAGTGGCAACATGTGGATCAAAATAACTGGAGATGGCCCCGGATATAGTGGTAGACTTTGCTCTTTTAAAACTAAAGATCTCAGTTTGACTGAGGTAACTATCCATTCAGTGATTAAGGCTAGGTAAGAAGGAAATAAGACAAAGAATGACCTTTTTTATCTAGTCCAAAAAACAAATAAAAGGAATCAATCTGGAAGGGGAAGACCCTCAGGATTTCTGGCCAAAACAACAATCATTGTTATTTACTTTCACTCTGAGGTGATTTAAGCCAAAAAACAAAGGTCTTCACTGGAGACCTTTTTTGTCCAATTAATGAGAGTCAGTTAGTTAAAGACATAGTCATTAAATAATAAATCTATCCCAGGAACCTCAAGATATTGAGGAAGGAAGGAAAGAAGGAAGGAAGGAAGGAAAGAAAGAAGGAAGGAAGGAAGGAAGGAAGGAAGGAAGGAAGGAAGGAAGGAAGGAAGGAAGGAAGGAAGGAAGAAAGGAAAGAAGGAAAGAAAGGAGGAAGGAAGGAAGGAAGGAAGAAAAGAAGGAAGGAAAGAAGGGAGGAAGGAAAGAAGGAAGGAAGAAAGGAAGGAAGGAAAGAAGAAGGAACCATCAAAGTCCATATTTGAACTCAGATTTTGCTGACTCAGAGAACATCACTCTGTCATCTTTCTGGATATGCAAATTATCTGTGATTGCCTTAAAGCAGGGGAACTCTTGGTGTAGCAATTAAGGGCATCTATGCAGATCTCCACCCATCTATAATTTAGTGGATAATTCCTAGAAATGGTCTGAAACTCCTGGAGATGACATAGTTGCACAATGGGTAGCAGAAATCTAAGAGTATCAGAGATGTTTTGAACACAAAGCTTTCAGTATCTAAGCCCCACACTATATCCACCATCATGTCTCCTTTCTCCGGCCTTGCCTTCAATAAATCATATTTGAATTAGAGTTTAATTAAAGTAAAACATTATATTTATCTATTTAAAAGAATTGGTAATGAATTCTTTGAGACTCCAGGCTTAAAGATATATCATGAAATCAGATTGCAGAAATCCCTGCTATTTCCTAAGAATTAGGTACTACTTAACTTCATGGGGTTGCTTTCAGGCTCAAATAGAATAATGCATGCAAAGTGCTTTGTAAGCACCTTTAAGGGTTATGTAAATGTTAGTTATTATTTTATTATCATTATTAATATTTAAAAGCAAGGCACAGTTTCAAAAGTATCTAGCTTGTATTTAGTTTATATCAGTTGCTACTTTATTGCTGAATTTGCAGAAAATTTATTATTTTAGCACAAGGATGTCTCATAAATCAATATAGATTTTTTAAAAAAATGTTTAATAGCATTGTCTCTAAGTCAAATAAAACCTAGACACTACAGTAATAACATCTGCACTCATATACATTTATGGAGCATTCCACAGTTTGCAAAGCTCTCACATATATCACCTGATTTGACTTTCTCTCTCTTATTTTTTGCTATATCTAATTTATTGATATAAATCCGTACTGGTGAGGAAAATGAGTCTACTAATGTGAATCAGAAATTCTTCTACAATTTATAGACAAGAGAATTGCTTAGAGCACTGATTTGTTCAGTGGCTCACCCACTGTCATAAAACATTATGTTGATGCAGGATTTGAATCCAGATCTTCCAGCTTTCTGTGTATCCACTAGACTATACTGCTTTCCTAATTTACTTAGCTAGACCAAAACAAACAACAAACACCTCAATATTTGAATTGGCCTCGAGTTTTGCAATTTGCTTTATCTAGATTGTCTCATTTGTGTATTACAACAATGCAGTGAGATGGTCACTATTATTTTCTCTATTTTACAGATAAGGAAGGTCAGCAGAGATAATGACTTGCCCAGCATCATAAAGTTATAGAGGATTTAAACTGAAGTCTCTCTGATTCCAAGTCTGGAGTCTTTTCTAAATATACTGCCTCTCGGGGCGAAAAACAACACTATATATATATATATTTTTTTTTTTAATTTATTTTTTTTTTGAGATTCCACTGGGATTGAGACAAAAACCTTAACCTGGCTTCCAGAAGGATGCGCCCCAAGGTTTCAAACATTTCCCAATCAATCCCCATCAGGTAGGATTCTGGGCACATCAGGAGGCAGAATCTGTAACTTGGGCATCCGATCAATTTGGGGTAGATCTCAGGTTCTGGATTCTTCCGCTTTGGGCAGGTTCACCTGCCTGGGAGCCTGATCACTGCCTTCAGCCTCTAGGTTGTGCAATTGCTAAAACAGCCCAGTGAATAAAGAGCCATTACCGGGGTGCTCCAGGGAAGCTGGTGAGGGCACCAAGCAGCACACACAGGCAGGCAATGGCCATGCAGAGATGCAACAGAGCTGCAGAGACCTCTGCTGGCTGGGTCCAGCACCAGAGGCTCCTCAGGGCAGCAGAGTGGGCTGTGCAACTTGCTCTTCCCATCACAAAGGCTGATTGAGAGGAAAGGGCCAAACCTTCCCTCTTGAGTATGGCGGAATTGTTGGCACATTGAATTTTAGGGAAAAAGGTTCCCAGCGGCATTGTCTTTCAGCTGGAGAGTTCTGCCAGGAGAACTCGCCACAGCCAGTGACTGCTTAAAAGTTAAAGCTTCATTCCTTCATAGTCACAGGCCCCCTTTTATTTTTTGGGGGGGATGTTGTTGAATTAATAAACAAATTAATCCAAAATAATTGGTTTTTTTTCTTTTGCAAAAGGATATTTACTTCAAAAATACAATAAAAACAAATGTTCTCCTCATCTTTCCAGGGAATGTTCTTCTCTGGATGTTTCAGGGAGTGTGCTCAAAATTTAGCTCAGTCCTTAGGTAGCATCAAGTTCATGTCTAGATACAGCATGCTGACTGCCAGATGCATTCTTAATTCCATTTTCTCAAATAAATTTATATTTCATAATCAATACCATATATATACATTTGAAATAACAATATCTATCAATATACACACATATACCATATGCCATATATTACATATATATATACACACACAGCTATAGAAATGTATATATATATAATATATATATATATAGAGAGAGAAAGATCTGTGCCATATATTATATATATATATTATATATAAACACAGCTATAGAGAGAGAAATGTATATATATAGATCTATATATATATATATATAGAGAGAGAGAGAGAGAGAGAGAGAGAGAGAGAGAGATCTGTGTATATATAGAGGTGTGTGTGTATATATATATATATATATATAGGGAGATATATATAGATATTTTTGTGTATATAAAGATATATATGCATATGTTTATAGAGATATGTATGTTATGCATAAAGAGATATGTATGTGGATGTATATGTAATATATAGGGAGATATGTATATATACATATATAGATAATTATGTATATATATAGAGAGATATATGTGTGTATGTATATAGAAATATGTATGTATATGTATAAAGAGATATGTTTGTGTATATATGGAGAAATATCTATGTATGTATATGGAGAGATATGTATGTGTATATATAGGGAGATATTTATGTATATATAGATATGTATGTGTATTTATATAGAGATATATACATAGATATATATGTGTATACATAGAGAGAGATATCTGTATATAGAGATATATGTGTATTCGTATAGAAATATTTTTGTGTATCTAGAGATATGTAGGTGTATATATGGAGAGATATGTCTGTGTATATATAGGGAGATATTTATGTATATATAGATATCTATATAGATATGTATGTATATTTATAAAGAGATTTATATATAGATATATAGATAGAGATATATAGATAGAGATATATATCTGTATATAGAGATATATGTGTATGCATATAGAAATATGTATATGTATCTAGAGAGAGAAATGTAGGTGTATATAAGGAGAGATATGTATGTGTATAAATAGAGAAATAGATATGTGCATATATAAGGAGATATTTGTGTGTGTATATATATATATATATATATATATATATATATAGGTATAGATATGTATGTATACATATAGGGAGAGATTTATGTGTGTGTATATATATACATATAGATAGATATACATGTGTATTTATATAAAGATATATATATGTGTATGCATAAAGAAATATGTATGTGTGTATATATATACATATATACACACATACATATTTCTCATATATATACACATACATATTTCATATATATATACACACACACACACGAGAGGCAGTGTGATCTAGTGTAGATAATGCTGAAGTTGTCATTAGGAACACCTGGGCTGAAAATCTGCTTCCAAGCCTTATTAGTTATATAACCCCAGGAAGCTTTCCAAGCCTTAGGTATTTCTTTAAGGCTATAAATTGAGACAGGTTTTATTTAGTGTGAAGAATCTTCACACTGATTAAATAATAATAATACCTAACATTTATGTAGCATGTATTATGTGCTAAGGGTTTGACAATTATTTTCTTCTTTGATCCTCCCAATATCCCTGGGAATAGGTGCTATGAGAATTCTCATTTTACTGATAAGGAAACTGAGGCAAACAGGTTTAAGACTTGGCCAGTCGTATAGCTAGTAAGTGTCTGAGATCAGATTTCAGTTCTTCCTGCCTCCTGGTCCCTTATTTTATATAATGAGTTCTTGACATAATACATAAATATATACGTTGTATTATTTATTCTTGATTTTTTTTTTTTTTTTTTTTTTTTTTTTTTTTTTTTTTTTTTTTTTTTTTTTTTTTTTTTTTTTTTTTTTTTGCTGGCAAAAGATCCTTCCTTATGCCTTGAAACTTCTGGTCTGTGCTGTCTGTGCAACAGTCTGGATTTAGATCTCCAGATTTATTGTATTTCCTGCATGAAACAGATTAAAATCATTGAAAAATCCCAGGATGTAGTCCCATTTCTTTGGGCTATGTAACTTCAGAAGGGAGAACCTTGGTCCCTTAATACAGGCTCCTTCAGTAGGGATCATGAACAAAAGAGTTACTCAGATTGAATGGAACAAAGAAGCAGCTGAAGCTGACTTAGGCCTTTCTGAAAATGCTGACAATTGCAGCTGAATAGCCCCCTGAAAAAGGTTCCTCCCAGTTATGTGCTGAGCCAACCAGAATTGCTAATAGAATGCCCATGCATTCTCCATGATCTCTCCAAGCCACTTCCTTTATATAGCATCATGAGTTTCCTTGGAAGCAACTCCCCATTAGTCAAACAATCTAATGGCATTTGAATAACTACATTATACCCTCCCTACTGTTTGAAAATTTTGCTATCATTAGCGTATAGATTAGGGTCCATTTTGAATATATTGTCCATTCCCTGACTCATAAAAGTCCTTTGGAGTCCCTGGAGAGGCATAAACATTGTCCTACAGCTTGTTTCTCAGTGACATACAGGAAAGATTGTCTAGATACTTAAAATGAAATGATCTTTTAAATCATTTTATGTCATTTCCCACATGTATATGTAAAGATCACAATTATGCCCAATACAAATTCAATAAATAACATTTCACAAAGTTTACCAAGGATTACTACTACTTATCATGCAATAAGTGCTGATCTTATTTCTTGAATGGCCCTTTTCAATCCCAAAATAAACAAAAAGAAAACAACTACAAAAAATTATCCTTCAATCTCAGAACAAAACCTGGTCCATGTGGACCATGTTGAGCTTTTTCCCCCCAAAAAAAGTCCTGTATCCACCTGGTAGTCACCCCCTGACTCTAAGATGAAAAAACAAAGTGTCAACAAGACACTTGAAGTCATAGGGTGAAAGGTGGATTGCATCATTCTTTGTTTCATAACTCAGTGTCCTGACTCCATCTCTTTTTTGGACCCACACTCAAATAGCAGGTTTAATTATTGAGTAATTCATATAAAAAATGAAATTTCCTCTTTCAGAAAACCTATCCCCTTAGTCCAAGCCCAGACTTTCTATGCCTAGAGATTAGGGATCTGAGTTGAAATTGAGTCACCCCCTCACTTTTTGGTGAGAAATCATCTTTTGTGGCTTAAAATTTCACCATGATTTTCTCAGGACACAAAACCATCTGACTGGGATCTGCATAAAATTTCTAAGTATCCCTTTCTATACAAGGTACATCAAAATGTCTAATAGCTCTTTGTACCAAAAGCCTTATAGGTTCAGGGAAATTTCACCTAGATCCTTCCCTAAAGGATCCTCTCAAGTTCCTCAATGGATCTCTATTACTGTAAGAGTAACTTAAATAGAATCATAAACTCACCAAACAGATCAAATTGACTCAGGAAAAAAACCATCAAAACAAGGTCAAATAACCTCTAAAGGTTGGAGAGACTTCCTAGAAAAATGGAGTTAACCATGACCATTTGCTTACTTAGGATTTCCAGTATCACAAACAAACTTTATCCTATGGAGTTGTAGGAGGATAGGATCTCACAATAAAATGAATAATCTAGATCTGTTTAAACCAAGAAAATTATGGACATTTTCCATTTAGGCACTTACATTCCAGTGATGAAACTTCATTTTTCTCATATTAAAGTCAATATCAATTCTTATAAAGGATCCTACAATATGATAAGAAATGGTAATTAAACATTCAACAAATGCAAAACTATTCAATCATTTGAAATAGTACTGACTAGTGAAGGAATCATACATCAGAAACTTGCATGATTTATAATGTTTTAAAATATTTTTATGAATTTTTCTCAAATGCCAGTAACTCAGGCATCCAAAATTGAAAGTCCCAACTGGAGAATATTCCCAGGGGTCTCTGTACTGCTACTAGTTCTTGTTGACACAATTGTCAAACATAGATAGTGCACCATTTGATTAGCTTCTGAAATGACAGTGCAATTTGTTGCTTTAAAAGAATGGGTGCCAACTAGAGTAGAATATATTTTCAAGACATTATTGCTGACTTGAAATGACTGTGGCTTTATGAATATTTGAAAGCAAACATTTGAATCTTGTTCTGATAGTACTAATATAATAAAGTCTGGAGTCACTCTGAAGTTAATAGGAAATTTTTAAAAATTCATCAGTAACCATTGTTTAAATAATTATTTCTAATTATCATTTGATGATTCATTACCTGGTATAAAACGAATTAATCAATTAACATATTTATGCATAAAATTTATAGTCTAGTACTAATCTAATAAATTTTATTTAAACTAGAAACTATAGCTAAAAATCTTGAAAGTAAAATGATTAAAATTGTTTAATTACTGGAACTGATATGGGCAGCATGTGTTTGACAAGCTGCTATTACTGTATGGCACTAATATCCGGTACTATATGGACATTTTTTTCATTCTTCTTTTGGTTTGAGAAAGAGATTAGCTATCATTTCTTGTGAAGCCTTTCTTTTTGATTGACGTTCTTGAAGAATTTTTATTAATTTCAACTGCATTGTAGTCAAGATCAAATAACATTTGGAAAGTACAAAAATTAATCAAATACACCATAAGAGCTTTGGAAATTTAAAGATTGGTATTGAAAACATGGATCTCAAGTCAAAGATTTGATGAAGTCAGATAAGTTTAAAGATATTCCTTTTAAGAAAAATAATGTTCCTCCTAGGAATGTTACTAGAACATTTTCTTCAACCCATGAATTTACATTTTATTGAACAGAAAAAAAATGATAAAAGTATTTTTAATTATTTTGATTTTTTTAGAGCTATCTACTTGGCCTTATGAAAAACCATTTTCACCTTGGATAGCTGGTGAAAAAAGTTGTATGGGTTCAGGGAAATTTTAAAACATGAAATGGATTTGAATGATTTTTTGGATTTTGTGGATAATAATACAAAATCAAGCAATGTTCTAATCCTCATAAAATTAAAAATATATCTAGCATTATTGCAACATGAATGAAACTTTAGTTTAAAAAATTAATTTTGAAAGGATGAGAAATAGTCGTATATCAGATCTAATGAGAATACATTTATTGGAAAAGAATAAGCTGATTGGGATGCAATCTTGCTTGTCAAATCACGATAGAATTGCCATAGTAGGTTGGTTATGGATACAAGGGTTCACAAAAATTAACAGAAGCATTCTGGTGAGAATCAATTGGTGATATGTAATTTATAATTTATTTATTTGTATTTGTTATTTGTAAATTGTATGTGATGTTTTATATCAGTAAAATTTATGGTAAACATATATACATTTATATACATGCATATGTACATACATATGTGCATACATTTTTTTTCTTGGACATCAAAGTTGTTAAACCTTTATCAGTATACCATTGAGTGAAGAGTCCATTTTTATCCTAAACAAACCCTTACGGGTAGAGAGATAAACTGAGTGTAACACTCTCAAGGTCAGATAAATTTCAACACCTCTCTAGTTTCCCAGGGGTAACCCTGAGAGATTGGAAGCCTCTTCTTTAACGTTATTGGATTAAGTCCCAACTGGCTTTGTTTCCCTTTGCCAGGGGCCATTCAGACACTTAAGATCAACTGTTACAAAAGAGTATTTAGTTCAAAAATAAAATTAGAACAAAAACATACAGATATCGGCCACCTTCCAACCCCCAGCATCTTGGGGTTATACTCTCCTCTGTTTCACCAAAATGTCTTGGAGGGTAGGCTCAAAACTTAGCTCTGTTTGGACATAGCATCATTCTCCCCCAGTTCATGTTCAGATTCAGCATGACTATTGGATGACCCCCCTCTCAGCTATGTCTGGGCTGGAATCTGAGTTCAAATCTTATTGCTGTTCCTTACTATGTCACTTAAATTCCAAGCCTCAGTTTTTTCTTCTGTAAAATGAGATGAAGGAGTTGAATCAGGCATCTTTGACTAAGTCCCTGCCAGCTATGGATCTGTAATCCTAAAAAAGTATTGTGCAAATTCCTCAGCCTGGAGGAATTCCCAGTGTCCTTTGCTAGATAAGTACTGTTTGTGTACAGTGGTTTACATGTTACATTCCCCATCAGATTGTGGTCTCCTTAAAAGCAGGGACTGGGTTTTTTGTTTTTATTTTATTTCATTTTCATATTCTTTAGAGCTCAGCAGAATTCCTGGCACAAAGCAGGAGCTTAATAAACGTTTGTTGATTGGTTGACCATGGATTTTGATACTGTAAATTATCAATTTTTTGGTCTGGTTTCAGGCTGGCCTCCTGGTAGTTTAAGTCCAATATTAGAATGAAATAGGTCATCTAGCCATTATCCAACAAGAGGTTTTACTAAACTATAGGGAGTGAAGAAGAATTGAGCAGTGTTTATCACCTTTTGTCATGGAGTAAGGTCAAGCTCAGAAGTCTCAAATAGCCAGCTGGAGTTTTTTCTAACCTTTTATACTCAAGTAACCAAGAAGCCATGTTGGCAAGTGGAGTCTATTCCCTTAGTCAAGGAGAATTTCCAGACTTAATAAGGACAGGAATTAGCCTAATTGGAATAGGCAGCTGGGTGGTGCATTTGACCCAATGCTGGTCTGGAGTCAGGAAGACTCATCTATATAAATTCATGTGCCTCAGCAACTTACCAGCTGTATGACCCTGGCCAAGTCCCTTTAGCCTGTCTGCCTCAGTTCCTCACCTGTCAAATGAGCTGGGGAAGGAAATGGCAAACCACTTCCATATCTGTGTCAAGAAAACCCCAAATGGGGTCAAGAACAGACCAAGATGACTACTCTACAAAACAACGATAAAATACAGGCAGCAAGGGCCTTTGTTCTGGAATATGTGAGTGTTTCTGAGATCAGTGGTACAAAACCTACCACTCAGGAAGCTAAAGAGCTGACAATAAAAGTCACACTTTTGGGAGATTCCATCGACAATTTCCAAACAGGTTCCTTGAATTCAGTCAGAAGTAGCCCTGAATAAATGGAAGAGGAGTCCTTTTCAAGCAAGTGGCAGCAAAGAGTAGTGAACTGAAAACAATTCCTAGGGGATGATTGACAGCAATGGCACCAAAAATTGCCCTCTATGTCAAATATAGTCAAGGTTATGGAGTGGACAGACCTTGAAGGCTGGGCCCTTGTCAAAAACGGTTTGTCTTCACCCTGTACAGGTTGATCTTACCGGGCTACAGAACATTCCCTGGATTTGATTGCCTGTGCTATTCTGAAAAGAGCAAATGAGATTATCCTAGGCTTTCAGCTTTACAATCTGGCAATTTCCAACACTAAAATAATTTTCAATAGGTGTCCGTCAGAGTGGTTTCCTATTTCCAGAAATGAAAATGAAATCCTCGTACGCTTGAGGAAAATACTCCAGGCTTTGCTTTGGAAGTATTATTTCATTAAGATGATGACCAAATAGATAAATATGTGTGACTGCTGTAATTTGCATGGAATAATTTACCAACTGTCAGTGTTGACTCAGTTTTCAGAAAGTAGTCGCAACATTGCCTCAGGCCAAAAATTCCTGGTTGCAGTTTCTTTGAATGATGTATTTTTTTCTCTTTCATAGTCATAATATTTTCACTAGATAATCATATAGCCTCTTAAAACATTTCTTTTTCTTTATTCAGTATCTGGGTCTTTGAAATAACTGTGCTTACATTGAAAATCTTAGAGCAAAAATGATAGAATTCCCAAATAAATGAGAGTTCTGAGCAGAAGATAGGTTTATAAATCAATTCTTCCCAAAATGATGGGATCAAATAACATTTTTTTTTTCAGGGACAGCATTCATCTCTCCATTGCTTAATTCTTCAGTTTTTGTTGTTCAATAGACCAAATGATTTGACAATTTTCAATATCAAATATGAGCTGTTATGGTAGTATTCATCTGTTCTGCTTCTGTTTTTCCTCCTCCTCCTCCTTTTCCTCCTCCTTTTTCTCCTCCTTCTCCTCCTTTTTCTCCTGCTCTTCCTTCTTTTCCTCCTCTTTCTTCTTTTCCTCCTCCTCTTCCTCCTTTGCTTCCTTCTCCTCCTCCTCTTCCTCCCCTCCTCTTCCTCCTCCTCCTTCTTCTTTTAATAAAACTATACTAGAATTTATTTTGATAGTATTTTATTTTATATTGATTTATTATATTTATATTGATTTAGAAAAATACACATATTTACAATTTTGTATTAATAAGTTAACAAAATAATGTAGAAACTTCATTTTATCTGATGGGTTGTACTTGGGAGTGTTGTGAACTTTGGTTTATACTGATGAAATCACAAATCTAAGCCCCTATCTCCTCCCACTCCACAAAGAAAATCAAATGAGGAGATGAACATAAAGTACTTTGCAAAATGCAAATTCTATATCAGGACTTCCTCTACATAACAAAAAAAATAGTATTTTTAGAGTCCTTTATTGTTTGCAAAATGATTTACATATATCATTCTCCTCCTCCTTCTCACCGTCATCATCATCATCATCATCATCATCACCAATAAGTATTTATTCAGCACCTACTATGTGCCATGCATTATGCTAACTAAGCACTAGGATACAAAGAAAGGAAAAAAATCTCTTCCCTGCCCTCAGATCACAGTTTAATGGAAGAAGACAATGTGCAAATAGCAAGATATATTCAGGGTAAATTAGAAGGAATCTCAGAATGAAGACATTAGAAGTAAGGGTGGGGGATATTTTCTTATCCAGTCCCCACAACAACTCTCTAAGGTGAGTACCATTATCCTCATTTTACAGATGAGGAATCTGGGTCAGAGAGGTGACATGATTTGCCCAGTTGATACTGTAGTAAATGATTACTGTAGTAAATGTCAGGGGTTAACACCACAAGTTTACATTAAAGACCCTTCCCCATTTACTTCCAATCCTTAGTTCTATTTCCCATGATTATCCTTCCTGTATTCTACAACCCAACAAAACTGAAGTCTTTCACATTCCTCAAACTTCTCTCTCTGCTTCATATATCATCTTCCACCTTGCAAATGGAATCCTCCATTTCCGCTGATTAAATTCATGCTCTTCCTTTTATTCTAAGCTTAAGGGCCATCTCTTCCATGATGCCTTCCCTGATGTCCTCAGCTAGAAGGCATCTATCCCTTCTTTAATATTTCATACAATTTAACCTGTTTATATAGAAAATCATATTTTAACTTAGAGGTGTGTATGTCCTCAGATCCCCTGCTTGTGTAGTGGAGGTAATTTTTTGGTACCTGAAAGGTATGTTGAGGGAAAGCAAGTTCTGATTTGTTCCAAAAAGCTGAAAAAGTTTTTGGTGTGGTTCCAGTGAAAAATTATACACCATTGTCTGAGACCTAAATCATCTTTGGAGCACCTCATCACCAGTCTGGTATCATGATGATATTTTCTTTTTTGGCCACAGAAATTCTGGAAAACTATCTCCTAAAGTTCTGAGAAGTAATTTCTGTGGATTCTTGATTATAGTCCTTCAAGTCTTCCTTCAGGAAGACAGAACCTTCCAAGGTCCTTTAAGTATTGAAATAGTAGCTTTCTGTGGACAATTCTTTCATAAGTTCCCTGAGGACAGGCACTTTTACATTTCTTTCTTTGCATCCCTTGTTCCTAACATAATTTCTCAGACATGGTAGAAACTCTAAAAAATGCTGAACTGAATCTCATGTAAATTTTTACCTTTTGAAGCCACCAGGATCAGATCACACAGTGTGTATGACCAGAGAAGAGTTCATGGAAAGGATGCCAGAAGTACTTGGCCATGGGACCAAGGAAGAGTATGGGGAACTGTTTGATAAAGTTGATGTGGCCCAGGATGACAGCATTACTTGGGATAAGCTGATCTCCTTGGTACTGTTGAATCTCAATGAGAAGGATGAGCGAGCTAAATCTGCTGTGATTCCCCAGTGGAAGGACCCTCAGCTGCTTCCAATGATACACAAAGACGCGATCCAGAAAGTGATCTTCTTGAAAAGTTCAAGCCGTTACTTGACTGTAAGCAAGGAAGGATTGCTTGGAGTTTGGGAAGAGAATTTAAAACTTCAAGAAAAAGTACCCATTACTTCAGATGTTATCAAGCTAAAAAACCTATGGGTGACAAGTCTAGTTTCTCTGGAAAATATAAACAAGGTACAATTTTTAAAAATAATTTCAGGGCTTTATATATGACAAACAGAGGAGAATAAAACCTTAGCCTAATAAATTGATATATCATTATACTATGGGGAGATGGCTAGAGTTAAAGATTTGAGTTCAAATCCCAGCTCTGCCTTTTACTGCCTGTATTATCTTAGGCAAGTCATAAAATCTCTCTAGGATTCATTGTCCTCATATGTAAAATGGGGCAGCTGGACTAGTTTATCTTTTTGATCTCCCTCAGAAAGCCATGAAAATTGTATTTAAGGTTTGGATCTGTTCCTTCCTAGTTACAAGATCTTGCTTCTACTGACAAAACCTTGGTTTCCTCACTTGTAAAATGGGGATAATAGTGTCTGAATTACCTGCCTCATAGAGTAGTTGTGAATGAGAGAGGGAATGGACTTGGTTTTTCATTGATAGAGGGAACTTTCAGAATGAGAAACTCCCTTTATTCATGTAGGTCAACATACAGTCTTTGGGACTTGCCTAAGATCTGAGAGGTTAAGTCACATGTTCAGGGTCATATTGTTAGTGTATGTCAGAGACAGGATTTGAACTGACCTTGAACTAAAGTCCATTTGATATTCACTGTCATGATGTCAAATGAGAAAATGAATAAAAAATACTTTGTTCCTCTTAGAGGTCATAGATGCTCTTTGGAGAGCCATAACCTGATCTGCAGAAACTGCCCCTAGAACTGCAAGTTATTTCATTTCCCTGATGATTGAGCCTTTACAGTCTATAAATGGCTGGAAATTGATCTAAATAGGAGAACTCTCTTGCCTAGATGGATTTACTCTCCCTTTAGTAGAAGCAGAGGCACTGGTTTTTGTACTATTGGTAGCAGGGTTTTATTATGTAAATATAAAACTGTAAGGTCTCCTTCTTCAAGAATGAAATACACTTGTAAGATCTGGGAATATTCAAAAATGGTTTAGTTAAATCATAAATTGTTTTTTGGCACTATAGATTATGAAATATGTGAGTGGGAAAGGTTCTCAGAGGTTTTCTAGATCATCTTTCCCTGAAAGAGAATACCTTCTTCATCTTCTCCCAGCCCCTGTCTCTTTACTGAATCTTGGTTTGGAAATTAAGTCTCTTTGTTTTGGATCTAAATACTCTTGCTACTATACCAATTGCTTCAGAGTATGTTCATGTGGATTTTAGACTAGATGGAGCACTGAAGAAAGAACCTTACTCTTGGAGATCTAAGAGATCACCAATAGAAATGGAATGATCATTTTTAGGCCATGGATAAAATAGAATTTTGATAGTAAGGAGATATAGGTAAATAGGATAGAGAAAGATGGATGTTGAGACATAGATGGGTAGCTATATGGCTATGTAGCTGACAGATAATTAAGTAGATGATTGATAGGTAGAGAGGTAGATACAGGTAAATAGAAGGATAGAGAAAGATGGATGGAGAGACATGGATAGATAGATAAATAGACAAATAAAACATTTATTAAGCAGTTACTATATCATAAGTATTGTGCTAAATATACGTGACAAGCAATTATCCAACTTTTGCTTGAAGACCTCAGATAAAGAGGAAGTCATTCGGTAAGTGATAAGGACACTGGAATCAGAGAACCTGGATTCAAACCACAATAAAACTTGTGTGACAATTAACGGGTCATCTTCCATCCCTGAGCTTCATTTTCCTTGTCTGTACAAATAAATGAGTTAGACAAAATAATTTTTAGACTCTCTTCCAGCTTTAGGACTGTGATCCCTTGACCTCTCAAAGCAGCCATATCACTTGAGGGTAGCTCAGATTATTAGGGATCATTTCTTATAAAGATTCTAATTTGATTTTCTGCTATTTCTACCTTTTGCTCCTCTGAGACAAGCAGAACAATTTTATCCCATTTTCACATGGCAGTTCTTCAAATACTTGAAGGCAAGCATCATGGCCTGACATAAATTTTCTCTTCTCCAGGTTAAACACACCCATTTCTGTCTCACAAGGGATTTTAAGGGTCATTTAGGCCAGCTCTGCAATCTCCAGCTCTGTGGAATAGATTTTCTGGTTATGTACTGAATTAAATTAAAAACACACACACTCTCTCTCTCTCTCTCTCTCTCTCTCTCTCTCTCTCTCTCTCTCTCTCTCTGTTTTTCTGTGTCTTTTTCTCTGCCTCCCAACCTTAGATAGCTGTGGCTTCCACAAACAAAGAGATTTGTTTCTATGACCTGTTCTCTACTAAAGAATTTCCTTGTCAATACAAGCTTCAAGGTCTTGGGAGTACACCTGTATGCATGCATTATTGGTATAACCCTCAGGATGCTAATGAATCAGTGCTCACCTTTGGAGACATAGCTGGAAAGGTAAGTGAAGGCTCTTAGGTGATATAGAAGGTTATAGATTTAACACACACACATGCACACACATACACACTCATCTGTAACAGAAAAGAGGGTTGGTGAGATGGTGGCCAAATCTTGTAGCAAGGAACACCATTAGTGATGATCAAATCCCAAGTGAGTGTTTAAATGGAAGATTTGTGTTGGTTCATACAGTAGATACTGACTCCTGATGCCATTATGTATAATTTCCCCAAGGTTTGTAGAGTAGTCACAGAGTTGGAAAGAATTCTAGAGAGTTCATCGAATCCAACACATACTTAAACTAAAATCTAAATAGAATGACCTCTTAGGACCCCTTCACTTCTTGTTAGATTTGGCTCATTATTCCAGCCCAGTAAAAATTTTCTAGAACTTGATTTTGTCAGTTCAATATGTAAGGTGTCTCTAAGTTTTGTTTCATTTTCCAATTTAATTAGCATAACTTTATGTCTCTTTCCAAGTCATTGGGGAAAAAAAAACATGTAAATGGTCCAGGTCTATGAGGTTTCCTCAGGGTGGTAAAATGGAGGGGACCCTAGACTTGGAGTCAGGAAGAGCTGAATTCAAATTTAGCTTCAGAGGCTTTCAAGCTTGTGACCCTGGGCTCCTCCCTTCCAGGACTATTCGGAGGATCAGATAATGATATAATGTAAAAACTTTGCAAACAATTAAAGTAGTACATCCATATTGGCTACTATGAGGAGGGGGATTTCCTTAGGAGTTTACATCAAACCATTAGTGATTACTCTGAATCTTATCAAGTTTGAAACATTCGTTAAGCTTGTGTCATTGTGAAGGACTATTCTATTCTGTGCCAATGTCAAGACACTTGATATAGTCTAAGTCTACTTTTTTTCTGTCATGAAATGTTGCTATTGTTGCTTGTCCTTGTTCTCCAAGAGGACCAGGACATCAGGGAGGTACCGCCATGACATGCAAGTGATTTGGATGTCAGTGAGGAAGGACTGTGGAAGGTCACCCACCTCACTCTTCCCTCCAGAGCCATCTGGGTCCAATGCCGCACAATCCTATTTGAGAGCCTATATCGAAAATTAGGGTTTACGACCTCAATGTTGGATCAGGACATCCAAATGGCACAACTGCAATTAATGGTTCGTTTGTTCAACGATTAAAGTCTTATGTGAGTTCAGACCAGAGAAATAGATAGAGAGGTAGATACAGGTAAATAAAAGGATAGAGAAAGAGGGATGGAGAGTCATGTACAGATAGATAAATAGACAAATAAAGCATTTATTAAGCAGTTACTACATCATAAATACTGTGCTAAATATACTTGACAAGCAATTATCCAACTTTTGCTTGAAGACCTCAAACAAAGAGGAAGTCATTCAGTAAGTGATAAGGACACTGGATTTTGCAATCAGAGAACCTGGATTCAAACTACACTAAAACTTGTGTGACAATTAATGGGTCATCTTCCATCCCTGAGCTTCAGGGATGACTAGAGATGGCTCTTGCTTTGAAATGAATAGTCTCAAGATTGGACTATCTTTCTGAGAATACATTTCTCCCATAATAGTTCTCATTGGCTCTTGTAGAACTACACTTTCAGGCCTGAGTCTAACCAGATTAGCATAGGGCCAATAGCAACCCTCTATCTGACCTCCTTGGCCCAGTCCACTGATGCCTTCCTGCTACCCACAGACAGTCACCTACCAGTAGGAACAAGTATTTTGTCAGGAAAGAAAACTATGGAATTCATCTTCCTTGGCCCAGTGCCTAAGGTTGGGACCCACATGGTGATATCTATCCTGACACTCAAGGATAGGGCAGGATCAATCACTAAATGTCAATTTATAAAGTTCCTCAGCATACCTGTACTTAACATAAACCTTAAGTCTTTATGCTATTATAAGGAGGGAAAGAGATGATCAGAACCGCCCATATAAGAAGCTCTCAGGTGCCATCAGTCTTGCTATTCCAGAGTAGTGAGGTGGCTAATTTGTAGTCCTGGCATCCAATTCTGAAAATAATACCAAACTCTGCAACTTTTCCCCTGTGGGGCTGCCCATGGCCTTCGCATAGAAATGCTCCAAGTTTTTGAGAATATTTAGCCAGAAATCTGAAACTTCCATGAGTCTTTGCTACTGGAAAGAATTTCTGGAGAACAGTAAAGTCACTGATCAGAAGCTTTTTGTACCTAGAGCAAGTACTACAAACTTTATGCAGGCAAAGATGGTCAGAAAATGTCCTCAGTTAGAAATTATGGAACAGAGACTCTGGTGTACTGATGTAAGGTCTCTACTGATGTGGTCCAAAGGAGCGTGAGCTGAAAGGAAAAGCTCATTTTTGCATGTTGTATCTTCCTGCTTTAACCAAGTATTGCTGAAAACTAGGTGCTTAGCTTTTTGGCTCTATGTTTTTGAGGGTCCATTTGCTTCCAGTGACCTTTAATGTTGCTAGCTTGGGGCAAAACCCCATTTCTCTGCCCTTAATATGGCTCAAAAAGTGAGGATCTGGGGATTGGCGATGCTCAGTGGGAGGACCCTACCCCTCTTCCTTTCCTACCCACTATATTCCTGCCTCCAAATAATATTTGGATGACCTCTGGAGTATTCTACCCAGCTGGCCTCCTCTTCTGTAACAATGAATGATGTTCCACCTTGGCATCTGGAACTTCAAGGATATTTTATAAACCAATATCAAATTTTGCTCATGTTTAGAGGTCAGATGTGCTAAGTCTGTTTAACCAAGCTTTATAGCTCTTTCCATTTTTAAAGAGTCATAAGTCAACTTTCCTTAAATAAAATGGCAAAGAATTTGATATTAACATTTAAATCTCCTGCACACAATGAATTTTTAACATTGTAGTATTTTCGTGCTGCAATCCCCTTTCTCATCCCCCCTCCCCAAATACACACATAACATCTATTTCAATGTCATCTCTGGCTCAGGTTCAAGTAATCTGCTTCAGCACAGCCTTGATCTCCTTGTTTGAAAGGCCAGCAATGAGTCCTTCTGAAGATGAGGAAACCACAGTGACCATTAACTGGGCAGAACTGGTATCTGGCTATCACAGATGCTGTTCTACATTAGAGCACAGACTTCATAACCAAGAGTGGGTCCGGCAAGGTATGGAATTCAAATCACATCAGGAGAGACAGAAAAGATTCCCCTGCAACTTGGTGTAACTTTGATTTTGATTTGATTGCATTTATCTCATCAAGAATATACGGAGTGCCTACTATGTTTGAAGCAGTAGGCTAGGTACTTGGAATATAAGAAAGAAAGAAAAGAAGAAAGAAAGGAATGAAGGAAGCAAGGAATGAAAGAGAGAGGGGAAGAAAAGAAGGAAGGGAAGGAAGGAAAGAGGAAAGGAAAGAAAAAAGGAAGGGAGCGAGGGAAAGGTGGAGGAAAGGAGGAAGGAAGGAAAGAAGAACAAAAAAGAAGGAAGGAAGTAAAGAAGAAAAGAAAGAAGAAGGGAAAGAAAGGAAGCAAGGAGAAAAGAGGAAAGAAGGAAAGAAAGAAAGAGAGGAAAGAAGGAAGGAAGGAAAGAAGGAAGGAAAGAAAGAAGGAAGGAAGAAGGAAGTGTCCCTGCCTTCCATTAGCCTACATTTTTCTTTGGGTATGTTGGAAATGAGGAAAAAAAAAATTAAGTAAATACAAATTATAAATAATTTGTGGTTATTGAGGGACAATTAACAACTGAGAGGTTCAGGAAAGATTTCTTTCTTTTCCTTTTTGCTAAAACAATCAGGATTAAGTGACTTGCCCAGGATCACACAGCTAGGAAGTGTTAAGTGTCTGAGACTCACATTTGAAATCTGGTCCTCCTGACTTCAGGGCTGGTACTCTATCTACTGCACCACACCTCACTGCCCTCAGGAAAGATTTCTTATAGAAGATGATACCTGAGCTGTCTTGAAGGTGGACCACTTTCAAAGAAAGCATTTCAGCTCAGAAAGCAGTATTAATTGCTCCTCAGGAGATTTCAGTCTGACTTTGCTCCTTTCCCAGGATTAGGATTACTTCTCTTCTTTTTTGTCGGTAACCTTTCTTCTGTACACAATTATTTCTCATGATCTGGGTAGTAAAGACAGCCCAAGAGAAAAAGAATTTGTCACAAGCATCCATTTAGTTTTGACCCAATGCCAGTCCTAAGTTACATTACTGGCTCATTTAAAAAAAAAAAAGGAGAAAGATTGAATAAGTTCTTTGCAAAACTACTCTGCTAGTTTTCTTTTGTAGCCAGGGAATGCACATTAGTTCCTTCTTCTCCATTAGTTTTCACATACCCCTCTCTAATCCTCCCAAATATCCATTTTTCTTGATATTTTTGGGCCTTAATGACTAAGTTCTGCTAACTTTAGAGCACTCAGGATTATCTCTAAGTATATTACGAAGATTTATTTTTTTACATATAAAACTTTAACAGAAACTCCAAACTCACTAGAAAATCTATTTATAAATGTATCACTATTTACATCTCTGTTATGTCTTATGAAAGAAAGCAGGATACCAAAGTGGACCTTGCCTTAGGAAGAACTCGGTTCAGCTTTTCTCTCTGATATTTTGCTGCTGTGGGATTCAGTACAGGTCATTAATTTGTCTCTAGGATTGTTGAAAGGGAGATAATCTGTACAGAGCACTGTGCAAATACCAGCAATTATTATATTTTAAAAGTCTACATAGAGATTATAGATTTTTATTCAACACCTTCATTTTACAAATAGGGAAACTGACTCTCAGAGAGATGTAATCATAGCTAGCATTTATTCAGCACTTAGATGTTTTAAAAGTCTACATAGAAATTATAGATTTTTAGTTAGATTTTTATTCAACACCTTCATTTTACAAATGGGGAAACTGACTTTCAGAGAGAAATAATCATAGGGAGCATTTATTCAGCACTTTTAGGTTTGATTTAAATACATTATCTTTTTATCCTCTTATAAAATAATTGTTATTATTCTTCCCATTTTACAGATGATAACATTGAGAATGAGGAGGGTTAAATGTCTTGCCCCGGGTGACACCGTTAAATATCTGAGGAGCCATTTGAACTCATATTTTCCTGATTCCAAGTCTACCATACCACCTCGATGCCTCTGGCAATAACTGACTCAATTTCATATGGCTACTGAGTAGCAGAGCTAAGACTAGCTTCTGTGACTCTAAGGCAGATGCTTTTTGGATTATGATTAGCTCCATTACTTTCACATCTAAAATAATGATCTCATATAGCACCTACAGCTGAGATTAACAGTCAGCAACATGGCTTAGTCATATAAATAAGTCACATATTCTTTCCCTCTTAATTCATTTTTTTACTCCTTTGTCACCGACAGAGGGTGATAACAGCTGTTGCCTTGTGGGCTAAACCAGCTTCCCACAAGGTCCTGCGATCAGAACTAGCCCTTTAATTTCTGTCTCGTAAAGTTTTGTCTTCTCATGGGAAATAGTAGGCTTTCCAATTCTTGCACCAACATAACCCTGTGCACCTCCATGTTTTTTGCCATTGAACACAACACCATGGTATAAAACATCAGAAAATGTATATACTATTAAAGCCAAGGATAAAAAAAATACCCCAAAGGGAACATATCAAGTTGTTTAATAAATCAAACTGAATTTTCTTATATGTAATAAGGAAGTCTGACCATGTCACTCTTCTCAAATATTTGCTTCCCATTGCCTGAAGTCAATCAGTCATGGGGGAGTGTTTATTAAGTACCTACTACATGCTAGGCACTGGGCTAAGCCCTAGGGTTACAGAGAAAGGTAAAAGGACGATCCTTGGTGCTCGTGGAGTTCACAGCCTGAGGAGTGAGTGGGATCATATAAATACAACATACAATCAACAGTGTATAGAAAAACCATATACAGGGTAAATTGGTACTAACCTTTAGGCATTTATGCCTAAAGAAAATAAAATGTGAGCTTCCTAGCCTAATGTTCAAGGCATTCCAAAATCTGGTTTCTGCTCATCATTCCTGTTTTATTTCGTGTTACTGTTTTCATGACCTCGGAGTTCAGGTCAAACTCGCTGATCCTCAGAGTTAAGGCAGCATCTCCAGCTGCTGCCCACCTGCACTGTTCCCTCATCTGTAACACAAATGAGTTAGACTAGAAAGCCTTTAGGATCCCTTTCGGCTGTAAAGCTACAATCCCATGATCCTCTGAGTGCACTCTCTCCTCATCTCAGAATCCTAGCCTTCCTCCCACACTCAGGTACCGCTCCATCAGTGAAATCTTTCTTGATCCAGGCTGGTGCTTACTCATTCCCCTTACATTTCTCCTTACTCAAGGATACCACACATGCACTATGAGGTATTCCCATAGTAAAATGTAAGCTCCTCTGGACCTGGGGTTAGTTTCTGTGAATCTTTGTAAACCAATACCAAGCATAATGGGTTGTGTACAACAGGTGTTTAATAAATATTTATTGATCCTTGAACAGAATGTAAGAATTTTGAAATAAGCTGCTAAAAGTGTGCCCGTCACTGACAAGAATATTGTTGAAATTTAATATCTACTTTGGGGCTCTTTTTAAAGACTGGCTGACCATTTTAAATAAATGGACAGAGGGCAGCTAAGTGGTCCAGTGGCTAAAGCACATGGCCTGGAGTCAGAAAAACTTATTTCCCTGAGTTCAAATGTGCACCTCAGTTGTCTTATCGATTGCCTCAGTTTCCTTTGCTGGAAAATGTACTGGAAAGGGAAATGACAAACCATTCCAATATATTTAGAAAACCCCAAATGAAGTTATAAAAACTCAAGTATAACTGACTCCAATGAACAAGAGCACAGATGTAAGACAAAGACTGCCAAAATGCTGCTTTCAAAAAGACTAAGAAAAACAACCAGGGATGGATATTTAAAGAATTAGAAATGGTTAGTCTATAGTATAGATAGCTGGGCATAGTGAGGGCATTGTAAGTGGGTTCAAATCCTCCCTCTGGCACTTACAAGCTGTTTCATGTTGGCTAAGTCACTCTTGTTTTTGTGTCTTAGTTTTTTCTTTCATAAAATGAGTATTGATGAAACTCAAATTTCTGAGAGAGCCATTTGAAAAGTGGAAAACTCATAAAGCCATTATCCTATATTTCATCAAAGGACACAATAGCAGATCAGAGTGATCTAGCTGTGGTTATGAGTGAAGGGACTCCAGAAGGAGAGAGGAAGTAAGAGTGGGGTCTAGAGATTTAGGGAGGAATTAGAGGGGCTTAGTAGAGAATTAACTCTAATGTACATTATGTCTAAGTCAGCAATTGCATGATGGAATATGGGAAAAGGGATACATCTATATAGGATAATGAGGGTGCTTTTATCACAAAAGTTACTTGGAGAGCAAGAATATCTCTAGTGTATCTGCTCAGGGTAAGGAAGGATCCTTTATATGCAGGAGCCTTAGTGATTTGGTGGGATGGGCAAGTCTTGGTCATGCTGACAAGATAAAACAGCCCCAGAAATTTGGCCTCCCTTTGTATGGAACAAAGTTGACAAGAGGAACAGGGTGGGCTTGGTTAGAGTTCACATCATTCTCAAGGACTGCACCCCATCAGCATGGTAATACCTGTACTGCCTCATGGGATTATTGCTCTTCAGTAATTAGTAAAAATATAGTGCTTTGAGGTTTGCAAACATTTTACAAATATTATATTTTATCTTCACACACATCTTAGAGATAGATGCTATTATTTTCTACGTATTACAAATGAGGGAACTGAAGTAAGCAGAGGTTAGGGGACTTATAGCTAAGTGTCTGAAGCTGGATTTGAACTCATATATTTTTGACTCCATGTCCAGTGCCCTAGCTACAAACCAACTGAATGCCACATTTATAAATGTCATCTATAATTATGAAGAAGTCTTTTCAAATGTATAAAAGCTAGAAGTACAGTATGCTCATTTTTTTGCTACCATGTCTACTAAAAACAATGAGGAAACTAGTTGAAATAACTAGCATTTGTACACTGCCTTAAGATTTACAAATTTCTTTTCAAATGCCATCTTATTTGATTTTCAAAAAAAAAACCTGGGAGGGAGATGCTATTATTTTTGCCATTTTATAGATTAAGAAACTGAGGCAGTTTTTTAATGGTTAAATGACTTGTGCAGGGTCATATTGCTACTGTAGTTGAACTCAGGCCAAGAATCCTATCCATGTCACCACTAACTTCCACTAAGTAACGTCAAGGAGATACCAATTTGTTATAAGAGATAATTCCCAAAAGAAACAAGCTGTATAGAATATTCATAAAACCTGTTTCAAATTCTACCTCTCCCTAAAAAATCATTAAACCTTCCTGTGCCTCAGTTTCCTTATCTGTTAAATGCATCTATTGTACTCAGGGCTATCTAAGATGCTTTATTACTCATAATCCAAAGCACTAGGATCATGAAGACCTAACTTTACATCCTAATGCTGACACAAATAGCTGAATTGGTGAAATCTTTCCCTTTTTTTAAGACTTGGTTTTCTTTTGTAAAATAGGACAAAGATAAGAGTACTACTTCCTTCATGGTGCTATTGTAAGGTTCTAGTGATAATGTATGGAAAATGCTACATAAGCATCTTTTTATGTTATGAGGGAAGTTTGAAGAAATTTCTTTAAGATTTAATTCTATTTAATTCAGTTAAAACAAACAAACATTTCTCAGCACCTACTATGTTCCAGACATCACTCTAGGTCTAGAGAACACAATGATAAAAATGCAAAGTATCATTGTTCTCAAGCTTAGGTTCTTGAATTTATTTGTATACATTTCATATGCACTTTCATACATATGTAGAGCTTTACTGGAAAACGGACCGATGGGAAATTGGGCAAGTGGGAGGTGTGGGAATGAGGATTGGAAGGATTAAAAGAGATAGAAATTGCCCAGGAAAGAAAAGACCTGGAAGCTTCCGAACCTTGGGCAGAGAAAGAACTGTGGATTTTAAGTCAAGGGAGCTTCTACTTTGAACTGAAACTGGCTTATTGACGTTGGGGAGTGATCTTGCTGGAGGGAACTTTGTGATTTCTTTGAATGCTGACACTGCTGCAATCTGGTGAATTAGTCCTCCCTCCATGCTCCTCTGCCTCATTGCTGCCTGGTAAATTGGCAGTGCTTACTTACTCTCTGGAGTTTCCTGATCGCTTTGAACTTCAGAGAGGGGTTTAGAGAAAGGCTGATTTTCATTTCATCCTTTCTGTTTTCTATAAAGGAATGGACCAGAAAATAAGGATGAATAAAAGGGAATCCCTGGACTTCAGTCTGAGATTTATCTTGAATCCATCTTCACTATGCGTGTATTTTTAGAGTGGGTTTTATCTCTAGATAAAGATGAACTGATTTTCATTACTTATATTGACGAACCTATGTTGGCAGCTACTCTGTCTGGAGCTGAACAGATGGCCTTCATATACTTATGCCATCTCTCCTGTAGAAGTTCCTTGAGGGCAATGCTTATTTTTTAACTCACAGTGGGCGCTTTATTAGATGGTTATTGATGGATTGATTCTACTAGAAGTGTTTTCAAATGCCCCCATTCATTAAAATGAACATTTATTAAATACCTGCTATGTCCCAAGCAGTGTTCAAGGCAATGGTTCACAGAGACAGAAATGAAACAGTCCCTGATGTCAAGGAGCTACGTTATTTATTCTACAAGGACAAAAGTACCTGATTGATAATGAGTTTCTCCAAATGTTTCTGTTAATAAATGCCATTGGAATAGGGTGTCAAAGCTCAGGACCCCACAAGCTTCCTGCGATGAAACACATTAGTCTAGTCCCAGAATGCTGAAGGACAGGATGAATTCCTATCAATTTTGCCCAACAGAGGGATGTTCTTGGATTGGAGAACTTCATTAAATCACATCAGATTTCCTCCAATCCCACAAGTATATTGCTACCACAGAATTTTCTCCATATATTTGGGGGAGGATCATTTAAAATATATGGTTTTCTTTTATACAAGGAATCTCAAGGGATCATCCCAGTGCTCTAGACCCTTATTGTGACTGCCAAGAGATGTCTTGCTTTATAAGGAGACACTTGAGAGATACATATGGTACCTGGAATATCAGAGATCCTATGGGCTACACCCCAATTTAGGCCTTAGTATCTATAACTTTGGTTCATTTCTATTTCGGTACCTCTATTTCCTAAAGTATAAAACATGTAACACTGATAAGCCTGAAAATCATTCGAGAGTGGGATTTTCAAGCTCTTTGGGCTTACATAGTATAAATCAGTCTTTTCTGCTCTATTCATTTAAAGGAAAAGGGTCCAATCACATTTCAGTTGTTTGTTTACCTACCCATTCAGCCAGAATTTTTGGAAATGCTTGTTTATAAAACACCAAACATCTGGCAGGAGAGCAAATTTTTTTCCTTTTTCAGATGCTTCTAAACAACCAGATGCTTGGCACTGTGTTGTGTTGAGAAAACTTTAGTATTTTAGAATAGATTTTTAAAATTCCATTTAAATATTTTTTTTAGTTCAGTCTTTTGTGTAATCACAAAAGCGATGAATTCCAGGGACCAGAGAAAAAGCTAACATTCTTTAGCCAGCCTCAAATCCTCTTATGCTTTAGCTAGTTTCACTAAGTACTGGGACTTAACTTGGTACAATCATTAACTCATCAATTAGCAAGATGTATTGAGGGCTTATTATGAGCACAGCAGTGTGTGCTAGGCATGTGGGAACAGAGAATAAATGTAAGACAATAATAAACATGGTTGGCATTTAACTGTTAGAACAGAATTTTATTTAACTCTATTATTTCGACTTCACATAGCATTTTTTTCTTGTATTTTTCCCTCTGCCCTTCCTAGGTAGCCATCTGTTATGATAAAGAATTATTTAAAAAAGAAAAAAATGAAGAAAAAAAGAGCAAAATTGATTCATTTATTAATCTGACATTCTAGACTCCAAACTCCTTAGAATCTCCTCCACTCATCCATCCATCTATCTATCTATCTATCTATCTATCTATCTATATCTGTCTGTCTGTCTGTCTATCTATCTATTCATCTCTCTCTCTCTCTCTCTCTCTCTCTCTCTCTCTCTCTCTCTCTCAGTAAAAACCTGAGAGTTGTTTTTTCTTCTTTGAGTCTATGTTTGTTTTTAATCATCTCACAATATTCAATTCTCCTTAATTTTGAGCACCTGTTCTTTCCATTTATACTGTTGTAGTAATTTTGTCTATTGTTTCCTTAGCTCTATTTCCTTAATTTTTTAAATCAGTTTATGTCTTTCCTTGCTTTTCTATATTCATTATCTTTATAATTTTGTACAGCAAAGCAATTACATTCACATATCAAATCTTTTTTGGTGAAAATGATGGGCATCTACTTTATTTCCATTTCTTTGCTACCATGGAAAATGCTGCTATATTTTGATTCATATGGAGCCCTTCTTTCTTTGCCAATGGCCTTCTGGGGATATGTAACAATGGAATCTCAGGACCAAAGGGTATGGACATTTTAGCCATTTTATTTGCATAATTTCAAATGGCTTTCCAGAGTGTTTGCACTAATTTGCAGTTCTACCAATAATGCATTAGTTTAAGTTGTATTTCACACTAATGGGTAATTTTATATTGATTTTATAAAGAATTTCAAGGCATTTTATTTAATATTATCAATAACCTTTGCATGGAGATATATTAAATCTCTTTTCCAAATGAGAAAACTGAACTTCTGCTAGGTTAAGTGGCTTTCCCAGAATTACACAGCTAGCAAATATTTCAAGGGGATTTGAACTTTGTTGAAGCTGATCAAATTCAGTCCATTATGAGTCCTTTTGATCCCTGTCTTTAAGGAGATTGTAATCTATTTAGAGAGATAAGATTGGTCCAAATAAAATAATTAGAGGCCAATGTAAGGCTGTCTGAAATTAAGCATTATACTGTGTTTTAGTGATGCAAAAGGATATAGGAAATTAAAAGATAACTGTGTTGAAGATGAGATTAGTCAGGGAAAGCTTTCTTTAAGAAGTGGTTTGGGTAGGCAGAAGGCTACAAGGAAGATGTGTTCCAGGTCAGAGAAACACATGTGACATAAGGCATTGAAAGAAGATAGAACAATTATATGGCACAAATTATAAAAATACTATGTTTTGGGGATAATGAGGAGATTGGCCTGATTTATATTCTGATTATATTCAAATAAGGTTGGATAGATTTACTGTGGGTCTGTCTGATTATACGGGATCTTAGAAATTAGTCAGAGAAGTTTTAAATCTGATGCAAGAATGAATAGGGAGCCATGGATGTCTTTGAGCTAAGGAATAATATGGGGATTAAAGGGGAAGTTATGAGAGATTTGTTTCGCATTTGTGTTTTGTAGAGTGTAGTGGGAGGGACTGGAATTAGAGAAACCAATGAGAAAGCTGTTGTATTTGAGTCATAAGTTGAGAGTCTGTTTAAGATCATTCAATGCAAAGTCCTCATTTTATAGTTGAAACTGAATGGTATGGTGGGAAGAGTGTTGACCTGGATGTCAATTCCTGGTGTGTGACCTTAAGCAAGTCACATCATTTTTCCGGGTTGTATCACCTGTAAAATAAAAATGTTCCATTAGATGACCTTGCTTGTCTAGTCTAGTTTTACGTTGCTAAGGTTTCCTTTCATGTGATCTTGACCAAATTATTTAACTTTTCTAGATTCAATTTCCTAGTCTGGAAACTAAGGGGGTTGATTGAAATCACATCTGAGATTCCGTTCACCTCCACTTCCATGGTTCTGTTTGGTTCAAAGAGAAGTCATGTATCCAAGGTCCCACCGGAAGTATGCAGTGGATCTGGAACTCTAAATCAATGTCCTTTGACTCCAAATAGGTGTGATGGGAGATATGGCATCAAGATTTTAAGGCTAAATGACTAGAGGAATATTGGTATGAGGCATGCAAACTCAAGGGTCATTTCTCTGACTGATTTTGCCATCACAGAAAAAATATCTGATTCCAAAACTGAGTTGGAGAGATTGCAGAAAAACAGGCACACTGATGCATTATTGGTAGAGCTGTGAATTAATAAGTCAGGAGTGGGTGGGTAAATGTTTAACAACTGGCTCTCAGGGGGAAAAAAGACACAATAAACTTTTATGTGTAAGTTGCTTTATTCATTTTCTCCATCACTTTCTCAAATCTAGATAATAATAATAAACAATAAACTAAGCTCTTATTTGTAGCATTTGCTAATTTCTGAGTTGTACATTCTCACCCTGGAAATTTAAGAAATGTCTCTGTATAATAGTATAATAATTATTATCCTAACCATGCTAATTTTGAAATATAATAATTATACTATTTTATTTATATATCACATATAAATACACATATTATTTATATATGTTATATAATTATTCTAATAATTATTAAACTATTAATAACTAATTATTAAATTGGATGGAGGCTTTTTCCTATTTTATTTCAAAGCCCAACTCCTGTGAAAGTTCAGTCCATCCTCTAAAAGACAAGCTAGCTGGTTGATGAGATTACTCCTAGCCCTCTAGGAATGTGCTCTAAAATCTTGGGTGAGACCTCACCTAACTAGGAGACCCAATTGCTGTTTAGAGTATAAACAAAATCCAGTCTGGGTGAGTCCTTACTCTGGGGAAAGAAGTCCCAGTTCTCATACCCCATTAGACTTTAGGGTTTTTTAGCTCATAAAGGAGAAAATCAGCCAGAGAGGTGAATAGAGATGGATTCTTAGTTCTCAGTAGGATTTGAAGACTTCTAGCCTTCTTCCTCATTAAATGTCCACCAATCTAGGTTGATTTTCACTTGTCAGAGGCATTACACTTTAGAAAAGTATTTAAGGCTCTCAGGATCTCCACTGGGGATCTTTGGTTACTAAGAGAAACCACTGATAAACAGTTTGTTGATTGTTGACCTGCCTGATTAATAAATTGATTATTAATTACCTTGAAACTCTGTCTCTCAGAGTTTTTGTTTATAACATAGTTGAAGTTGACTCTAGCACAACCCTGAGTCAGCTATTCTGGAAAGCAATTCAGGTCTATGCAAATAAAGTGTCTAAAATGTTTATATATTTGGACCCAGAGACTGATGCACTGCTTGGTATATACTGAAGGAAGTCATTGATCACAAAAAAGACTTGATATATACCAAAATCTTTATAGCAGCATTTTCCATGGTAGCAAAGAATGAGAAACAGATGCCAATTGACTGGGGGATGGCTGAACAAGTGGTGGTACATGAAAGCAGTGGAATATTGCTATGCTGTAAGAAACAACAAAAATGATGGATATATAGAAACTTGGAAAAAATTTATATGAACTGATGAAAAGGAAAGCAAGTAGAAGAAAAACAATGTTCATAATATCCACAACAATACAAATGGAAATAACAATAAAAGAGTAAAAAAAATGAATGTTGTAAAATGTTCAAGAACAAGCTTGGCTCCAAAAAAAAAATCAATAAATCAATGTTTATTAGGCAAATCCTACGTGCCAGATATTGTATTAGGCACTGGGAATATAAAAAAAAATTGGCAAAAGCCAGTCCTTGCCCTCAGGGAGCTTAATGGGAAAGCCAGCATGCAAACAAATCTATCCAAAGTGATGCAGATTAAACAGGAAATAATTTATTAAAAAGAGAAATCAATGGAATTAAGAGGGGTTGGGGAAAGATTCCCATAGAAGATAGGATTTTGGGGGGGGATTTAAAGAGGGGGACAAAACTTCCCCTGCCAGGAACGCTACATATCTCCTCTGCGGAGATGGAGATGGTTAGAACATGATTTATGTCTGATTTGTCATTGTATCTATCAAAATTTGTGTTTTTTTCCTCTACTTTCTTTAAAAAATAGTTCTTTTCTATAAGAAGTAACTTTCTGGGAGAGGGAAGAGTATGCCTACGGTGAGAAATTTGCTGTTGTTGAGTCGTTTCAATCTCTCTGTGACTCCATTTGGAGTTTTTTTTTTTGGGGGGGGGAGGGCAAAAATACTGAAGTGATTTGTCATTTTCTTCTCTAGTTCATTTTTCAGATAAGGAACTTGGGCAAATGGGGTTAAGTAACTTGCCCAGGGTCACATAGCTAGTATCTGAGGTTGAATTTGGATTCAGGTACTCTTGACTGCAGAGCCAGTATTCTATCCACAGAAGTATCTAACTGCCCACTGAGAAATTTAGGTAACATAAAATCAAAATATCAATAAAATTTTATTTTATTTTATTTTGTTTTAAAAAGATGCTATTTAATTCTCAGTTTCCACTGGCTATCATTTTGCCTTAAGGATTTTTTTGTCCACTCTAGAATTTGCCTTAACACAAAAGGCAACATACTGAGATGATCTCCCAGCATCTTCCTTTGACTAACTAGTTAAGGAGCCTGCCATCTCTTAGGTTAGGTCAGCACTCAGACAGCAGCTGTCAGTAACTGGATTGGTGTGGGAAGTCTTGCCAGCTTGATAGTGGTTGGCAGGACTTGTACTCTACTGTTAGAGTTTCTGAAGATCCAGGTTCTCCTCAAAATCCCAATGAGATGCTAGGGGGGTGCTCCAGCACAGGAAAGGCTCATTAGTTTTTGCAACCGCTTAGCATTTTAGGCAAGACTACAAAGTGCACTTCTTCACCTGCGCTTTTTGTAAATGAAGCATCTGAGACAGGCTTTCATTGACCCCTACTTGAGTTAAAGAGATACATGGACTGGATGTTGTGATAAATGTCAGCCTGTAGTGTTAAACCTTCTCTTATGCTACATGCAATGAGAATGACCCAGGCCTCTTACCATGTGTGACTGGATTGTTGAGATAGAAGAGTATGGTGGAAAGAATCCTAGCTCCAGTATTAGAGGTTCAAACCTTGTTTCTGATGTTTGCTACTGAGTTAACGATGGGCAACTCATTCATCTTCCCTGTATCTCAATCTAGTCATGAATAAAATAAATGCTTTGGACTTGCTTGTCTCTTATGTCCCTTCTGGCTTTATGATTCTAAAATATCACTGAGAATTAATTGTGTTTTCAGGTTTCAATAATGGCAATTCCTCTTTTCTCAGTCATTTCTCAGCTGTATTCAACTCTTCATGATCCCATTTGGAGTTTTCTTGGCAAAGATACTAGAATGATTTTCTTTCTCAAGCTCATTTTACAGATGAGGAAACTGAGGCAAACAAGGTAAAGTGACTTGCCAGGGTCATACAGTTAGTAAGTGTCTGAGATTATATTTGAATGCAGGAAGATGAGTTTTACTGACTCTAAGCCCAATATATAGCTGCCCATGATTTTCTTTTTAAGTTTGTACAATAACTGGAAGCATCCTACCCCTATCAACTAATCAATCAACAAGCATTTATCAAACAATTATTATGGGTCAGGCCTTGTTCAAAGCACTGACAATACAAAAAATCAATAAAAAAAAAACCAGTCCTTGCTCTCATGGAGCTTACATTCTAAAAGAAGAGACAACATGGGCATAAATAGGTGTAGACAAAATACATGAAGAAGAGATGAAAGGTTTCCTTATGAAAGAAAAAATAAGAATAAATGTTTGCTAATTGATTGAATGCAACTGGGGGAAAGGGTATTGTTCTAGAAGAGGCTTTCTGTAGAATCCTTTTGAAGGAAGCCAAGATTTGAAGAGATAGAGATGAAAAGGGAGAGTATCCCAGATATGGAAGAAAATTCATGGCAAAGTCATGGAGACAAGTTGTAGAATATGATGAACAATATTGCTATATAGTAGATTTCATAGAGGCAGGCAGTGAGGTGGGGAAAAAGTGGAGAAATAGGAAGAGAATAGGCTGTAAAAAGTTTTAAATGCCTAACAAAGAAAATGAGTTTTAATCCTAGTGGTAACAGGAAATCATTGGAGTTTATTGAATAGGAGAGAGTAAAATAGTCAGATTTATTTTATTTTTTTTGCATTTTCATTTTTGTCCATTTATTCTGGAATATTAGCAAGCAAAAAAGGCATGTTTGGATGTTACTATTAAGGAGTTAAAATGCACAGAGTTTAATTTACAAAAAGTATGATGTGAATAGCTTTGAGCTAATATAGAGTGAACAGTACCCCAAAGTGCCATTAAACATCGCATTATTATTTGTTTCATTTAAAAAATAATAATGTTGTTTATTCCTAATGAACAAAAATTATTTTTCTTCCATTATATTTCTTCTCTGAAATAAAGAAAAATAAAAGTTTATAAAAATATACTTAAACTAGACAAAACAAATCTCTACATTGGCCATTTAAAAAATCATTCTATACTTAACTCCATTTCACTTCTCTATCAGGAGTAGTAAGCCATCCCTGTTTTTCTGGTCCTTGTGTTGAACTGATGGCCTTTCTCAATGTCCTTGAGAAATTTTATCCTCACTTTCTTCCCCTTTTTCTTTATACCCTTCCCTCTTTTCTCACATGCCCTTATCCAATCTATCCTATTAGAATAAGTTCAAATTTCTCTTACTATCTGAAGTCTTCCAAGTGTAGCATTTATGAGCTCTAAACTTACTCTCTCAAACCCCACTAGCACTTGTGGCTTAATCCCCCAAGAGCAAAACTATTCATCTCTAATTTTAGGGATTGGGGATATCATCTCTCTAATGCTACTGTTCATGACCTCCCATCCCATACATTTTCTCAATATCAATAGCCAGTTATTATCTCCCCTATATTAGCTAACCAATGATTTACATCCCAGTGTCAATTTGACTAATTGTTAGTTCCTTGAACCAACTAACATCTACTGGTTTTTTACAAAGGGACATTTAATACAATGAAATTGAAATCACTCATTTTACACAATCATCTTTTAATTTTTTTACTATGTTATGGAAATGCTTCTTCTATTCTATAAATTAAATTATTTATTATAAATTTATATTATACTATATTATAAATATATAATGTATTTATATAAATATTTATAATATATATTTTATATTATATAAATTTATATAATATAAAATATATTATATTATATATCATTATATGTATGATATATAAATATATAATCTAATATATAAATAATATATATTTATAATTTATAAATTATAAAACAAATAGCATTATTATTATTATAATAAAAAGGGATATTCACTGAAAATTTGTAGTCTAAAAAACATTCTGGTTGAATTGGGCTATACTTTGCCCTTTACAATACAGTTCTGGGGGAGAATGGATACAAACAAGATGGTTGCTACCTCCTACCAAGATCAGTTCTGCTTGTAACATAACTAATTGGTAAGTCTCTCCCTTGCTTGAAGGAGACAGTATCTCCACTGCCAGGTTTAGTTGGCCACTGCCAAACTGGGTTGAGAAGTTTGTGCCTCAGGGATGAGATGGCTCCAAAAAAGGTGGCAAGTGTGAGAAAAAACTCTAAAGCAGGAGTTCTCAACTTTTTTGTGTGTGTGTCAAGAATTTCTTTGGTGGTAAAATCTTTTAACCCTTTCACAGAATCACATTTTGTTGTCTATATTCATAACTGAATGGGCCACTAGCTGTGTGAGTGCCAGACCTGGAGTCAGGAAGATTTGACTTCACAGGTGACCCTCAAAACTTACTAATTGTGTGACCCTGGGTAAGCTACTTTTTAACTCTCATTTTTCTCTTCTGAAAAATGGGGGATTAAGGTCAAGGTGTTGAGTGGGCAGAGTGGGAAGCTCTGGGCTCTTGGATTCTAACTTTGTGCTGTGGAGGGAGACAAAGCTGTTGAAATCCTTAGGATCTGGAGAAAAATCTCAGAGGCTCCTCTTTCTTGATCCTCCCTTCCCATGGGAAGATGCTCCAGTCAGGAAACCTCACCCTAAGCAACCAGTCTTTCTCCCTAAATCAGGCTATTTTAATCTCTGTCTCTACTTACCTTCTAGGTCCCCACTGCCTTATTTTAAACACAGAAGATGATGAGATTCTATTTACCAGAAAGAGAAGTGGTATTGTCATATAGCAATGAAATTTTAGTAATGTAAAACTATTCCTTTTCATCACATGTTGGGACAAATAGAGAGAGACACAGACACGGAGACTCAGAGATACAGACACACATACACACAGAGTTCTACTTCTCTCTCTCCTTTGCAATGATCAGGAACTCATTAATTGTAGAAAGATATGCAGAATATTTTCATTAATATCATTGTTCATATAGTTACTCATGAAGGAAATCATTGAGAAAGATAACAGACATAAATGCTAAAGGTACATGAATAGTTTGTGCTCCTAGCTATCTCATAAAAAAGCTAGCAATAGTGTGTGTGTGTGTGTGTGTGTGTGTGTGTGTGTGTGTGTGTGAAATGTGAAGGTCAGTTCCTGAGAGGAGCTAGTAAATAGCTTCCTCTATTCTAGAGGGATACAGCTTAACTAAAAATGACTGTAGAAGGGGAGAATACAACAGCCCAGGTAAAATGAAAGGCAAGTTTAAAGTCTAAAGCTGTCCACCGGTATATTTTGACCTTGAATGAGATACTGTGGTAAAATGAGTGGAGAATCAGGCTTGCTGTCAGCAAGATCTCAGTTCAAGTCCCATCTCTGATATCCACAGGTTCTGTGATCCTAAATAAGGTATCTAGGCAACAAGGTGGAACAGTGGATGTAGCATTGGGCATGGGGTCAGGAAAATCTGAATTTACTGTTTCACATAATAACTGTGTGACTTGGGCAACTCATTTTTTTTTTTTTTTTGCCCTCAATTTCCTTATCTGTAAAATGGGACTAAAAGTAGCATTGTTTTGAGAATAAAATTTATAAAGTGCTTTGTATATCTTAAATCTGGTTTTATTATTGCTAAGTGCTACTATTGTTATTATTACTTTCATCTCTTTCCTAGACAATTTTCAAAGATTACAAATTGCAGAAAAGTTGTCATTCTGAATTGAGAGGGAGAAACCTTAAACCAGTGAAATAATGATTTTGGGCACACACACACAAGGTTGCTGTGAAGAACAAATATCTATCTATCTATCTCTCAACATACATACATATCTATATGAAAAATTGAAAATCTTTAAGCTTCCTATAGCTGTATCAGGAAGATCTGAGTCTAGTATCACTTTTGACATAGGAACTAGTCATTTAATGTCTCTGCATTTGAGGCCAGTGATGTCAGACTCAAATGGAATGTGACCACCAAACCATACATAAAAAGGATCCATGGAGATCTCACATTGGTTTAGAAAACCACATATTCACATTAAGTAGTATTGTGTTTTTATTCATTTACTGTGTATTTGATAACTGATATTGCACAATACATACAGAGCAGATATTAACCTTCATTAGTAGAGTTTCTTTAAGTAGGAGTCCCCAGTATCCTTTCTTAAACTTTTTTCCATTTATGACCTTTTTTCACCAGAAGGATTTTTATGTGATCTTAGGTACTTAGGTTTATAAACTATGTATACAAATTTATTGATAATAAATCATAATTTTGTGACCCTACACATTCAGTTATATAATCCCATATGGGAGCACACCTCATAGTTTAAGAAGCTTTGCTCTAGAAGTGTGGTTCAGACAATCCTGGGAAGGGGACTTCTATGATGTCAGAATAGTTTTCATAATAATATGAAGATGTCTCAATATGCACAAAAATGGCTCAAAAGCTCCTAAGTTTGAGAACCATTGCCAAAGACCAATGAAATCATACATCCAGTTTCTCTCTCTCTCTCTCTCTCTCTCTCTCTCTCTGTCTCTCTCTCTCCCTCTCTCTCTCTAACCTATGTAGCATTTAGCAAATTGCTTCCCTTTCAGGTCTGAGCCTCCCCATGATCAAAATGGAAAGGCTGGACTGGATGGTCTCCAAGTTCCTTTCCAGCAGCTCTAATTCTCTAATCCTATGATCTATGATAAAGGCTTATCCTATCCTCTGCCCGCTCCAAATTTTAATCTTTTATTATGCAAAGCTGTCAATTCAACAACACACTGCAAGGCAAGATTTGGTATCTGGAACATACTATTATTTGCTGTCTCTATGAAAAGATGGAATATCTTGAGGGAAACTGTTAAAATTTTCAAACCAGTTTCAGATACTTTCCAATAAAATAGCTACCTTTTTATATAACATTTCACAGACATGATCTGATTTGGTGTTTAGCCACATACAGGCAGGTAAGTGATGCCATAATGCACAGAACTCTGAGCTTGGAGTCAAGCCGACTCATCTTCGTGAGTTCAAATCTGGCCTCAGACACTTTCTAGTATATGACCCTGGACAAGCTACTTTACTCTGTTTACCTCAGTCTCTTCTTCTGTAAAATGAGCTGGATATGGAAATGGTAAATCTCTCCTGTATCTTTGCCAAGAAACTTGCAAATGAGGTCATGAAGTCAGTGGCATAAATTTATGGAGATTAAAGAGTACTGAATGGGAGTAGGGATTTGGGAAACTCATTTTAATTTAATTTAATTTTTTCAGGAAGTCAGAGTAACTTTTATCCATGTCACCATGGAATTAGTTCACTAACACATCCACACATCTCAAAGTTGTCAGTATAACATATCTACATCAAAAAAAAAAAAAAACCTTTCAAGTTAACATAACCTTGTCACCTCAAAGTTATCAGCAGCATTTGGTGTTCACTGCAGATGTCTGGAACTTATCTGAAAAGTACACATCATGTATCTCAGAGGCCCTGACAGCAAAGTCTAGATGGCTTCACATATTACGTGGATATGAGTTTTTGTAAATATATGATACAGGTCACAAATTTTAGTCTTTTGATCTTCTGTACATGATTTCTATGTTGCCTTACCAATTTTATTTCTTATTACTGCCGCTTTATACTAGCTACTTATAAACTGATCTACTACCCTGACTAGTCAGTATGTAGTGAGGGAGATCAGAATAGGATACAATTTTAATATTTACTGTATATTAATAACTGAATGTTGTTTTATATTGTACATCATATATGATAAAATTTATTATGTTTCTTCATCTCATACTTAAAGCATCCATGACTCTAGAGCTGGAATAGCCCTGCCTGATTCAACCTGACATCTTATAAATATGATCTAGGATCCCTTGGGAAGGGACTTCTATGAGAAAAGAGAACCAGGGAGGTTAAGTTACTCATTATGAATCAGAAGCAGCAGTTGAAATCAGATCCTCAGGCTACACTGTTTCCAGGTTTACAAAATACCTATAATAATTAAACTATCATCACCATTAGCATATCAGTCTATTACTTAGTAGTGTTCAGTGAACATGAAGTCCTTTGTCAGGTGCTGCTGTATGCAGATCACTGGGTCAGGAGTTATGTGATTATCAAGAGGGATAGGAAAATGGGCTTCCTGCCCTTGAGAAAAATGCCAGTTGGGCTAATACATTCCAAGAAGTGGGAATCATTCCCAAACAGACTTGGGAACACGCACTCATTGTCCAGCTGGGTGGTCTGTCACCATATGTGATTGTTGGGATTTGGGAGGTAATGGAGTGACTAGGTAGGCTTAGCCAAAGAAAAGAGGAGAAAAAAGAAGAGGAAGAAAGGCAGACCACTCAGGGAAAAAAATATTTGTGAAGACGAAGAGGCAGGGGAAATTCAGTAGGTTTGTCTGGTTTATACTAAAATTCTAAACCAGCATACAACAATAGGAGATAAAGGTAGGTGGTCCTAATGGCTAGATTACTTTGAATCTGTATGTGAGAATTTATCATGGTCTAAACATTTGCCCCTTCCATTCATCTTGTCGTTATTTAGTCTACTTGTTAACATTTTCTATAAAGCTCCTCCACTGGCCTGTATTGTGGTATTCTGAAAAAAAAAAATATGCCTTTGTCTTTTAGTGTTAAAAATCTTAGATTTGATATTGAATGGTTTTGAAGAAAAAATACTTCAAGAGCAGATTGCTTAAAGGATTGAAAAAATATCAAATTAAATTGCCTAAAAGTTCAGAGTCACATTTTGAGAAAAGCATATTCCTGGAGGAAATAAAGGAAAGAAAATTTAAAGCACAAACACACAAAAGATAAGTCTATAAAGGCTACTAAATGGAGAAGGAGACGTAATCTGTGGGGAGCAGCTGTGATGGAGTGGAATGCCAGAGAGATTTAAGTAAGGATGTGCCTAAAAAAGGAGGGATTGAGACTGAGCTGCTCCTGGGGATTTGGGGGAAGGGACTGAGAGGAAAACTCAAGGCTTGGTCTGAGATGAGACTGGAAGTCACAGCAAGATTGGATAGGAGTGTATGTTATTCCCTGTCTGAAAATCAAGACTAGGTCAGTGAGCAAGATAAGTGATGCTTGTTGACAAGCAAAGCATTATCAACTGAGCCACCTAGCTGTACCTAACCAAACTGTGCTAGAGAAATAGAGGAGACAGAAGATGGGGTCATGTGTGAGCAGATAGCCAGTGATAGCTTCCAGTGGATTGTATTACCTCACCAAAAGTTTGGGGCTTTTGGTGTGAAATTGTTCATGCTTCTCAGTTAGTCCCAAAGCCCTGGACTTTTCAGAACTTGTTCTAATCTCCTAAATTGGTGGCAAATTTCTTTTTCCCTTAGTGAAGTTTTGTGACCCTGCTATATTCTGTGGATTTGACTAGGAGTTCTGATTAACCAGAGGAACATTTCCTTATGTCTCTAGGATCCTTTTTCACTGAAATTCTTCCTCTAGGGCTGGGGATAGAATCCTGAAAGTCTGGTCTTAACTGAGCCACTGACACAAATGGGAGGGGGAGAAAAAACATGAAGAAGAGTGCCTCCTTTTCTTTCAAGTTTCAAATTTGTGGTTTGAGTATCTTTGGGAAGAAGGCCAAATAGAATTTCCTAGCTGTGGCTCATCATATTTCAGTGTCTGTCCCTTCCACCCCAAAGTTAATATTTCAAGGTTGAAACAAATTATTTCCCCAATGACAGTTTTGTAAATTTATTTTAGGAGATAGAGTGAGGGACAATGAATAAGGAAGAGGGGGAAAAAAGCAAGTATTGGTTTATTCTTCTACCCTGAAATCCACCCTTTTCTTATCCCAAGAAATGAGCTGCATTTGGCTGTTGTTTTAATTTGATACTTGTCCGCCTTGACAACATGCAGGTTAATTATGTTTTTTTTTTTTTTTTAACTGCAATTTTTTTCTGTTGTTACCAACAAGTATCTACATGCTCTCAACCCTATTTAAAATGGGTATCATGGTATAGAGGCAAGAATCTGGATATGCCACTAGACAATCTGGATTTGAATCTCAGCTCTGCTACTCGGTGACTTCTGTGTCCTATAATGTCACTCAATTTCTTTTTTTTTTAAACTTTAATAGCCTTTTATTTACAGGTTATATGTATGGGTAACTTTACAGCATTGACAATTGCCAAACCTCTTGTTCCAATTTTTCCCTTCCTTCCTCCCACCCCCTCCCCCAGATGGCAGGATGACCAGTAGATGTTAATAATATTAAAATATAAATTAGATACACAATAAGTATACAGATGTCACTCAATTTCTATGGGCCTCAGTTTCCTCATCTATAAAAATGAGAGCAACAAACTAGATGATTTCAAAAGGGGCTTTTCAGTTCTAGATTCTGCGTTTCTTCAAAAATAAAGTTCATGTTATATACAAAACACTGGGCTAGACTCTCTGAATATAATAACAAAGAGAAACTAGCTCTTGCCCTCAGAATTCATTCTCTGAATGGGGATAAAATATGTATATGTGTTTGTATAAGAAGAAAATTGAGGAGAGAGATCAGAGAAAGTTTCATGCAAAAAATGATAGCAGAGCCGATCCGAGAAAAAAGACAAGGATTCTGGGAGTTAGAGGTGAGAAAGGAACTCCAAATATGGGACATTCCAGTGAATATAAATGCATCAAAGTTCAGGGACAGTGACTAGCAGTTTGATTAGGTACAGTTTGGTGGCTCAGTAGATAGGACACCAGGACTAAAATCAAGAAAATTCATCTTTCTGAGCTCAAATCCAGTATCAACACTATGAAGTGTAAGTAGTGACCCTGGGCAAATCACTTAATCCTGTTTCCCTCAGTTTCCTCATTTGTAAAATGAGCTGAAGGAGAAAATGGCCAACCACTCCAGTATCTCTGCTAAGAAAACCCCAAAGGGAGGTACAAAGAATTGAATATGACTGAAACCCAATTCAACAACAGCAAACAGTTTGCCTGGAATTTAGTTTGCGAAGGGGACCAGGTACCATGAAGTTGCCAATCCTGGCCCATTTGCTTCTTTTTCTCCTTAAAGGAAAGGCAAAAGGGATGAGTACTCAGCAAGAACCTGGTGGATCACAATATTGGGCTGAATCTAATAGGATAAAATGCAATATGGATAAAGAACTGGTTGTTTCATTGTACTGTTTTGGATAGAGAAGATTGGAGACATTGAGTCTGAAGAAAAGACAGAGGTAGCAAGATACAGTGGGAAAATGGACAGTATATGAAATCAGAGGATCTGGGTTCAGATCTCAATCCTGATACTGTGTGACCTTGAACAAAATACTCAACCTCTCTGACCCTCAGTTTCCTCATCTGTAAAGAAATAGAGCAAGACTAGATGATGTCTATGTTCCCTTCTCTTTCTAAACCTATGATTCTGTGGTTCAATAACTGGCTGCAAGTAGCACTGAGGGAAGCTTGAAATAGTGCCTAGCATATGGTAGATGCTTAATAAAGGTTCATTGCTCAATTCATGATTAGTCAAGGGATTGAGACATAGAAGAGCCACTAAACTTCTAATTTTGGGTTCATTTTGGGAGACAGAGCCAAGAACAATAGGTAGAAGTTTCCAAGAGGCAGATTTAGGCTTGATATCAGGGAAAACTTCCTAACAAAGTAGTCTCCAAATGGGAGGTGATAGGTTTTTCTCTTACTGGAAGCCTTTAGCCAAAGACTGAATGACCACTTATCATACACATCACAGAAAAAAAGTGTCGCTTACGTGTATATTGGGACTTAATGCCTCTGAGGTTCCTTCTCATTTGGCAAATCTGTGATTCTGACTGTGAATTATACAGACAATATATTTTTCTTAATTTCCTTCTCAGTAGGAGGTAGCAGGAAATGTGCCGAGGGAAAATGTTAGTAAATATGTTATTTTGGCTCTTTGAAGCTGAGGATGAATTAATGGAAGAAAAAAGCTCTGAAATGTTAAGGAAGAACTCAATATATAGGTATAAGGTTATTAAATAAAATCATTAAACATTTTAAAATGGACTACAGAGAAAGTATTAGGACATAATGACAGTGGGACACATACCTGACAATCCCAAGGAGCTGACAACCTAATAGGAGAGAAAAGACATAGACCCTGATGATGAGATGGATGAGATGGATGAGAAAGGATATAAGTGCAAAGGAGAAAAAGACAAGGTGATTTAAGAGAGAGGTGTTAAAATTCTGGTCTGATAATTTCAAATGGCCAACAAAACTCCGAGTGACCCATACCAGATTTAAATGTAATTGGTAAATATTTAATAAGGTAGATAAAAATACAATACAATATAGATAATGTTAATTTGTGGTTTTTGAAGTAAGTATGTTTGGGATCTATTTCTATATGAGGCTGATATCACTGATTTAAATAATATAAAGAAGTGATAGGTTAGTTTCTGCATGGGAAAGAAAACATCTGATTAGAGACAATTTATAGGGATGGATGGAATTCAGACCACTGTTTTAGAATCATGGAAGAGAAATCTTTGCTATTGTTTTTGCCTGTTTATCATTATGTCATGTATCTAAGATTTAATCAGTGAAATAACATGGCTGATCAGTAACCCATCTGGAAATTAGTATATATGTCTCAGGGAGTTAAATATAACATGGGGAGATTAAATGATTTGGTCTTGGTTTATAGGATTATAGACAACTCCAGAAGGAACCAAATTCTGTCTTCTACTCTGGCCACTTTATTTTGCATATAAAGAAACTAAGTCCCAATGAAGTCATAAGATCATAAATCTGGATCTGGGAGGGATGTCAGTGGCCATCAATCCATTCCATTCATTTTAGTTAACAGCAGCAACATTATCAATAACAATATTTATATAGCTTTTACTATGCTCCAGGAATCTCACAATTATAAACTCATTTGATCTTTACAACAATCCTAGGAGATCAGTGCTATTATTATCCCAGTTTTACAATTGAGGAAACTAAAGCAAGCAAAGGTTACATAGTTAAATATGTGTCAAGCTGAATTTGAGTTCAAGGCTTTCTGATTCTACTATGCTACTTTGTTGCCCTGCAGTCTAGAGAAATTTAGTCAGGATTTGTCCAAAGCCACGAAGATTGTGAGCATCAGATCTGAACCCAAGGACTTTTGACTCCAGAGCCAGTATTCTTTTTACAATACAGGTAGTAGGTAGTAGGGCTGAAATGCATCCCTTCTAATATATATATCCAGGGCTCAAAAGGACTGTGTTCCTGGCTGGGCAAAGGCAGAGTGATGGAGAATTATTATTGTTTTTCATGCTCTCTTCATTTCCTGTGCAGACTGTTGCTTTACCTTCTATGTTAGTCCCTTGTATTTGTCTCTCCAGGTTTTAAACCATTGTTCCTACAATTACCAGATTTTTATTACAAATGTCTGATCATGTCACTCACTTGCTAAGGAAATTTCCATGCTTTCTTGTGTTCACTAGGGTAAAATAAAAACTATTTTACAATGAAGGCCCTCCATGATCTGGTTCAAAATTTTGCCCAGGAGATGGTAAATGCTTTTTGGCTCTCCATGCTGATTTCATATTATTTCACTTCACTTATGCACTTTATATTACCACCACACTGGCTAATTCAGGGTTCTTGTACATGATATTCCATGAATAGCCTATCTCTGTGCACATTTTGTAAAGCAACCCCACCTCTATCTCCAACATTATAGGTTTCCTCCTCCTCTTTCCTTCTTGAAATTCCTATGTCCTTCTAGTTTCTGCTCAAATATCACCTTCAACAAGAGACCTTTCTAGATTATGGCTCTTAGAGTCAGGGGACCTTGGATTATAGCTATTAGGATCAGGGTACCTTTCTGGTTTGTAGCTATTAGGACCTCCCATTCATTAAGCTTAGTTTTTTATATATTTTACTCTGGTCAGGTTGATGTTGTTTTCCTCCCAGAAAGCTAGTCTTTTGAGGGGTAGGAACAGTTTCATTTTTATCTCTGTATTTCTAGTGCCTCTCATAGTACTAGATGCATAATTAATGCTTAATAAAAAACTTAATGAATTGAAACTCAAGTGACTTGCCCAAGATCATACAACTGAAAATAGTGAAGCAAATATTGCAGGCCTGTTGACTCCAAACTTACCTTGTCTCTCCTCCATCCTCCCCGCCCCGCCCAACCTTAAAGCTCTTTATTATGGTCCTTTCTCTTTTTAAAAAAAAATATTATTTTATTTTTAAAAAGAATAAAACAAAAGAAAAACATAAAAGGAAAACAAAAACAAACAAAACAAAAAGAGAACATTGTCATGTGTCCAGCAGGACATAAGAGAGGAGGTAAAATATATAACAATACATTGCCACTTCAAGAAAAGATATATAGTAGTAGAAGAAATTATATTCATGAATGTCCATCTTTTCTTACCTTCCTTGTAGGTTGTTCTTTTGTTCTCTGCTGGGCACATTTTTTATTCTTTTTTGATCCTTTCATCCCTTTCACTTCTCTCAAGCATGGTTTAGTTAAGCAAGGGTATGTTTATGTGTGATTATACATATATATTACACATAATACATATTATATATATTATTTATATATATATAAATCTATGTATATAAAAATATTTACACACACACATACACATATCTCAGACTCCGCTCCCCCCATACACACATATCTTTTCTATCTCTGTTAACTCTTTACTTTAATTCTGCTCCTTAACTTGTCTTGCTATTACTTAACTTCCTACCACCTATAGATCTCTCCCATCTCTTCTTCCCCCACCCTTTGGTTCTCCCTCAGCCTATCCCTCCCAGCTTATTTCTTTATAGATTTTGGAGGATGCTATACCCTTCATGGTATATAAGTCGTATTGCCTATTTAATCTCTTCCCAATATGAGTAGGTTTTCAGAATTATGGGCCCCCAAAATACCTCTGTGTCTATTCTTCCTCTGCACCTCACTTGTATAATACAATTACTATTTTTACCTTAATTCTTCCCCAATCTTTCTTTTGAACTATTCAATTGCTAATGTCAATCTTAAACATATGTTAAAAAAAAATACACAATTTATCCATGCTAAGTTCCTTGAAGTTGATCTTTGATATTGCCTTTTACATGTTAATTTTTCTATTGAGTTTCAGTTTGGTTGACAGAAAGTCCTGAAAATCTGTAAATTTGTTGCATTTTTTCTCATTCAATATTATGGGTAATTTTGCTGGACATGATATTTTTGGGTATTGACCTAGTTCTTTTGATTTTGGTAGATATGATTTCAGGACCTGTGGGCTTTTATAATGGCTTATGATAAGTCTTGTACAATTCTAATTGTAGCTTCATCATATTTAGATTTTTTTCTTGTTTCTTGTAATTTTTTTTTTTTGATTTGAGGATTTCAAAATTTGTCAATAATATTCCTGTGTGTTTTACTCAAAGATCTCTTTGAAGGTGGTGATAGGTGGATTTTTCCTATTTCTACTTTCCCTTCCTGTTCTATCATTCCAGGACAATTTTCTTGGATTATTTCTCTCATTATTATGTCAAGGTTCTTTTTGTGGTAACAGCTTTCAGATAAAATCCAGACTCCTCATATAATCCAAGAGATGAAAGTTTCTATGATTCCTGCAGAGGCTATAACCACACCCAGGACTTGCCCCAGGACTCCACTTGGTGTTCCTGGGAAGTTAGCCTGGAGGTCCCTGGCCTTATGAGTCTTAGTTTGTCCCAGGAGGACCTCTGTTCTGCCCTAAATCTTTTTGGTTTTTCACTCATTTATATTCACCTTGAGGCTCAAATTTGTTTTGTTTGTGAGGGAAATCTGGAGAACCTGAAATTTACCAATCTACTCTGCAGTTTTCCCATAATCCTCCCAAACCTAGGTTGTTATATAAGAAATAATTTTACAGTAAAAATGGGCTCACTCTTAGCCATCCTTGTTGAGTGTTTGAGCATCCATGCTGCTTTTGTTGCTTTAATTTTCTCTATGTTGTAACCAGTTTTGTAACTAGCCTGACCCCAGTTAGAATGATGATTATTAGAAGTTGCTTGTTGGAAATCCTCACCTGGAGTTTATGTTGTAATATGAGCTAAAATAAGAATCATCTCTTTGTTGAATTCTGGATATTAGGAAATAAGCTCTCTTAGTGTTTTAGGAAATAATAACATTGTAAAAATGGGCCCAGTGAGTTTTTTTGATGGGTGCATTTGGATTAAGCTGAAGAATGGACCAGAGGCTGAGAACTCTTTGATCTCATTTTCTGCATAGGCCTCTGATGGTAGAGTTCTCTTTGAAAACTCTTTGAGCTCAGTGTGTGAAAGAAGCACAAGGTGGTCCAGCAGGGAATGAGCCTTACACTTCAAAATAGAGGATGAAGTTGGGGAATAAGATATTTCACACAAAAGAGCATCAAGGGAAGCTGGAGGCAATGTGATGCTTTTTTTTCTTTCTAAAAAACAAGATGTAACCTTTGCCTTGTTCCACCCAGAAAGAAATTTGATTTAAAAAAATCCCAAATCAAAAACCAAGCCTGAGTGATTAGATTAAAAATGCCCCACCCTCATTCCTCCCTCCTTTATCATTTCTAGGGACGGTTTAGGATATCTCAAAGGGAATTGTCTTGCTCTCTTTTTCTGTCAAGGCACTTAAAGCAATCCTTAGTTTTCAGGTAGCACTGTTCATCTTCAAAGAGATTTTTAAAGATAACTAATTGCTGTAACACTGAGTTAGATGAGTAAGTATTGTAGTTCGCCTAGGGCACTAGAGAAAACTGGGAAATTACAAGTACTTTTCCTTCCTTCCATTTTTTCCCCTTCAAATAGTCACACCCCAAGTCAGTAAAAGAGTCAAAACAAGGTTGATGGTAGAGTTCAAGTGACTAATGTCTGATACATAGTAGGTACTTCATAAATGCTTGCTGATTTGATTTGGCCAGGAATAAGATCAACTTACAACCTTCCCATATCCTTAAATTATGATCCTAAAATTATAGGTTGGGTTTCTCCATTGACTCATTGGCAAATTTTGTACTCTGAAATCCAGTTTCCCAGCAGCCAAATGAATAATTTTTAAGGTCACTTCTAGTTCTAAATATGGAATCTTGTTACTGGACTTAGTAGTTGTTTCTTTTCACACATTGAAGAGATAGAGTTGCAAACTATATAGAGTCTCAGACTTGGTGTCTCTCTAAGGATCTTTGTTCAAATCCTGGATCAAGTATTTATTTTGATATAGACTAACTCTCTGGATTTCAGTTTCCTGATCTATAAAGTAAGAGGTTTGAATGAGATGTTCTTTAACATCTGGTCTAGTTGTATAAATATATTATCTCAATGATTTAATGGATATTAGACATCGGAGTCAAGAAAATCTGGTTTCAAATGCTGTCTCCTATGCTCATTAGCTGTTACATGCCCACTCAAGACACTTTACTCTCTCAAAGTCTCAGTTTCTTCATCTGTAAAATGAAGGATTTGTACTAAAGGACCTCTAAGATTATTTCAAGCTCTAAACCAGGAAGATCTGTATTCAGATTCTGCCCTTAATTCTTTTTACCTTTTGTGGCCACTTCAAAATCTCTTACTAAAAGAAGCAGAATTTAAGAATATCTTTGAGTACCAAGCTGTGCCATTTGACCATAATGTATTTTTTAATCTGAAAGGTTAATATAGATAGAATAACAATTTTTACTTCCTATGTATTTTTTAATCTGAAAGGCTAATGTAGATAGAATAAAAATGTGTCTTCCAAGTAAAATTATAATAATTTTTTTCTATCACTTGTCACACCTGGTTCTTCTAATGTTAAATAAACTTTCTGAACTTCAGCGACCTAATCTGTCAACTAGAAATGATAATGATTCTAGGTGCTTCCCTAACTGGATGGCTGTGAGAAAGCAAGCTAATATATGCAAAGAGCCCTGACTATAAATGAGTCATTGTTGTTGCTATTGCTTGTGGATTTGTACTTAAGTTATTTGCATGCTTAACCTTTGGCTCTGCTTCCTCTTCTTTAAGAAGTTAAGCAAACAGTTTTGTGTATCAGATAATTTGATTTTAAGGAAATGGCATTATGGTCACCTTTTAGCTAGACAGCCTCAGGAGAGCTGAGCCACACCATAATTTAATACATTATAAGCTCTACTTCAGGAAAATAAAAATCCATCAAAAAGGTGGAGCTCCCTGCAGCAGCCTGGCAGCCTCTCCAATGTGCTGGGAGTACCTGCAGCTCCTCATCTCCAAGGCTTGCTTTGAATTATCACCCAACTCTCATTTTCCATGGCTTTCCCTGATGGCTTCATGAGAGTGGATTATAGCAGAAGTTAAAGCCAGAATGCATCACAGAGTAACTGCTTGTATCCCTTTGACTTGTCTGGATCGGGCCATAATGACTTGATGGCATTTCCACAGATGTGCAGTGATAATGATATGGCTGCGTGTATAATGCTGTTCTCTTTCCTGAGTCAGACTGAAACAACCATGGCTTCTGAAAGTCCAAAATTGCAGAACCTTTGTCATCACAGTGGATATTGTAGGGTAGGATCTTCCTTGAACTCAGCTTTCAATGGAAGAAATTTGAAAGGTGGCTCCATAATTGATATACTTACTGATAAAGAATTGGATAATATATGACTGAAGTATTTGTTTATCTTTAAGATAGAAATAGAAGCTACATTTAGGCAGCCAGGTGGTACTTCCTGAGTTTAAATTTAACCTCAGACACTAGCTGTGTGAACTCAGGCAAATAACTTAACTATGTTTGTCTTCAGTTCCACATATGCAAAACAAGCAGGAAAAGGAAATGGCAAATTTTATTATTTTTGCCAAGAAAACCCCAAATGGGGTCATGAAGAATTGGACAGGACTGAAAAAAATAGCTGAACAACAAAGGAGCTACACTGATGATTTCATGGATCTAGGGAATTCTGATGTAAGGAAACTTCCTTTAGTAATACAGCTTGGCAACTTCTGTATAATTTCTATTCTTGGAGAGCTGCCTCCAGCTCTAGGAGTTCAATGACTTGCCTAGAATCCCACAGCCAATTTGACTCTATCTAAAACCATCAGCAAGCATCGTATGTAATGGGGGTAAACTAGAAGCATTCCCAGTAAAATCAGGTTGAAACAAGTTGCCCACTATCACCATAACTATTCAATATTGTATTAGAAATGTTAGATTTAGTGATAAGAAAAGAAAAGAAAATTAAAGGAATTAGAGAGGGTGACAAGGAAACAAAATTATGACTCTTTGCAGATGATATGATTGTATACTTAGAGAACCCTAGAGAATCAACTAAAAACTACTAGAAACAATTAACAACTTCAGCAAAGTTGGAGGGTACAAAATAAATCCAGACAAATCATCAGTATTTCTATATGTTACCAACAAAGACCAGTAGCAAGAGACACAAAGAGAAATTCCATTTAAAATATTTGTAGATAATATAAAATATTTGGGTGACTACCTGCCAACATAAAGTCAGGAACTATATGGACACAATTACAAAATGCTTTCCACACAAACATCTAAACAGTTCAGTCTAAATAGCTGGAATTTAAACTCAGATCTAAACAACTGGAAAAACATCAAGTGCTCATAGGTAGGCTGAGCTAATATAATAAAAATGACAATTCTAGCTAAATTAATCTATTTACTCAGATTGATATTGCCATACCAATCAAACTGCAAAGAAATTACTTTATATAACAAAGGTTAGTCTACCTTTCAGATCTGTGGAGAAGGAAAGAATTTTTGTTCAAAGAAGAACTAGAGTACGTTATGAAATGCAAAATGGATAAATTTTATTATAATAAATTTAAAAAAGTTTTTGTATAAACAAAGCCAATTCAGACAAGATTAGAAGGGAAACAGAAAACTGGAAAAAATTTACATCTAAGGGTTCTGATAAAGGCCTCATTTCTAAAATATTTAGAGAATTGACTCATATTTATAAGAATATAAGCCATACTCCAATTGATAAATTGTTAAAGGATATGGACAATTTTCAGATGAAGAAATTAAAGTAATTTCTAGTCATATAAAAATACTCTAAATCACTGTTGATCGGAGAAATGCAAATTGAGACAACTCTGAGGTATACCTCTCAGATTGGTTAAGATGACAGGAAAAGATAATGATAAATGTTGGAAGGATGTGGAGAAATTGGGACACTAATACATTATTGGTGGAGTTGTGAACTGATCTGACCATTCTGGAGAGCAATATGGAATTATGCCTAAAGGGCTATTAAACTGTGCATATCTTTTTATCCAGCAGTGTCTACTGGGCCTTTATGTTAAAGAGATCATAAAAAAGGGAAAATGATCCACATGTGCAAAAATGTTTGTAGTCCTTTTTATAGTGTCAAGGAATTGGAAACTGTGTAGCTGTCCATCAGTTGAAGAATGGCTGAATAAGTTATGTTATATGAATGTAATTGAATATTATTGTTTTATAAAAAACTATCAGCAGGATTATTTCAGAAAGGCCTGCAGAGATTTACATGAAATAATGCTAAATGAAGTAAGCAGAACCAAAAGCACATTGTACACAGCAACACGATTATATGATTATCAATTCTCATGGATGTGGCTCTTTTCAGCAATGAGGTAATTCAGACCAATTCCAATAGACTTGTGATGGAAAGACTCATCTACATTTAGAAAAAGGATTGTGGGGAGTAAATAGCAACATAGAATTGTTACCTTTTTATTGTTTTGCTTTTTGTTTTCTTTCTCACTTTTTTTTTAATCTGATTTTTCTTGTGCAGCATGATAAATATAGAAATATGTATAGAAGAATGGCATGTATTTATCATATATTGGATTATTTACTGTCTAGGGGAGGGAGAAACATTTGGAACACAAGGTTTTGCAAGGGTGAATGTTGAAAACTATCTTTACATATATTTTGAAAATGGAAATAAAAAATATATATTATTAAAAAAAGAAGCTGACCTGGAGTGGAAGTGGGTTAGCCTATGGCCAAATGGACCTTCCATTTCTTGGGAGTCAGTAACAATCAGGCATTTCTGACCAAGACTGTGGTGAACTTCTGAATTCTGGCTGAACCCAGACCCTCAGCTTCACAAAAAATCTGGAGCTAACAAACCTGTATAAAAACCAACCTTTTCATTCTGAGGGGACCAGATGGCTTGTGAGCTCTTGTTTGATCACATCTGCTCTGGGTAGAATTATCCAAGAATATCATCAATCAGGAGACCTCTGTCTCCTGACTCCTGTGTGGTTATTATGATTATTGGTACTTTCTACCATGTGTTTTAACTTTGGAAAACTGAGGAAAGTAGACTGGATTTGGAGCTGATGGACTTGGATTCAAGTTCTAGTCCTCTTAACACAAGATATCTTGGACAGTCAATTAATCTCTTTAGATCTTAAATGTCTAATTTGTAAATAAAGAATTGAATTAAATTATCTTGAGAGTTCTTTCACATTTGAAACTCCATGAAATTGAACTTGCTAGCTGAATGAATGAACGAACTAATAATTTTTTCTATTTTCTAATTGCTCATCAGAGAGCAGAAAGGAAACATTCCGTTCGCAGAAGCAAGGCAGGGCAAATGTTCCTCAAGATTTTTGTGGCTTCTCAGCCAAAGTTATTTGTCAATCTAAAGCACCAATAAATGGAATTTTTTTTTCACTTAGAGCAAAATCAGTGACCAAAAAAAGTGGAACAGGAATCCAGAGAACAGTTAAGAGTGAGGTAGTCGTGCACTCCAAGGATCATGGTTGTAGAAGCCTTTCCTAGCAATAAGCAGGTTTAGAATCCAATTCCAACAATGTATCCAATCATTCTAGCAGGAGCAGCCAACCCAGCCCTTTGTTTTCATCTTCCCTTGATGGGCTTGTGGCCACAATCCTTCTTTCTTTCCTTGGGCTGTTTTTGTCCAGACTTCAGTGGGAAGGAAACATCACCTGTGTCAGCACCTTGGACAAAGTCTTGACTGCCCTGCTCTAGTTGTGTCTCTGAGTTACTGACTTATGTCTTGGAGACTGGTTTAAAATATAAATTATTAAAATATAAAGTCTTTAGATAAAAAAAAAATCTTCTGGACTGAAATAATTGTGTTATCTCATGAGAAATCTGTTCATAATCTTGTTTCCCCTTTGTGTTCTTAGTGATTTATGATGCTTCTTTAGATGCCATAATTTCCAGCACAACTAGCCATGTGAACACAGTGGTACTGGCTTGGAGGGAAAAATCCAAGCAGAAGTGGATTAAGAAGACATCCTTCAACATTGCTCAGGGCATTCATACTTTTGACTACCACTCTCGCCTCAATTTAATTGGTATGTTAAAGAGATCATAATCATTGGAGGACCTCCTTATTAACAGATAATCTGGGATAGATTTTTATAAATAAATTTATAAATAAAATTAAGGTCAAGTATAAAATAACAGGGAAGCATAATCTATAAAAGGCCAGGCTTGGAATCAAGATGACATGAATTCAAAGCCTATGTGTGAAGTAATCTGCTCTGTAATGATAAGCACGGCATTAAAATGAACCAGGAAACTTTCTGGATATAAAAGTTGCAGATCTTATATTTGGAAAGTCTTTGCCTCCTGGGAAGTCTCCACCCTGATGAATAACAATTTTGGATTAATAAATTGAAAGAAAGTAAGTTTTGAACAGAAAAGATGTCTTGCAATTTTCTTCTCAGGTAAATGTTTCATTGAAACAAATATACTTTTTTCCATTAAAATACAAATTAAAAAAATTTTTCTCACTATCTTCAGAATGTAATCTGTCTCTCATAGAAAGTCCCAGGCTTTTCTTTGCATTAAGTTGCCATTGGAGAAATTTTAGTGTCTGCTTTCTCATAACATCTGTGCATTTTGGCTCAGAAACTCCAATTTGTTTACAAACATTAATTGTTTAACTTTACAGGAAATTACTGATCGATTTTGAAAATGTAGATTCTTCAAAGGATAAGGGTAAAGAAAGGTGGACTTGTGTTATGTCTGTGAAGCCTAGGGATCTCTTCTCGGAATAATATTTTTAAATGAATAAAATGAACTCTATAGTATTACTAAGAAAACAACTATATTGAAGTATTTGTCAAAATATATATTTAAAAATACCCAGATCCTTGAAGTCTTATAATATATAAATAGGTTACATATATTATATATTATTGTAATATTACACATACACACACATATATGTATATATACATGATATTAGATCAGTAAGGGATCTAAGTTTGTATCAAGTCTGACTGTGTGGCCTGGGACAAACTAATTCATTTTTTTCAACCTCAGTTTCTTCACCTGTAAGAAAATTATAATCTTTGCAGGGCCTATTATGTAGAACTAAAATAATACCAAATATCTGATAATACCTAACATCTGATTAGGACTTTAAGATTTGCAAAGCCTTTTACACATATTTTTTATTTGATCTCCTTCACAACAATGCTATGAATTAGATACTACTATTATTCCCATTTATAGATAAGGAAACAGCATAAGAAAGACTAAGTGATTTGTTCATCCACACAGCTAGGAAGTATCTGAGGGAGGGTATTAATTCAGGTATTCCTGACTCCAATATAGCACTGTACTTACTATGCAACATTTATTGTTGTTCAGTTGTAACCTCATGTACTATAGAAAGCCAGGACTTTCTATCCTCCACTATCTCTTGAAGTATGTCCAAATTCATGTTCATTGTTTCCATCATATTCCACTATTCATCTTTGCTTTCAATCTTTTCCAAAATCAAGGTCTTTTCCAATGAGTCCCATCTTCTCATTATGTGAACAAAGTGTTTAAGCTTCTCCTTCAGTATTTAACCTTCCAGTGAATAGCCTGAATTAATTTCTCTGAGGACTGATTTGTTTTTGTTGCTGTCCAAGAGACTCTCAAAAATTTCCTCTAGGACCATAATTCAGAAGTATCAGCTCTATGGTTCAGCTTTCATTATGGTCTCTCTATTATGAGGACAGCAGTTTGTAGCCCTTAAATTAACTGACATTTGTTAAAGACAATATCTCCACACTTCCCAGTTAGCCAGTTGGTTTACAGTGGCATTTTAGTAGGACATAAGAAATTTAGGCTGTTCTCTGAAAGCATGAAGAAATGGAAAAAATATAGTTGATTATAATTATTTCATCCATTCATTCAACAAGTATTTATTAAGTGCCAACTGTATACCAGTCATTATTATAAGTACTAGGGAATGTAAAGACAATGTCTCATCAATCCAGGCTCTCAGGGATCTGTTTTCAGCTGATAATCAAGAAAAGGAAGAGAAAAATTTGGAGGAGAATTTTCCCCCTTTAGTTATTTAGCAGTTTCATGTCTAAATTTTTTATTTTAGCAGTGTACTGTGAGAGCACAAGCCACAGTTCTATCCGTCTTGAGATTCTTTTCATTGCTCTGGAGTGGAGGTATAGGTTCAGGAAGTATGGGAATTATAAAGCTGGTCTTCTTTATGAAGACACAAGAGGACATAGTCTATTAGAAGCCATCAGGTGATACAGAGCAGGAAGTGACCATAGAGTTCATTTAATAGTCCAACACCTTTATTTTATAGATCAATCAATTAAAATGTATTTTCTAAGCACTGTCCACATTTATGATTGATGGTGGGCACACACAAAAAAAGATGAAAATTTCCCCTTTCAAGTAGCTTAAGATGCAGAAACCAAGGCATCCAGGTAACCTAATGACTAGAGCACTGGAGTTAGAGTTAGCAAGAGCTGAGCAGCCTTGAACACTTACTGGATTTGTTGGAAAAATCTGTTTGCCTGTGTTTCCTCATTGATAGCTAAAATGGGGAAAATAATTGCTCTGATCTGCAAGGGGTACTGTGAAGATAAAGTGAAATATTCGTAAAGTGCTTAACAAACCTTAAAGGGCTATATAAATGCTATAAACACCAAGTCACAGAGACATAAACTCATTTGCACAAGGTCCCGCCGCAGGATCTGGATTTGAGCCCAGCTTTCTTGATTTTAAATCCAGCACTGATTTTGTAATTAGAGGAATTAGAGATTCCAACCCCAGGCTCTCCCACTTCTACCTGTGTGACCTTGGTCAGTCCTCTGTATCTCTTTCAGTTGCAGTCTTCTCATCTACAAAATGAAGTCGTTGAACAAGGTGATCTTTATAGACCCATTTGTCTCCAAATCCATATTCCTTTGCTCCTTCCTCCTCCCTATGTTGCCTAACAGTCAGCATGCTGCAGGGGTAATTAACCTTTCTGTGTGTGTACATGCAACTCGTTGATAGCCTGAGGGAGCCTTTGAACCTCTTCCCAGAATGTTTTTTGATGCAAAAAAGATATATGTGAAATTACAAAAGAACCAATTACATTGAAAAATAGTTATTAATTTTTTTTTAAAAGACCACAATCACAGGCCCACAGACAAACATAATCCTTGGTACATAGTAAAGGCTTAATAAATGCTAGTTCATGGATCCAGTTTAAGAAGCCCTGATTAGAGAGAGAGAAGAAGGTATACCATCTAAGAATGATGTGCTATATTTATATATATGTCATATATATATTCATTTTCTAAAATTATTTTTTTCTGTAAAATTCTGAACAGCAACAGCTGGACTTAATCACAGAGTCTGCCTTTGGAATCCCTATGTTACCTCTAAACCCACTGGGGTTCTGTGGGGTCATTCAGACTCTGTAATAGCTGTGCAATTCTTCACTGCCCGAAAACAACTTTTCAGCTTCTCCAAAGATAAAGTAAGTCAAAATAGGATTTCTACATTTCTGCATATTCTCTCTCTCTCTCTCTCTCTCTCTCTCTCTCTCTCTCTCTCTCTCTTTTTTTCCTTTTTTTTTTTTTTTTTTTTTTTTTACCATGGATCTACTACCATAAGATCTGAACTTCCAAGATTGCCTTGTATGTCTTTTGTATTTATTAACTGAATTGCCAAGATTGCCATCTGTGTGTTTTGTGTTTGTTTGGGTGTTAGTCTTGGGCAGTATGGTATTTGTTTGGGTCTAGAGAATAGGGATAGGGGTTGGACCTGTGTTTTAAGTGCTACAGAGATTTCTTGGCTGAAAGAACTCCTAATAATGGAGGTTGGCCCCTTTTTTTGAAAGTTATTATTTTAGAGAGTTGCCTAGTAAATAACATAGGAACCAGTTTCATGATCCTTACCTTTACCCATACAGGTTAGCTCTTGCTCTGTAATTGAGAGAATTATAATAGAAGGTTGTCTAGAGTGCTGACAAGTCACATGATTTGCCTTTGGTTGTGTTGCCAGTGATAAAATGACATAGTGGTACAATCTTAAGTGAAGATTTTGTGACAAAGAGACCTACTGTTCACCCACTAAACCACATTGCTGGCTGTTGTATTTAAATGGTAAATCCAATGGTACTTGGGGGAAAATAAATTTATGGCTTCTTGACATTTAAATTGACTCTGCCCTTCAAGTGTTTGTTTCAAAACAATATGTTTTGTGACATTAATTAAATGAAATAACTTATTAACCATTTTGCAAATCTTAAAATATTAATTCCATGGGGGAGCGAGAGTTTAGCAATAAATATCTTACACTTAGGTGACTACATTTTAGAACTTGATGTAATAGAAAACATGCTTGGAATTAGTTAGAAGCCCTGAATTTGTCATTTGGTTCTGGCAGTTACTGACATATGCTTTTGGAAAGTCACAGAATGTCAAAGTTGGAATGAAAGTCTGAGGTCATTGATTCTAACATTCCCAATAAGTGGGCATTCAGAATACATTGGAAAACCTAAACAATTGGGAATTTGCTACTGAGTGAGTGGTCTGCAGAACTAAACACCTACTTCCAAATAGGATCTTCTGAGTACAGAACAAAACGTGCTGCTTATTCTCCTGGTCCTGGAAGCTAATGGAGTCCAAATCACATGAGATTGTGGTGGTTATTATTGTTGTTTTCCTATACTATTCACTATTTATTCTTATTGACATTGCAATGACTCTTTGAATGAATATGACCTAGTAGAGGCTGTTTTTTTTTTTTTTTGGGGGGGGGAAGTGAAATAAAAGATAGATATGTTATTTGCATTAAAACACTTTAGGTATATTTTGTATCTGTAAAAGTAGATTTATTAAATTCATCCATTATTTCTTGAGGGTTGTTGTGAAGATCATAGATATTTGTAAAGTGCTCTTTATAGTTCCTGGTATATAATAAATGTTATATATTTATTCTCTTCTCTCCCACTTCTTATTTATGTGCTAGGCATTGAAAATATTTAGCTAGGACACAGAACCTTCTTTCAAAGGAATTACCTTGTAATGGACCAAATAGAAATGCAACTAAATGCAACATACGGACAGATAAAGAAACATTTATAATAAGCAATAAGGTAAGGCAGTGGATAGAGTGCTGGATCCTGAGTGGAGTGGATCTGAGTTAAAATATGACTATAGACACAGCTATCTCACTGTTGGCAAGTCACTTAATCTTTCTCTATCTTAGTTTTCCCATCTGTAAAATGGGGATAGAAAAAGCAAGCCATCTTCCAGGGTTGTTGTGATGATAAAATAAGGTATTATTTTGTAAAGTGCTTTAAATCCTCCAAACACTATATAAGCCAAGCTTATATTAGTAATATAATTATATGAGCACCATGGTAATAAATCATCAATATGTTATAATAAATTATAGATATAATTATAAATATGCATAAGGTTTTGCTACATCATGTTATTTTGATATATTATTATCAATTTAATAATACCAATTAGTATTTATGAAGCACTTTAAGGTTTGTATTTATTTAAAATAATACATATATATGTATATGTATATATATATGTGTAAAATATATATGTAAATATACGTAATATATATACATATATATGTACATAAGCTTCCATATATGTAATCTTATGAAATACTTAAATATTTAAGAATTTTGACTTCCTTGGCATGGTCTATCACAAATCTTAACCTGTCTATATATTTTCTTTAATGAGAATGCTGGTGGCTGACAATGCTCATTTCTCTGTGACTGACTGTGGTACAGTGGAAGGAGAGCTGAATTTAGCAACAGAAGATCTGGCTCCAATTATGAATGACTCAGTCACTTAGCATCTGTGTGACTATGGGCAAATTCTTTAGCATCTCTGAGCCTCAGTTCCCTTATTTGTAAAAAGGGGAGTGGTCTAAATGCCCTTTGAGGACCCTCCCAGTTGAAATCTGTGAAATCTGAGGAGATTCTTGGAATCTTTCCAAGCTGGTTGTCACACAACCACACACACACACACACACAATCTGTCAGGAGTTTATACCTGAAGCTTTGCCCAGCATCATTTATACATCCAAGGATGTACAGAAATAAAAACACATAGAACTAGTTTCTCAACAGGGCTCCTTTATGTAATTTTTATCCCTTTAAAAGTGAATGAAAGTGACCCTTAGAAAAAGGAGGAATCTCCTGCAACAATCATTGGCAATAAAAGACAATACTGCTTTTTCTGGAGGTCACTTTACCAGGGTATTTTTACTTTGATTTCTAAGTCATTATGTACTGATGGAGCTTGTTATTCTTCCCTTCACATTAGTAGAAATCCATCTTACTTTGATAAGTGTTCTGTAATCTCGTCCTTTATGCCTTCACAATATACAACAAAGCTCTCTACTACTGAGTTAAATCCATGCTTTGTTATCAAGAGAGTCTTTTGGGGGAGTTTTTCATAAGTCTAAATTTGTGGAAATGGAAAAAGAAAATAGTCAATGAAAAAACCTATTGATTAACACACATAGATGGAATAATCATTCTTAAATCAGTTGTGTATAGAGTCAGATAATTCTAAATCTTCGTTTTTTACCATGTATTAGTTGTGTGGCCACAGGCAAGTTTTATTTCTTTTTCTGAAGCTGTTTCCTCATTTGTAAAATGGGAATCAAATATTTGTACCATTTAGTTCACAAGATTACTTGCGTTGCAATAAAATGACTCAAAATTTCATGTAAATTTGAGGTGCTATTACTCCTTGAATCAAAAGAGATAGGAATTACTAGTGGACAAACAAAGCAAAATCAACAGATAGGGAGTCTTATGATAAACAATTTATTCTAAATCTGAAAATCAACTGAAGGTCAAGGGTTAAGGAATAGGATGTAATGGCATGGGGAAATTTAATTCCTCAGATTGTTTTCTGGGGCAAAATGATATACATCATATACCATCAAGTTAATCCTTGGTATATATGAGAAGACATTTTCAGTGCATGGGTAGAGAAAGATTTATTATTTTGGAAAGACCACTGATTCTGGAATCCAAAGATATCTTCACATATTGTCTATGATAATGACTATATATGTGACTTGGTGACTTGGTTTCCTTGGAAGCCAAGGTTTTTCATCTGTAAAATGACGAAGTTGGATTTCAATGGCCTTTGATATCCATTATAACTCTAGGAACTGAACAAACATGATGCAATTCTTGGTTTGGTTTTTTTAAATAGATCTTGGATAACTGAGTTGGGGTGACCCTAAACTTCATCTAGTTCAATGTCTTCTGTTTGCAGATGGGGAATCTGAGTTCCAGGGAGATTGATTGAATTCTGAAGGTCACACCAGAGAGCCCATTTGTAAATTGAGAGTCTGTAGCACCAAATCCAGCTCTCTTTCAATTCCACCATCTAGCCTTGTCTTATATACAAGTACAAATTGCTTGAATAATTTGAAGGGTCTCTAACATGTCCATAAATTACTATACTATAATATTCTAAAGAAATTTAAAAAGACAAAATAAAAGAATAATATTTATATTATGAATATATATGAATAATAAATACAAATTAAATAAATAAAGCATAATATAAATGCAGAGTAGTCTTATAATTAAATAAACTAAACCAAAAAATGTGGATGATTCTGCTAGCTAAAATGCTACAAGTATCTGAAGCAGACAAGTGAGGTGACGGCTCATCCATTTTTAATTTTTCATTTAATTCATGGGACTAAACGTCAATGAAATATTAAAACTCAAGTAATTTATGTTGGCAACAAAATGGAAAATGACTCTGGCAAAATGATACTCCATTAATGCTGTTGAGTTATAGTTAATGTATGTTAAACTACACCTCAAGCTGTTGAACTTGAACTGAGGGTTAGTTTCCACCTCTTTGTAAAGACATGATACTGAATCAGGCAATCTTAGGGGAACCACAATGAAAACCTAGAACAATTCTTGCTGATATTGGTAAGTAAATAGTCGTCATAGTAACAGGACACATCTAGGGCCATCATTTCATCCCTCAAGTGGAGCACTTGAAAATCACTGATTATGTACAGATTTGAAGCTGTGCCACTTTTCAAATCCATAATTGGAGGATCTTGGTTTTTGTAGAATTTGTGTTTCTAAGACAGAAGGTAACCCCCCCCCCCAGCATTTCTTTGATTATGACTATCATCTGATGCAGCAAAAAATGAAATGAGCAGCAGGAAGTAACATCTTTTAGTAAAAACAAGTCCAATAAAACAAAACTGATTTCCTTTGCAGGAAGGTTTCCTAGGCTGATAGAACAATGAACCAAAGCTGTCATGAAACTACTTGGAGGGAATCTTGTCTAACTGGACTCTGTGTTGATCAGCCCACATCTAGAATAAAGGTTTCAGTTATAAACAATAAAAAATGTCATTAGCATTATATAGCACTTTATAGTTTGCGATATACTTCTAACAGTGTACATAAAGTAATCAATAGAGGTAATTTTGGATTTGGGGCAGCTAGCTGATGCAATGGATAGAACACTGGGCTTGGAATCAGAAAGATTCATCTTCCTGAGTTCAAATGTGACCTCAGATACTTACTAGCTGTGTGACCCTGCGAAAATCACTTAATCCCATTTGACTCAGTTTTCTGAATGACAAACCACTCCAATATCTCTGCCCAGAAAATCCCAAATTACGTTACAAAGTGTCTGCCACAATTGAAAAGAGTGAACGGCAATGATAAGAACAAAAGTATTGGATTGGTGGGGGGAGTGCTAGACCTGGGATTTCCTTGGTATAGATGATTTCATTCTCAGGAGGGCAACTACCTTGTCAATACAATTCAATGTTAACTCTGCAACTTAAATTCTTAAAGGTTTACTGGCAACATATAGATTTTAAATGACTTGCCTGTAGTAATGCAACTGATATATATAAAAGATGGGACCTGAACCTAGGTTTTCCTTACTCCCTCACTCTTTACCCATATTATCTGAATATATTAATTATTTCAATAATGATTACCATTATAATAGAGTTTTAAGATGTACAAACCATTTGATATGAATTATTTGAGCCACACAAAAAACTATAGGGTAGATATGAAAATGTTATTATTCTCATTTTTTAGATGAGAAAACTGAGATTTCAGAAAGTGGAATTTACTTGCTCATGTTAAAAAATGTTAGATGTGACATTGTCTTTTGCCTCTAACTCTGGAATTATTTCTACATTCAGATGTCTGCTAATATATATTTAACAATTGGCTCTCGGAAAAAAAGGCAATATAATATCATTTTCAGTTTAATCTGTTGATAAGTTATTTGTTACTTTCTCAGGTATAGACAATCAGCAAAACAATAAAACAAGGCCAGATTCGTAGTATACTCAGCAAAACTAAATATAAAGTAGACATTTTGGAAATCCCTAAATTAGCAGAGGCTGCAGCAGCAGCTATGGTAGTGGAGGCAATGGCAGCAGTGATGGCAGGGGGAAGCAGTGTTGACTTCTTAAGGTCTCAGTCCACAGACAGTAGGAGGGTTGAACAGCTTGTCAGAAGGAAGTCTCTTTACTAGCACTGAGAAAGGACTCTATTGTTTTGGCCATACGCAGATCCAGGACATAACCCTTGTGCACAGTTCCAAGGGCAAGGAGGAGCACTAACACACTAGAGTTTACAGCCAGAGTGGATCAGGGACCCTCCTCACGGATCTAGGGCAGAGAGGAGTGCTTATAGTCACTTACAAACCAAAGCACAAGGATCTCTTTGGATCAAACCACCTTTGAAGAACTGAAAACTTATAGTTCACCAAAAGGATCTCTGAAAACAGCTATACAAACTCCCTGAAGCTGGGAACATTGCACTCTCTTCTCTGGAAACAGAGTCCTACTTTGATAAAGTATTAAAAGCCTAGTAATACACTGGAAAAATAAATAAATAACAGAAAAAGATGCTGGTCATTGAAAATTACTACGGTGACAAGGAAGTTCAAAACACACAGAAAAAAAAAAAACCAAAATCAAAGCTCCTACATCCAAAGTCTCCAAGTAAAATAAGAATTGGTCTTAGGTCATGGAAGACCTCAAAAGTGATTTTGGAAGTCAATTAAAAGAGGTAAAGGAGAAATTGGGAAGAGAAATGAGAATGATAGAAAAGGAAATACAAGAAGCTAATGGAAGAACACCTTAAAAAGTGAAATTGGGCAAATGAAAAGAGGTGCAAAAGTTTACTGAAGAAATTACTAAAAAATGAGATTTGATCAAATAGAAGCTAATAATTTTGTAAGAAATCTAGAAACAATAAAACAAAACCAAAATAATGGGAAAAAGAAAAAATAATATGAAATATCTCATTGGAAAAAACAACTGTCTTGGAAAGAGAATTAAAAAATTATTGGTCTACCTGAAAGTCGTGATTAAAAAAGAGCCTGTACATCATCTTTCAAGAGATTATCAAGGAAAACTGTCTTGATGTTCTAGAACCAGAGGGCAAAATAGAAATTGAAAGCCACTTATTACTTACTGAAAGAGATCCCCAGATGAAAACTCCCAGAAATATTATAGTCAAATTCTAGAACTTCCAGACTGAGAAAAAATATTTCAAACATCCAGAAAGAATCAATTCGAGTATAGTGGAGCCACGAGCAGAATAGCAGAAAATTCAACAGCTTCCATATTAGAGGATCAGAGGGCTTGGAATATGATATTCCAGAGAGCAATGGAGCTAAGATTACAACAAAAATCATCTACCCAGTAAAACTGAGTATAATCCCTCAGGGGGAAATGTGAATATTTAGCAAAATATAGGAATTTCAAATATAAGTGATGAAAAGAAAAGATCTGAATTAAAAATTGACTTTAAATACAGATCTTGGTAAAAGGATAAGAGAGTGATCAGGAAAGGGAACTCATAGAGACTTATTAAGGTTTATCTGCTCATATTCTTACATGGGAGGAGATACTTGTAACTCATTAGAACTTTCTCATTATTAGGGAAGTTAGAAGCAATATATATAGATATATGAAAGAAATGAGTTGAATATGAAGGAATAATATATAAAAATAAAATTAAGGGGAGTGAGGGGGCGTGAGGGAGGGAGCGAGGGAGGGAGCAGGGCGGAGCGAGGGAGGGAGTGAGGGGGAGCAAGGGAGGATGCAAGGAAGGGAGCAAGGGAAAAAGGGAGGGAGAGAGAGATGGAGAGAAGGAGGGAGAGAGAGATGGAGGGAGGGATAGAGGGACAGAAGGGGCGAGGAAGAGAGAGCGAGAGAGAGAGAGAGGGAAAGAAGGGGCAAGGAAGGGAGGGAGTGAGGGAGTAAGCAAGGGAGCGAGGGAGAGAGGGAGGGAGGGAGAAAGAGAGAGAGGGAAGGAAGGAACAAGGAGGGGAGGGAACGAGGGAGGGAGCGAGGGAAGGAGCAAGGGAGAGAGAAGGAGGAGAGAGGAGGAGAGGTGGAGAGAGGGAGAGGGGAGAGGAGGGAGCAAGGGAGGGAGCAAGGGGGAGAGCAAACAAGGGAGGGAGCAAGGGAGAGAATGAGGGAGGGAGGGAACAAGACAGGGAGGGAGAGAAAGAAGGAGGGAGGAAGGGAGGGAGAGAGGGAAGGTGGAAGAGAGTGAGGGAGGGAGTGAGGAAGAGAGCGAGGGAGGAAATGTGGGAGAGAGTGAGGGAGAGAGCGAGAGAGGGAGGGAGCTAGGGAGGGAGGAAGGGAGGGAGGGAAAGAGAGAAGGAAGGAGGAAGAGAGGGATTGAGAGAGGGAGAGAGGGAGGGAGCAAGGAGGGTAGCGCACAGGGGAGTGAGCAGGAGCATGCGGGGGAGAGAGGAAGGGAGGTAGGGAGCAAGGAAGAGAGCGAGGGAGGGAACGTGGGAGAGAGTGAGGGAGAGAGTGAGAGAGGGAGGGAGCTAGGCAGGGAGCAAGTGTGTGGAAGCGTGCAGGGAAGTGAGCAGTAGCGTGGGGAAGAGAGGAAGGGAGGTAGGGAGCGAGGGCGGGAGTGAGGAAGAGAGTGAGGGAAGGAGCGAGGAAGAGAGTGAGGCAGGGAGTGAGGGTCGGAGCCATGGAGGGAGCGAGAGAGGGAGAGAAGGAGAGTGAGGGAGGGAGCTAAGGGGAGCGAAAAAAATTGGAGCAAGTTTCTCTGATGAAGACCTCATTTTTCAAGTGTATATGGAACTGAGTCAAATTTATATAAAAACCATCTTCTACAATTGATGTGATCAAAGGATATGAATAGTTCTCAGATGAGAATCAAACTACTTATAGAATAAAAAAGAAAAAAAATGCTCTCACTATTGATTGGAGAACTGTAAATTAAAACAATACTGAGGTATCACCTCATACCTATTAGATTGATTAATGGGCCAGAAGGGAGAAATGAAAAATGTTGAATAGAAACTGAGGAAAAGATATTAATGCATCATTGGTGAAATTTAAAGTGATTTAGCCACTTTGGAGAGTACTTTGGAACTATGCTCAAAGGGCTATAAAATTATGAATACCTTTTGATCTAACAATACCATTATATACAATATCATATATGCCCAGGCATATATCCCAAAAGAGATTTAAAAAGTGTAAAGACCTATGTGTACAAAAGTACTTCTAGAAGCAATTTTCTCAAAGCAAAAATTTGGAAATTGAGGGAATCACCATTCAATTGAGGAATGTCTTGAATAAATTGTAAGGTGTGATTCTGATGGAATATTATTGTTCTATGGGAAATGATGAGCAGGACCTCTCAGGAAAACTTGGAAAATCCTCCTTGAACTCATGCAAAGCTCACTGTACTGTGTAAAATATAAGAGCAATGTTGTGGGATGATTGGCTGTGAATGACTTTGCAATTCTCAACAATACAATGATCCAAGACTACTCTGAAAGACTTATGATAAAAAATGCTATTATACCTAGAGGAAGAACTGAATGTGTGTGAATAAAGACTGAAGCATACTTTTAACTTTATTTTTCTTGAGGGATTTTTTGGGAGGAGGAGGGGGGATATATTTTCTTTTGTAACATGACTTTTATGAAAAGTTTGCTTCTCAATGGGGGTGGGATGTATAGGAAGGAAGGGAGAAAAATCTGTAACTCGAAGTTTTAAAGACAAATGTTTAAAATTGTTTTATATGTAACTGGGAAAAATAAAATGTAAAACAGAAATGTTTGACAAAAAAGAGAAAGAGAATTGTCATGTTCAGAATGAGGGAGGGGGAAGTCTCACTGTAGTCTCTTCTGTTGACAAAACTTTTGGAAAATCACATCCTATTTTGTGTTCAACATTTATGAAAAACTTTGGCAAACTGGATAGAGTCCCAAGGATGGCAACAAAGGATGGTGCAGGACTTTCAGACCCTGAAATAGGATGATTGATTAAAGAAATCAGAGTCATCTATCCTTGAGGAGAGATGCCTCAGGGTGAGTTTAGCTTCCTTTAAATATTTGAAAAGCTGCCATGGCAAAGAAATATTAGACTTGCTTTGCTTGACCACAGGGGGTGAAACCTGGAGTACTGGGTGGAAGTCAGAGAGAGAAAAATTACTTCTAAGTGTAAGGTAAAACTTTCTACCAATCAGAGCTTTGCAAAAGCAGATTGGAAGGCAGTTGTTTCTCCCTTAGTAGAGGATTTTAGAAAAAAAGCTGAATGACCAATTTTTAGGACTCTTTTAAAGGGCATCCTTAGTTTGGTATGAAGATACCCTCTACATTCCCTTCCAAATAAAACACTACCATTTTTATAGCACTTTTAGATCTGCAAAATTTTGACATATGTCATAAGTTGAGCTTCTGGTAAGCAAACTATTATTACCATCTCCATTTTACAGATGATAAAAAACAGGCTTAGAGAGATTATTACTTGCCTAAGGTCATATAACTAACAAGTATCTGGGCAGAATTTAAATTTAGATTCTAAATTCACCTGTCTATTCATTATACCATCTAGGGTTCCATGCTATTATGATTCTTATGGATGGGCACCGCTTGAATAATTAGTTTCCCATCTTGTGATCTTCAAGACCTACTTGCCTCAGGAACATAGCTTTGGATGCATTTCTACTGATTATCTCCTTGTCTGTAAATCTTTCATCCTCATCTCTGTCTACTAGCTTTCCTGACTTTTTTTTTTCAAGCATCCACTAGAGTTGTATCTTCTGCAAGAAGCCTTTCCCCACTGTCCTTAATCTTAGTGCTTTCATTCCAAGATTACTATCATTTCCATCTGTATATATTTTGTTAATTCATTGTTCTTCATGTTGTCTCCCCATTAGACTTAATTCCTTGAGAATTCAGTTTTGCTTTTCTTTGTATTCTAAGTGCTTAGCACAGTGCCTAGAATTTAATGTTTATAATAATGTTTAATAAGAAATGCTTAATACATAATAGTGGACTGGCTCTTTGGTCCAAATTAACTTTTTTCTGTTTTTTTTTTTCATACAATATTCTACCATCTGTATCTGGACTTCTGCACAGCCTGTCTCACAATGTCTGGAATGTATTCCCTCTTTACCTTAGAATATTTAGTTTCCTTCAAAGCTCATCTTACATGCAAAGTAAAGTTTTTTTTTTTCCTAACAACCCCCCTCCCATTAGTGCCCATCACCTCAAGTTGTCTTGTATTACTTTGTACATCCCCATATGTCTAAGGGTTCTTTTCCCAGTAGGAAAGGGAGGATTTGAGAATGGGTTCTGTTTCACATCTTAATCCATATGTTCAGAGTCCTAATGCCTATAGCATAATACTTGGAACAGAGGAAGTGCTTAATGAATGCTTGTTAATTGACTGATGTCCAGATCAGCAAAAGATTTGTGATTTTTTTCAGTTTGGGGAAATTCCAGTATGGAAACCTTCTCTTTCTCATTAATCAAACCCCTTGATGATTTAAAGAAGTCCTAGAAAGATGCCCAAGATGCATAGAGATAAAATAATTTTCTTATGTGCATATGAAAATTTAAGTGTTATAGGTAGAATTAGAATCCAGGTTTTTATCCTTTCTGCTATTGCTAATTCTATACTTGTTCCATGTCTATCTGAAGCATAATTTGTTTTAAGGGAAAGAGTCCTGATGTGAACTGGCCAGTATCTTAGATAGAAGGAAGGAGGGATCAGATAAGTGAAAGCCCAATATTTAAATCAATCAATCAAATAGTACTAATCAAGTACTTCCTGTGTTCCATGCACTGTGCTTGGTGGCAGGGATATAATGAAAACTTTTAGTGGAATGTAAGCAAGCTCCTTGATGGAGGAGACTGTTTCATCCTTGTTTTTGTAGTCCCAGTTCTTTAGCACAGCGGGTAACCCTAAACTTGACTCTAGTTTTGACCTAAATTTGATTCTAATTTTGACCTTCACTTAAACATTTTACATATGTTAACAAGCGTTGACTTGAATCAAATTTGGTGAACTAGAAAGGACCGTCTTTTTAAAGAAAAGGCTATATTTATAATACATGTAATACACTTACAGGCAGGGATTTTTTCATTTGTGGGTCCCAAACAACATAGTTGTTTTTTTTAAGCATATAGCATATTATCCATTGCTAAATAGGTATGGCAGAAAGAAAGGCTATATTTGGAATAAAAAAACCTGGATCTAAGGTCCATATCTATTATTAAATTCACTTCTTTAGATTCTAGTTTCCTTAACTATGTAATAATAGGAATGGACTAGATGATCTCTCAAGTTTCTTCTACTTCTAGCTGAATAAGCCCATGGTCTTAAGCTTTTAACAAGTCTTTGTTGTTAGTTCAATACCAGTAGTAGAAAATACTGAGGGTACATATTTATTATGACTGTAAGTTGCAGAGAAGGTCCATTGATAGAAGAATTATCGTTATCAAGAGTTCTCTATGTTGGTAAAATCAGTTTCATACTCTTTCCCTATCCATGGTACTATAGAATGGATTGGGATGATGGATTGTTGTCAGTTCAGTGACCTGGTAATTATTTTTCACTATTCTTTTCTCACTGTTCATCTAGGTGTTGAGACTCTGGGATATCCAACATCAGCTCTCTATTCAAAGGATGACTTGTCCTTTTACAAAGAGTCAAGAGTTCAAATGTCTCTTCCACTTTGATGAAGCTCACGGTCGGCTTTTTATTGCCTTCAATAACCAGCTAACATTTTTGGTGATGAAAAATGAGACCAGCAAAAAGGTCACAAGTCATGAAAAACCAGTCACTTGTGTGCTATACAACTCAGTCTTCAAGCAGGTAATAGTGCTTTTCTCTCTCTTTCTCTTTCTTTTTCTATCTATCTGTGTGTGTGTGTGTGTGTGTGTATCCCAAGCCGTAAGGGACTTAAAAGAGATGGTTAGACATATTGGAAAAACCACTGTATTTAGTTATAGGGAGAAAAATTACATGGGTTCAATTCCAGGCTCTGCTTCTAGAAAAGTGACAATGGGCAAGTCATAAGGTCCTTGAGTTTCAAGGGCTTTACTGGTAAAAAGAGAAAAAAAAGAATCAATCAATAGAAATGTAATAAGCACCTACTGTGTGCCAGTTGCTATTCTAGGTACTGATTATACAAAGATAAAGGTGAAATAGGTTTCACCTTAGAGGAGATTATATTCTATTTGAGAAGACACTATATGTGTGTATGTATATACATACACACACACACACACATATATGATGTATACATACATATACAATAAATAATTGCGGGATTATTTTGAAGGAAGAGTGGAAAATAATACATGGGATGAAGAAATGAACTCATCACATAATACAAACCTGATAGAGTTGTGAGGATAAAATGAGATAATATCTGTAAAGCATTTTGCAAATATTTTTTTGGGGGGGAGGGAACAGTTCTTTGGATGTGCAAATTCACAGGTAACTCCTTATGAGGAAACTATTTTTAGACAAAAGACTTGTCTGCACTTGATGGTCTTAGAGAGTTGCTTGAGGGCACTGAAAAGTTAAATGACTCACCCAGGATCACTTAGCCAATATTGTTCTTTCTTTGGAAAGAAAGGGTTTGAACTTAACTTTGATTCCAAGTCAACTTTCTCTACTTCATTACATTTTTAAAAAATGCTTTTGTGATTTATTTTAAAATTTAATTCAAATTATTTTATTCTGAGCTTAAGAAATAAGACAATCATTTTCATAACCAAATAGACTAGAAAATAGTTTCTGAAACTGGCATGAAATTGCAATTCTATTATATACAACTTGCCATTCTTTTTAATATATAATAAAATTATCATGTAATAAGATTTTGAAACATCATGCGACTGCCTCCTCTCTTTCTTCTCTTCCTCCACCTCCTCTACTTTTTCTCCTTCTCCTACTTTAAGTAATAATATTAATAGACAATTATATAGCACTTTATTGTTTTAAAAGCATTTTTATCCATTTATCTATTCCATTACTAAGTGCTATGTAAATACTAGTGACTATTATTAAAGAATTCAAGTCTCTAAGTTGCTGTAAGGCCATTTTTAAGCTCAGGGAGATGGGGATGAAGAAAAGCAATGGGAATTATGGGAAAGAAATTCTTAAATGCAAGTTTGCTGTCCTGTGATGGTGTCTGCATTCAGCTGGATGTAGGTAGTGACTTGCCTTTCGGCAAATACTCACACCAGCACTGATATAATTACTTAAAAACTATGGCAGCAAAAGGAAAACAACCCAAAGTGAAATGTACCAAACTTCTCTGTCTTCCCAGCTTATCTGACTATTGCCCAGTTACAAGCAAGATCTGGCTCTCAAACGTCCTTTTATGGGTACCACACTACTGCATCCGGAGGAAGGCAACCTCTGAAATATGCATGTGCCATAATTAGCTAGGATCTATTCTCCTGGCATATTTCACACAAGTGGCTCCCAGTGGCAGAGCTGGGTGCATTCCTAATAAAATGATGCAGTTAAATGCAACGCCACTTGGTATGCAGCCTGAGAGCTGTTTGTCTTCCCAGCACTTTAATGGTGCACTGCAGCCTTTGGTACTCGGGCGTTACCTGCATCTCAATGAAGAAGCAGTGATGCTAGAGAGAGGGAAGTGCCTCAGTGATGGACTTTTGTGAGGAGGGCACAGAAGTAAAGCTTTCCTTTGCTGATGGAAAGAAAACTCAGGAAGGGGACAATGGAGCTAGATCATAGGGCAATTCAAGGAGTTGCAGAGAACAGTAATAGGACCCCTTTTGCTTTAAAGCAGAAAGTTATTCCTGGTCTGACTGCAGCAGCAAAGCAAGAGCTAGGCACAAAACAAATATCCAGCGTGTAGGCAATTAAATTAGGAAATTGTCCCCCCTCCCATTGATTTTTCTGCAAAAGCCTTGGAGCTTGTGTGGAAATGAGCATTTTGGTGAAAGCACAAGCTGTAGAATGTCATGTTGCCTCTAATGAGGCGTTTGTCACGTAGGTTTCAAATGCTGTTTTCCTTTCATACCAGGAGATAAAAAATCTTTTCAGAATCAATCTATTCTGAGTTCCATCTGCAGGGATCCGTTTCATTGCAAATGTTTTGTTGAACTTCGGGTAAGCAACTTGTTAATTTACCTCCCCAGTGGCCACCAGGACATGTATATTTTCTCAATAATAAACACTGTGCTAATTGAGATCTGCAAAGGTGTGAAAGGGGACAGAGGCTGAGACAGTCGGGCATCTGATGGATTAATTGATCAATCGGCTTCAAGCTACAATGGCCTTCCATGAGATAATATTGGACAGTGAGACATAACAGCTATAGGCAGAGCTGTAGCTAGTGATGTTGTAACACAGGACAAAAAAGTTAAAACAATAACAATAAAACCACTGTGGGGAATGGGGAGCATCCATAGCAAAAAGAGACAGTCCAATCAAGGGGGCAATTGTACTGAGCAATGGTAGGGAGGGATGATCGCCAATTGGCGATAGAGATAAGGATAGGCTCTGAGATCAATGAATCAAGCTACCAGCAGGACTTTAGAAAGTCCTAAAGGAATATAAAAGGAATCTTTTATAAGCACTATACAAGTATTGGGGATATATACATATTATAAATACATATGCGTATATAGACACAGAAACAAACATACATATACACACATATGAAAGGAAATAGAGAGTTGGAAGTTGGTAGCTGACTAGTCCACAATCCATACATGAAAACAAAATTCCCACTAATGTATCTAACAAGTGATTATCCACTTTCCCAAATAAAAATGTTATAGAGATGATCAGATTATATAGTAATGTGATATAGTGAAGGGATATGGGAAGAGTGAATAAGGGAATATGGGAAGAGAGAACCACCTCCCCCCTTCCTGGAGCAAAGCCACATTTGTTCTGTATTTCAGGCTAACATACTTTCTAGCCATTTCTAAACCCGCTGTTTGCATTCTGGTTGTCCTCATCCTTCTCTCCCTACAAGCTGGACCACTGGCTTCTGGGACTCTGGGCTCTTATATGTGAGCCTTTGACCTATCTGGTCTGGAGCCCAAGTTACCACACACTATAGCTATTTCTATATTCATGTGAACCTTTTCTATGTTCTTCCAACTTTATATATTGTCTTCCCTTTAGAATATAACCTTTTTGGAGCAGGGTCTGCCTTGTTTGCTTGTACTTATATCTTTAGTGTTTATTTAGCACAGTACTTAGTACATAGTAAACACATAATCTTTCCTTTCTTCCTTCTTCTCTTCCTTTTTCCCTCCCCCTCTCTTCCTTCTCTCCTTTCTCCTCCCTCTCTCCCTTCTTACTTCCCTTTTCCCTCTACCTTCTTTTCTTCCTTATTCTTCCATTCCTTTCTCTCTTCCTCCTTTCCCTCCTCCCTCCCTCTCTCTTCTGATATTCCCTTCCTTCCTTCCTTCCTTCTTTCCTTCCTTTCCTCCTCCTCTCTTTCCTTCTTTCCTTTCTTCCCTCCTCTTCCTCTCTCTCTCTCCCTCCCTTACTTTTCCCTCTCCCTCTTTGTCTACTTGCTTTCCTTCCTTTCCTTCCTTTCTTCCTTTCTTTTCTCCCTTCCTCTTTCCCTCTCTCTATCCCTGCTTTCTTCCATTCCTTCCCTCTCTCCTTCCTTCCCTCTATTTCTTCCTCCCTCCTTCCTTCTCTCTCTCCTTCCTCCTTCCCTTCCTCCCTCCCTTTCTTCCTCTCTCCCTTCCTTCTTCCCTTCCTCCCTTTCTCCCATTCTCCCTCCCTTTCTTCCTCCCTCTCTCCCTCCCTTTCTTTTTCCCTCTCTCCCTCTTTTCCTTCCTTCCTTCTTTCCTTCCTCCATCCTCCCTCTCTCCGTTACTTCCCTCTCTACCTCTTTGTCTACCTGCTTCCCTTCCCTTTCTTTCTCCTTCCTTTCTTCTTTCCCTTCCTTCCCTCTCTCCCTCTTTGCTTCCCTCCTTCTTTCCTTCCTTCTATCCTTCCTCTCTCTCTCCTTCCTTCATCCCTTATTTCTATACTTAAAATAAGAAAACAAATAAGTAGGTGTAAACAATTAATATCTAATCAATGAGGTATGAGAGACATAACAATGTAGTGGTTAAAGAGTCAGCCCGGAAGACCTGGGTTCAAGTTTTTCCTATGACAAATCCTGGCTGTGTGACTGTGCATTTCATAACCTTTCCCTCAGGTTACATTTTACCCTTTTTAATGACTTTTCTTCCCCTTTATTCTAGATTCTTTATTCTAGATTAAGAAGCAACATAGAATGATGAATAGAGGGTTGGAGTTGAAAAAAAAAACACCTTCGGTTCAAATCTTGCCTCTAATGTTTACTAGTACATTTTAATATGTTTTAGGGAGCTCTCTCAGACTATAAACTATTCTAAATTGTAATTTGATAGTGGAAGAAATCACAGGCACTTAATGTGTTGAGCTTCCATTTCAAGACTTGCCTGTGATATTAATTATAACTAGATTCATTTCAGCTGTATTTAACTGTTGGGATGAGGAGTGGGTAGAAGAATGTGTGTGATTTAACTCGGGCCCCTAGAGATTACTTCTGAAAAGAGCAGAGTCAAGGGCTACAAGTATAACAGATAGCTTTCTGACAGCATTTAGCATGTGTGAATGAAAAGCCCCAAATGCCTATCTTTGTCATCAAAAATCATTTCATATTTGTTGAATTATTTTGCCTTTTAATCATTTAACTATTTCCTTCCCTTGCTTTCGGACCTTTACAGATCTAAGCTTTTGAGAATTGTAGATTCACAGAATGTCAAAGTAGATTGCCCCTTCTCTCTTAAATCTTCAATCTCTCCCTCTTTATTGGCTCCTTTCTGCTGCCCACAAACACATCCATGTCTCTCTATCCAAAATTAAAAACAAAAAACTTTGACCATTCCTGCAAGCTGTTGCCTCATATTTTTCTTAGCTAAATGTCTTGTAGCACATATTTATGTACGTGTATATGTGTATACATATATATATATACACACACACATACATACATCCACATATATGTATATATGTTTGTTTGTTGTCCAGTGATTTTAATTGGGTATGATCCTTTGTGATTCCCATTTGGGATTTTATTGGTAAAGATATTGCAGTAGTTTGTCATTTCCTTCTCTACTTCATTTTACAGCTAAACATACTGAAACAAAGAGGGCTAAGTGACTTATTTAAAGTCACACAGCTAGTAAGTGCCTGAGGCTAACTTCTCTTAGGCTGAATCTTCCTGACTCCAGGCCCAAGCTTTAGCCCCTCTGCCATTTCACCTATGTCTATAATAAAACATGCATATATGTTCATTTCTATGTATACACACATGGGGGCACACACATATGTGTGTATATGTATATGTATAAATATAAATATTGTATATATATATATATTGTATGTATGGATGTGTGTATATATATAGATATAGATATAGATATATATCTAGCTATATAGATAGATATATATCTATATCTGATATTGGGAAGAATCAATCTCTATATCTATATATATAAAACAGCAAAAAATCACCACATTGACTATATTTGAGAACGTGAAGAAATGTTTCTTCATGGTCCAAAAACAGGACCAATTCATTCTTTATTAATAGTGTGTTTGTATAACTTCCTTTTTACTTGTTTTACAATTTATAGTTTTGAAGCTTTCCAACTTTTATCATCTTTTTCCAGTATATAATACATGTGAGGTGAAACCTCTGAATTATTTTGATTTGCATTTTTATTATTCATTCTAGGGCATTTTTATATGGTTGTTAAACATTTGCATTTCTTTTGAAAACATTGTGTCTCTCATGAGGCAGCTTAAAAAGAGTATGATGGCAGAAATCATATTTAGAAATGTAAAAGACCTTTGATATAATGTAGGTATTTATTTAACAAATAATTATCCACTGTCTACTATGTGCCAGGCACTGTGTAGGGACTTTTGATGCAAAGATGAAAATGAATCCTTCCTGACCACAAGGAGCTTATATTCTAGGGGTGCAGGAATAGGAGGGGGAAATGGTATACATACAGATAAGTAAATACAAAATAAATATCATTAATCAATAAACATTTATTAAGCATCTATTATGTACTAGACCTGTGCTAAGCATTGGGGATACAGAGGCACAAAAATCCCTGCCTTCAAGGAACTTACAGTCCAATGGGTAGAGAATATGCAAACAAATAGGTACAAATAAAATATAGACACGATAAGCAGAAAATAACCGAGAAAAGACAATAGAATAAAGAGGAGGTAGAGAAGGCTTCCTGTAGAAAGTGGGATTTTAGCTGAAACTTAAAAGGAAGCCAGAGAGGTCAGTAGGTGGAATCGAGAGAGCATTCTAAATAAGGGGAAAGCCAGAGAAAATGCTGAGAGCTGAGATATATATATTTTTTTAATTTATAGAATGGCTGGGAGTTAATGATATGGGGAGAGAAAGGTACTAACAATGGGAAGAATCAAGAATGGTGTTATGCAAAATATGGATTTAATTTAAGCCTTGAGTACAGTTGGGGATTCCAACTCCTTTCTGTCTGCAAAGGAGAAAACTTGTCCACTTAATAAGTAGAATAGCTGCTCTTTGAACTCTGGTTTTCTGTCTTTAATTCTAGGGACCCAGCTCTGCAAAATACCAAGTGCATTATTCTGCTCCTTTCTTCACCACAGTGCCCAGTAAGGAGGAATTCAATAAATCCTTGTGACCTGATTGATTGAATTTCTCACTCCTGGCTTTCCCCCCTCTCTCATCCCCATCAGTGTTCTTCAGTCTTCTCTTTTGCTTGAATATTTTTTTATATTTTCTCTCTACTGCAGGATTTTTTTTTTCAAAACACCTTGCCTGTAGACTTTATTATTTCATTTTGGACCCCAGTGAGTATTCATCACAATCACTGCACTGAGCATAGTCAAACAAAACAATCCATCTATTATTTTCCTTCCTCTTTTCTTTATTTCCAGATAGAATTGTTCCCTTACACCTTCCTGTAAAGAAAAGTATAGGAAACCCTTAGGAATCTTCTGCAAAGGAGCCACATTTCTTTTTTAGCTTTTTTCTGCACTGGAAAAGCTTGCTCTTGCAGCTACAGCAGCCAAATGAGCTGTTGGGGAAAGGATGAGGAAACACCTGGCTGGCATTAACAGCTGAAAACCTCCATCAGAGTAGTTCACTTGCCCTGGAGACTGTTCTAATGAGCCAACTTTGAGTCAGATTCTTAAAGAAGACTTTTTTTTTTGGTGGGGGGGGGGGAATTGAGAGATACTCAGATGTTCATAAAAAATAGAATCTACATACATAGGAGTGTGGAAAAGATTGCTAAAACCTCAGTAGTACTCCTATGGACAAACTTGAACATGGTAGGTTTGGGGCTGGAGGTGTGTGATCATATTGATGGAGGGATTAGAGAAATTGATAGGTAGCACAGTTCAAATCACATACTAGCTGTGATCCTTGGCAAGTCACTTAACTTATGTTTGCCTCAGTTTCCTCATCTGTAAAGTGAAAAAGATTCTACCTCCCAGGGTTTCTGTGAAGACCTAATAAAACAATAATTATAGAGCACTTAGCACAGTGCCTTACATATATAGTAGATGGTATATAAATGTTAGCAATCAGTGAAAAGATGACTTGAGCATAACATGCTGTCTTCAAATATTTGAAAAGCAGGACCTAGAAATAGAGTTTAGTCTTATTCTCCTTGCCTCAAAGAGCAGAATTAAAGTCAGCTGGTATTAGTTTCAGAGAAGAGCAAGTAAAGACCAAGAGAGCTTATTACAAGTAGAGTGAGCTTTTCCACACTTGGAAATCATGTGGTGGCTGGATGACCCTTGTCAAGAGTCATAGATTTAGTGATAGAAGGGATATTAAAGACCATTCAGTCCCATTTCCTTATTGTAGAGACGAGGAAATGAAGTCCTGAAGATCCTTGCACAAGCTCATGTAGATAGCAAAAAGCAAAAGTGGGATTTGAATCCAGTTCCTTCAGATATGTTTCTCTTACTAATGGACCACACTGCCTCTGTTACTGAAGGAATGCTTTTCCAGTGGGGAATGAGCTGCCTTTTTGAAAGGGTCCTTTCTAACCCTAAGATTCTAATTCTATAATGCATTTATTTTATTATAGTTGTTTATATAGGGTAGATAACAAGTTCAGTGTTTCTGCTTCATAACTTCATAACTGAATCAGAGGGTTCAACTTCATCAGCTTTTGACAATTTGGAAGAAATTTCTAATTTACATGATACGTTTATAGCTGTAAATTGTTATAGGAATAGGGATTGCTATTAGAAATGGGATTTTCATGAGCAGATTTACAAACCAACTAGGTTTGTGACTCGAATGATCTCAATCACTTGTCTCTTCGTACATTCTGGAAATTACTATTCCATTCACCTCACTCTTACTGTGAGACATAACTTTAAACTGTTTTTCTGAAATGGCTGTAGAGGAAATATTGTGTTTCAAATGATGGTGTCTGAAATAACCCAGAAGCCCACATGATACTGGTGATGGTAATTAAGAATGATGAGCTGAGCAATTTGTGGTTGATGACTTCTACTAATGCTATTTCTGTCTTCTCTTCTTCACTCAGGGAACACTTAGAAAATCAACCTGGGATTATTAGAATGCTAATAAAAATAACAATCATTTATATTTTCCCGTGCCTTAAAGCTAATAAATTCCTTAATAATAATAATAGCTAGCATTTATACAGTACTTTAATGTTTTTGAAGAAATTTCCACTAGCAATCTCATTTGATCTTTACAACAACCTTATGAAGGAGGCACTTTTACAATTTCCATTTTACAGATGAGGAAACTAAGGCTGAAAAAAGTTACATGACTTGCTCAGCTAATAAATAACTGAGGTAGGATTCAAACTCATATTTTCCTTACTCCAAGTCTGTGTATGATGACATATCTTTCAACAATTTCAACGAATTTAAATGCTCTTTCAACAATTAGTGATGTAGATAACTAAAATATTATTATGCCTATTTTGTGGGTGAAGGAACAAAGGGTCTTTGAGATTAAGTGACTTGCTAAAGATCACATAGATGGAATGTTCTATCAAGTGTATCTGATTTTAAGACAAATGTCTACTTAATTTTCAATCATTTGCAGGATGTATTTGCTCATATGATAAAAGGTAAAGCAAAATGGATGTCTAATTAAAGACAAACAGTCATTAAGCAATTCTTACATGACAGGCACTGTCTCAGGTTCTGGTCATTCGAAGACACACACAAAAAGAAAGTATCTTGCCCTAAAGAGCATACAATCTAGTCAAGGGGAAAACATATATCCATAAATGATTTACAAAGTTTATACAAAACAAATGCAAAGTAATTTTGTGAGAAAGGTGTTAGCCTTTAGATCCATCAAAGAAGGCTTCATGTAGAAGATGATTCTTGCATTAATTTTTAAATAAAATTAGGGATTCTGAGAGAGAGAAGGAAGGAGGTGGGGGGCTGTTTGCAGCTTTCAGGATAGCCAATTAAAAGGGCTTAAAGTCAGGAAATGATGTACCATTTATGAAGAAGAGGAAGGCTGGTCTGATTACACCAAAGTATGTATGCAAGTGAGTAATATATAATAATGTTGCTAAGATTTGTTGGAGCCAGGTAGTGAATGCAGGACTTCTAATAATCTCACCATTTGGTCTCCTTGACCAGAGGCAGAATGACATGGTGATTAGTAGCTTTAGTCCTGGAAGACATGTATTAAAATCCTGCCAGTTCTGATGTTTACTTTATATCTCCAAGTGTCAGTTTTCTCATCTAGAATAGGAGGATTTTAACTTTGATAAAATAAGAATTTCCTACATATCTGCTATGTAACATACATTGTGTGATCTCAAGCTGGTCAACTTTTCAGTGCCCCAGGCTACTCAGAGTTCATATAGGAGGAAAAATTTGTTGATCTGTATAAGTTGACAAGTTTCTTCCCTGCACCGATGACATCACAGTATAAATAAAGTAAAGCACATCAGTAACTATTAAAGAATTTCTATTGTCCAAAACATGATATAGAGCTGGACTTGGGGCTCTTAATCTGGGGTATGTAAACTAAATTTTATACACACACACATACACACATATAAAATATATATATATATATATATATATATATATATATATATATAGAGAGAGAGAGAGAGAGAGAGAGAGAGAGAGAGAAAGAAAGAAAGAAAGAAAGAAAGAGAGAATCTGTTAATTGCATTTTGGTATATTGGCTTTCATTTGTACTTCAGTATATTATTTTGCCCATTTATAAATATTACCCTGAGAAGGAAGTTTATAGGATTCATCAGACTACCCAAGAAGCTGGTCCATTACATAGAAAAGGTCAAGAATCCTTAACCTGGATGAATTATATTCAGAACTCACCACCAGGCTTCTACTTTGGACACCTTCTCCAAATGGATAAGGAATTAGATTTAGAATTAGAAAGGAGGATGTAAATTGACTGGTTTGTCTTCTGGGAAATTGCAAAGCTCCTTTTATCTTGCTAAACTATTCCAGATACAAAGGTCCATCTTTTAAATACCCATCTCCTAGAGTTGCTGTATATTTGTGTCATTAACAGTACAATCTCAAAAGAATGAAAAATAAGTAGCGTGCAGAAGGCAATTGAGTGATATATGGTATGTTTGGACAGACTGAAGAAGAACCAAAATGAAATATAAGGATACCAGCTAACATTTATGTATTGTTTTATATGTAGTACACAATTTCAATTAATGCTAACAGTAGCCCTATGGGAAGGGAAGGAATTAAGCATTTATATAGCATCTGCTATATACCAGGTACTGTGTTAAGTACCTTTACAAATATTATTTCATTTGATCCTCACAAGAACTCTAGAAGGAAAATGCTATTATTATTCCCATTTTATGGTTGAGGACATTGACAATTTGCTCATTGTTATAGAGGTGAATATCTGAGGCTGGGTTTGAACTCAGATTTATTCCTATTCTGAACCCAGTGCTTTATCCACTGCACCACTTAGTTGCTTATGAGATAATAATTGTTATCCTCCTTTGGCAAGTGGGAAAAGTAAGTCAGATTATGTGACTTGCCCAGGGTCACAAAGCTAATAATTGTCTGAAGCAGTAATTGAGGTCAGGTCTTTTTGCCTCCAACCCAGTGCCCTATCCACTGGATCAAATAGCTGGTTAGGATCTCATCAAAGAAATGTATAATTGAAAAAAAAAACATTAGCTTAGGGATTGTAGGCCTTAGTGGTAATTGTTTAACAAACTTCTCTCTGAAAAAAAATATATTCATGAAATACTTTTGCATTTATTCCACATTATTAATCTTTTCTATCTCTTTCTTAAGTCTAATCCAATGTTAACAAATGTTTTATTAAAACAAAACAATACATTAAAACCTTATTTTTAGTGTTTACTGATTATCAACATTCAAATGCTCACCTTGGAAACTGAACAATTGACTTCCATGAAACAATTAGAGCAGGTTCCACCTCACCCTTGAGTGGACATATAGTGAGAATGGGTGAGTGGGAGGGTAATAGGTTAATAGCTGAAGCGCTCTGCTTATATTATCAGGAGAAATCAATGAAAGTTGATTCATTTTGTCACATTCATATAGATGAGAGTCATTTTGTGATGGGCAGACACATGGGGGTGGTAATCTGTCTATATCATTGGAAACAACCACCACATTGATGAGATCTTCAATTTATTTGAATATTTTCATAGCTACTAAACCTAGTTATTGTGAAGTTTGAATACAATTAGGCAGGTAAAAATTGTATGAACTTTAAAATTTTCATAAATTCCCAATATCATTATTATTAAGTATTCTTAGAATAATTGAGGCAACATATTTATCTTCTAGTTATTGACTGAAACCATTGAATGTGTGAGTAAGGAATGTAAGAAATGAAGTTTCACAGAGGACTATGAAGTGGGAAGTGATGACAAGTCAGGAGCTGCCTTGCATGCTCAGATGTCTATTTTGCGGGAAAAAAGAAAAGGTTAGAGGGGGCAACTGTGACTTTGGAGTTGAGGAGATGTTGTTAGCCCTTTGTACATGAAGGACATCTCTTTGTGACTTGGTCTCACTTTATTTGGCTCAGTTCATGTTCCACTTGTGAACTCCTGACTCTTCAGGACCCTGGATAGTGACACCCGGGATCCAGCCTTCTGAAGATTAAGATCAAGACTGTCATTCACCGGCACAGGATGCTATCTTCTCACAGCTTTCTCTATTTAAAAAAAAAAAAAAAAAAAAAAAGCTGTTCATAATTCCCAAACAATTCTATGATACGAATACCAATATAATCTCAAGTGTATCTCTTGCATTTGAATCCCAGCTCTATTGCTTGTTATCTGTGTGACCTAACCCTCTATACATTACCTCAGTTTCCTCATCGGTAAAATGAGAGGCTTAGACAATCTCATTTCTAATATCCATGCCAACTCTAAATCTTTGTTCTAATGATTTAGTCTCTTAAATCTGAACTTTTTGGTTGCTGGCTTTCTCTGATATCCATATTTACACTTATTTTGAGACTTGTAAAAGGTTTTATGTAAGAGAGCTCATCTAACCTTTACCAAAACCCTATGAGGAAACTAAGGCTCACAAAAATTAACAACCCAGTTACACAGTGAGCTTCTAAGCTGGGATATGATCCCAGATTTTCCTGACTACACTTCTCTATCCACCATTCCATACTGTCTTTCATCAGATATTCCTCTGAAAATCTGCACTGGGGATATTTTACAAGTGGTAATGGAGAATGTGACTGCATATGGAAAAATGAAAAATCATGAGAAATGAGTTCAAATATTGACTCTGCCTATATGATCTTAGATGAGCCACTTAACATTTGTGAGCCTAAGTTCTCTCATAGGTAAAATTTGGGACAAGAGGATCTCTAAGTTGTACCAATTTTAGACCTACAATATTGGCTACAAGGGTTAGAAATTTGAGTTGTTGATTGATCATTTCAGAGGACGAGGGATGAAAAAGACAGTGATTAACTGTAATCTAAAAATGAAAGATTCCGCCTTTGCTTATATATTGAAAGAAAGTCTGATAATTGCACATCACAATAATCCCATTTGAGAAACATTCTTATGGATGATTATAATGATAATGTGAAATTTTATTTCAGTACAGAGTTTCCATTCCAGGAATTTCTCACATGGATAAAAATCATGGGCTAAAGTAAGAATAAATACAAATTATTTAGTGGATAACAATAATAATGATGGTTATAATAATAACATATACTTAGTAGCACCTTGCGCCAGACACCAGACTTTATAGTTGTTTCCACATTTGGTAATTATATCAGTGGTTATAGAATGTTTTATAGAAATGTTGACCTTGATAGTGATTCCCATTAAATTTTCTCTTATTAGAGGTAGCTAGGTGGTACAGTGGATAGAGTACTAGGTCAGGAAGACCAAAGTTCAAATCTGGCCAGATCAGACACTTACCAACTGATTGACGCAAGGCAAGTCACTTACCCTCTTTTTGTCTCAGTTTCCTTATTTGTAAAATGGACATAATAATACCTCTTAGGGTTATTAGGAGATGATATTTGTAAGGTAGCCTAGGTAGCTGGGTAGCACGATAGATAGAGGTCAGGAAGACTCATTTTCCTGAGTTTAAATCTAGCCTCAGATACTTATTAGCTGTGTAACCCTGGGAAAATCAAACAACTTTATTTTCCTCAGTTTTCTCTCCTGTAAAATGCTGCAGATGCTACAGCCACTCTAATATCTCTCCCAAGAAAAACCCAAATAAGATCACAAAGAGTTGGTCACAATTAAAGTGACGGAACACATAGTTTGATATCTAGAAAGTGCTACATTAATGCCAGCTATTATTATCTAACCAGTGCCAACCTTGCTGTCTGAGGCCCCCGTTTGTTAATTTTCTCTCTTCCCATTTGTCTCCTAGTACACTGAGCTGGGCATCTTGATTTCCTATTTGTGGGTCCTACATAGATTTATATCTAACCTTCCTACACTTTTTGTTTTTTATTGACCCATCCATAATCATGTTTTAGTCAAAAAAATATATTACCTGGAGAGAATAGGAGGTAGCAGGTATTTTAGGGCCTTGTCAGCATTTAAGGCAGTAACTATGACATTTGGTGGGAATGGGCCTCTTCTCATGATGGATTGGATAGTTTCATTTGCTGAAGACTAAACTGAAGGTGACAGATACTTAGCAGACTGGCTCAGTTTCTTCCCTCATTTTAGAGTGAGTCATACCAGAGTTCCATTATCCAATAGATCAACTTTGTGATCCAAATGGGGAAGATTTATCTGATGAGATATATTCAATAACCTGCTATTCTAGAGTGTCCTCTAGTTGCCAGGATGAAGGGTACATAGGGAAACTTCTTTTCTTTTCTGATAAGGAGTTTTCTGAAGTTTAGGACTTTTATCTTCTTCCTAAAATGCTGCCTCCTCACAGGATCATAGATTTAGAAATGAGACCTTATAGATATTTCATTCCAATGCTTCATGTTTTACAGAAGAATAAATCAAGGCAGAAAAATTAAAATTCCAAATCAAAACAGGTAGTAAGCAGTAATCATGTACTTTACTGTCTATGTTAACCATTTTGTGCCCTGAATTTGTGATTTCTTTGGCACAGGAAATTTGTGGTTTAGAAAACTCCTCTGCCAATGATTCACCTTATAGTCTTAGACAGATAGGTGGTTTAGTGGATGGAAAATAAAGTGCTAGACTTGGAGGCTTCAGTTCAAATACTGCTTCTGACATTTATTAGAAATATGAACCTGGGCAAGACATTCAATCTCTGGTTACCTCTGTCCTCAACTGTAAAATGGGGCTAACAAAAGCACCTCCATAGGTTGTTCTGAAGACTAAATGCAATTATATATTTTACATATATTACCTATAATTTAAAAACTTTAAAAAATACTATAAAAATTCAAATATTATTTCATTATTTGAGAGCTGCTTGGGCACCACAAGATCATGTAACTTATTCAGGGTCAACTTCAACTCAGGTCTTCTGAACTCCAAAGTAGTTGTCTGTGAGCTATGTCATGCTGCCCCTCATTTAGAGTATTATCCATTAAAAAAATCCTTTTTACCTCAAACTCGAATTTCCTTGTGGGATGTTGACACCAAAAATACATGGCATCTGCTTATCTGTTCTGGTGAATATATGCAATTGCTGGTACATATTGAATTCCTTCCCAATTTCATTTCATTGCAGGTTATAAGTTCTGATACAGAATCTACTGTCTCCTTCTGGATGATAGACACCGGGCAGAAAATCAAACAGTTTACGGGTTGTCATGGTAATGCAGAAATCAGCACCATGGCCTTAGATCCAAGTGAGAAGAGGCTTTTAACTGGGAGCCCAGATGGTACAATAAAGGTGTGAACAAACTCTGGGATGCTGTTTGCCAGCTTTTTTCTCTATAGAAGCTGGGCCAAAAGATTCTGTTTGGGGGAAACTGCATTCATATAGGCATGTTTGTGTGTGTGTGTGTGTGTGTGTGTGTGTGTGTGTGTGTGTGTGTGAATGCTTGTGTTTTGGTCTTGCAAGAAGAGAGATAAGACCAGATGACATAAATTTATTAACAAAAAGCTTCAGTAACAAAGCTGTCAGGAAAATAAGTCTTGAGTGGATAAACCATGCTAAGCCATTCTTGAATGAAAGGATGATAAATGCAGCTAAATGGTTAAGTTCACAAGAGTTGCCCAGTAACCAGAACTGCATTTACCTAACAACCCATTTAATGGAGCCAGAGATGTCTGCTCCTTGAAAATACTGACCAGCTTGTATTTCTGTCTAAAACATGTGACTAATTCTGAAATGTCAATGACTTTTCCCTGGACCCTTGTTTTGTAAATTTTTTTCTAGTCTTATTTTATTTATTTTTATTATCACAGTAAACTGGATCTCAAGATGGGTCACACTTTCCATATTGCTATAGGATATGATTTGCATAAGCTAATATTAATTATGCAATTATTAATTTATTTGGGACCATGATACCAGTTGCTGTTTACTACTATAATATACATATGAACTTTGGGATTTTTTTTTTGGGGGGGGGGTCATGATTTTATCAGAGTAGGAAATACTTGAACTGGAAATTTTGTCTATCAATTCAAGTTTGGCAACTTATCAGTAAACTTATAGTTGTAAAGAGTTACCTCAGCCCCTGAGAAAATAAATAGTCTGCCCTAGGTCAAACATTTAGTAGATAGAAGAATTGGGATTTGAACCCACATGCTCTGCTGCCAAATTTGACACGTTTTCTTTCCCTATTGGATATTGTTCTCTATTTTATCTATTTATCTATATTATCTATCTATTTTATCCCTATTGGATATTGTTCTCTACCCCAAACTCTGCAATCCAACAAAGCTGACCTTCTCTCTTCTTTGCACAGTGTACTCTGTCTCCCATCTCTGTACCTTTGCACTGTCTATTTATTCTGTCTGGGATATTCTCTCTCCTCACTTTTGCTCATAGCCTCTCTCTTCCTTTAAGACACAACTCAAGCACAATAATTTAGGTGAAGCTTCTCTTTAACCTTCCACCAGCTAGTTCCCTTCCTTAAATTATGTTTAGCTACCTTGTATATATTTAGTATATATTTTAGTTATTTAGTATATTCATATATAATATGAATATAATCATATAAATATTAATTTATATTTGTATTAGTGCTTTGTACATTTATATATGAGTTAGTTGTCTTTCCCCATTAGAATATAAGCTTCCTGTATTGTTTCAATTCATTACATTTGTATCCATAGCTTCTAACTTGATACCAGAAATAGCTTGTTAAACACTGGTAGACTGATTCATTCTCTTCCTTCTCAGAAAAACACCTTTTTTTCTTGTAAGAAAGAATAAGAGGCAAGAAAATTCAGTAAAAGTGATATCATTATATCAGCCAAATCAAACAGTAGCTAAGTATATTGCCTCCACATGTGCAAAGAAGGGAGGGAGGTATTTTTCTTACCTTTTCTTGTAGGCTTAGCATAATTTTTCCCCTTTCAGTTTCAATTGATTTGTTGCTATATTTCCCATTATTTATTATATTTAATGTGTGTATTACTTTCATATATATATTATGTCATTTCATCACATACATGTCATTTCACCACATATATGTGTATATATACATATACATATATATATGGTAAAATGACATAATTTTTCTTTAATAGCCAGCTGGGATCAATGTTTATTTGAATGCTTATCAGAAAAGAATATTTTTTACTCTTCTCCCACTGAAAACATGAAAGCCAGTTTCTGAGTAAGTCCCAGTACTTATCACAGTGCCTGACACACAATAGGTACTTAATAATAATATTTAGAGGACATCATTTTGTTCATTAAAAATAAATAGCCCATAATTAGAAGCAACAATATGATTAGAATAGCCTCATTTTAAAGAAAGCAATTTTATATAAATCTCACATAAATTCATATAAATCTCACGTTTTTCTAGTCTTAATAGTCAAAATTTCTTAAGGCATGATGCACTTATTTGCCATAATTCGTAAACCATTCCTAAGCAGAAGAGTATCAAGTAGGCATGTACATCCCTACTGAACTTTCTGATAATTTGATTTTTTAAAAATAGACCAATCAAAAACATTAATGTTCCATCATCTATTTTCCATATTCCTAGTCAAACTGACTTTGAGAAATAAAATATCTCTTTATTAATATTTAATTATCTTAAATTCATTGGTAGATTGCCTTTGAAACAACTCATTTTAAAATGCTTCACTAATAATTACCATAGAGTAGACATCCATAAATATTTTAAACGGAAGTATATTCTCTTTAATTAATGTATATTTGAACTAATTTTAAACTCTGTTCCTAGAAGAAAACCCAATGCATTCTTCACTGTTGTTGCTAAGAGAAATATTTAAGAGTATAATTTCTTTGCCTTTTCTGAAGGTAAATTTTTTTCTCCTTAAAGATTTGGGATTTCAATGGACATTGTCATCAAACTTTGAATGTGGGTCAAGATCGAGCTGTGGATATTTCTCAGATCCTAGTCCTAAAGAAGACTATCCTAGTGGTAGGCTGGGAGAGGTATGTTCTTGGTTATCTTGTAACAAAAGATTGGAAAGAAGGTAAAGAAACTGTTTTTATGTTGGATTTCCAAATTTAAAAACAGAAGGGAACATGGAAATGTTGACTCCCTCTGGGTCATTCATTTACTAGTGACCTAAATGAGGAGAATTCTCAGTAGGAGTTGACTGCTTATCAACTGAGTGACAGATCAGAGAATCATAGGATGTAGAAGGACCTGGAGAAGCCATCTGGTGCTTATTTCTGGCTTGGGTGATTTGCTTCCTAAGAACATTAATGTTTGAAGCAAAAGTTTTGCACCTTCTAAAAAATTCTCCAAAGGAGGTCCTATTTTTCCTGCTTTAGTAACACCTTCCAGAATGTCACAATTTTTAATCAAAAAGCTTTTAAGACTTCTCTTCAATTCCTCCAGTTATAATTTGAGCCTTTTTTTTAAAAGACAAAAAGCAGATAGCCAACTAGAAATGTATGTTGGAATATTTTAAAGTTTGTTATATGGAAGTGGCCCTGATAAAGCACTTATTGCTTTCATGGAAACATTCCCCAACTTTCATCTGGAAAGAAACTATATTTTGTTCTTTTCTCATGAGAACTGCAGCAGATCCAGGTATTCTAAGGCATCATTCAGATGAGGAAAATTAAAGGGGCCTGAATTTTGAAAATACTGTGTCCCATAAATTTGGCAGTACAGAAAATACTGTTCTAATAGATAATTAGCCAGCAGTTATTCACTATCGAATTATCATTTTAATTGCTTATGGGGAGTATGGGATAAAATTTCTTTTTTTCTCTCTCTTCATCAGATTCTGTCCTCAGACAACTAACTGTGCTATATGAGTGGTTTTTATTAATTATAGAAAAGACCTTTAATCCAAGCACTAATGCATATAGACACATTAGCAGATGGAGCATATGGCCTATCATTTTTTTCCCATAGAAATTTTGTTTGGTAGGAGACCAAACTGTTCTACATAATACTATGACACAGTTCTTCAATATATGCTTCACAAAGGCAAGTTGCTTCCTGTCCATGGGAGCAATCATTATGACTCATAGTTAATTCAGCAATTTGCATTCTATTCATCTCTGTGCTAGGCACAGATACTTACCAGGGTGAAGTCTGTGGGCTAGGCAATGTGTCTTAATCACAGAGCCTAGAAGATTGAGGGTCACATTCTGCCTCTGACCTATTTTCTTTGGGTGATCATGACAAAGTAAAGTATAACCTCTCAGTGATCTAGGCAACTCTCTAAAGCTGTAAGTTTTAAATCATGATATACATCAATGGAGGGAGTTCCTATGTGAATTCCTTATAGCCCCCTCCCAAACATATATATTATGTCATTTCACCATATATATATATATTTATGGCAAAAATGACATAATTTTTCTTTAATAGCCAGCTGGGACCAATGTTTATTTGGATGCTTACCAGAAAAGGATTTTTTTACTCTTCTCCCACTGAAAACATGAAAGCCAGTTTCTGAATAAGTCCCAGTACTTATCACAGTGCCTGACACACAATAGATACTTAATAATAATATTTAGAGGACATCATTTTGTTCATTAAAATAAATAGTCCACAATTAGAAGCAATAATATGATTAAAATAGCCTCATTTTAAAGAAAGCAATTTTAAAAATTGGAAGCTTAGAGCCATATAGGGTCACTGAGTCCAATAATATCTCGAAAGAAATCTAGGGGCAGCTGTAGAGTGCAGTAGATAGAACACTAGGTCTGGAAACTAGCTATATGACTCTGGGCAAGTCACTTAATTTTAATTGCCTTGGGGGGAGGGAGAAATCTAAAGATCAGTAGTCTGACTTTCTCACCTGTCATTTGGATGCTTAGCTGTCCTATGTCCATGTATCTATCTTCTGTATCCTACTGCCATTCCTTTGCACATGCTGTTCCCTGTCCTGGGAATGCCATCCCTCCTGATTTCTGCATCTTGGAAATCTCCCTTTAAAACTCAGGCTATGACACCTACTAAATGAGGCTTTTTCAGAACATCTCCAGTCCATACCTTCCACATTATTTTCTTTGAATATATTTTGTATCTGCTTGCCTGTACATATTTCTTGAGAAAATGTAAGCTCCTTGAAGGCACAGCTATTTGCTTTAACATTTTATCCCCAGAGCCCAGAAGAACAACTGCTAAATACTAAGTAATTAGTAAATAATTGATTAAATTGATTAAATGATTAAATTCATTTGAACTGAACCAAAAAAGACTTTGGAAGGGAGCTTTGAGAATGTTGGAAAAAGAATGGAAGAATTTCTCTCTCTAATCATCCTCTAAAGCAGTCTTGGGAGTTCGGGGTGGTAACATGCTTTTTTGGCTGAAACAAATGAAAACCCTTAAACATCTATTTGAGTGGAAGCTAGAGCTGACAAATCTGTCACTATTGGTGACCTATTAGTCATAATTGGAAAAAGCAACACAACCCGTCATGAAAGTTTATACTTTTCAAATATAATGGAAGGATCAATAAATTGTCCATTATGATGTTTATTCACATTTCCACAAATTTGTGAACTATATTTCCTGAGAAAGATGGATTGAAATGGAATACATTTTATACTATCTGAGCCTGGATCTCTTTTACTGGAAGAATTTAGAAGAGGGGCTAAAAATGTTTTCATCAACTGTTTGGAAAAGGGGAAGCAGGATTGTCAATATTTTTTATGAATTACAAAAGTCCTGGTGTGGCATAAACAACTCGGATCACTCTCCTGTAAAAGCTTAGGGATTTGAGAAAAATAACCTGAAGACTTCCAATTAAGCTTCAACAACCTCTTCCCAAACCCAAGGGAAACCTTTGCCTTTATTACTATTAGTCCATGAACTTCTGTCAACACGTACAAGTGAGTTTAATCTTTCTGTCTGTTGGTCACTAAGGACTCACTAACTAACTGCTAGCAGTTAGTAGGGATCATTTGATTAGGTTGTCTGGGTAATTCTGTCAAAGCTATAGAACCAGTTGGCATTCCCGTGTAGACATAGACTAAAAATATTGATTGTCCTGGACTTAAAATTTCCTGATTATAAAGCACATATACTTTGGTGAAGGTTGAAGGCCATGATAACTGGCTCCCCAAGAGCATTGATGTCTGTAACAAGAGGCACTGACGTGATGGTACTTTGAGCAATTTTAAAAGGACCTCTTGTTATTGCGAAGGAAATATGCTGAGTGCAGGAAGCACAATCTGGCATCTAGGGTATAGTCAGTACAAAACTAGGATTACAGCTCTGGAACTGGAAGGGACATTGGGGCCAATTAGTCCAACTCCTTCATTACAGGTGTGGACTGGGAGCTCAGAGAGGTTATGGCTTGCCCAGGCTTATATAACTATTGAATTTCTTAGGAGCTATTTAACCAAGTTCTTTCTAAACAGCACTCCTAAAACACATTCTGACTGGATCTAAATACATAAAGACAAATGGATTGATGAAACATCAGCCAGCAGAATTAATCAACCTAGCCAATGCATCTATATCAACTATACCACTCTAAATCAGGCTCCCGTTCCCTTTTGGACTATTGCAGTAACATCTTAATTGGACTCCCTTCCTCAGGTCTCTCTCATTCTAATCCATCCTCCACAGAGCTGCCAACATGATTTTCTTAGCACAGGTATGACAGATTAGTTCTTTCAGTGAATTCCACTGGATGCCTATTGTTGCTGTTGTTCTGTTATTTTCAGTGGCTCTTTGTGACCCTATCTGATGTTTTCTCGGCAGAGATTCTAGAGTGATTTGCTCACTTTTCACATCAGGAAACCAAGACCTACAGGATGAAGTGACTTGTCCAGAGTCACATAGCTAGCAAGTATCTGAGGTTGGATTTGAACTCAGGTTCTCTTGACTCCAGGCTGGGCTACTATCTATAGAACCACTTAGCTGCCCCTCCCTAATACTGATAGGACAAAATATAAAATCTACAGGTTTGTGTTAAAAATTGTTCACAACTAAATCCTAACTTTCCTTTTCAACTTCCCTTTACTCACACTATGGTCCAACTTAACTGCCCTTCTTGTCACGTTTCATACATGCCATTTCATCTTCCCCTAGCTTTTTCCACTGGCCATCTCTCATTACTACAAGCTTTTCTCCCTCACTTCTATGTCTTAGAATCCCCAAGTTCCTTCAAACCTCAGACCAAGGGTCATCATCTACATCACGTTTTTGAGACCCCTCTTTCAGAATAATGTCTTTAAATATACAAATAAAATACATAGGTTTGGAAAGGAAACAAATTATATTGAAATATAATTATAAAAATATAAAAAACAGCAACAACAAACCAGAGTTTACAGACTCCAGATGAAGAACTTCTGAATCTATGTGAATCTTAGAGAGAATCTACATGAAAGTTTTCCTGATTCTTCTAGTTGCTTCTAACCACATTAGATCATCTGTTTTGTATCTTTACACACAACATCTGTTGTGTCTTTCCTTACCAGACCCTAAGTTCCATGAGACTCTTTCACTTTTGTCTTATATCCCCAGGGCCTACCAAGTGTCTGAGAGCTTAATGAATACTTGTGGACTAATTGATATGCACTTTCTTGAATATCTTGATCTAATCTTCTTGGTCAAATCATGGCATTTTACTTAAAGTTTCCTAGCGTTCATTTTCTTAGCCATACAATTTGAAAAATACCTATTTCCTCCAAGTTATAAAAAGATGAAATGAAATAATATATATAAAACACTTAGCAAACCTTGAAATGCTCCATACTGTATATATATGAATCATTATTATTTGTCTGTATAAATGGCCTAAATCTCTATGTCTCCTTTGTCTTTATTTCCCTCCTGGGGTCCTTTTCTAGTCATGTAGATTTAATCCCATCCCTGTGGCAGTTTTAAAATTCATAGGTAAAACACTAAAGATATATAAGGATATACATAAATAAAATACTAAAAAAAGGCAAAAGAGCCTGAGACCTTTATGCAATATGTAACCAAAACCAAATAATCACTCGTGATATAGCAGCTGACAGGGCTCCTTGCTCACAGTAGGTGCTCAAATTTTATTGAGCACCTACTGTGAGCAAGCAGATTAAATTTGGAAGTCAATTTTTGAAAGTAACTTGAGTGTAAGGATTTCATGGGGTCTTAGGTAGAAAAGCTAACCATCATAAACTATAAGATTTTTTTGCAGTCATCTAATAATGGAACCAAAATTCACCCTATCTCAAATGGCTTCACTTTTTAGTTACAATATGGATCCACTAATATTTTTCATTGCTATTGCTAATTTTAGAATATTTGCAGAAGGGAACATAAAGAAGCAAGATTCATAGATAATCCAATTCCCAAACCTAATTTTAGTTATTAGCTTCATTGTAATCCAATGTAATGCAGAATAATCTGAAAGAATATGATAGTCATCTATTAAATAGTGCCTACAATATACAAAATGCCGAGGGAGTACAAATTAAACAGCAATGATGATGATAACAAAAGCAGCCCTGTCTTCAAGGGGTTTGCATCAATAGCAATTTTAATACTTTTTTTTTCTGAAAAGAACTGGATTCATCCCCCCTCTCCTTGCATCATCTTTCTTTAGAACCAAACTTTCACAAAATAAAAACAAGCAACAAGGAACAGAAGAATCTTTTCATGGTATTAGCAGACAGTTCATAGAAGCTAGACCCAGCATGCATTGAATCCTGACTCTCTCCCACCCTTTCAATTGCTAGTGTTCTCTTTCCCTCTTCAAAATAGCCAGTTTTTGCTTTTCTGATATTGTATCCTTCAGTAGATTGTAAGCTCCTGGAGGGCAGGAATTATCCCTTCTGTCATCATCTTATCTTCAGTGTCTAACACAGATTGAACTGAAGAATCATCCCCTTGAAATATCACTTGTGTTAAATTTTTTAATGATGATTTTTTCCTGAACCCTGCTAGCAAGAAGCATGTTTTCCTAGATGGATTATACTCAGGGAAATTTTTTCCCCACTTTTACAAGAATCTCATCTGGTTTTCAGTAAAAAGATTAAGTCCATTAAGTTCAGAATTATTGAGAAGATGGATCATTGTCAAAAAGCGGAGGTTCACTTATGAAGAACCTCACAGGAAATGCAAAGTTGATGTGAAATTTGGAATAGTTATGTAGTGAGGGCATTCACTAGAAAGTCCATCATGACAAATATCAAGTCTTATCAACCTTGGAAACAACCTTTGGTTTGTTTTCTCTTTGGGGATACTTTTCCTTTGAATTATCTGGATAATTGTCTCACTCTGCATTGCCACTAACTCTCTAGACATACCCTACATTGTGAGTGAAGCTATGCACTTTGAAAAATGCTATTTTAAAATAGAAGGTATGTTATGGATTTTAGGCTATTTCAAGATAACTGTCATTTCTTGGGGAAGGTTTTCAGATTGGGTATTAAGGGAAAAGATGACAGCTAATTAATTTCTCAGTATTTTGACACTCAAGGTCAAATATCAGAAAGGATACTTTGCACATTTTTGGTAGTCTGCAAAGTTCTTTGCAGATCTGATGGAAGGGAGAGTCATTTTAAGTGTTTTAGTTTAATAATCAGCATTTCAGAAAGTGGGCAAATTCAGCACTGGCTCCTGGAGAGAGTGATCAGATAAAAGGTGTGTTAATAAAATAATTCTAAAGGAAATGTTTCCAATCAAATTTTAGCAATTCAATTCAATGAGATTTTTTAAGTGGGGCAGCTAGGTGGCAGGGTAGATAGAATGCCAGGCCCAAAGTCAGGAAGGCTAATCTTGGTGAGTTCAAATCTGACCTCAGATACTTGTTGTGTGATCCTGGGCAAGTCACTTAACCCTCTTTGCCCTGTTTTCATCACCTATAAAAAGGAATGGGAAGGGAATAGGGAACTATTCCAGTTTTTCTGCCAAGAAAATATCAAGTAGGGTCATGAAGAGTTGGAGATAATCAAAAAACAAACGAGGGACAACAAATAGGCAGATCATGGTACCAGATTCTGGGGATACAAAGAAATAGAATTTACAGTGTACAGTGTACAGAATAAACAAGAACATAGATAAGAAAATATTAGATATTTAAATCATTATTACTAAAAAACACTAGCATTTATATAGGCCTTTAAGGTCTGAAAATTGCTTTACATATGTTATCTTATTTTATGCTCATTTTTCCATTTGGACAGCTAGGTAACAAAATGCATATCATTCACCATACCTGGAAAATGGGAATCATGAATTCTAATCTTATCTCAGATCACTTATTTAATTTTGTGACCTTGAGCAAGTCATTTACTCTCTCTCTGCCTAGGTTTCTTCATCTGTAAAATGAGGACAATGATAATACTTTCCTGCTAGGATAGTTTTGAGGCCCAAATGAAACAATATTTGTAAAGTGCTTTGCAAGCCTTGAAGCACTATGCTAATAGTATCTATTATTATTTTCCAGATGAGAAAACTGAGGCAGGTAAGCTCAGGGTTGCATAGCTTGTAAATGTCTGAAGCTCCTTTGAGCTCCTGATTTTAGGTTCAATATTCTCTACTGTCTAGCTGCCTGCAAACAAGATATGTCCTGGATAAATTGGAGATAATCACCAGAGGGAAGGTATTAGCCTTAAGGAGGATCAGGGCAGGCTTCTCATGGAAAATGAGATTTTAGTTTGGACCTAAAGAAAGCTTGGGGATAGGATATTGAGAAGGGAGAATATTTCAGAAATGGGAAACAGTTAATGAAAATATCTGCAATCTGAAGATGGAAAGATTTGTTTGAGGAACAATAGCATCACTAGTTTGTAAAATATGTGATGGGAAAAGTGTAAGAATATTGGAGATTTAGGAGCCTGTGAAGCGTTTGAATATAAAACAAAAAATTTTTACATTTGATCCTGGAGATGACAGGGAGCCACTGAAGTTTATCAAATGTAGGATGTTGATGGCAGGGTCAGATTTGTGTTTTAGGAAGATTAATTTGACTGCTGAGTGGAGAATGAACTGGAATGGGAAAGATGAGTCAGGGAGAACAACCAGCAGGCAGTTATAATAGTCTAAGAATGAGGTGATGAGGGCCTGTAGTAGTTTGGTTGAAGTATAAGATAGATAGATAGGGGCATATTTGAGAGATGTTTCAAGGGTAAAATTGATAGGTTTTTGGCAGTAGATTGGCTAAGGAGGCTGAAAAGATAAGGTGACATCTAGTTTGCAAAACTGGGTGACTGGAACATGGTGGGACTGATGAAAGTAAAAGGGAAGTTTAGAAGGAAGAATAGTTTGGGGAGAGATATACTGTCCCCTGTCCCTCAACGTAATGTCCTACTCCGACCTCTACCCCGATACTCAGAAGTTCCCTTTGAATTTGAGTTTGCTTTCATCACTCATTTTCCTGGCTGCTACCTCATCAAAGCTTACCTATCTTGTGTAATATTTCCTCAGTGTCTTGTTTTGTTACTTGTTTTTTAATTTGATAGGCTAATTCATGCCAAGTTATAATATCTTAATTAATAAGCAATTTCCACAATCCCAATAAATATATCTTCCAATATCCAGTTAATTTTAAGAGGATACATCTATGTCTTCTTCCACTAACGTTCTGTGCAGACGTCTCACTATGGAAAGAAGGTGACTTGGGGGTCTTGAAAGCTGTGCCAGAATAGTATAAAGCTCTGAACCACTCTATCAACATCAAAAGATTTTCACTGCAAGCTAATGATGTCATCCAAGAACCAGACTAACTAGATTTGGAGAGACAACTAATTTTATCAGAAGGAAAAAAAAAATTAAAATTGTTAGCCTTCACAAGTTTTAATGATCATTTAAATTTTGTCTATAGATAACTTCATCAATCCAATTGTAGGACTCCTTTCCTTTAAAGTCTTTAGTGGCTTCCTATTGCTTGCCATGTAAAATTTACATCTCTTTGCTTAGTCTCCAAGATATTGCACAATTTGGTATCATTGTATCTTTTTTAGGCTTATTATGTTACTGCCTCTATGTAATTTAGATACTCTTTACTGACTTCCCTTGGACACATATCCTGTGTTTTTCTATGTATATATAATTTTCTAAAGCAGAATTTCCTTCAATTATTTGAAAAGGTGATTTGGAGAGAGGTCCATAGACTTTCCCAGTCTGCCCACTGGGTCCTCAATTCAAATAAAATGAAGAGTCAGAGACAGTGTCTCACTGAATATTTGTACCACTCTCAATATTTAGCAAGGTGCTTCTACCAAGCAATATGTAGCGAATAAATATTTGGTGAATGAAAATTTTCCACTGACAGCTTTTTGTCAGTTCTTGAATTACATCCCACAGATGAGGAGCAGTCCCTTCTGCTTTGGCTATGTGGATAAATTCTTAATCTTCTTCCCTAGGACAATTACTGTCTTCAGATTTCATGACTTCACTCCATTTTTGGTTCAGCCTGAAGAATGGAAAGGAGGGGCACAGCATCGTGAGGACATCTTATGTGCTGCGTTTTTACCTCCACAGACTCTAGTTACAGGTCAGGAAACATTAATTTGCCAATCCATGCTGAAGGTTTAAATTTTTTCCCTCTCAAAAGAATTCACGATGTATTCATTGTAAAATGAGTATTTCTTCTATGGAGAAGAGAACATGTTTTATGTTCTTGCTATTTCATGACCTTCCCTCTCTTGCTTCCTCCTGCTTTTTTCTTCTCGATAGGATCATAAAATTATAATTATAGACCCTAAATGGACTTTAGAAGTCTCATAGTTCCTTATTTTATAGATGAGGAAAATACAGAGGTCCATAGATGTAGAGCTAAAAGAGATTTTGTAATCAGTCTAGTCCAATTCTTTCATTGTAGAGATGAGAAAATGGAGTAAGTAGCTTCCCCAAGATCACACAGGCATTAAACTTCAGAGGAAGGATTTGAACTGAGTCCTTTGACTCTGGAGACAGTGCACTCTCCATCACACCATGCTACATTGCAAAGGCTTCTTGGCTAGATTGTAATTTCCTCATTTAGTGGCTAGTACTTAAAGTACCATCATTATATAATAAAGTCTAGCCCAGACTACACTCCAGAGATTCTGGCTGTAGCTTTTGTTCCATAACATGAGTAAATTGGAGCTTTTGGAAAGGTAGATGGGTTTGTTTTAAGATGAAATACTTATACAGTCCAAATGTTACATCATTTCTTGCCAAAGAAAGTTGTTATGAGGACAAATTCTCATAAAAAGTTAGCAATGAGTTCATATTTCAGCAGACTGAATAAAAATAAACAAAACAAACTCTAGAAAACAAAAGTAAAGAATAGATCAGTAATAAAATGAGGCAAGTTATGATGGCCCCAAACTCTTAAAACCAAGGAAGATGAGTATATTGAATTTGAACCAGAAGGGAAATAGATCTTTAAAGTAGAATAAAAGTTTCTCCAAAAACTGAAGACCAATAAAACAAGGTTGATTCTTCAAGAAATTAATTGTTAATTAAATTCTCTTGGGTATGTTTGGTGTTAAGGGGTAAATTCTACAATGTGATTTGAGATTCAGTCTGAATTTCTGATCACTTACTTGTGGGGATCTCTGCTTCCTCATGGGGAGAATTCCTCCATCAATCAGATCACAATTCATCTGTACCTTATCATCTTTGAGAGGTATCTGGGGATCCTGAGAATTAAAATGACATGACTAGGTTGACACAGCAAGGTAGATCCTGATTCTAAATGCTAACTTGCTATTGATTAGACCATGTTGTCCCTGGAGACACTGGAATATGAAGGACACAAATCAGATACTTACAGTTCTTATTGTAAGTTCCTTAAAATATACAACATATTGTTCCACCATAGTTTCTTAAGAAAAATCATGTTTACTTTCTAAATTGGACAGTATTTGAATAGTTGTTTAATAAAGCACCTCTTCATTCAGTCTTATTTTATTAATGTAACTTAAAAGTACTTCTTGCCTATGAGTTCCATGGATCTCATGGACTAAAGTGAACTAAAGAAAATGGATACCACAATGACTATTGGAACTGCCTCAAATTGTATCACTCTGTCTAAAGAGAAATTTGCTTTGCTTTTCCTAAATGTTTCTTCCTTCACTTCCATCTTCTTTCATCATTATTTCTTATTCCTTGGTATATAGTGGAAAGCTACCTGGACATGGAGTTGGAGGACCTGGTTTCAAATTTTTGCCCTGTCACTAGCTGTGTGATTCAGTTTCTCATGTGGAGAGAGAAGAGGTTGAACTAGACAGTGTCTCAGATTCTTTCCAGATCTGGATCTGTGATACTACAGATTCCTTTGATCTGTATGATGAAGAAGTTGGAGTGGATGACCTTTAAAGTCCCTTTTGATTCCAATTCCCATCATTTCAGCCCCAAACTATGTAACTTCAGTCACACTTTCCTATGGCTAGATTTTCACATTCTATTTATATACAAAATCCAATGAAGGTCAGATGGTTCAGAGTATGAATTTCACTTTTCAATGACATATCGTCATTCTTTGTAGTCCTGGTGGATCTGAATCAGTCTTAGCACATGAACTAACATTGTACTTCTTTTAGTAGTATTGGAAAAGAAATTTATACATACATATGCATATATGTATATATGTATGTATATAGGAATGTGTGTGGAAAGGTGAGGGCAATAAAGGAGGCATAAGAATAGCAAAAAAAGGAAGAAATAACATAAGAGAAGAAAAAAGGACAGGGAAGTGAAGGCAAAAAAAGGAGAGAGCATTGGGTATTGAGGATTTAATTGTATTCATTTTTATCATGGGGACTTCCAAATTTTTTCCCCTTTCTCCATAACAGAAGATAAAGTTCCATTACTGATAAGAAAAACACTTTTGTTCATGTTAACCTGTACACTGAGATTTTTAAACTAATCACAATTTTGATGGTTTGTACTTTTTCTTCTGCCAACCATAGGGAGTTATGATGGGGAAATTCTCATATGGAATAACAGTACAGAAAATGCTCACCATGTCCTGCACCCATATTACCAACGAAGGCTTCATTCACAGTGGGGTGAGTACCATTTTACAGCTTGAGTCCTAGACAAACTTCAGTGAACTGGATTGGATTGGATTCTGCATGGATTTTATGCAACCCGATCACTGCTAAATTATACATTATTGACCTTCATTGAAAGGAGTTGTTTACAGCTTTGTCTTGTCAAAGTGACTAAAAGAGGAACTGGAGATTTTCTCTGGGTCAGCTAATTCTCCACGGTATGGTTCTGCTTTGTCTTTTGCCACCTCGATATTTTCAAGGGACACTCTTTTTTTTTGCTTTCATCAGAATTTCTGTTAGCCAATAAACGTCCCCCAAATTACTTCAGATGGAACCTTGAGGGAGTCTTTGAAACCTTTGTGTGGAAACTGGAACTTTTCTTGAACATCCTCTTTGATTTCTGCTAGATAATTATATATGTCACTTGGAGGTTGATTTTTATTTTTTCTATATTAGAAAGGTGGGACTGAGTTAAATTTTATGATAGCTTAATGGAGCCCAAGATATACCTTTTTTTTTTGCTGGAGTTAAAAGGCTTGACAATTACCTTTTTCATTTTAAATGAATTTCAGACAACTTTCCCCACTGCCTAATTTTTTTGGATAATATATGTGTATTTTTCAAAAGCAGTATCTCAATGTATCTCAATGACACCTTTTTGAGTAGTCTCAATGTGGCCATAAAAAAGGATTAGTCATCAGATCTTTTCTTCTGATATGCCTAGGAAATCATCTATTGAGAAGAATCAGACATTTTGGATTTTCTGAGCTGTCACTGCAAAGTCATGGCATTCTTCATCTCCAATGACTTGGCCATTCAGGTTGATAGAATAGTCTGTAAAAGGGTCAAGGTATTATTATGGCACCATGGAGGAGTCAGAGAATCTAAATTTTAGACCATGCTCATCTGCTTAATGCACCCTTGATTTTGGGCAACTCATTTCTCATTTAATTTCTCATTTAATTAACTAGTCTTAAGTTTCCTCATTTGTAAAATGAAGAATTGGACTAGAAGATGACCCTGAGGTCCCTCCTAGAGCTATGGAACCATGAACACTAGAAAAATCTCTAGTTACTTAGCAAAATCATAGAGAGTGAAATTTGCATGTCTTTTATAGGGATGGGAGTTGGGAACAGGGAATGACAATGTCCTACACTTGTATCAGATTCAGAGCTGGGTGGGGGGACCTTGGAAATTATTAAATCCAATCTCTTAATTTTATAGGTGAGGTGACTGAGGCATAAACTTGCCCATAGCTACACAGATAAGTGTCCAATAAATTTGAACAAATGTCTTCCTGGCTTCAATTCCAGGAATCTCTTTGCTATCTACTACTGCCTCTAATCAACCTGGGACTTGAATGTAACTACCTGGGGTCTTAGACCTTATGAAGGGTCAGAGTATCCAAGAGATTTTGATTAATGACAAAAATAATTGGAAAGCCTTTGCTGAGCCACAACTCTCTCCTTTGCATTCCCTTAGGACTCCAGCTTCAGTTATGATGGTCATAGGAATTGGTATTTATAGCTGGAAGGCATCTTAGGGGTCATTCAGTTCAGTCTCTTTATTTTACAGAAGAGGAAACTGAGCCCCAGAGAAATAATAGCAGGTTTATGAGGTCACACAAGTGATAAATGGGAAACAGGATTGAAATCTTGGCTGCTTCCCTTCTCTTTGTTTTGATTCCATGCCAGGGATTATGCTGGGGATAAAAATTCAAAAGAAATAAATGGTGTTTGCTCTCAAGTAACTTTTTTTTTTTATTTTGGACAAAGGATGCGTATATATAGAGATATATGTCCAAAAGATCTCAAGGAAGGAGAAGATCCTAACAAGGTAGGGCATATATCAGAGTTTCCTAGAGGAAGTTGGCCTTTGAAGAAAGCTAGGAAATTTAAGAAATACAGGTGAAAATGAGGGCATTCTTGGCACAGAGCATAGCGCACAGCTTATGCAAAAGCCAAGAGATGGAATGTGGAGTTGAAGAAATAGCTTGTAGGCCAGCTTGTCTGCCATCCAGAGTTTGTGAAGTACTAAATTTATGTTTATTTAATTGGTTTTGTTTTTTTTTGTCAAAATCGTGATTTCTTTTTTAATAGATTTTTATTTTTCCAAATATATGCATAGTTTTTAACATTCACCTTTATGAAACCTTGTCTTCCAAATTTTCCTCCCTCTCTTAGATAGCAAGAAAGGTTAAATGTGCAATTTTTCTAAACATATTTCCATATTCCTTATGTTGTGCAAGAAAAAGCAGACCAAAAGGGCAAAAAAGAAAACACACGACAGAAAAAAAGAAGAAAACAAATAACATTAACAACAAAAGTTGAAAATACTATGTTTTGATTTATATTCAGTCTCCATAGTTTTCTTTTTGAATGTGGATGGCTCTTTCCATCACAATTCTATTAGAATTGCCTTGATGTCATTGTTGAAAAGAACCAAGTACATGTTATTTTTTTTTTTTTTTAGTATAGGGAACATTTAGTGAGGAAATGCTCTATAACAGTGCAGATCAGCAACTAATCTGAAACATATTCTCTTAAAGATATTCCTAGCACACTGGGAAGTTAAGCAACTTGCCTGTGGTCACTTAGTCCACATGTGTCAGAGATAAGACTTTGGTATATGCTGTTCTTCCTAAACTCTATGCTAGCTTTCTATCCATATTTCCATATTGCTTCTCATGAAAGAGAAATAATGTGATATTTCTGGAAAATTAGACTAAAGGAAGATTATCAAGGACTATAAAAACCAATATTTATATAAACTTCTTAGATGAACATTTATGTCAACGTACTCTGGTCTAATGGTGACAGGTACAAGTTGGCCTTGTATAAGTATAAGGACCTTGAGAATGGAGAGTCAACATTACTTGAATAGGTCTTCCTACTCTTGTTAAAATCTGAACAAAGTAGGGAAATGTCAATTTATTCTCTTTACTCAATTTCCACTCAAACAGTCAATCAGTATTTATAAGTATTAGTGACAGTGATTAGGGACAGTTGTTCCTGCCCTTAAGGTGATTATAATCTATTTGAGGCACAAGTCATTCACATCACAAAGAAACATAGGCACAGGTTATGGACCAAATACATAAACAATGACTGCATGAACCATTAATAATGATCAAGAAAGCTCTTTTGTCTTGATCAATTGAATACTTGAATTGAGCCTTGAAAGTTACTAGGGATTCAAAGAGGAGATGAGAAGGAAAGGTATTCCTGTGCAAAGTCATGAGGTCAGAAATAGAAAGTCATATTTGGGTTCCAGTTTGATTTTTGCACATAATTTTTAAGAAAAGGGAAAGGCATTATTATCCAGGGAAAGCCTGAAAAGACAGACTTGAGTCAGACTATGAAAGGCTTTCAGTGTTTTTCAACTTACATTTTATAATGAAGGAGATAGGGAGTTGCTGAAGCTTCTGGAGTAGGGGACAAATGTGATCAGGTCTGTGTTTAAAAAAAAAAACCCAGCATATATTCTAATGAGTGCAATGGTTACTCTGATCTTTACAAAGAACCAAGGCATTTCCCAGGGACTCAGAATGAAAATTGCTCTCTACTTCTAAGGGGAGAACTGAATTCTGAGTTCAGATTGATTTTCTTTTACTTTCTCTATTTTTCTTGCCAGTTTTTTTTTTTTTTACAGCATGGCTAACATAGAAATATGTTTTACATGTCTTCTCATATATAATGGGCATCATATTGTTTTCCTTCCCAATGGGTGGATGGAGGAGATGGAGAGAAAAAAAGAATTTAAGACTCAAAATTATACATATATGCAAGAATCTATATCTATATCTATCTATATATCAGCTTGATAGCTGTATAGAGTGAAGATTGGAGCAATTCGAGATCAGATTATGAAGATGATTTAGGAGACTTCTGTAATAGTTTAGATGAGACACTGAAGGCCTGGATGAAGGCGATTGTGGAAAATTTCATAAGAGAAATACAATTTTGGTCTATGGGTTATTTTACCCTGCATAGACTCAAAATATACAAAAAGAGTCATAGAAAAGAGATAAGGGAGAAGAGCTTGTAAGATTTGCTCGGTTCATTGGGCAAATCATATCCTTAAAATCCAGTAACTGTACTTTATTAAACAAATGGGTTCTATTTTTTTCTATCATTGTGGTTTAGCAAAAGCATAATGGAATAATGCTTCCAATTTAGACAGAAATTTGCCTTCTAGAGCAATTCACTCACACGAAGTATTGCTGGCATCTTAAACCTTCAGACAATAAGCATGGCTGATGCTCCTTAAAAATTCTTTAGGATTGTTATTGATGATGAGTAATGAGCTGAAGATGTCGAAGTACCTGACTCATGCACACTAGGAGTACCTTACCCACATAGAGCTGCAGCTGCATGTGGGGCTTTTTGCTGGGCTACTATATGAAGTGTCTGTTGATTTGTAGTTCAGAAACCCATACTAACAATGTGGTTTTGGCTGAAGAGGAGTTTTGGCACATGGGAGTTTTAGAATGTTTTACAAAAGGTTTGATTGATGTTGGTTAGACCCCCAGGAGAGGTCTTGGCCACAATGAGTAGATTTTATATATGAAAAAACAGAAGCATCTTTATCTATGGAACTACTCAGGGAACTTGAATAACTTAACACACATTTATTAGGGAGCCTATTATATAGCACCTTCCTTCAGTGTCTTTTCATGAGTAAGTGATCTTGGGTTCTCAAGAGGAGTTAGTCTACAAACACCAACTTAGCTCAAAGATTTGAGGTTAAAACCTACCTCACACACTTAGTTGTTTGTGTGATCCTTGGACAGTTACTTAATTTGTCCTATAATTAGTTTTCTCATCTGTAAAGTAGATCTAATAGCTCTTACCCATAGAAAGGATCAAATGAACCAACGACTATGTAAGAAAGAAATAAGCATTTGATAAATCTCTACCATGTGCTAAACGCTGTGCTAGATGCTTTACAAATATCTCATTTAATTTTTATAACAACTTGGTAAAGGTGGATGCTATTATTATCCCCATTTTATAGGTGAGGAAACTGAGGTAGAGGTTGAATGACTTGACCAAGGTCACATAGCTGGCAAGATTTGAACTCAGATATGACTGTAGGCCTGGTGCTCTATCCACTGTACCCCCTAAATGCCTAAAGTGCTTTGTAAACCTTGAAGTAATAAATACTATTATTATTATTGTTACCAAGCACTTAAGATAGATCAGATGCTGCATTCAAAGCTGGGATGACAAAGAAAGGCAAAAATTGTCAGGAAGTCAATATACATTTATTTGTTGTTCCGTCATATCTGATGCTCTGTGACCCCATTTAGGATTATAATTCTTATTCTTGCAAAAATATTGGGATTGTTTTCCATTTTTTTCCAGATCATTTGACAGATGAGAAAACTGAGGCAATAAGATTAAATGACACAGCTATTATGAAGCCACATTTGAACTCAGAAAGATAAATCTTTCTGACTGTAGGCTAGGTGCTCTATCCACTGAGTAACTTAGATAAAACATTAATTAAATACCTCTTGTGTTAAGTATTGGAGACAGGAAGAAAGGCAAAAGATAATGTGTGGGAGAACTCTGGACAAGTAAGATATATACGAGTTAGATGGGAAATGACCTTATATGGGCGGCAGTGGGTATCAGGAAAGGCATCTTATAAAAAGGCAAGTCTTGAAGGTAGCCAAGAGACCTGGGTTCAGGAAATCCTGAGTTCAAATCCTGCCTCAGACACTTACTAACTCTCTGAGTTTAGACAAATCACTTAATCTCTTTCAACCTCAGTTTTCCAATCTCTAAAATGGGAAAAGCTCCATAAAATGTAAGCTAGAATGATGATTTTTGTTACTGTTATTCTGAGAGGCTAAGCAAGGAGAGGACAAAGTCTGCTAAGTCTTATCAAATTGGAATGGCCTTATGATCGGACCCAGTCTGTCAATGGCGATGAGGCCACTTTCGATGAATTCAGTGAGGCTGATTATCGAGTTGGCATTTGAATTTTAGGCTGTTGCCAACTCAGGAAGACCATTTGCTAAGGCACAGATCATCATTAATGGAGAAAGTGCTGAGAGCAACAAAGCTACAGTGCACCTGCCATTTGGGATGGATATTCCCTGGTTAGGATATTGCAGAGAGGGCTCAGAATGTGATGGTCTCCAGCCTTCTGTCCTCTAAAAATCACTGATTTTTGTTTAGGGAAGAAAAGATGGAGGCAACCAACATATTCTTATAGCTGTCTGAAATTAGCTTCAAAAGTGAATGTCCCTTCATGTTAACCCAATCCATTCCATCTCTCTTTCAGATGGAGATGCAGATGCTCAAAAGCAACTTAGGGCTGAAAGAGGGCACCTTCTTTCCCTCTCTGCAGGGGAGACTCTTCTAGGACTTAGCTCTTCTGAGATTGACACCACCGAGGGAAATCATGCTGTTATGAGACTTTCCTTCCTTGAAGCCAGGAAAAATATTGCAGTGACAGGTAAAATGTCTTTGATGCTGCTGGCTGCCTTTGACTGCTTGTAGAATGTTGGAAAAAGGGAATATAAAGCTAGAATGCTTTGGGAGATGGATGATGTCTTTCTGTTTAGACCTTAGAGACAGGTGGAGGGTTATGGATCAAAGAACTGATTGGAGGGCCAGCCCCGGGAGAGAGAGAATAGCTCTGGGCATTTCATTGGTTTAAGAAGCACCTAAATGAGGAAGCTTCCCACATCAAATGCGGATAAGAACATAGCTTGTACTTTATTGTCTTGGTTATCTACTGCACTCAGAAGTTAAGGGACTAACGTGGAATTACCTAGCTGCTAAGTAAGTGTATATGGTAGATTTTGGATCTAGGTCTTCCTGAATACATACTGCACCAAGTTTTTTTGTTTGTTTGTTTGTTTGTTTGTTTTGGTTTTGGTTTTTTACGGAGGCAGTTGGGATTAAGTGACTTGGTGACTTGCCCAGGGTCTCACAGCTAGGAAGTATTAAGTGTCTGAGATCAGATTTGAACCCAAGTCCTTCTGATTTCAGGGCTGGTGCCCCATTGTACTACCTAGCTGCCCCAAGATTTGTTGTTATTGCTGTCAAGTCATTTTTAGTTAAGTCCCATTCTTTGTGACCCCATTTGGGGTTTTCTTGGCAGAGATACTAATTTGCCATTTTCTTTTCAGGTCTTTTTAACACAGGAGGAAACTGAGACAAACAAGGCTAAGTAACTTGTTCAGGGTGGTTAGATTCGGATTTAGGAAGAGGAGTCTTCTTGACTCCAGGCTAGGCACTCTATCCACTATACCACCTACCTGCCCACTCTACCAGACTCTCTCTTTTTTTTTTTTAATTGGGAGATCATTGCATGCAAGAGGATTTAGCTTCAGGGCATTTAGAAAGGCTCAGTCTTCCTTAGGGTACTACAAGAGGGTAGATGGTGATAAACCTCCTTTCCAACATTGAATTATTTGACCATACTAAGAGCTTTCTTTGGTGGGGAAAGGTTTCTTTTATAGCTCCTCAGCATTAGTAGAAGCTGAAGAGATTGGGAACAGCAATAGCTACAGAAGCCATTGTTTTTATGAGTTTCCAGAAGCACTGCTCCCCTGGAAGGTGGTGCAGGGAACTGGAGGCAGGACAAGTCAAGCAGGAGGATGCAGAGAAGATATGAAATTCAAGTAAGCAAGTCCAAGACTGCTTCCAAAAGGCCAACTTAAGTAGGAAAGAAAAGCAGATGTGGGATTAGGTAGGTATGAAAGAGTTCAGCACAAGGAAATGGACAGGGAAGGGGATCCAGACCAGGAGCCTAAAAACAACATCTCAGCCTCTAGTCTAGACTGGTAGTTCATTCTTGTTTAGTTTAGTTTAGTTTTAGTTTTAGTTTTTTTTTTTTTACTCGTGCCCAACTCCTGATGATTCCATTTGGGGTTTTCTTGGCAAAGTGATTTGCCATTTTCTTCGCCAGCTCATTATGCAGATGAAGAGACTTAACGAAACAGAGCTGAGTGACTTGGCTAGAGTCACATAGCTAGTAAGTGTCTGAGGCCGGATTTAAACTCATTTGAGTCTATATAATATCATTAATAGCATTTGAGTGTTGAGAGTGATCTGTTATATTGTATATATCTATCTATATATTATGTTGATAGTGATTCTATTGTGCTTACATACATCTCATTCAAATCTTAAAACAAACCTATGAGGTCAATATTAGAGGCATTAGATTCCTATTTTATAGATGAAGAAACTGAGGTTCAGAGTCCTTGGATAACTTGCCTAAATGACACCAAAAGCACGATTCATAGGATTTTAGGATCATAGATATCAAGTTGGATTGAACCTTTGGAGATCAGCTTTCTGTTCATTTGGCAGAAGAGGAAATGCAGGTTATGGAACTTAAATGATTGCCCAGTCACTGAGGTAGTAAGATGCCCATTTAGCAGTTAAGGATTTAATCCTCTGTCTCTTGAAGCAGCATTTGTTCCTCTGTCCCAGGAAGAGCCTCATCAGGTTGTAGATCATCCTCTTCTTTGGTTTCAAGTAGCCTTCTCTTGGTTCCTTATTTAAATGTGTTCAGCAGGTCACAGGATCACATGTTTAGAATAACATGGTATCTTCGAGATTACATGGTCCAATACCTTCATTTCATAGAGGAGGAAATCGAGTTCTTTGGGGGATAAATGATTTACCCAATATCCCACAGGGAGTAAGTGACAGAGCCAGGATTGGGACACAGACTATCTGATGCCCAATCAGCTTATTATCATACTACATGGCCACTTTCGGTTTGGTGACTTTAGCAAAGTCCTTCTTGAGGTAAGGAAGGGGGAATAAAAATCTTTCAATGTTCTAATGACAGCACCAATAACATTAAATGATGACACAAACATATCAGTTCATCTAGCATGAGACTAGCAAGTAATTGGAAATCAGTTGATTGATTTTTATTCTCCTTTCCATCAAATGGATTAGCATGGTGGAGATATGATTTTTATCTACTCAGAGACACTAGAAAGCACCACACAGTTTGGAAACATTCAAAGCTGTGGTAAGAAGTCTGTATTTGGGATTCACAGGATTTGGGTTTGAATGCCAACTATTCTATTTACTGTCTCTGTGACCTTGGACAAGTCAATATCTTTATCTAAGGGTTTGTTCCTCTCTTCAACACTCTGATCTACATTAAGCATCTCATTTTGGTGTGGGAGTTAGTTTTTTATTGTTTTTCAGTATGTGGAAGTCAACCACAATGCCATCCTTACCTACTCAGAAGAAATAAATATAGGGCAATTTTTCTCTCAGTATCCACTTTCCCACCTTCTATCTTACAGACTGAAAATCCATATGTCTTTCCCATAACATTTGCCACACATTAAAAAAGTCAATGTAGATAATACCTAGTAAAATTTTGTGAATACAATTGAATTATTGAAATATCTTGAGACAAGTGTGATAGAACCTCCTCCCCCCGCCCCAAACCTCCTTCATTTCTAAATCTCACTAGTATTCATGGTAGGAACTATTATCCAAAATGGCCCCCCATTTTCTCCACATTAATTCATTCTAATGTTGTTGGTATTTCCCAAATGTTTCTGCCACAGTGACTTCACTCCATTATTTTTGCATTAAGCAGACCTGAGTGTGAATCGGTAGCACATTTGTGAAGCTAATTTGAACCCATCTGCAGATTTTTCATGTAATAATAGGATTGTTGGCATTGAAGGATAATTTAAGCAAGGCATATCTATAAAGCACACACTGGCTAGAAAATGAAAAGGATATTTTAAGCCCATAAACAAAAAAATGGTTCCATAAGGACTTCCAATATGAGTTCATCACTCATGAAAAATGGATGAAAGGTTTAAAACAAGCTCATAAATAGAATTCTAAGCATGTTGATATATAGATAAGTCTATATCTTTAAAATTGTGCATCTGCACCTAAATCCATGTTGAATAATATTTATTTCTCTGTGGCGTGAAGTCGATTTTTCTAAAGAAAATGCTTTTTGTTTAAGAGAGGGTATAATTGAAATGTTTAAATGACTATATAAAGACAGTTGATTATGAAAAAAACAGTCTAGAACTCTCACTTAAAATCCTCACTTTAATGTGGACAGAAGAGAAAATGGGTTACTTAGATGATTACATACTCAGTCTTACCAACGGAAATTTATTTCAGTCTTTTAATCCTTATCCTGATGGAGAAATGCTGTTGACTGAGATGCCCTGAAATTTTGGCTGACCTGCGACCTGACGTGACTTCAATAAGTCTCAGTCACATCTGGGGATCATTTTGAGCTCAAGGATTCAAATAAACAATTCATTCAACAAAAAGATATAAAAATACCCTTAGGTAAAAATAGTTCCAGAAGTAGTTAAAAAGCAGTTCAGGAAGATAAAAGCAGATAAAAGCCTCTGGCAAGGAGCTTAAAAGAAGATTGTAGGAAGGTTTCCTGGGGTCTCAGGAAGTCCTTGCCAAGGGTCCTAAAAACCATTTTTATATTCTTCTCACCCAAGAGGCTCACAGCTAGTTTCTAGATTAAATTAACTAGGGGTGGGTGGGGGATATATAAATATACACCTCCCCATCTCTACCAGTGCTATGGCTCTTAACACTATAGTATCATAGAACCATAGATTTAGAGCTGTGGAGGGACCCTAGGGAACATGTGGACCAAGACTTCATTTTACAGAAGAAGAAATTGAATCCCAAGCAAGGTTAGTGGTCTGCTTACAGTCATAGGTAGTATGCAGCAGAGGCAGGATTTGCATTTGAACTTAAATCCATTGATATCAAACTTTTCTATCATGCTACCATCATTATTAGGCAATGTTCAATCATGTCCAACTCTTTTTCATCCTATTTGGGATTTTTTGGGTGAAGGTCCTGAAGTGGTTTGGCATTTCTTTTCCAGCTCATTTTACAGATGAAGAAACTGAGATGGATAGAATCAAGCAACTTGCTCAGGGTCATAGAGCTAAGAAGGGTCTGAGGCCAGATTTGATTTCAGGAAGATGAATCTTCCTGGCCCTAGACCCAGTGCTCTATCTCCTGCAGTACCTAGCTGCCCCTATAACCACTTAGGTGGGATAAAATCTTTCTAAAGATTTGAAATGTTATCATTAACCACTAACATTATTTTTATGAATTTCCTACTCATTTTAGGAGGAGCCAACTTGGTATCTTGTGGAGGATCTGGTTATGTCAGGTTCTGGAATGTATTTAAGAAACAGCTTGTGGCTCAGTTTGTGGCACACAGTGGAGCTGGACCCATTATCATGACCACTGACAAGATGAATCAGCACCTTGTCACAGGAGATTCAAATGGCTGCTTGAAAATATGGAACATAGAGGTATGTCTTGTCTCTCTTGACTTACTCTTCCAATTCTTCTTTTGTCATTCATACTTGTAAATTAGGCCCTATTTCCTTTATAAGAAAAGAGATGAGTAATTAGTTAGCTGAAAAAGATCATTTCGTATAACTGAGCTTAGATAATATTTTTTTCTAATTTAAAAAACAAATTTTACCATAAGATTTCCAAATTGGGAAGGTACTCAGAGGTCACCTAGTCCAACCCATAACTTTTAATAGTTCCCTCTATAATTCATCATAAAAGAAGTCATCCAGCTTTTGCTTAATAAACTTCAATGAGGAGAAATCCACTACTTTTTAAAGTAGTCTACTCTACTTTTAATAACAGTGTTTGCATAGTGCATTAAGGCTTGCAAAGTGCTTTATAAATATCATCTCATTTTAGTATCACAACCACTTAGGAGGGTAGATCTGTCTATCCCCATTTTATGGGTGAAGAAACTGAAACAGGCAGTAGTTAAGTAACTTGCTCAGGATCATATGACTAGTATCTGAGTCTCCATATGGACTCAAATCTTCCTGACTCAACATCTAGCAAACTAAAAAAAAAAAGATCCTATCCATTTTGCCTCTTAATTGGCTTTTACAAAGCTCTGATTATTAAGAAGTTTTTCCTTTGCATTAAGCCTTATCTTTCCTCTTGATATTGGCCACTCATAATTCTTGGTTCTAGCCTTTGGATAAAAGCAGGATTGTTTTAATCCCTCTTCTATGTGAGTGATAGTTGATGATGACTTTCATGTCTCCCCTTAGACCTCTTTTCTAAAATCCTGTTCTATATCTGTAAAGGTCTGAAACTCTTAAAGGTGTGCTTGAATCAGACAACCTAGCACTTAAGGCTAATTACCTATTGGACAATGATTCTATTAGCATATGTTTGGAAAAATGGCCCTTCTCATTGTTCAGTGCTGGCTCGAAGTTTGGTGTATACAGATAATTGTAGGTAAGGATTAAGGGGTGGGGTGAGACAGGCCAGAGGATTTGACTTTATAGCAGGATCAGGAGAAGGGAGATAGGTTTTAAGAGTTTCAGCCCTTTACATATATTCTATTCCTTCCACCAATCATCATAGGGCTGAAGACAAGTCCTTTCTTTATCCTGGTTGTCTCATCCTTTGGATGCTCTCCACTGGATTAAAGTCCTTTTTCAAATGTGAAGCCAAAACTAGACACAATACTCCACTTATAACCTGACCAGGGCAGAATATAGAAGCATTTTCATCTCTTCTTTCTTGCTCTGTTTTTCTTAATTCAACCTAATGCTGCGCACATTTTCTTGGCTCTCCTATCACTCTGCTGCCTCATACTGACTTGCAGACCACTTTTGTTCCCAGATCTTATCCATAAAAAAACTTTTCTCTATCAACATCTGTACCAACTTGTGAAGATGCTCTTCTGAACCCATGTATAATACTACATATTTATTCTTCTTAAATTTCATCAAATTAATTCTCTCTCAAGACCTTTCTAAATCCTGTATCTGACATCAATCTTTGTTTCTTCTGGAAATTTTTATAATTTGCCATCTACTCCTTTGTCCAAATCAGCATTAAAAATGGTAAATAGCACAGATATTTAGGACCTTCTTTTGAATTCCTATTGAGTCATTAATGACTCCTTTTTAGTTTTGGACCTTTAATAAGTTTTGATTCAACATAAAAATAATCTAGCCCACATATTCTTGGGTTTACAACAATAACAAAGGAAAATTTATCAAATTCTTTCCAAAAGTCATAGTAAAATTTACTGGTAGTATTGCCCTAATCTAGAGAGCTTGTTTTTTTTTTTTTTTTTTTTTTTTTTTAAACAGGCATCTTTGGTTATCTGGTCATGACTTTTTTTAGAGACCAGGTATCTGGCTTTTTGTGGTCCCTACTTCCTTTTCTCAATGTTCATTCATCTCTTAAAATATGAAATGCCTTATGAACAAAATTCATAATTTGATATCTTTCTCTAATGGCACAGTGTGTTGCAGAGATGACATTGCATTCTTGAAGACCATATTAGTAGAGTCTGACTTCTGACATGACTACCAACATTAAAAAGTTTTGAATATGGATTTGGATAGTTTGTTGTTGAAGGGCCAGTCTTGCTTGCTTTAAAAGGTCTTATCACTGAATTGCCCAGAGGAAGAGGAATTCTCTTTGGCCAAAGTAATTCTAAAAGGCCATCTACAGAGGTAGAAGAGAATTCGTGAACACTGGTATATAAAGTTCTGACAACAGCAAATATAATCTTTCTCTTTGTTGAAAATTGTTAATTATACTATCCAATTTTCTATCTGTACCTCCAAAATCTGCATAACATGTATATTTGATGTATCTGGTGGGTTTCTTTGGCTAGTACATATCATAATACATTAATATCTGATAGAATTGTCACAAGTTCATCTTAAAGTAGTTGCTTGTCTCATTTGAAAGGCCAAATGTATATATGAAAAGACCAAGAATAGATGCTTCTAAAAATTCTGATATCCATTTGCCTTCCCTTGACCTTTTATAAAATAACTCTTTCCTACTGCTCTGCCACCATTTAGTCACTAGATCATCAGGTCCAAATCATTTTTATAGTGCGAGCTGATTGAGGTAATGTTAATTCTAGGCTTGGAAGTTTAGTTCTACTTTGCATTTTCCCCAGTGATGTAAAGCTAACAATGAGCTAGGAAGTAAGCATTTTTTTTCCCATTAGTTTCCTCAATTTCAAGTTTAATTTGAAATAAATTACTCCAGAACTTTTGAGATTGCTTATCTTCATCTTCCATAAATATTTTTCATTAGTTGGCCAACAAACCCTTTGTCCTCCTCCATCCCTCCAAGCACTGATCTCTCTCTCCCCCTCCCTCCTTCCTTCTCTCTCTCTCTCTCTGTCTGTCTCTTTCTCTCTGTTTCTCTGTCTCTTTTCTTCTCCCTATGTGTGTGTGTCTCTCTTTTTTCCATCTAATGTAACTACGTTCAGATAACCAAATATTAGACATATTTCATTTCATATCTAGAAGCATAAACAATAAATAAAAACAACATAGCAAAATCAACAAACCAGGCATTTTTTTTCCTCTTTCTAAACTTGTCAAGCCATACCAAGCCATCTGACAGGCTTTGTGTAAGTCAAGATGGCCTTATTCAGTTCTCCATTTTGTTCATTAAATTTTTCTTTTCATTACTGTATTATTTCCATATCATATTTTTTAAAAAAATGAAAATTTATTTTTTATTCTTGAAACAATAGAGAATCATCAAAGATTACAAATTGTTGGGCTTTCCTAAAAGTTATACCTGGCTACTTTAACATCTCCTTGACACTCCATTGTCTCTGGGTTAAAATACAAAATCGCTAATTTAAAATCCTCCATAGTCTAGCTTTCAGGTACTTTCCTAGTCTTATTTCACTTGGGTCACCATTATTCCCTCTCCATTCCAATCAAATTGGCCTGCTAACTCTCTCCCAGGAAATGACTCTCCATATGCTTTCTGACTTTGTTCATTCCTTATATCTAGAATGGCACTCCTTCCTTATCCCTACCTCACGCAATCCCCAGCTTCCTCCCAAAGCACACAGTATGTGTTGCAACATATCTAAGACTTTTCTTGATTCCCCTAGATATTAGCAGTCATTCTCCCTCAAAATTACTTTGATCACTTTGTATACATTATATACGTCCTCACTGGTGCATAAGTTATTTCCCTCTTGCCAGTAGAATATAAATTCCCTGAGGAAAGGGGTTATTTTTTCTTCAATATTTGTTCAACTAAATTGAATTTGAATGCAATTATTTTTATTGGTGATTTTCTCTAAAAGCTGATGGTCTGGGGTATGTTTTCTCATCTTATTCAGGAATATTGCCTTAATTTCAATGAAGACCAAGTTTTCCAGCCTCCGCCTCTGATAAAATCATTTCAACCTCATGAGGATCGCATCAGTTCTCTGGAGACTTGTGCACACAGCAGCCGAGTACTGATCATCGCCTCTTCTGCAGATGGTAGCATTTCTATCAGTGACGTCTGGGGCTCTCTGATTGGAATATTTGGTCAGGTAGAAATATTGCTCCATTATTATCACAGAGGGGAAAGTGAGCGGGGAATTTAGTGCTATCAGGGGGATGATTTCCCTTTGAATCTCCCAGTTGACTAATGTTCATTAGTCAAGAAAGAACTGAATTCTATTTCTGAAGATGCAGTATCAGGAATCACTTGCATCCTGAATGCATTTTGCTCTGGCTGTTAAATTAATCTGTGGTAGAGTGCATTGGGGATCATAAAATGTAATGGCTTCCCTGTTTAGTCTATGATATACGTGCTCTGTATATCTCTTTTGTGTATATGCTAAATTGTCTTCCTGTTTAGAATGTAAGATCCTTGAGGACTTTTTCTTTTTGTCCTCAGCCCTTAGCACAGTGCCAGGCACATAATACGAATGTAATAATGCTTCTTAATGGATTGAGTTTAAGCTTAGAAACTCATGACCTGAGAATGTTGCACTTGGCCCGATTCTACTACTTAGGTATATGAACTCAACCTTATTTTCTTGTCTTTTTTCTTTTTGGACTATACCTTTGATTTATTGGTTCAAGGAAATTCCAGCTTTGCAAGCAACTCACCTGAAACATCAAGTCTCAGATAGTTAGCTTTGCTACTGATGTTGGGGTGATTAAAATAATTTGGACAGAATCATAATAAATTTTTTCAATCACGGCCAGCATGTGATTGACCAAAAAAAGAGATTCCTTATCTTCTTGTTCCCTCAAAGGGACCTTGTGGCTATTTTAAAGATTTATATACTACAGTTTGATTAGAAGTGAACTTTAGAAAAAAGAAGTGAGTTTACTCTAATGAGACCCTGAAAGTGCTATAACACCAGTCTTGGATAAAGAGATTAACCCCCCCAATCCCCATTCTTAGACAATCTATACAAAAAGATCTGTTTGTACCCGAGTGTGAATGAGTGGAATTCACCTTATACTACAGATTCCTTGTAAGGTTCAATATAGAGGAGAAGTTTAGTTTGAACTTCCAAGACTGAGATCTTGAAAAAAGAAAAAGGGGCACGCTGAGTCTCCTCAAATTGCCAGTTATTAATAATAATTTCTTCCAAGGTCAATTGACTGTCCCAGTCAGTTGGGTCTCATAGTGAATATATATTCAGTATTCTTTCTCTGTAGCATGGAAACACTAATGATACTCATAGGGCTATTGTGAAGAAAACAATTTGCAATCCTTGAAGGCAAGGATTATGAGTGAGTTATAATCATGAAGCTGAGAAGTAAATGGCTAACCAAGATGTTGTTTAGCTTTATAGAATCAGAGAATTCAGTGCCTCAAAATTCCTTAAGACCATGTAACTCCAGGGGTTCTTAATCTTTGCTGTAATGTTCTTCTTGACAACTCTGGGGAAGCCTCTGGCCTCTTTTCAGAAGATTTTTAAACACATAAAGTAAAATAAGTACAGTTATAAAAGAAATCAATTATATTGAAGTAGCTATCAAAATATTTTTTAAAATAATTAACATTCCCATTTAAGAACCATAGATAGTCCATTCTCTTCATTTTACAGATGGAGATACTGAGACCCTGAGAAATGAAATACCTTGTCCAAGGTGACAAAAGTGGTAAGAGAGCTAGGTTCTCTGATTGCTGATATAGTGCTCTATCACTATAGTTCTAAGGTTTCTGATTAAAAAAAACAAACAAATCTTGATGAGATGGTTAGAATTTAATTACCATGATTTTGTAAAAACATAACTGAAATCTCAGCAAAATTATTGTGCCAAAGTAAGGCAAATTTGGCAGTCAATGACAAGTTAATAGTGAGAAGCAGAAATGTGGAAAGTAAGTTTTTCTTCTTCCTTGGTTATCTGTTTATTCCTGTCGAGAAAGTAAACACTACTTTCTGTGCCAAATTGCCAAGTATTCAGCAGCAATTCAAAAGAAATTATTCTGTTCACTTTTTGATTTCTGCCTGTTTTTATCCATGTCCTAGACATTTAATTCTCTGGATATGTTTGCTGTAGACAAGTGCTTTTTGTTTTTTTACAGACCTGCACCATTGACTAGAATGTTGGAGTCATGATCAAAGGTATCAAGGTTCATTTCTGAATCAGGTGTCTTACCTTGTGAATTCTGCTGCCTTAGTGTCTTAGTACTTCATACATGCTTGTTGAATGACTGCTCTCTTCTGTTTCTAAAACCACTGGCTGGTGCGGGTCATCATCAGTTATATTTCCGTAGTCTTTGAAACTGATCTCTCTGTATCCATCATGCACATCACTGTCAAGTTGGTCCTCCTGGAGCAGAGAATCCTGTATCACATCTCTTTGATGTTCAAAAATCCATCTGTTATTCTCCATTGTGTATTAAACTCTTTGACCTGGCATGTGAGACTTAATTTATTCATTCATTCCCACATTCTCTCATTTATTGCTTCCCAATTTGCCTTCATTCTTGGGCAACATGACATAATGGCTACGGCACTTGGATTCAACAATGAATAGATGAATTAAACTCCATTTATTAAGCACTACATACAAAATACAGTTCAGAACTGGAGCTTCAAACACCAAAGCAAGATAGTTGTTGCTTTCAAGTAGTCCGTGTCTTAATGGAAAAGATGATACAGATGAAGAAAGTCTTCAGGGTCCTTGAAATGCAGGTGGTAATGCATCTTATTTAATCTCATCTCCACTGATAAAATTCAAGTCATTTCTATTATGGAATCACTTACTAACACTGAGGACTTTTGTGATAAGAATTGTCTTTTATGAATCTTCAGCAAATGTGGTCCTTGAGATGATGTTAGATGGCTACTCTTAGATTTGCAAGGATTGTTTTTCTGTACAGTAGTTGTAGGAGGTTCTGGGTTAATGGGTAGCAGGGTTGATGGTCTGAGAGCCAGTTTTGTCCAAACTTGGGCTTCCTTGCCTTTCCATGGAAGACCTGACTTTAAACCCAGTCTCAGATACTTATTAATTGTGACCTTCATCACAACACTTAATCTCTCCCCCTCCCTTTTCCTATTTTCTATGGAAAGCCTCTAAGATCTTATTAGTCTAAATCTATGATTGTCTGATCCTATTTGTCAGTTTTCTCACTCCGCCTCATATATTCTCTGTTCCACTGAAACTAGATTAATTGCCATGCTTACAAATGTGAACTTTCTCACTTTTCAACCAAATATCTTATTTTTTTGATCTTGCTCACATTATTCTCCAGATTCAAGGCTTCCCTTGCTCAAAACTCATTCAATTTCTAAATAAATTTGATCTCCTCCATCAAACCCCCAGTGATTTTCACCAGAGTCCTTTGAACTCCTCTTGTGAACTTTTATTTTGCATTATATTTTTAGTGTATTTATTTTTGTATCCTCTCCTGGACTGTATGCTTTACAAGGTTAAGGGTAAACTCAACATATCCCAAATGGAACTGATTTCCAAACCTCTTAAATTTTCTTTTCCTTTTCTAGATGACCCTGCCACCATCATAGCCACATAAACTCACAACCTTGGAATCTGTTTTTGCTCTTCCTTTTTTCTTAGTCCCAAGTCTAATCAGTTGACAAATCCTGTCAATTCAATCTACATAATACATCCCATGATCATTCAATCCCTCCTCTCTATTTTCGTCCTGATTCAGACCCTCATCATTTCTACAAAACTCTTATAACAGCCTCCTAATTTGGTTGTCTGCCTTCAATCTCTTCCCCTTGATAATTGATCTCTCAAATAACAGCTAAAATATTCTCCTCAAGACATCTCTGGACTGACCGTTCTGTTGTGCTTCTGTGATTTTCAATTCTCCCTATTGATTCCATGATAAAATATAGATTGTTTAGGATTGCAACTAAGCCTTTGAGCAATTTAGTTCCTCCCAACCATTCCTTCCAGACTTCATACAACTCCCTTTTGTATAATTGCTCCTTGATCCTGGCCTCCATCCACCCTGGACGTCCTCTGTGCCTGAAGCCTTCTCTTTTTTCCTTTCCATTGTTGAAATATATCTTTTTCTTTAATCTCACTTTAGGTACCACCTTCTCTGTGAAGTTTTTTCTCATGGTGCCAGATTTTTTCATCATCGAAATAATATCTTTTCTATGATCACATTCTAACTTATATTTGAGTTTCTTTGTGCATCTCCTCTTCTCCTCTCATTAAATACTGAATTCCTTAAACTTGGGAAATATTACTATCATCAGCATTTTGGATAGTACCTTGTAGTGCTTCAACTACTTAGTAAATTACTATGGGATTTAATGAAGTTAAATAAATAGGTGCATAATAATTCCTGAAAGAATGAATAATAATTATAGTCACAAGTTAGCTCTACTGTTTTGGTTTTGAGTTTTATTAATTTTTTATTCCATAGTAATTTCTTGATTCACTTCCTTTCAAATACCTTATAAATATACCTTTATAAATAAGGAAAACAGGCAAAATGGACCAACATATGAACCATGTCAGACAGTGTATCCAACATTCTGCATCTGGAAAAAGGAGATAAGAGTATATTTCATACCCATTCTTCTGGGTTTAAGATTATTACAATTCATTTGAGTCGAATATTCTTTTCATGTTTCTTTTTTCACTTATATTGTGGTGCATGTTATTATATTGCCTTATGATGTGATTATATATTTTTTTCAATCACTTTCATTATGAATATTATTCTATTGTTACCCTTTTCTTCATTTTTTATTATTTCAAATAGGTCTTCCCATATTTTACTGAATTCCTTATGTTAATAATTTTTATGGCATAATAATATTCTATATTATTTTCATATAATTTATCTAGTAATTCCTCAATTCATGGGTATCATTTTTAATAATAAATTGTATTAGTATATTTTGTTGTCCCCTCCCATCCATCTTGATTTTCTCTTTTATCCCTCCAAGAGAGCTGTATCTCAGACAAAGAAATTTTTTTTTTTGAAGAAAGAAAAGAGGGAAAAATCAATAAAAATCAATAGATTAAAAATCTGACATTATCTGCAATATTCCCTAGTTGTGAATCTGTCATGTTTGCAAAGGAGTCTGAATGTGGGAGTGAGAGAAGAAATTTTATAGCTCTTCTCTGGGACATGTTTATTCCTGGTTATCTTACAACATTTCTTCTTAATTGCTGTATGCTTATCCTTTCCATTACTTTAGTCCTTGTGTGTTATGTTCCTTTGCCTCTCCTTACTATATGTGATAAAGAGGATATATTACAAAGCTATTTTGTGTAAAAGAAAAGATTTATATTAATTATTAAAACATATAAGATATCATCCCTCTTCAAGGTGAAAATTTTGATATATAATATTTGTAGAAAAAGAACTTTTTGAAAATAACAATATTAAGGACCATCCCTGGGTGAAAGGGCAGGTCAATTCTCCGAGAGCCTCTGAAGCTATGGATTATGACACTTGAGGGAGTTGCGGGGGCAGCTTTTGCTGACACAGGTGTTGCTTGTGGACTGGGAATGAAATAAATTGGAGGCAGAGGGAAGAGGAGAGAGGTCAGACAATACAACAGCCTCTCAGTAGGGAGGTCAGAGAACAGCAACTGCCTCTCAGTCTTCTTTTATTATCATCATCCACTCCCAAGAAGAGATAACAATTCTAGGTACTGGTGTCTGGATTCTGGAAACCACAGGAACAGCAGATAACATAAAAACTCATAGCAGTTTCTTATAAAGAAGCAGTTTTCAGATGAAGTTTAAATAGTTTTACACAGAAAATGAATGGTGAGGTAAATACAAAGGCTCAAATCTTCTTGTGAATAATACAGAGTGATAATTCACCTTTGTGGGAACTATTTGGTATTTTAGAAAAGCATAGAAAGATAGTTTGTTAAAAATTTAAAAAAATAAATGATCCTAATGAAACATAGTTTTAATGGACATTGAACTTCAGAGGTCACATTTCAATTGCTGCTAAATCAAAGAGATTTAAAGAAATTACATTTTTCTAAAGGTAGCAGTATGTTTTTTTCCATAAACATTTTATTTATTCTTTCACAGAGCATACCTCATCCCACAAAAGGACAGGCTTACTTAGGGAACATATGTAGAATAGAGCACAAAAGAGTATATATTTATGATCAAAGAAAATATATGGAGGGATACTTTGTAAAGAACATGGGTATCCATAAGACATTCATGTGAGCACACACATTGTGAATATATAAGACCAAAGATATTCATGGAGGTGTAATTGACAACTTTGTTGTTACTGGTTCATTAATGGTAATGCATGGGTCCTTCTTGGCTTGTTTCCTATTGGTCTGATGTGATTTATAGTATTTTTTAAAAATTGAAAACAGTTCAATGTCTCTTTACAAGATATGTAGCTTCTCCCCAGCATATAGATGAGGCATGTAAACTCATTGAGCTTTGATCTCTGCTGGTTTCACATGACCACTGTAAGGTCACCGATCCAATGGTTGCATCTGGGTACTATCAAGCATGGCTTTGCTTGGACATGTGCTTATAAAACTTCTCTGGAGTACTCAAATAAGTGTCACCTATCCCCACAAGAGGAAGAGTGGACTTCACATCTTTTAGTTTATAGGGAGGTCCAAAGCCTTAAATTTTCTTTAGAAAGGCAGGACCTTCATGCATCCAACATAGAATTAGAGGAAAACCATTAGCAACATTTTTTCTCCTCAAATATGTTTTCTTTTTGGTTGTTGTTCTCATTATCTTGACTATGCTGTGTTTTCCACACCAAAGGAAAAATATTGTCTTTGTGGGTAAAGTTATTTTAGAATATAGGACAGCTAAGTAAATTGAACTTACAAGTATTTGTTGTCTTATTAACTCTTCTCCTACTTGCTAGGAGAAAGGTTTCTGAACCCAAAGTCTATGGATTTTATTGTCAAATTACTTATTTTCGCAATTATTTCAGAAACTCTGATGAGCTATTTGGAAGAACTGAAAATCAGTTCATTTCACATTTAATGATTTCTAATTTTCAGGATTTCTGAAGACTCCATCTTTTTAAATCCCCCAATTCTTTGTAGTCTCTTAAATAGTCTGTATACCTGTGTATACACAAGTGTGTATATCTGAATACACATATGTGTGAGACAAGGGACAGAGGGAATTAAATCCCCTCAGGTGGAGTTACTTGAAAATAAGATAACATTTTATCCCAATCATTTATTGCAAATTATTGTCTTTATCATGTCTATATAACTAAATAGCCCTAAGCTTTCCTGCATGTGAATGAAGAGTAGTTTATGAAAATGATAGCCCAGATTGTTTGGCATTAGTTAATGATCTCATTAGTGTTCGAAGTCAGAAAAATAAGGATGGTTTATCCACTACTTTAAATATAATTGAGACAACTGCCAAAAGGTTTTTTTTTTCCTTCCTTCAAGTGAGATGGAATGAGCATGAACTTGAATAATAGCTGGAACCATTAGAAACCCTGTAATAGTCAAAAAGGAAATAACCTTAGGAAACCCTGAAGGGTACACTTTACAAGGGAAGATGACCTTTAATATCAGGCTTCATCCTAGAATGCCATGTGTACATGACTGGAGTCTACAATATAGATCCCATATTAAGGTTTTTAATTTTTCTAACCAAAGCAAACCAAAAATTAAGGTTAAACACTTTGTTTTTTTCTAAACTTATGATTTTTTTCTAAATGAATATTCCTACTAAGAGATATAAATAACAAAGTATATGCTCATTAATTGAGGAATGTCTGAAAAACCAAAGCAATGGTGTATCAAAGTTGGGATGCAATGAGCCACTTTGGCTAGAGTTGGCTTCAGAGATAGGAAGACAAAGGTTCAAATCCTGCCTCTGATTTGTTTTGGCAGGGTGGGCAGATCACTGAACCCATCAGCACCCTAGACATCCATGTAAGACCATAAGTTACTGAGAAGGTGCTAATTAGCATTATTCGAGAGAGTTTCCTATGCCAGTGAAACCATAAGACTGGTCTCTACTATTTCTTAAGTAATAGAATACTATTGTTCTGTCAGAAATAGAGAATTTGAGGCATTTGAAGAAATATGAAAGATGTGCAGGCAAGCACAGAATGAAATAGGCAGAAATTAAAGAATCCTACACTATGAATTTAATAATCTGAGCCAACAAATCACCCAAAGAAAACTGAGTAATTAAAAAATCAGGGAAGGTTCTATAGGACACATTATGAAATATTGCTCCCCCCTCAGTAGCAGAAAGGTCAGAAACGACTCAGGCAAAATCTTGGCTACAGTACCCATTGATGTAACTACTGGATAAATTATTTTTTAATATCACAAAGATGGATTCAATGTAGAGGGAAGTGGGCACATTTCTTTTATCAAGAAATGAATATGATATAAGGACAAAGGGCATCAAAACAACACTTGGTTTCTTAAAAGAAATATGATGAGTCTGTGAAAATCATTCATAAATTTGAAAAAAAACATCAATATCTGGAATGGGTTTTCAAGAGGGATTTACCACTTTGTAGGTAAGATGGAGAGAAAACATTTGTCAGAAAATCAATGTTGCTCTCCCTCCCCCTTAAAAAAAAAAGCTTTCTTATGCGTACAAGTGTGCATCTTACTTGGAAGAATTTTCTAAAAATCAAGAATAGAAACTTAATTTTCACATTTCAAGCTAATTTCTTCATCCTTGCAGATGGAACACTGGAGAATTAAGAATAATATCCCCCTTCCTCAAAAAGATATAGGAGGATTTCCAGCGGTAGAAGATGTCCCAAGGGCAACTGCTTTACTGCCTGAGGAAGAACCTTTAATGGTCTCCATGGAACAAACTGGATTTGATATGAAGGTTAAAGGTGACTCAACCAGCATGTAAGTCAGTTTTCAGATTTGAACTTTTTTTTTTTTTTTTTAAATAACAGGCCTGTTGATGTATATTGTAGGTCAAGAAAGGATGAGTAAGTGAATAGTTCCCCTTCCCCTCCCTACTCCATTTTCTGGATGCAGTCCTTTGGGAGAGAGGGTAAAATGGACAGAATTCATGTAGGCATTAGGTATAGCTTTATTTCTCTAGTGGGACTCACTGAGGAGATGGATTGGCACATACTCTGAGGCCAGATTGGTTTAGTTAATTCCTAAATAACACTAAGCTTTGTCCATAAATACACATGGCATCTTCCTTTTCCCTCCTCCTTTTGTCCATTACTATTTGCTTCAAATTAGAAAAAAAATTTCCCTTAACAGAAAATTTATAGTAAGATTCCGTTTCTACTGAAAAATTGAGTTTTCAGCATTATGGGGTGGGATGGGAGGTGGGGCATAAAAGGCTTTTTGCCAAAGGCAGATTCTAGCTGAGACTTTTTCTTTCTCCTCCTCCTCCTTCTTTTCCTCCTTCCTTCCTTCCTTCCTATTTCCTTCCTTCCTTTCTTTTTCTTTCTTTCTTTCTTTCTTTCTTTCTTTCTTTCTTTCTTTCTTTCTTTCTTTCTTTCTTTCTTTCTTTCTTTCTTTCTCTTTCTTTCTTTTTTTCTTTCTCTTTCTCTCTTTCTATTTTCTCTCTCTCTTTCTCTCTTTCTCTCTCTCTTTCTTTCTTTCTCTCTTTCTCTTTTTTTCTTCCTTCCTTTCTCTCTTTTTCTTCCTTCCTTCCTTTCTCTCTTTTCCTTCCTCTCTTCCTCTCTCTCTTTCTCTCTTCTTCTCCTTCTTTTTCTTCTTCTTTTCCTTTTCTTCTTCCTCTTCCTCCTCCTCCTCCTCCTCCTCCTCCTCCCCCTTCTCCCCCTAACTCTTCCTTTCTCCTCCTTCTTCCTCCTCCTCCTTCTTTTTCTTCGAGGCAATGGGATTAAGTGATCTGGCCAGAGTCATACAGCTAGTATGTATCAAAGTCTGAGGTTGGATGTGAAGTAAGATTCTCCTAACTCCAGAACCTACAATCTACACATGGACACTTAGTTGCTGCCCCTATTCTAGGTTAGTCTTGAAGAAAGTCAGGGAAGTGAGGAGGTACAGACATTCACAGGCATGCCTTAGAGATATTAGTTCTAGACCACTGCAATAAAACAAATATTGCAATAAAATATTACATGAGATGTTTGGTTTCCCAGTGCACATAAAAGTTATGTTTATATTGAACATTATATGCTATTATTAAGTTATAATAGCATTATGTTTTAAAAAGCACATACCTTAATTAAAGTACTTTATTGCTAAAATGCTAAATCATTGCACTCTTCAGCAAGTCATAATCTTTTTATGAGTGGATAGTCTTGCCTTGATGTTGATGGCTCCTGACTGATCAGGACGGTACTTGCTGAAGCTCAGGGTGGCTGTAGCAATTTCTTAAAATGAATGTACAACAAAGTGTGACTCACTGAGGGACTGACTCCTCTTTTCACTTGGACACTTAGATGCCATTGTAGGATTATTGATTGGCCTAATTTCAATATTGATGTGTCTCTAGGTACAGGGAGGCCTGAGGAGAGGGAGAAACACAGAAAGACAGAGAGACAAACAGAAACAAAAATAGAGAAAGAGACAGAGAGACAGCCAGAGACAGAGAGACAGCCAGAGACAGAGCCAGAGACAGAGACATACAGAGACAAAAAGAAACAGAGAGACAGAAAGACAAAGACAGATGTTGCAAAGGAAGGATCAACAGTACTTAATCAGAGTTGACTCTAGAGGAAGAAGAGTGAGCAGTCACAGATGCAAACTAGATTATGACTTTAAGGGATTGGAAAGTAGGTGATCTGAGAGTTATTTGAATAGAAATAATCATTCAATCAATAGGAATTGATGAGATCAAGAAGTAAAAATTATATAAAAAAGAAGATCCAGGGTAGACATTTTGGGACATACCCTCTTCTTCCTTTTCCCCCTGCTCCCTATTATGAAGAACAAATTGAATGAGGATGTGACCAAGCAGACTAAGAAGAATTAGTCATCTTGAAGACAAACTAAGAGAATAGTGAGAAGAAAGCATCAAGGAGAGGCAGATGAAGGACAGTGTACCATAATCTGTAGAGAGTCTAAGAATGCTAAAGGCTGGAAAAAACAATGGACTTGACAATTAAGAAATCATTAATGATTTTGAAGAGAGATGTTTCAACTGAATGAGGAGGTGAGAGTTTGAATCCAGAGTTTAAAAAGAATGAAAGTAAAGGAAGTGGGGGTACAGATTGTAAATGGTACCCACCCAAAGTACCATACCTTTCTCCCCTTTGGAATAGGGAATTCCCAGTGAGCAAACTCCTTTTGTGTACTGCTGTGTGACTGAAGCTTGAAGCCACTTGACCACTCTTCATATATATATATATATATATATATATATATATATATGTGTGTGTGTGTGTGTGTGTGTGTATGTGTACATATATATACATACATATGCATATATATACATATAAATATATATATATATACATACATATATATGTATACACACACACCCTATATATTTTCACCCTTTAGAAGAAAAGCATTTTGAAGGGAGAGGTAGTTTAATTTTAGACTTTGAATCACCAACAACTAGCACCATGTCTGGCATATAATACTTAGTAGATGCTTATTTCTTCCTTGAATACTATATTTACTCATTTATATCACCAATTTTAGCTGGAAATAATGAGCTACTTACTGAAACTCTCCCCCCCCCCCAAATCTGCGGATAATATTTTCCCACTCAGATCCTAATCATCAACATGCTATCTAATGAAATCTTTTAATATGATATTTACCACTAATTGCTTTATACAATAGCTTTCTTTAATTCATGTCAATTGATATATCAAGATAATGTTTTCTTTTGCAAAATATAAATGCCTACTTTTAATAATGGTTATCTTGCCAAAGGACACAAAGTATTTGTATCATGCAAAGAGGTAATACTTTTCTTTTTACAAATTCTTGAAAAAAGGATGAAGTACAAAAGGTCACAAATGACTAACACACATCATTAGAATCCCTGGTACAGCTCTCATCATTTTCTGGAATGTGACCAGGAAGCTTATTTTTATAACTTAAGAGTTCAATGAAATTATTAAGCATTTGTTGTCAGAAGCAAGTACTAAGGGGGTTATCAGATATCACTGAAATACTGAAAAATGTTCTTGTTTTATTGAATTAAGGCTGTTAATTCAAGGGGAGAACTTTGTTAGCTCTTATCCCACTCAAAAAAGAAAAGAAAAAGAAATGTGAGAAAAGTTTTAGAAAGAATGAGATAAGACATGTATAGTAAATAATTAACAGAAAGGTTTTGGGGGAGAGTCAAAGAGAAATCATAGAAAATAATGTTATCTCTATGAGATAAGGACTTTTGTCATTTCAGGAAAATTTATATTTCTTGCACATAAGAGGGACTAATACACAGTAAGCATTAATGAAATAATTATTTAATTATTCTATCATGCCTGACTCTTTGTGACCATATTTGGGGTTTTCTTGGTAGGGATACTGGAATAGTTTGCTATTTCTTTTTCTAGTTCATTTTACCAGTGAGTAAACTGAGGCAGACAGTATTTGCCTACTATCACACAACTAGTAAGTGTCTCAGACCAGATCTGAATTCAAATCTTCCTTTCAGGTCTAGATGGCTATTCATTGAATCACTTAGCTGCCCCTAAAAGTACTAATGAAATTTAGCTGAATGGAAAGAATTTTCAATAATAAAAGGAATAAAAATATTTAAGAAAGAAAGAAGAAAAGAAGTGAACGCTTTAAAAAATAAACTATGTTCTCTTCTTAAATCCTTATAATTTTTTTCCTGGGATAAAAACTTGGTTGAATATTTTTCTCTCTACTTATACAAATAGTGTCTGGTTTCCATGGTGCTCAAAGTATTTTATAATAATTTAACTAGAAAGTAGGTGGAAAGGATATTAACTATCAGTCTAGAGAAACATATGAAGATTAGTATATTTCTTTAAAATCTTGCCGAAAGGCCTCAAATTAAGTTAGTAATTGAGTTAAAAATATAATGCAATTCTCTCATTTCCATCATCTGCATATATCAAGCAAAATACCCTATCTCTGGAAAAAGAACAAAATGCAGATCATAACAATATGCCAGAAAAGGAAGTTAGACATAAAAAATGTAGTATTTCTAAACTAACAGAAAATTTTTGCAAATCTGGAAAATTTTCAATAAGATTATTGTTCAATTATATCAGATTCTATGTAACTGCATTTGACATTTGATTGGTAATATTGGAGTGATTTGTCATTTCCTTTCTCTAGCTCATTTTACAGATGAGGAAACTGAGGTAAAGTGACTTGCTCAGGACCATACAGTTTGTAAGGGTCTGCATACTTAAATGATATTGGAATCGTAGGGGTGAAGGGCAACTTAAAGATCATTTAATTCAAGTTTTAACCCAATTAAAGAAAATTCCTTCTTCAGCATCCCAAGTAATAGTCATTCTTCCTCTGCTTTAATTCCTTCAGTGAAAGAAATGCACTCTTTCTTTTTTATTTTTAAAGCTTTTAATTTTCAAAACATATTGCATGAATAATTTGACAACATTGACCCTTGAATAGTCTTGTGTTTCAGATTTTCTCCTTCTTCCTCCCACCCCTTCCCCTAGATGGCAAGCAATTTAATATGTTAAACATGTTAAAATATGTTAAGTCCAATATGTATAGACATATTTATACGATTCTCTTGCTGCACAAGAAATATCAGATAAAAAAGTAAATGAGTAAGAAAACAAAATGTAAGAGAACAACAACAAAAAGAGTGAGAATGTTATATTGTGATCCAAATTCATTTTCTACAGTCCCCTCTCTGGAACACATTCTTTTAAATGTTAATGCATTCATTGTTGGAATAACAGTGGAAAATTCCACTGTTATTATTTTGAAGCAAAATGTCCTAATTTGTAACTTCTCCATGAGTCCAGGTCTGCTTTTGGAAACAAGGGAGAACAAGAATATGCCCTCTTGTACATCACAGCTATTCAAATATGAGATCATAGCTCTCATTTTTTTTGTAGTGTTACTTCAAATTCAATTCAATTCAACTTTCTGGTTTTACTTCAATTCAATTAAGAAAACATGCATAAAACATTGTGCTAGCCACTGGAGATACAGAACCACAAATGGTAACCAGCCACTTCACTTATAGATTACATCCATTATGTAATGCAAAGAAGTAAGCAGATATATAGATCCTAGATATTTTAGGGAGAAAGAATAGCAGTAACAGAAAGTCCAGGACAAGTGCTTGGTAAAAGATGACATATGGGTTAAATCTTGAAGGTAGAATTCTAAGAGGTGGAGGCCAGGTGAGAATATATTATAAGCATGAGGGATTACCTCTATAAAATGTTACTATAAAGGCTGAGAAGCTGGGCTAAAAGATTTAGCACTGATGATTGATAAAGGAACTTCAATTAATTCTAGCCCATTTATATGAGAGAGAAGGAATATTGAGGCAGAAATTTAAAGACTATTGAGATCATTAAAAACACTCCAAATTTATGTAGTATCAGAAGGGAATATGATGGAATGGTTTAAAAATTTAAGCAGTTTCTTATCCTACCAAAACATCATATGAGATATGGTCAGCAAATAAAATGTGAAGGTCGATAAATATACAGAAAGAGAAATACACAAAAGATTGAAATCATCTTTAAAGTCATAGGTAAAGATGAAATGAAACATTGGAGAAAATGACAGGCGACTTTTGCAAGCTATCTGTAGCAATAACAGTCTGTAGGATGTGTGACAAATGACAGGCTGTGATGTCTGCATGAGTCATTGAGAATTAAATCTGAAAAATGGCACCCTAGCAACTTTGGGGTGGTTGTGGGAAGACAAATCTCCTGACCTTGGCAACAGTAGTGGAATACTAAGAGAGTTATTAGATCACAGATCAAAGACTTACAGGTCATTTTATTCAACTTCATTTTTTTTTAAATAAAGAAGGCTTAGAAAGGATCAATGACTTGTTTAAAATCACATGATACTGTTAAATTATAGTCAGATTTCAAACCCACATCTGAGTATAAATCTGAGCTGACTCTCTGTATGATAGAGAAGAACCCCCTGGCAGAGGAGTTTTGAATGGTGAGTGGGAGTCGGGAAGAAACATCTATTCTCTATGATAACTGAGCTTTAGAAGCTTATTTTGTGCTGTGGTCAGGGCAAAGTTTCCTTCAGCTTGGTCTGGTAGTCATGTTGACGTCATTGTGGCACTGTAGTGGGGTACTAAATTCTACTAGTCTTGGACTAATGGAAATTTGAGAGCCATAAAGGATTTTCTAATACTGCCCACCCCTTACTTAAAGCAGATCTTATGTGATGATGTGGAACTGTCTTTGGATTCTATGGCAAATCCACAAAGCTTTAACAAGCACCTACTGTGTGCTTTAGCACAGTCATTCTGCATGTTTGTAATATTGAGAGGCTGCACCCTTGCCTTTATACATCAAGTGATCCATCATTGCTTTCATGTTCCTATATTCTCACCTCCTAAAAGGGACATAATTGATAGAATGGAGAAGAAACAAAAACTTTCTTCTTCATAGAACTGATTGTATGACTGGTGGTACCCTGACACATGGGCTTTGTGGATTTTACACTGACGAATGTATTGTTGCAAATGCTTTTCAAACATCTCTATGATATTTTGTAGGTTTTTACACAGTGCTTTCCATTCAACATCCTTGTAATGCTTGTTATTGTACAAGTAATATTATTGTCATTTACAAGTGAAGAAACTAAGGCTAATAATTGTGAAGTTACTTATTCCCAGTAACTCAACTGGTATATTTGGTCCTGGGGGCACATTTAGGAGCATTGGGCAGAATTCCAGATAGATTTAAAGGATGTTAAAGAAAAACTTTCTGACAATTGAAGTTTTCCCAATATAGGATGGACTAGGTTTCCAGTTGTTGAATAGAAAGTAGAGGAGATTCTTTATCCTCTAGGAGGTTCAAAGGTCTCTTCAAAATTTATTTCTTTAAATCAGATTTCCTTTCATGCTGTCTACTAGATCAGACATTTCCATAAATATCTTGGGCTGAGGACCACTATGATATGGAGGTGACTTGGGATTCCAAAGCCTATCCCAGTAAAGCACCAACTGTTGTAGCTCCTATCAAGCTGTGAAGACTTTGAGTTGAGGCCCTTTTCACCTCTCACCTGGACTATTGCAACAGTCTCTTTTTTGGTTATCCTGCTTAAAATTGTTGTTATCCATTACAATTCACCCTCCATGCATTGCCAACATGATACTCCTCTGACCAAGATACTCCCTTCCTCAATAGATTGCAGTGGCTCCTTATTATCTTTGGATCAAATCTAAGCTTTTCTATTAGTATTGAAAGCTCTTAACAACTTTGCTTTATTTTATAATTTGAAGTAGATCATCTTATTAGCTTTCACACTTTCCTTGATTCCTCCAAATTCACCTTCTTGTTATTCATTACACATGACATTTCATATCCCAGTGGGTAACATTTGCCATCCCTCACGCTTGAAATATATTTTCTCCTCACCTTTGCATCTTTGAATTTCCCCTCAGCTGCAGATGTTTTTCCCTAACCAACTCAATAAGGCCTTACGTTTGTTTCATATCTGTTTTGTTCGTATCAACATATAGGTACCCATTGTCTTTATGCTAGAATATAAAATTTCTGAGGACAGAGACAATTTTGTTTTTAGATTTGTAACTCTAATGCCTAGCACATATTAATGTTAGAGCTTATTGATTGATTGGTAAGTTATGTGCCTCCCATTGGACAAAATAAATCAAGATAGCAAGTATTTAATAAACATTTACTAAACAAGAGCAACTCTTGTTTAGAGTAAGAGCAAGGACTGGAGATATATATACAAGCAAAAAAAGACCACTTTTTGAAGGAATTTACAATCTAATGGGGGAAGACAACATATAAAAAGGAGCTAAAAAATGGGGTGATGGAGAAACTTGAAGGTACATGACATGATATTGAAATTCAGAAAGTTGAACACACAGCTGGGAGGATATAAAATTTGCCCAGCTTGAGTACTTCCTCCAAATATTGGAGACTCGGCCTAGATAAATTCAGAGAATCCCATTCTCACCAGAAGCTGAGGCACAGGGCAAAGGATCCTCGTTCTACCCTTATCAAATATATGAAAACCATCTAAGGCATGGAGCTATTTTGTGGAGGAGTATCTGCATTCACAAAATTAAGAATCCTTCAAGTATTGAAAGACATGCAGATGGTAATAAACAATAATGAAAGGCATCATGGTTTAGGGAATGAAGGGATGCTTTTGGAATCATGACTACTGATCTTTATTAATTTTGTACTATGGATAAGGCATTTAACTTCTTTGAGCCATTGTAGACAGGGTTAATAATGATAATCATTATAATGTCTTTATTACCCAGCAGGATTTTTTGAGAATCAAATGGAACACATATATAGGAAGGATGGTATCTATTATCATGCTCATTAACACAGAAATAAGTGGAAATCTCCCTAAAGATATGACACACTTTAACTAATTTAAAGTACCATATAAATGTCAGTTACTACTTCTACTACCACTAGTACTGATGCTGCTACTATTATGACATAAAACTCTGACTACTACTCCATACTTCCTGTTCCTCCAAATAACTGGTTTCTATGGAAATAAATGAACGATTTATTCTTTGTGTCCAATAGTGATGCTAATGCTAACAAACAATTAAGTTGTGGGTTTACTCTTTTAGTTGGTCTTCCTGTCATGGAGTTGGGTAGAATTTGTATCAGTTCATACCTTTCCATTGGGCTGGTGATACTTTTGAAGGAGTCATGATATTCAAGGTGGGGAAGGGATCTTGAAGATCGTCCAGTCTGTTCCAGTCCTTTCATTTTAAAGATGAGAAAAATATAAATGGGGTTTATGCATCTTTACTTAGTGCATAATTAGCAATACTAAGAACTAAATATAGGTCCATTATCTCCAAATTCATGAATAGTCAAAGGCCTTCTGGTTTGAGGGGTTCTAGGAAGTGCCCTATCCCACAGAAGAGAGGATAGTTGATAGACAATTAGACAATGTTTTTGAACACTAAGGTTGTGTTATATGGGTAGAAAAATATAGATTTTAATTTCTTATTTAATATGATCATTGAATCTCATCTACTACTTCTTGGGCAGCTCTATTCTTTCAGGTTGACTAGGGAAGGTTCTCAAGTTTTAGATTCCCCAAGTTAGAGACTTTAGGTATTGGACATTCTTGAAAGAGAGAGGATAACTTATGGGATTCTTGAATCACTTGTAGTCTTGGAGAAAGACAAGGACTGCCCATATGGTACCTGTAGCTAAAGCTTGAAGTCACAGCATGGAGAATAGAAGGTGAGATTAGGACCTTCCCACCTTCCACTTCCTTGCTATTAAAATGAATCATTCAGTGTGTGTAGCTCTGATGAAAAAGGAATTGTTTATATAGCACCTCCAAGGTATCTTTATTTTCTCTTAGGAATCATACACTGATTCTTGGGAAACTGTATTCCTGCTACCCAGTAACAATGTGAGCGATTTACCCAAATTTGGGTAATCTCTAATTTAGGAATCACAAATATAGAGCCATTCCCAAGTCAATCTGTAAGGCTATCCTATTAAATCTCCCCTTTGTCATTAGAAAGCTAGATTCTGTGATCACACTTCCTAGAAAATTTAAAATGCATATATCACCCTGTCCCCACCTTAAAGTTCAGAGATATTGTCTAATTTTCTATGAATGATTTCATCTCCGTTTATATGGGTGAGCACTTACCTTTTTTTCCTATGTGTTTCTTTAAGGCATCTACCAATGTGTTCCATTTTCTATCATTGCTCAATGTCAAAGGATGGCCCCAATTGTGCCTCCAAGTTATATTCTCTTCCAAGGGTGGTTTATGAGCTTTTTGAGTATATCCTATGTTTTCTATATCTGTTTATGAGCTCTCATGAGCCATTGAGTGTCTTGTCTATATTTATATCTCTATTATTGGGTATCTTGTCTGTTTCTATATCTCGATTTTCTGGAGGTGAAGTAAGGTTTTGACATACACAATACATATGTTATTACCTTGAACACTTATGAGGGAGCTGAGGGGCCCTTCTATTCATATTTCGGTAAGCCAAGATATAAATTATTTCAAAACTTTATTTTGATATTATCTCTGGAATTACTCATGGAGTTTGGGATTAATGATCCAAAAAAGAGAAATTTACTTTTATTAGTCATTTCCCAGAATTGGACTTTATTTGGAGGAGTTCAGAGTCACTGGGTGGTCTTGGGATATAGCTTACAATTGAATGCTTTAATCATAGAACTATAGAAGTTGACAGAGACCCCCAGAAATCACTTAAAATAACTACTTTCACTCTACAGATGATGAAGCTGATATTCTTCTAAAAAGGGACTTGCTTGATATTAAATAGTACAACCAAAATTTAAACAACAATTGTCTATATATATGCTGCCTCTTCAATGAAATACTAGCTTCTTAGAAGTCAGGGGTTGGCTTTCATGGAGTTTGTATACTTCATTCCTAGTAGGTGCTTTACCCACTAAATCATTAAGCCATCTATGAGTTGTACTTGCTTGGGGGCAGCTAGATGGTGCAGTGAACAGAACATTGGCCCTGAAGTCAGGAGAATCTAAGTTCAAATCTGGTCTTAGACATGTAACTTATACTAGGTATGTACCCCTAGGCAAGTTATCTAACTCCAATAATCTTACCAAAAATAAATAATTGCTGAATAACAGATCTCAGAAACTATGAGGAATCATACAACAATTCTTAGGAAACTGTGTTCCTGTTACTCAATAACAATGTGAGTGATTCTCTTCCTAGATGTTCTGATACCCAAATGTGGGAATCTCTAATTTAGGAATCACAAATATAGAGCCGTCCCTAATTCAATCTGCAAGGCTGCCCTATTAAATCTCCCTTTTATCATTAGAGCACTTTTGTATTTTGGGGGACAATTATAAATTATCAAATAATTCAGATCAAATATACATATGTGTATATATATACATACACGCACATACATATATATGTAATTACACCTTTGAATCCCCTTTCGATGTCCAATAATTTTGGATTTTTTTTGCATATTTCTCCTTCTATCTCTCATCCTTCATGGATGTGAATAGGATGAAAGAATGAATTTAAAAACAAACAAATAAATAAACAAAAAAAGACTTTTATTCCAAAGATTTTAACTTTTTATTCCATTAATCAAGTGATTTATAAAGTAAATGTAATAAGATTAAGGAATTTGGATACTTTATGTTCTTCACTGGTATTATTTGTTGTGAATAAAAAATGATAAAGTTTTCTAGCAGGTTGGATAGACTTCCTGTTCATAAATGGAAGGATATGTACATGACTGGCATGGGATAGGAAAGCATGAATGGGTTATGATTAGCATCATGGGAGAATCAACATGGCAGTTTCACTGCATTATCTAAGTACAACTTTTTCTTATTTGTGGTAGGGAATTATGTCTGGCCTTTTTCTGTCCATATCACCTTGAGACATTTTATTAAAAGTTGTGACTTGGTAAGTACCCAAACAGGGCTAACAAGATAATAAAAAAAATATTGATTCCTGAAATAGCAAACATCCTTAGAAGCTGAAAATGTGTTGTTACTCCTCATTTGTAGTTAATATTTTATCTCATAATGGATTGTTTTGTCCAGGCTCAACCTAGAGGAAAATAACAATTTTTGCACAAGCTCTAAGGAAAGCATAACTTTAAAGAAAAAAACATATGAATTCTGCCATGGTGGACTGATACCAAAGTCATCAAGTGAGTACTTAGTATTAGCGCATCCTTCTCATCGTTATGAACCTAGGATTCAGTTAACAAGCATTTATTAAGTGCTATTATGTGCCAAGCACTAAAAGATGCTAGAGATCGATCCGGTTATGAAGTGCCAGTGGATTTACTGATGATTAGAAAAGAATTGCAAAAAATAAGTCAAAACAAAGGTCATCTTCACATACTGAATTATATTTTCTCTAGGGACTGAGATGGGAACTGGTTTATGGTTCACATCACAGCCTATAATAATGTGATTTCTCCCACTGCCAATCTTCTCTCTGCTGACGACTGAGGGAAACTTCACTTTCAGAAAAATCAGTTGTTATGTGGAAAATTTAGCCTGAGCTATAAAAAGATCCGCCATTATTTGATAACATTAAATAGAAATTGTACAGAATGACATCTTGAATTAAGCCTTTGTTTATTTCCTTTCCCTCATCTTCTATCATGTGCAGTAGAAGGCTCAATTTCTCTCTTTTTTGTCCAAGTCATTTTTATGGACATAATTAAAATGGATTTTCATCACCTTGTGCACATATTCAATACAATAGAGCCACCTTGGTTAACATTCTAGCAAAACTAGAGAATTCAGACCTTTCTTCATTCTATTTTTAAGAAAGAGCTTATTTCTCTAGCTTTTAAAGGGACTACACAAAGAACTCTATTTCTTAAGAATAAAAAAGAAATTGGAAATATTCCAATGTGATAGAATTCTTGTTTCTATGTGAACATAACTAAGGAATAAAAAATAAAAAATAAAAATGAATGGAGAGTGTTTGGCGCCTTTTGGTCCCTTTGAATAAAAAAAAAAGTCCACTGATTCAACTGGCCCAGCTGTGTTTACAGAGTTTACTGAGCACTGCAGCTGCAAATGCTAAGGAAGACTAGATTTGAAAAGTTCACTTGAATGGAAAATTCTCTTGATTCTGGGAACTTAATGATTTTTTAAAAATCCTATTGTTTGGAAGGTACATTTAGGTCATTACACATTGGAGCCCTGGAGGAGGTGGAAGAGGTGAACAAACCTGATTTCCTTGTCAATCCTGAGAAATATTTCGGGGAAAAACCAGAGGAGGGATGCCCTAAAAACCAAGACATTGCCTCATTTGCAGAAAGTAAGTTTCCCATTCTTATATCATTGTTATTCTCTTCAGGATGCCCTCGTCATTAAAAAGGGAGAGAAATAAAAGTAAGAAAACAATTGATTCATAGCAATGTGGGTTAAGGTGAAATGGGATGCAAAGTCAGATGCTAAGACAGCTCAGGCTGCTGATGCATGCTTTCTGAAAGGGTAGCCAAGGGCCTGTTGAACCATGCTGAGATTTGAGGCAGAAACATTTTATTTGGCAACTTTTCAGAAGTCAGGACTCTCTGAACATTTCTTATTATGATTCTGCCATTGATAAGCCATCTTCTCCCAAATAACCTTAATTAATTTTCAAAACCTAGTGGACCAGAGAAGAAGAAATGCCAAAAGAGAAAGCCAAAGACTGGTTTCTGATCTTCTGATCTTGTTCTCATCATGTCAGATGTTATTTCTAGAGAATACTTAAGGGAATATTTTGAAGCATTGTACCCTACTAGTAGAGAAGTGTGATGATAGGATAAGAAAGCTCAATTTAGAAAATAGAAGTAACTTTTTGAACATTCTGACAAAAGATATATCTGAAAGAAGATGTTGATTTTCCTTAGAATTCAAAGTTCTCTTTCTTTCCTCTTACATGTGGAACTCCAGTTGAGTTTCAAAAGAGGAAGACAATAGTTGCTATGTAATGATGGAAAGTTCAAGATCAGAGGTGTCAAACTGCTGGTCAGCAAAACTTCTGAGTGAAGCAGATTAAAATAGGATTGGGAAATGTTTAACAAAATGAATAAATAACAGAGATAATATCACCATGGGGTTTTAAACATTTCCAAGTACATAGTAAGCAATATAAGAGGTTTCAATATAAAATCATGATTTTTGTATTTTAGTGTTTACTTTAACAAATGTAATAAATACTACACCTCATTTTCAAAGATAAATGCTTTCCCACACTTCCTTCTAAATTTTCTTTTGGTTTCTGCTATGTATTTTTTTCTTTTTTCCTCCCTACCCTGCCCGAGAAATCTACCACTACACAAATATGTATATGCGTGTGTGTGCATGTGTGTATATATATATATATATATATATATATATATATATACACATATATATGTATGTATATATGTTTTGCATATATGTATGTAGGAATTAATGCATTTTGTTATTAATTTTTTTAGTAGTTTAATTGGGGTGGATTGAACATATTAATTCTTTTAGGTAAAAGGGTTGTTTTTATTATACTGGCTCTGTCTATTCATGAAAAATAAATTTTTTTTCAATTATTTGAATCTGACTTTATTTGTAAAATATTTTGTAATGATAATCATGTAGTTCCTGTGTCTGTTTTGGTATGTACTCTCAGGTATCTTATACTATATACATTTTGAATGGGATATCTTTTACTGTCTCTTCTTTGATATAGAAAAGCTGGTGATTTATTTTATATTCTGTTACTTTGCTAAAATTGTCAATTGTTTCCACTAAGTTTTTAGTTGAATCATTAGTGGAATTTTCTAGGTATATCATTCTATTGTCTGCAAAAAGAAATCATTTATTATTTCATTATCCAATCTGATGTCTTTGTTCTCATATTGCTCTTGATAATATTTCGAATACAACTTTGAATAATATTGGTGACAATGGGCATCCTTATTTCACTCTTGATTTATTGGGAAAGCTTCTAGCATATCCCCATTATAAATCAGCCATGCTGATGGTTTTAGGTGGATGCTTCATACAATTAAAAAATATATATCCATTGCTATAAACCTATGTTTTCAAATGTCTTCAATAGCAATGAATATTGTATTTTATCTAAAACCTTTTCTGCATCTATTATTGTAATTATATATTTTGAGACTTTTGTTAATGATATAACCAATTATAGTTAATTATAGTCAATAGATTTTCTTATGTTATACATTCCTGGTATAAATTCCATTTGGACACAATGTATAATCTTGTTAGTAAATTATTGCAGTCTCCTAGCTCATATTTTATTTAAGGTTGTTGTATCTATATTCATTAATGAAATTGATCTATAATTTTCTTTTTTTTAAAGCTCTTTCAGGTTTAAATATCAGGACCATATTAGTTTTATAAAGGAGATTTAGTAGAACTGCTTCTTTGTGTATTATTCCAAATGATTTATTTAATATTGGAGTTATTTGATCTTTAAATGTGTGGTAGAATTCACTTATAAATACATCTGGATTTGAAGCTTTTTTCTTAGCTTTTTCATAGTCTGTTCAATTTTTTTCCAAAAATAGGTTTATTTTGATAGTTCATTTCCTCTTCTGTTATTCTAGACAGTGTATCTATATAGAGATATATTTATATCTCCATAAATACATGTATATAGTAAATTTTCTTCCCTTTCATTCAAATTGTTAAATTTATTGGCATCTAATTGGGCAAAATAACTTTGCAACTGCTTTGATTTATCTTCATTAGTAGTATTTCTACTCTTTTTATTTTTAATTCTAATGAATTTTTCCTTTGAAAAAAATCATACAAATTAATCTATTTTATTGTTTTTGTAATAGAATCAAGTTCTAGTTTTATTTACTAATTCAATGTTTTTGTTACAATTTTATTACTCTTACCTTTAATATTTATAATTTACAATTCAGTATTTAATTGGAAATTTTTAATTTGTTCTTTTTCTAGCTTTTTAAAATGGCATACCCTATTTATTAGTCTGCTTTTTATTTTATTACTAGAAGTGCCAAAAGATAAACATTTTCCTGATTACTACTTTTTCTATGTTTGCTCCTAATGTTGATTCTTTTTAATGAAATTATTTTTCTAAGATTTGTTCTTTAACCCATCATTCTTTAAGATTCACTTTATTCTCCAATTAGTTTTTAATTTGTTTCCATGGCCTCTTATTGAATATACATATTTTATATTGTGATATGAAAATGATGCATTTAATATTTATGATTTTCTCCATTTATTTAACTCTAAAGGTTTTATGATCTAATATGTGTTCAATTTTTATAAAGGTACCATGTACTACTGAGAAAAAGGTGTTTTCCTTTCAGTTATTTTTTTCTTATGTGGATTATTGATCAGTTTTGAGTTATTGAAAATCTTATTGAGAGTGTCCAGCCATATTCAGGATTTTAATGAAAAAGTGTTGTTTGCCTCCTGGAATATCTGGAGGTCCTCGTTATACATAAAGAATCCTTCCATTTATACTCTATATGGACACCTTTCATGCCAATGGTGAACACTTTGGCAAGTAGATATCTCCATGTTTTATGCCTCACATGATACTAATAATTAGAATATCACTTTGAAAAGTCACTTTTAAAATCTATTATCTTAATTAAAAAAAAGCTTACATGTTCTTAACATTTAAATGGGAGATACCCTGTTAGGGGAGAGCTTTTACGTGCATTTTGCTTTACTGGGTCTTACAAATTTTTTTATTGGAGCACGATGATATAATGGGAAAAAATACTAGATGGAACCAGAAAATCTGGGTTTGAATCCCACTTATTAGCTGAATTTTAATGAGCAAATTATTTAACCTCAAAGAGATTGTTTCCTCATCTGCAAGTTCCTTGCACTTCCTATCTTATAGAATTTTGAATTAAACACACTTAAAACCTTAAAGCACCAAATTAACTGCAGTATTATTATTAGTAGTAAAAAGAACCCCAATTAATACAGAGGGATCTTGCATTCTCTATATTTTTCAATAAATTTAACTCTTCTGTGGAGATGTGATCTGCCATAGAAAATAATCCATAAAACTCTTACTGTTCTTTTTTCTTATCTCCATTAATAATTCTCTGCATATATGGAGTGGTCATTTTTTTCTTTGTTTCAAAAATGCTATGGAAATGAGAAAATAGGTTTACATGCTATTTGTCACTGATATCTTCTCAGTCACCTTGGGGGCAAAAGAGCTATCCATTCATCTTTCCATTTAAAAAAAAATCTTGAAAACAAACTTTTAAAATTGTATTACCTTCACAAATTTCTTCTTTGAATACTAGACCAAGTCAAACTACTCTCCATTTAATTTTCTTAAATATTTATATTTCCTTATAGAATTCTGGGAGGATTGAATTGTTAGAATCCCAATGTGGATTCTACTGTCACTGTTGACAAGAATTTACTCTTTTAAATATACCGGCAAGAATCTTCCATTGTTGGTAATATATATTGTCTTATTTCTGGTTTCCCTTCTAAATGCTCTAGTGATGGGTTTGATGAGTTATATGCCAAGGATTTGAAATACTCTTTTTTCTCCATTATTTTTTCCTTATGTCTTATGAAATGATACTGCTTATAATTATGTATAATCTTAACCTGTAATGTTTGGAAAATCAACTGGTACTTTAATGTGTCGTCTTTGGCTGCCATAGCTCTCCTTTGGTAGGGAGATAAAGCAAGTGCAGATTTGAGGTGGATTCTGGATTCTTGTCCTATAGATTGTAATCTTGGTTTTGTTCTAATTAAACTTCCCTTAAACTGAAGATATTCCAAATCAATGCCTTCACTTTTACCCATTTTCTATTTTTTAAATGATTAACAGCTTATTTAAATAAATGGTTTGATGTAACTTTTAACTGGAATCATTTTTATCCTTTTATTTTGGTGTTGATTTTTTGACACCTTCTATAATTAATGATAGATCTGAATGCCTACAAGCAATTGACGATGGACAAGCCAACAAGCATTTACTAAGCATATACTGTATAATAAGCAAGGCACTAAGTGCCAGGGATAGAAAGAAAGAAAAAATGTTTCTGAAATATTTTCTACCTCAGAAACCACTGTTTTTTATAATCAATTAAATGCTTGTAGATATTTCTAAAAAATAAGTTAATGGTATGCATGGCTTTCCAGCTCCCTTTTTGAATAAAGTATTCATGTTATGTAGGTAAATAGCTTCTTAGGCATACAGAAACTTTATCTTCCTTTATTTCTTAATATTGAACAATGTTTTCCAACATAATCAATCATTCTTGCCTGTGCCACCTTTCCCACTGAAACTACTACATTTCACCTTAGTGTAATATGATTTATCTTCCTCTGTATAGCCAATCTCCCAGCATCTCAAGCTCTAGATTTATAAAGATTCAGTTCAATTTTCCTTCTCCTTCTACTATCTCCTTCAACACACTTGCCCCCATTATAATTCTTGGGCTCAAGATACCTTCTCTCAGAAGTTGTTGTTAAGACTCTCATAATGTAAGTAGAGATACATAGGTTATGTCTTGATGTCCATATATATAGGTAAAAGGGTCCTCAGATTCCATATAAACACCAAAAGAACAATACATGATGGGTTATGGCACAGTGCCTTTATTCCACTCAACAAGAAGTGTAAAATCCTTTTAAGGATTCAGAGTAGACCATAAATAGTCAAAGTGATTCAAGCTCTTTCTTCAGGGTGTCTCATGTTTCTCCAGAGCCTGTGTAATCCTCCAGATTCTTCTTACCATCTCCCCAGGCTTTAAAATTCCTTCAGAAGTATAACAAACTTTGAATTTCTTGTAACATAAATCCTAAAATTCTGTCTCCTTCAGGAGGTTTTCAGTTTAAAATTGTCCAGACTTCTTTAATTCCCCTTCAAAGGGAAATGGGGTTGCTAGACATGCATTTCATTCCTGATCAGACCTACTTGTTTCCATAATTCATAGTAGGAATAGAGGAGAATAAAGTTTAGTTTATTCAGTCCACATCATGACCCAGAATTTCTTACTGTTCCTCTTCTTTGGGGAACATATGAACCATTCCCTCCTCCCAAAGAGGCTGATTCTATCCAGAACTCCTTTTCTTTTGCTAGAAGGCTAATCTAGAAACTCTAGGATTTAGACTGCTAAAGAAACAACCGCAATGCTAGTAGTGCCTAGGAATTCTTCCCCTTCCCCATCTCTAGAAGATTGGAGTTTAGGAAATCTTCTTGTTTAGATATGAGATTTCCTTTTTCGTAACTGCCATAGTCAAGCTATGAATACATGATTGAAAGAGAAACAATTATTAAGTAATAATACTACATATCAAGCACCTAATTCAGTACTGGCACTACAAATACAAAAATGAAAAATCCTTTTCTTTAAGGATGTAATGTAGATGACAGATGGAGGACAGGGATGGCGGGGTATGATCTTGGGAAGTCACAGTGACAGTGAATAGAACAGGAGGGAAGTCAATTGACACGCTTTTTTCATAGGTACATGCAAGAAATTAAAGTCATCTCATGGTTGAGGGCATATGTAACTCTCATGTACCTATATCCCAAAGTTGTCATTTGTAGTTCTGTTTTGATCTGAGACTCCTTTTCCAGGGCCCAAGATAACTCTTGGTTCTGTCCAGTACTGGTTTGTTTTCCTAAAAGGAAAAGAAGAAAGAAGATGATCCAATCTCACAAAAGTGAGTGTTTTCTCCCCACAACAATTTGGCATAAGCAATTAATACTCAGTCATGGAGACCAAGTTTCTATGAGAAATAGTATCCTGCACATGCAAGATGCAAAGTCCAGGGCAAAGACTCACTTCCCTATAAATCCCTATCAACTCCCTTCATCTAATCTATATCTACCTCCTTTAAGAGACCTTTTCTCATTTTCTCTTTCTTAATGTCTCCCATTATTTTCTATTTATTTTTTGTACATAACCCGAATTGATTTATCTGTGAACATATTGCGTACTAATTATGAAATGTAAGCTTTCTTGGGGTATGGATTCCCTCCTTTTTCTATTTGTTTCCCAAACATACACCATAGTGTCTGAAACATATTAAACTTTAATAAATGCTTGTTGATCACTGTTCTTCAAGAAAGGCTACTATTCTCTTCATAATGGTCTTTTTGTATAAGTTCCTTATGAGAACTGAAAGACTAGTTCCCCAAATGGTCTGAGATTAGCTAGTGTTTCCTATTAACTTTGGATTTGCAGTGGATCCCTTTCTTTCATTTGCCTCTCATAATCTTGGAGCTATTCTTCTATTTAGCAGTGACTTTTTTCTGTCTTCCCATTTCCTTTTTTTGCAAGAATGTCAAAATTTATATGGTTTCAGTTCCTTCAGGAGTATATAAACGTTTGGCTTTGGACAAAAATCTCTCATTTAGAGTAACTGAGAATTAAATTAATGCTTATTAATGCTCTGAAGACTAAGCCATAATTTTCAGGAATCCCTCTCCCCCAACTCAATCAACACTAGTAGCTTATTGTTACTTTCAGGATCAAATGTCAAATACTCCATTTGTTTTTTATAGTCCATCATACATGGCCCAATCCTACTTTTCCCATATCCTTACACAATATATCCTAGCACATGCTCTATCGTCTAGGTCCACTGACCCCCTTCTTGTTCCTCACATGAGACACAATCATATTGGGCCTTTTTCTTTGCTGTTCCCCATACCTATAACTCACTTTCTCCTTATCTCTATCTCCTAGCTTTCTTCAGGTACCGAGGACTTTTTAAAGAAGTCTGTCTCCATTCTTTTTTCATATTACTTACTTTCCTTTAAGTTTATGACAATTAATTTCATACATATATGTATATGTGTTATACTATATACATAAGTTTATGTATGTTTCTGAGAGAGAGAGAGAGAGAGAGAGAGAGAGAGAGAGAGAGAGAGAGAGGGAGGGGTAGGTAATATTTCATAGCTTTCATAACATGGATTTCCCTATGCTCAAAATCCTTAGACAGTTGAGGAAACATTGACTCTAGTTTTAGGCTAGACTTTTAGGGCTTAAACTGTATATCCTTTGACCTAGCGACACCTCATTCCTAAGTCATTTTTCATTTGTCTGACTCTTCATTGACCTAATTTGGGATTTTCTTGGCAAAGGTTCTAAGAATGCTTCGCCATTTCTTTCTCTAGCTCAATTTACATATGAGTAAACCGAGATGAAGAGGGCTAAATGACTTGCCCAGGGTCATATAGCTAGTAACTGTCTGAGACCAGATTTAAATTCAGGAAGGTGAGTCTTGCTGACTCCAGGCCCCACACTCTATGCATTATGGTGCCACCTACTTGCCTCTATATGTACTTCATTCCTATACTTTCTTTATAGATAATTTGACTTCAATTTTTACCTTTAGAACTTCAGGATAAGTCCACTGATTTATGAGACATTATAGATTAGGAAAATAATATGATCCAAGCAAAAGCTGGAAAGCAAAGGGAGCAGAAAGGGTCAAGAAAACTCTGAAGAAATCATTTTTATTTGATATATATGAAGCAATCATATTTATATTTATATAATGCTTTGAGATTTTCAAGTCAATGATCATTGACTCATTTTAACCTCACAGCAACTTTTTCTGGTCTAATTATTCCCATCTTATAAATGAGAGGTCTAAGTTTCAGAGAGATGTGAAATGATTTAGCTAAGGCCACACAGTCAGTGCATGAGGCAGCCAAGGTCTTTTGTGGTCACCATGTCATATTGCTTCTCTATTCCACATGAAACAGTAAGATCAAATCAGTTCAGCAGGAACCAGCAAAGTGAATCTGAGGCAGATAAGTGATTAGATCAACACACAGGATACTCTCAGTTAGATGGCCTGCTTTGGTTTACAGACCTTTCATTCTATAAAAATCAACTTCATTCCATAAACATTTACTAAATGTCTACTAGGTGCCAGAATTGTTCTAAGCTCCAGAGATGCACAGACAGAAATAACCACTAAAACCACTGAGGAACCTCTCCCTAGAAAGGGAACAATTACAGTTAAAGAGGTGATTCCCAATGGCAAAGCAATTTGTTTTTCCCAGCAGGATTAAAGGGGCTGCTATATTTTAATTATTTGCAGTTTAGGGTAAATCTCAGCACAACTTTGTTAAATAATTTCCTCTCTTGGATTTCCTTCATATTTAATAATCAGAGACAACCCATCCTTACCTCCATAAGGCCAAGAGAAGTTCAATGGTTGGTATAAGATCACCAGACTAGTAAATAGAAACTGTAGCTCTAAATACAGGGTTCTTTCCACTGTTACCTTACTTTACCACAATTTTTTTTTTGACTATCAGAACTTCAAGTCATTTCTTTTCATTTCATTTGCAAGAATCCAATCAAGCCACATAAGACTGAAGTACTATTACCCAGGAGGATGGGTGCATTCTTGTTGGACAAAGTATTGGGAAGAATTTTAATGAAGGAGGTTCTCAAGAGAAAGGCTTTCTAGGGATAGACATAACATCAATAAAAGCAGGCTTGAGATGGAAATTAGCAGTTGGACACTTTGGCTTTAATCCCCCTTGGAAATGTAACATGCCGATATGTGGATGCTCTCTTGGTGAAGTCTGACACTAGACTGGCTTGGATAGCTCCTCGTAAATTTTGAAGGTGTCTTGTGCTCCAAGAATTGATCTGATGAAATTATGCTTTCCATTTATAGTGTGTCTCTGGAAACTAAGAATCACCAGCTCATTCCTTGAAGCTGTAGTTCTTTACATTTGTAGGATCAGCAGAGAAAAAGATTGGACTCCATTCAACTCCTGACTCTGGTACTTTCTGACTTTATCAACTCAGATGGGTAGAAGATGCATAGATATGGGCAGAATAATACTTGTAGTACCTACCAATTAATAAAGACTCAAATGAGCAAATGGATATAAAGTGCTCATTAAAAAAATACCACAGAAATATCAGCCACTGTTATTTTTAAGTTCACCATATCTTTCTAAAATATTTATTAAATGCTTGCCCTGGCCAGTATTGCAAAGCTGGTAAAGTCTGCACGTGCCAGTTCTGGTGACAGAATTCAGGCATAAGTCAACATATTCATTCTCTGACCTAACTCACTTACCCCAATCTGTCCTTGAACCAGTGAGCATCAGTTCTCTGAAATGGGTCAACACCATGCAGCTTGAACTCTCTTGGGGACTTAGGAGTAACTCTACTATGTGGGAACCCACTTCCCTACTGTATCATACTTAGTATACTCTACTATAACTCATATAGTATACTGTCCTATAAGTCTAGTTCCTAGCTGTGTAATTTGGGTTGTTCAGTTGTTTTCAGTCATGTAGGACTTTTCATAATCCCATGGACCATACTGTCCATGTGATTTCTTCTTGGCAAAGATAAAGGAAGGGGTTGCCATTTCTTTCTCCAGTGGATTAAGACAAACAGAGGTTAAATGACTTGCTCAGAATCACAAAGCTAATAAATGACTGAAACTAGATTTGAACTCGGGAAGAGAAATCTTCTTAACTCCCAGAGCTAATGAGAAGAGTCTGTCTCTCTGATTCTAGGCCCAGCATTCTATCCTCTCTTTCCCCATATGTTCCTGGTACAGAAAATATACTAGAGCGAATGCTTTGAATTATTTAGCTGGGAGCAAGATAGTAACTCAGTACAAGAAAGAAGGACGGATCTCATCCAAGGAGTCCCATGGTAGAAGTCGTTAGTAAGGCAAGCTGAAAAGCAGAGATGAGAAACAGCCAGCTTCTGCTACATGCTTGCAACTTCAGTCTCTGTCTCTCTGTCTCTCTCTGTGTCTCTCTCTCTGTCTCTCTCTCTCTCTGTTTCTGTCTGTCTTTCTTTGTATCTGTTTCTCTATGTGTCTGTGTCTTTCTCTTTTTTCGGTCTCTATCTCTCATTCTGGTTTTGTCATTCTGTCTTTCTCTGTCTCCGTCTATCATTCTGTTTCTGTCTCATTCTGTCTCAAAAAAACATTCTTTTTGTTTCTCTGTGTCTCTGTGTCTCTCTGTATCATCTCTCTCTCTTCCCTTCCCTCCATCCTTGCCTCCTTCTCTGTGTGTTATTTCTCTCTCCCCTTCCCTCCCCTTGCCTCATCTCTCTTTCCCCCTCCCTCCCTCCCTCCTTCCTTCTGTGCCTCCCTCTCTCTCTCTGCCATCTCTCTCTCTCCTTCCTTCCTTTTTTCCTCCCTCCCTGCCTCCCTTTCTCCCTTCCACTCCTCCTCCTTCCTCCCCCTCTCATTCTGCTTCTGGCTCTCTGTCTGTCTTTCTGTCTCTATCTCTGCCTCTGCCTCTGTCACCCCAAATGAAATTGAACAAAAACAAAGAGCTAGGAAGTGAAGCCATCCCTGCCCCTCCTCTACCTTTTTGCATTTTTATACCTATTTGCCTGCAATCCTGTCTTAGGTTTTGTGCCTATTGCACCCATCACAAAATCTCACCGATTCCCTTCACATCCTTTTCTATTTGGATATTATATCACCTGCCACCTTCCATCCTCTCTAACCCCAACTCACCCACCTTGGATAAGCTCTCTTGGGGCAGGACTAGTTTTCTTCATCCTTGGTTTTCTTCACTTCCTCAGGGCTTGGCATAATACCTGGCACATAGCAGGCTGCAACATGTGCTTATTTTCCAGCATTGGCTTCCCAGCTCTTAGAATATTGCCCATGGATTTGTGTTTTTTTCCCCTGATATTTTCACTCAAACTGCTCTTTTCTTCACAAAGAGTAACCACTGGATTAAAATTTCATTGCTAGAAAAGATTAAAAATTACAATTATTCATGCATTTTCGATACTCATATCACTCTAATCTGCAGTTAGTCCCAAGTTTAACATTAATTCATACAATATGAAAGATTGTGGTAAGTGAGAGATTATTTGGGAGTTGTATAGTCCAGAAGAGAGGAAATTTGTCTCATTGCTACTTAGTCTTTGAAACCATAACTCGTGGAACCTGGGACAATTTGCAGATGCTTTCTTTTCCCTCTGGACCTTTTTAGGTCCCCCTCCCTCTAATACTGAATATTCCTTCTCTACTCCATTTCCTGCTTTTGAAATTAAAAAGGATCCTTCATACTCTCTCTATGGTTTTCTAACTGTCCTTATTAGGTGGTTAAACAGCATGAAGTTTCATGTGTTTTATTCCCATATCTGAAACCTATTGAGACCTCGCTCTTGGTCATGCTTTGTCAAAGGATTCCTGAGAACCTCTTGAAAGTTTTTCAGGATAGAGAAAATAGTGTGTTTGGGGTGTCCCCAAGTAATCCAATTTTTGAATGAAATATATTTGCCTAGATTAAGTGATTTCCCCAAGTTAACTAGGCAGTATGAGAAGATTGGTCTAGATCAGGACTTCTTAAACTTTTAAACTCTTGACTCTTTCTCAGCTGAGAAATTTTTACATGACTCTGGGTATAAAGATATATAAAATAAGTATACAAATCAAAGACTTACTGATAATCATAATTCTATAACCCCACATTCATTTGCAGGATCCCATATGGAATCATGAACCTCAGCTTTAAGAAGCTGGGGGTCTAGATCTGAAGTTCTTAACTTGATTAGATTTTGGGGGATCCATGGAATTGGATAGATAAAAAACAAACAACATCTTCATTTTGACATAATTCTATGAGTTTTATTTTATGCATTAAAAAAACCTTTTGTGATGGGGTCCATAGGCTTCACTGGATTGTCAAAGAATTCCATGATACAAAAAAGGTTTAGAAGTTTTAAAGTCTAAAGGGTCCCTTAGGGGCTTCCAGTTCCATAATTATGATGCTATGATCTGAATGCGTAGCAGGTCCAAGGTAATTAGAGCTGACATTTATATACCACTTTATAAATATCAACTCATGTGATTCCTTAAAATGGCCCTTTGGGCACTAAAGTTGTTATCTACATTTTTTCAGATGAGGAAATAGAGGAGCTAAATGCTTTAGCTCATGGGCACACAACTACTAAATGTCAAGGGTGAAATTTCAATCGAGTTCTCATTTCACTCAATGCTCAGTGCTTTTTTCCACTTTGCAACTTCTCAGACTGTTAGGGTTAAGAAAAATACAAGACGAGTCTAGAATGCTTAAGAGAACTGGTTTTGTACTTTGTATTAAGCTGTGTATTTAGAAAATGGGTGTTCCATTGGCAGCTACTGTTAGCCAATTGGATTGCAAACACAGAAGTTTAGAATAGTTGACCAATGGTCAAGCTTTCACTGTCAATCAATGAATAATCACTTACCTACTATGTGGCAGACATTAATGAGTGCTAGAGATATAAAGAAAAATATACAATCTTTTGCTTCAAGGAAATCACATTCCATATTACATGTATATAATGAATAAATACAAATGTCTTTCTCTCTCAAACTGATTTTTTAATGAGGTAAAAGAGGTCATTTTGTGCCATTTGTTACCTACCTGTAATCACTGAATAGGTATTGCCTTGATCAAACTGAAATCTGGGAAAGACCTTAGTTTAAAAAGGCCGAGCTCTCCCACTGCATCTGGGGCCATCTCCAGTTGCCTTGATTTATATCTTGACACTGGACTCAAATGGCTCTGGAGGAGAAAGTGAGGTTGTTGACTTTGTACAGCCTTGCCTTACTTAAATCCAATTCACTTGCAAGTCATGACATCATGTTCCTGATGCCATGGTCTTCTTCAAGAATAAAGGACAAAGAATGAATGAATGATAAATACAAAATAAATATATAGTAGTTAGGGAAGAAGTTGGGGAAGGATTTATATTGGAGGAAATGAGGACATGCTGAAGAATGACATGAGAATATGAAAAATGAAGGAGAGGACAAGGAAAAGGAAGAAGATGAAGAAACACTACTCCTAGCAGCAGCAGTGGTAGTAGTAGCAGCAGCAGTAGCAGTAAGAGTAGTAGTAAGCATAGTAGTAGTAGTATAGAAGAAGGAGGAAGAGGACAAAGGAGGAGTCTAGGGAGAAGAAGGAGGAAGAAGAAAAAAAGGAGGAGGGAGAGAAGAAGAAATAGAACAAGAAGGAATAAGGAGGAGGAAGAAGAAGGAGGAGGAGGAGGAGGAAGTAGTAGTGATGATATTAGTAGTACTAGTAGTAGTACTAGTAGTAATAGCAGCAGCAGTAGTGGTAGTATAGTGATATTTCATCTTACCATCTGTTCTGCCTTTATATCCTTCAGATTCCCCAACAATATCATCTAACCATTGACCCAGCCTAAGGAACTCTTGCTTTATCATCTGCTTCTTTGCTGGTTCCATAGGACTTCTAGTCTTTCCCATTAGTTCTCTAGCTGAATTTTCTTTTATATTTTGATATCCCCAATTAGAGTATGAATTCCTTGTAACCAGAGAGACGATCTAGCTCATTCTATTAGTAGCCCTAGTCACTGGCACATAACAAGTACTTACTAAAAGATTTTTGATACATTTATTTATTTCTGTAAGTGAAAGTCTTCTAATAAAGTCTTATTTCAATTTCTCATCAGGTGATCTTGGATTTTTCCAAATCCTATGGCATTAGGATTGCTAGGTAGAATAGTGTAGGGCATGGAATCAGAAAGATCTAAATTTGGTTTCAGAATCTTACTAGCTGCGTGACTTTAGACTACTCCCTTAACGTTGTTTGCCTCAGTTTCTCATGTTAAAATGAGCTGGAGAAGGAAGTAATAAGCCACTCTAGTATTTTTGCCAAGAAAATCCCAAATGGGGTCATGAAGAATTGGACATGTCTGGTACCTTGAACTTGGTATAGGAGCTCACATTTAGGAATTAGAATAACTTCAGGTGGAAGACAGGATGTCATAATAGAAAGAATCCTCAATCTAAAGGCAGAGAACATGAACTCAAGTTCCTGCTCTAATTCGGTAACTTTTAGGCAAGGAGATTTTCCTCTTTAGTTCTCAGTTTCCTTATCTAAAAAAGGAGGAGGTGAGTTCATGTCAGAGGACCCAAGATGAAACAGGCTGCCCATCTTCAGACAAAGGGGTGATGGACTTAAGGTACTAAATGAGACATGTATTTGGGCATTGCCAGTGAGGAAATTTGCATTGCTTAGGTGCATTATTTATCATAAATGATCTTCCTTTCCCTTTTCTTCTTCTTCCTTTTCTTCTCTCTTCTCACCCTTTTTGACTAATGCATCTCCTAGAACCAGTGGTGAAAATCTTGTGATCTATGTCAAAGGTAGACATTTTTGCACTGATGAAACATTGGGTTTTTTTGAGGTATCAAAAATAATAGATGCTCAACTGGGGTAAAGTGCATTGATTCATGTAACCATAAAGTAAGAAGTAGAAATAGAACGAAAGATCTAAGTTTCTTCTTGAATGCATAGTACATTTTCTACATTCTCCCATGGCAACCATGGGATCCATCCCTGGGGATAATCTGCACTTTTTTTTTTTTAAGAGAACACATATCCAAACAGATCAGAGTCTTTTTAAAGATGTGATTGCACTAGGCATTCATTTGGCCATGCAAACATTCAAACCATAGTTTGATTACTTTAATTGCTTTACTTCTATAAAGGATAATTTGTTTTTAGTTTTTTATGAGTCCTTGATAGCATCAAGTAGATTGAAAAGAATAAAGTTGGAATGGACTAACTCTCTTATTTCCCTACTCTTTAATAGCAGATCTTTGTATCATGATGAAGGCAAATTCAAAAAAAAAATTAGTTGTGTGGAATTTAGAATGCAAATGAAAATTAAATAGCAGAAGTTTAGAGACAATATCCTTAAGGCCAGTTTTTCCTCTCAAATTATGTAAAAGCCAAAAGGTCTTTGTTTCAAGTATAATTTGGTGTTTTTGTTATCACTGTTTAATTTTTCCCAGGCTTCTTACCCGACTATAATTTTCAAGTGAATTTTCTCATCGCTTTTGTAGCATTGAGAGCAGCATTTGATGAGAAAAGTCTGTTCCCCAAAGAAATCCTGGATCGGGAACGAAAAGCCAAGCAATTATGCCAGCAAACCTGCAGTAGAGGAAAGATAAAAAGAATTCGGAAGCAAATATCATTGAAAGAAAAATAAATCTTTTGTTACAGGAGGTAAGAGGGTTACTACACAGAAACTTTATACACATGCAAACACACATAGAGAAAAGAATCCAGAAGGCTAATATGTCCTACTACCTGGATATTGACAAAAGGTATTTCTTTTTGTTGATTTTGTTATATTTGTGGTGCTTTTTACCCATCATCCTTTGTTCCTACTAGATACTCTGTAAGAAATTTGATGGAAGAAAGGGGGAAAATATTTCATTTGGGGTATTTTAGGTTTGAGTATCAAGATATGCAAAAAAACACTGGATTTTCCACTACAAATATCCAGCTAACCTTTAAACAGCTGTGGTTCTCATTGCTTTTGTGATCTGAGCATTTCATCAGGGTTTATTTTCATTATGAAAAATTCATTTAGCTTACAATAAAAATAACTATATGATGCTTGAAAGTTCACCAAAGAGCCATAAATATATGTATATATATATATATATATGGTGTTCCAAAAGTTTTAGTACAGTTTTAAGCTTGAATAGTCATATTATTTAGCTATTATAATATTATTTTTATTATTTAATTATTATGTGCTTATTATTAGCTTTGCAGTGCACTACAACGTCTGGGACATCCAGAATTCTTTACTTGATTCTCCCAATAAGTAAAAAATGTAAGAACTCTAGGTATTTAGTATGTTCATCTGAATCATTATTCAGATTTAAGTTTATAACAGTTAAGGAATATGCCCAGCTATAGAAAGCCAATAGATGCCAGAGATGCAATTCTACATGAGGGCCTCTTGACCCCAGGATAAGCATTCTAGTCACATGATCAATTCCCTTATACTGACTGAACTTCCTATTTATTTTAATAACTCTGATTGTGACATTTTTCTAATTTTCCAGGAGCATACCTTTTAAAAATTAATCCTTGAATCATTCTTAAGTCAATTGAAGATCATAAGTCCATATGTTTAGAACTGGAATCAATCATAGAGTGTTTGGATTATTTGCAGATGAGAATTTTGAGTCATAAAGATATTGAGTGACTTCAACAAGTAAGTCACTAAGGCAGAGTTTTAACTCAGTTCTTCACTTCAGAACTAGTACCCAATGCACTATGCCATCTTCCTCTCAATGTACTTTTTTGCACTTACTGGGAAATTAGTAGACCCAATAGCACTGGACTTTCCTATACAACAACACAAAGCAGCATGACAAAAATTTACTTTGAGATTTTAGAATAGAGATTTCATTTCTCCATGATCAGTGATTGCACACATGCAATATTTCTTTTCAAGATCTTTGGAAATTTCCAAAACCAACCTAGCGATGATCTTTTACTCCTGATTATAGGTGATATAGATGACATGGAAAGAAGGTCTGATTTATGTTGGTTGAATCATGAGTACTAAACAAGGTTAGATGCTCTGTACGAGGGAAGCAGGAGAATATCAAACAATCAAAAAGCATTTATTAAGCCCTCTATGCTAAGGCTAGGAAAATAAAGAAAAAAAATAGGAACAGCCTCTACCTTCAAAGAACTTATATTGTCATGGATAAGATAACACATGTATATGCTCATCTCTACAAAACACATTTTAGAGTTCAAACTCCAAATTTCATTATAAGGAAGTGATAAAAATTTTCCTGTGATAAAGTTTTCTTTTGGCTCCCTAGACAACACCAAAAGTCTTCAATTGGGCATATGTTCTTCCCCCTAGAAAGCATTTTGCTAATTTATTTATAGTAAAGCCAGCATGGTATAGTAGAGTAGTTCTTAACCTGGGCTATATGGACTTTGAAAAAAAAGATAATTGTATTATTATAAGTGACTTTTATGTATTTTATTTTATGAATTTTTAACAGATTGTAAGATGGGATCCACAGGTAGATTGTCAAAGGTGCCAATAACGACCAAAAAAAAATTGGTATAGGGGGCAGCTAGATGGTGTTTTGAATAGACCATCAGCCCTGGAATCAGAAGGACCTGAGTTCAAATCTGGACTCAGATACTTAACACTTCCTAGCCTAGAGACCCTGGGCAAGCCTATTAACCTCAATTGCTTCACCAAAAAAAGACAAAGAAGAATCCTTGGTGTAGTTAAATAATTGGGCTTGGAATCAAGAAATCCTGGATTCAATTCCTGCCTCTTAGTGTTCTGGTTATGTCACTCCTAGACAAGTCATTTGCCTCTTGGTGCCAACAGACAACTCCATAACACAATAATTTGGTGAAAATGCACCAACCTTCATGGATAGAGGTAGTTACCTCTACTACCTACCTCTTGTAGGGCGGGCACTTCTCTACATTATTTAAATATAAGGTGTGGTCCCAGATACAAGTCCAATTGTAATGATAACATCAATAAAAATATGCTTCTTTTACAAGTTCAGAAAAGTGATGAAAGAATCTTCCCCTCCCCCCACAATCCATTTACTTTCCATCCACTTATTAAGGGAGTATGATGGGGCATAGATAAAACAAGGTCAATCTCAGTTCTTCATGCTCCTTGTAGAATGAGGTAAATATTTGCCTCTTTAATGCATTAATAATATAAATGATTTTTAAAAGCTGTTTTAAGCTAAGTTTTCTTAGGAGATAAATGTTTCCATTTGCATTTTGAAAGCAAAATACAAAAAAATAGTAGTGAGGAAACTAATAGGTGACATTTCTAAAGTCATCTGAGGTTTCTCAAAGCACTTTAAGTACATTATCTCATTTGATTCAATATAGGACAGATGAGTGGAACATGGGCTAATTTTTCTAGGCAAAGAGGAATACTGGACCCTAAATTTACCTTTTCCACTAAAAAGATAGATGACTATGAACACATCACCCAATATCACTGAGCCCCAAGCTCTTTATTTGTGAGACAGATGATAGTAACATCTATCTTATGGGATTATTAGGAGATTCAACAATACTCTCTTTACCAGCCTTAAAGTGCTAAATATCAAATATGATTCTATGTAATAATGGTAAGTCTCCAAGGTTTATAAAATACTTTCCTCCTTACAGCTTTATCATGCTCTATCATGGAGGAATGGTTATCTTTACAGAGGAGGAAACAGCTACAAAAAAAGTTTACAACCTGCCCACGGTCACATAGGTAGGAAGTATGGAGGGGATCTGTGCCTGGGTCTCTTTTGACCAGAATTGCCACCTTGCCCATGATCATCCAGCTCATGTCCCAAAGCTGACTTGAACCTACTTTCCTGATTCTTCCCATCATCTAAAGATATAGACTCTCAGGGAGTATTTAATGGTTCATAAGATTCATAGCTTGAAAGAACCTTAGGAATAATTAAGTCTAAAACCCTCATTTAACATATGAGGAAAATAACTTAATTCAGTATCACACAGTTAACCCAACAGCGATAGACCAAATCTAAGATCTTGAAATCTTAAGCACCATGGCCAGCTCTGTCTTCACCACTAGACTGAGACACCCTATATACAAAACACATTGTAAATCTGAAAGTACTCTCTAAATGTTAGTGTATCTCCTCTTTTTCTTCCTCCTCTTTCCTTCCTCTTCCTCCTCTTTCCTTCCTTCCTTCCTTCCTTCCTTCCTTCCTTCCTTCCTTCCTTCCTTCCTTCCTTCCTTCCTTCCTTCCTTCCTTCCTCTGTTCCTCCTTTCTTTCTTTCTTTCCTTCTTCTTCCTCCTCCTCCTTCTCCTCCTCCTCCTTCCCCTCTTCCTCCTTCTCCACCTTCTCTTTCTCTTCCTTCTAACAGGTACTAGACTTGTTAATCAAGGGGATTTTTTTAAAAAAGCATCTCATTTGATGGCCTATTTTGCTGGGGTCCTTGAGTATGTTTGAATAATTTGATCACCAGCAGATTTTAGATTTAGAGCTGGTAGAAGCTATCTGTACTTTTTTTTTCTTTCACAAAGGAGGAAATTAGAAGGGAAAAACATTCTTCAGGATCATGCAGGTTATAAATGACCCAGCCAGATTTATGAGATTATATATTAAGAAGTGGAAGAAATGATAGAGATCATTTAATTAAATGCCCCCTTATTTTACAAACGAGACAACTGAGGCCTGAAATATTTAATGACTTGCCTAAGGTCATACAGGTTAAAAAACTAGCCAGATTGAGTTTTGAATCTAGATCCTCTGGATCCAAATCCAAAAATATTTTTTTCCATATTACTCCATATAGAAGGACAGGAAGTTACATGTTTATGTATAAACTACTAAATATACTACTATAATTTTCAAGTAGTCCATATAGTTTTACATTAAGTACTGCTCAATCCATTATTTTCTCATCACAGTGAATTATTCATTCTTTTTGACAGACAGAACAAGTTTAAAAGAACTGCTTAAAACCTCTGTGACCTTAAACTGAAGAATAAACGTGAGCAACAAATACTTCATTGACAGGAATATTTGCTTTGCTTGTACTTTTTTTTTAAAGTTTGGAAGTCAGTGCAATTTTTTTTCCTTCTTCAAGAAAAAAAGTAAGTTACTAAAATGCTGACACCAGCCATTTCACCATGACATGAATTCATTGAGATTTCTTCAATGTATCCCCAGATTCCTCCACGACTGGATACCATGACAACTCAGATATTACTAATTGATGATCTTCCTAATCATGTTAGATGGACTTGCTTTTTTCTTTTTTAATTAATTTTTTGATAATAGATTTTTAATTTTTGAAATATATACAGATAGTTTTCAACATTTATAATTGCAAAACTTTGTGTTCCAAATTTCTCTCTGTCTCTTCCCCCCAATCTCCCTGTGGTCCCCTAGACCACAAGTAATCCAATATAGATTAAACATGTGTAATTCTTCCAAACATATTTCCACAGTTATGCTGCACAAGAAAAATCAGACCAAAAAGGGAAAAAATATACTTGCTTCTTTCTTGTGTCTTCATATACAAAGAACTTTTCAGTTGACATTTTATATGGCAAGATTTGCATCAAACTTTCTCAGAATGAATTCAATAAAAATTTATTAAAATCTTACTGTGTACAACACTTTGTAATAAATAGTATGAAAACAGACAAAATTAGAATCTCTATCAAAAAAACTTAGAGTTCTGGTGTACAGGCAAAGGAGAAATGTATATATGAGACCATGTAACTAGAGAATAATTAATTATTTGGTATCTGAGAGTGGTGAGAATCCTAACATTGAAACAATCATGAGAAGCTTTGAAAAAGTTTTGGTACCTAAGCTGAGTCCTGAAGGAGAGGATTTGGGGAAATAAAAAAGTATAAAATGATTATTATGTATACAGTAATCACTTTATAACTAGAGGGAAGGTTTCCTTAGAGCTCACTTAGTCTAATCTCTTCATTTTAGAAATGAGAAAATTAAGGATCAAGGAGGTAATTTATTCAAGATCACATAAATCATGAGTGTAAGGAGGTATTTTTTAAAAATCTAGGTCCTTTGACTTTAGAATCAATGTTGAGTCCACCATACTCACAGCTGATAATGTATGGTTGAAACCATCCATATGCTTAAGGAAAATCTACTAGGTGAATAGTTGCCATTTATAGAATACTTTTTAAGTCTTACAAAGTATTATTTATGTATTATGTCAGTTGGTCCATACAACTATAGGGTGCCATAGATGCTATTTATATCATACGCATTGTAGAGATGAGACATTTGAGATTTAAAGATATTAAAGTACTTGTTTATGGCCACAAAACCATTAAATCTAGGTTTCCCTGACTCCAAGAGTAGCAATCTATCCATTATGCCAGGGTAATAATATCATACAATCCCAGCTTGGGGTGAAGGTGGGGGAGTGGGAGTTATATAAAGTCTAAAGGAATACAGTATAAATTGAAGGGGGAAATTCTAGTTTAAATGGAATAAAGCATATGGCAGTAGGGGATGAGGAGAGGGGGATAATGAAAAAATAAATCTGGCAAAGAAAGTAGGAGCTAGATTCTGTGTATCCTGGGATATCAGGCCAAAGGAGTTGCATTGGATCTAGGATGGAATAGGAGGCCATGGAAGATTTTTGAGAGTAGTAGTGGTATCCAGGCTTGTGCCTAAGAATACTATTTTGGTTGGTGACCTAATGGTTGGAGAAAGGAAACACTGGAAACAGGTAGAATAATTAAAAGGCAATTGCAAATAACCCAGGAAAGAGAGGATGAGGGTATGTCCTTTAAGGGCTGTTGAGGTGCTCCCTGGAATGGTAGAAACTTATGCCTAGGAATCAGAAAGCTTTGATTTCCAATCTAGATTTAATAACTAACTAGACATATCACTTAACCTCTTTCCCAAACCTCAGTTTCCTAATCTAGAAAATGGGAATTAAAATAATGTCAGTGTCACTGAGGCATTATGAGCACCAGATGAAATAAACCTATGCAAAATCATTTTCAAAACTTAAAGTGCTGAATAAAGAGCAATTATTATTGGAATAGGAATAATTGACAAGCCTCAGTGGCTGGATATAGGGATATGAAGTAGCAAAGGAGACAAGGATAATTTTGATAATTTGGGTGACCAGCAACTTTGGAATAAACATTTATGGAAACAGGTAAAAGGATTCAGTGGAAAGGATTTGGAGGAAAAACAGGGATTCAGATCCTAACTCTGCTTAGCTTGTAGGTATTTATAGCTGTGAAGAGAGGGAAGGCTTACATGCTGTTTAAGCCTCCTTTGGATGTTCAGTGAAGTCATGTTCTAGGGAAAGCTGTGCTATCCCAAAGGTATTTGAAGATGCACTTCATCAAACAAACTTAACAGGAGAGCATGCTATTGTTTCACTCTGTGAGGGGAAAAAGGCCATTTCCTGAATAAATCATCTTGTGGCTTCACTAATGTACAGACATAATCTCATAATGGGGGTATGAATGATGGATGTTGACTGATGCCTCCATGTGGGAATGGGACATGTTAGCTAAATGATGATCTTCCAGATTCAGATCAATTATTTATGAATCAAAGAGGAAAAAAATAATGGCCCCGTCTTTGAGGACCACAAATCCTCTGCATGTATATATGTGTATACACACAGACATGCACACACATATATTATATAAAGATACATATGAGATTAAGTACATATGTACATATTATATATAATAAATATAGAGACAGAAAAGAGGGGGAAAGAGAGAGAAGGATAAAGACAGAGATGAGAGAGAAAGAGTGTGTGTGAGAGAGAAAGAGAGATTGAGAGACAGAGACAAAAGAGACAGAAGAGGGATCAATGCAATCTTATCCTTTTTTTACAGGCATATAAATTCATACCACCTAAGTTTGAAGAACAATAAAGATATACCTAGAAAAAATGAGTCAATTAATAAAGAAGCATTTTATGAAAGGAGAGAAAAGCAGCATCCACAAATCCCTCCCTCTGTAAAGATATTTGAACTGTTTCCAGGGCTTTTGATACTCTTTTGATACTACTCTTGCTTCAGTTCCCCATTCTGACCCTGATTCACATGACTGCCTTTCATGCACCCTTCATTTCTTTCCAAGAAGAGTCCTAATGGATGATCCCCAAACTCAAGATTCTATCCTCTGCTCATGTGCTTTCAAAGAAGTCTCTTCCAATGCCTGCAGAGCATGCTTGCTTTCCCACTCCAGTAGTGCTCCTTGACTGCTTTATTTAGGTTCTTCTACCACCAGGACCAATTCAGGACCAAGGACAGTAGATGAAGCATTACTCTAGCATTGATTAGTGTGGAAAGGAAACATGAAAAAAATCTGTAGGGAGAGCAATGATTTTAAACTTTATCTAAAATGTTATGCTCTATCATTGCCTCTAATTAAACTGTTGATTTTTGAAGATGCTAGATGGTTCCTTTCTACAATTCCTACAAACAAGGTCTCGATTCCTATAAACAAGGGGACAAGGCGCCCTGCCTGCCCCTACTGGCTCCTTACCATTGGGAGTCCAGCTTCTTGGGTTTTGTCTTGCACCATAAGTGGGGTTAGATGTCACTGCCTGCCTCCCACTACTAAGGGATAATCCCTTTTGGATTGTCTCCATTTCCGGTTTCTCTTCACCCCTACTCAGGACTTTTTCAGATGCAACCAAACATTTTATGCTTCTTATCTCTTCCAATTCTGCCAACTCTAAAGCTGACCGCCTGGGTAGGAATCTCATGAGCCACATAACATCTCCATTTTCAAAAAGACCAAATTTTGAAGGAGGATCTTGTTGCCTATATTATATCTCTCCCAGAAGTCATGTCTCCAATCATTGATACTCCTGAGTCCTATTCAGTAGACTCATTCCCTGTGATCCTGAACCTCTGGAAGCCAATATACAAATTCCATTACCCCTACTTATCTGATTGCTCCCTCAGTCACACAGCCATTCCCTGTACAGCACTTGAACACGGGTCTTCCTGTGTTCTGCCTTAGTATTCACTACTCTTCATTGCCTAGCAATCTGTTTCTTGTGTCACTAAAATTGTTTTTTTTCCAGTGATGGTGATATTCTTTCTTTGTCAGTTAATTTGTTTCTAAGATGGAGTCTCCCTATTTTGCCCAGGCTAAAAATGCAGCAGTCAATCATAAGCACAAGCTCACTATATATCAGCATAGGGGTTTCAACTTACTTCCTGAATTGAAAAAGTTTAGCTTCCATTAGGCAGCTTTGTGGTCTCCTAATCCTGGGGGCTTATGATATTGATGTGGACACTTGATCAGCTATAGTCCCTGTTATAACTCAGAACTTCCAAACTCAAGCAATGCTTTGGTTTCTTCTTTCCTAGAAGCAGGAATTCCAGGTGTATGCAACAATACTTGGCTACATAGAAATATATCCATCATATGGACATTGTCAGTTTGAAATTATAGCACCATTTCTAATTATCCACTTCTATTTAATTGATGCGCAATCACTCATGACAAACTGTTGTGTGTGACTTTGGTAAATACATTTGAAACAAAGCTAGAGATAAAAGATTATGGTGTCATTAATTATACTTATTTCTTAAGAAATTGTTTTGGGAGAAAATCTTTATTTTAAATCCATTTAATTCTCTATCAAATCCAGCAGAATTCATCAAAGGAACAGGTAAGATAAAAGACTTAATAAAGACCCTGTTCTACCTCTTAAGGAGTTTACATTCTAACAGGTGAATGAGTTTCAAAGTCAGGTAATTATAACACACATTAATATATTTTAAGGGCATTGTTGCTATTGGGTCAGGATCTGTTATTTCATTGTGTGAGAGGGACTCCTCATTGTGAAATTCTCTCCATCTATTCATATTGGCAACTCATCTGTTACATAAACTCTTAAAAGAGAGAGGCAGAGCTAGAGACTGAGAGTTGATGCTGAGAATGGTCAGTTAAGGAGTTCTTGTCAAATGGTCTCACATCTCAGCGAAATGGAAGAAAAGCTCACTGTAGGTGTCAGGGGAAGTAGTATGATGAGTCATGAAGGGAAGAAAGAACAGGTTAGAAATAGTTCCTCTGGTGAATGAGATCAAGAATCAGTAATAACCCAGTAGGTGCTTGTCGGGGAACAGCAGTGTTTCAGCTGAAGTTCTTTCTTTCATAATTTCAGTGGTTGCATCAGCCAGATTTCCTATCATTAACCAACAATTCTCATGAACCTGGGAGTGGGAACAAAGGAATCAGGTGATGGAACACTCAAGGATAAGGATTCAAAGATTGAGAGGAATAAACGATCAAGAACAATGCAGCAAACACCATAGCATCAAGGCTGGATTGGCAAGGTTGCCATGAAGAGTGTAGGGAATGAGTCTGAAAAATAGATATTGGTCATGACTTCAGTGATGAGTAGATTTGCTTTATGTGGGATGGAAGGGGGAGGAAAGGGAGATACAGAAGCAAATGGAACAGAGATTGTAAGAGTGAAATTCCAAAGCAGATCTTGAAGTACAATTTCAAAGAACAGGTCTAAGACATGCCATGTCAGGGCATGCCTAAAATGAGGTAGAGATGGAAGAATTATAAGTTAAGATTATTAAAGAAGTTGTCAGTATGAAAACTGAAAAAAATTTCCAGAGATTATTGTAAAATTTAAGGTGGTTAGAAAAACTATGAATGAAGTCTTAATTTTATTGAAAAAAATACAGATTATGATATGGGGGTCACTAGGTGGCACTAACAAGGATAGAAAAAAAGTACTGCAAGTGGGTTAAAAGGATCTTGAAGAATAAAATATCTTTGAAGGCTACAGGTCAAGGAATAGTCTGCAAGTAGCAAATTAGAGGGAGAAATGTGTCACTTCTTTTGAATAGATGATTCATGGAAAGTTAGAGAAATCAGGGTCATCTTAACCCTGTATTTTTTATGGTTATTCCACCTGCTGAAGAATATTGATTGCAAAAAAAATTTCCATCAGAGTATCTCCTTGCCCAGGATACAAAGCTTTTTGGATCACATTCTTTATAAAGAGAAAGATGATGGTCAACTGCATGGTGCAATGATTATAGAGCTTTAGACCTGTGTTTGGGTTCAAATTCTCCCTCTGATGAATACTAATTGTAAGAAAATGATACACTGAGTCTATTTCCTTGTCTGTAAAATGATGACTATAATACCATTCATATTATGTACCTCACAAAGCTGTTAAGAGGATCAAATGACATAATGCATATGTAAAGGACTCTGCAAAAATGATAGTACAGTAGGAGTGCCAATTATTTTTATGATTACCATTACCATCCTATCTCCAAACTTCCTTTAGGATTTAATAGGTAGGCTTATAAAATCATAGACTTAAAGCTGCAAGAAATTTTAAAGGTGATCTAATCTAAACCCCCTCTTTTACAGATAAGAAAACGAAAGCCCACAGAGTTTAAATGATTTGCCCCAGATCAAACTGGTAGAAAGTGGCAGAGAGCAGGCTTGGACCCAGTTCACCTGACTATAAATTCAATATTAAACTTTATTGTTCATTCCAATATGTATTGTTTTCCTCCTTTCACCTTGCCTTGAAACTGGATCCTCAGTTTTAGGGTAGAGTCTTTTTTAAAATTTTATTTTTAATTTTAATTTTTGCTTGAATTTCTTTTTTATTATTATTATAGCTTTTTATTTACAAGATATATACATAGGCAATTTTTCAGCATTGAAAGTTGCAAATCCTTTTGTTCCAATTTTTTCTCTCCTTCTCCCATCCCTTCCCCCAGATGGCAGGTTGCCCAATACATGTTAAATATGTTAAAGTATAATACGTATATGTGTCCAAACAGTTATTATGCTGTATAAAAAGAATCGGACTTTGAAATAGTGTACAATTAGCCTGTGAAGGAAATCAAAAATGCAAGCAGACAAAAATAAAGGGATTGGGAATTCTATGTAGTAGTTCATAGTCATCTCCCAGCTGGTTCAGTTCATTACTGCTCTATTGGAACTGATTTGGTTCATCTTCATTGTTGAAGAGGGCCACGTCCATCAGAATTGATCATCATATGGTATTGTTGTTGAAGTATATAATGATCTCCTGGTCCTGCTCATTTCACTCAGCATCAGTTCATGTAAGTCTCTCCAGGTCTTTCTGAAGTCATCCTGCTGGTCATTTCTTACAGAACAATAATATTCCATAACATCCATATACCACAATTTATTCAGCCATTCTCCAATTGATGGGCATCCACTCAGTTTCCAGTTTCTGGCCACTACAAAAAGGGCTGCCACAAACATTCTTGCACATACAAGTCCCTTTCCCTTCTTTAAAATCTCTTTGAGATATAAGCCCAGTAGTAGCATTGCTGGATCAAAAGGTATACACAGTTTGATAACTTTTTGAGCATAGTTCCAAATTGCTCTGCAGAATGGCTGGATGTATTCACAATTCCACCAACAATGTATCAGTGTTATGGTAGAGTCTTGATGGTCTCTCACACCCACCTTTTTCAGTCTCATTTGAGGAAGGAACATTACTTTGGTCTCCCCAAAAGCACAGCAGTAGGTGTTACCTTGAACTCATGTGCCAAATTCAAAGTCTGGGATAATGCTAAAGAAGCTATACTTTGGCAAATGAAGATATCTTCCTCATCTTTCTGGGATTTAGAGTCAGTCCTCTCCATGCATTCCCTTCCACTTCAGGCTCACTGATACTACCTGTTCACATGCTTAGGGTTCCATATGGAGACCAAGAACATGGCAAGACCATTATGAATAAATATGAGAATCTTGATTTGGCTGGTTGGCCCACAATTACATGAATTGAAAGCTTCCTTTGCCTATATATCGCCATCCATCTTTGTGCTCTCTCAATCTTCCAGATAGCCAGTCTATGGAAATAGCATATTCATTCACCTTATAAAATTCTCTAGAAAAGAATGCTCTAACAATCAGAGTGCCTCATTTAATGTCAATTTAAAAATTATTTTGATGGATTGTCTCAGAACTACATTTTCCCTTTGGTCAAAGCATTCCCTGTTTCTTATAATTGCAAGGGAAGAACCATACTGTGATACATAAATAGTATTGGAGGCCCACGGACAAGTTCTTCAATAAACTGGCCAACTTGAACATATTTTAGTCTTGAATTAGGTGGCAAATTTCATTCCAAATCTATCCTCCCCTAGTTATTTTTTTTTTTCATTTTAGTCATGTCTGACACTTCATGACTACATTTGGAGCTTGTTGGCAAAGAGACTGGAGTTTTTATTATTTCCTTCTGCCATTTCCTCATTTTACAGATGAAATGAAGCTGAGGCAAATAGGGTTAAGTAACTTGGCTAGGTTCACACAGCTAGTGAGTGTCTGAGACCATGTATGTATTCAGATCTTCCTAACTCCAGAATCAGATTTTTATCACTTTACCACCTAGCTGCCCCATCCTCCCCTTGGCAACATGGTTTTTCCCAAAAGTTCAGGTCTGACCATCCAAACTTCTTACTCAATAAATTACATGGATCCTCTATACAGTGGTTCTCAAACTTTTGTTCTCACTATTTTTATATTGTTAAAAAAAACATCGAGGATCCATTCAAAGAGTTTTTGTTCACATGGGTTATATTTATAGCTATTTACTATATTAGAAATAAAAAATGATTTTGAATTTGTAGACCCTCTGAAAGGGTTTCAGAAACCCCAACAATGCTTTGGACTACACTTTGAGGACCACTGCTCTATACCCATCAAAATAAAATATAAAATCCTCTCTTTGACATTTGATGTCCTTAATAGCCTTATTCCTTTTTAACTTTTTAACTCTCTAAGCCCTTGCCTCAGATACTCTCTCATTCGTCTTTCCTCTCCTATCTTCCTTTCCTCAGATGTCACCCAGTATCTATATGACATACGTACATAGTAAATTGCTCCCGTTAAAATATGATCACCTTGAGGCCAGAAACCATGTTTTTGTCTTTCCTTATATTCCCAATGTTTAGCCTAGTACTGTGGATATAATAAGCACATAATATATGTATGCTGATTTACTGTTTTACAAATAATAGCTAGAGGAAGTAGGTGGCAGAGTAGATAGAGTTCCAGGCTGGAGTCAGAAAGACTCATCTTCCTGAGTTCAAATCTAACCTTACTAGCTATATGACAGAAAAATCACTTTATTCTGTTTACCTCAGTTTTCTCATCTGTAAAATGATCTGAGAAGGAAATGGCAAACTACTCCATTATCTTTGTCAAGAAAACCCCAAAATGGAATCACAAAGAGTTGGATGTAATTGAAAAGCCTGAAAAACAACTATGAGATTACTGATTTACAGGTAACACATTAACAACATATAGTCATAGCAAATTGAACAGGAGTAAAATTTCCCACGAAAAAGAACATTTATCCTAATACTGCAGTTTGGCAGGGTTTATATTGGTCATAGCCCATGGCAATAATGCCAAGTTTCTAGAAACACCAAAATGAAATGGCAAGCTTATTCCCATCCCACCAAATGGTATTAATTCTAACAGCCTTGTCCTGCCTAATGGTACTGTTTCCCATTTTTAAATTATCAGGAATCTTAATAAAGGAATAATTTATGTAAAACTACCTTATCTGGACTAAAACTCTCCAATTAGTTAAGAATCCATGTTGTCTTAAATGACTCTATAGTAAGGGCATGTGGTTTGTTTTAATTATTCATTGTTTTTTAATGGAGTCTAACTTTTCATGAACCCATTCGAGATTTTCTTGGTGAAGATTCTAGAGTTGTTTGCCATTTCCTTCTCCAGATCATTTTATAGGTGAGGAAACCGAGGCAAAAAATGACTTGTCCAAGGTCACACAACTAGCAAGTGTCTGAGGCCAGATTTGAATCCAAGAAAATGAGTCTTCCTGGTTCCCAGCATTCTTTCTGCTGTGCCACTTAGTTACCCTGAGGGTTTGTGGTGGTCTTATGAATATCACACTGTCTTAGGAAGATCAACAGAAGCAGAGAGACTATGGAAAGCATAATAACTGACAGGGCTATCACAATTAGGCTCATTGATTGAGCTGCTAGAGCTTTTTATATGCTATTCTTCACTGTGTCACAAACAATAAGCTGCCATTGTTCACCTAAACCATGGTATCAGAGAATATACTTTTCATCAAGCTCTCTAATGTTACTCAAAGGCTGGGGAAAGAGCAGGAAGATTTATGAGTACAGATGTTAGTTCTAGGATTCCAGAGAAAGACTCAAACTTATTACCAAGTGCACACATGTCATTGAGCTTGTGACACAGTCATCACTGTCAAACCCTTCCCTGTCACAAGTCACAAGTGAAATGGCTGAACAACAACCAAAAAAGAACATACTAAGAGAATACTTAGGGGTCCTCCTTGGTTCAACTCATTAAAGTCAACCAAACTACATCCTAGCCTGGGCTCATCTCTGATTCTCCAAATCCCAAACTTTCTTCAAAGCTCAGTCAGTTGCCCTCCTCTAAACTGAGCATCTTCTCATCCTCCTCCAATTCAGTTGTTAATGATCTCATCCTCCTCCAATTATCTTACGATAACTCAATCTGTTTAGGTATTGCATGCTTTTAATAAAATTGGGCAACTAAGTGACACAGCAGATGGACTAGGAATCAGGAAGGCTCATCTTATGATTTCAACTTTGACATCAGATACTTTCTAGCTGCATGACCCTAAGCAAGTCATTTAACTCTGTTTGCCTCAGTTTCCTCATTAGTAAAATGAGTTAGAGAAAAAAAAAAGACTGTGGGGACTGAATGTGGACCGCATCATAGTATTTTCACCTTTTTCTTGTTTGTTTGCTTTTTCTTTTCTTTCTTATTTTTTTCCTTTTTTGATATGATTTTTTTTTGTGTGCGTAGCATGATAATTGTGAAAATCTGTATAGGAGAATTCCACATGTTTTTTTAATATATAATGGATTATTTGTCTCTAGGAGAGGTGGTGGGGAGAAGGGAAGGAGAAAAAATTTGGAATACAAGGTTTTTCAAAGGTGAATGTTGAAACCTCCCATAATGGTGTCATGAAGAATTGGACAAAACTGAAAAATGACTAAACAACAAATACAAACTTCCCAAGGGCAGATAATATTTCATTTTTTCTCTTTGTGTCCCAGTGTAGTCCCTTGCACATAGTAGGAACTTAATATTAACATCCGTCTTTGGTTCTATGCTGCTTAATATAGGATCCCAAGTCTGTGGCTGGAAACAATCCATCTCAACATTCTTACTTACAAGTGAGCAAACCAAGGCCCAAGAACATAAGTGTGTTTTTTTTCAAAGTTACACAAATGGTAAATACTAAAAGTAGGATCAGAACTTGGGTCCTCTTTCTCCAGGATCACTATTTTGTACCTCCTATGCTGTTACCTTAATATCCTCATCAATTATTTGGACAATGATTGGATAACATGCTTTTAAAATTGGAATATTGGAAATTGGGAACTTGAAATTAGAAAATTGTACATATAGTCAGTCAACAAGCATTTATTGAGCAATTACTATGTTCTAAGAACTATACTATGGGCTAGGGAAACACAGAAAGGAAAGATATCCCACAATCCTTGTCTCAAGCAACTCTAATTTAATAGAGGAAACCACATGCAAAAAAAAAAAAACTGCATATAGATGCTAGATATATATATTACAAATGGAAGGTTATCACAGAGGGAAAGTAGTAGCAGAAGTGAAGTTTGAAAAGAATATCCTGGAGAGGGTGGATCTGAAGTGAGGCTTAAAGGAAACCAGGGAAGCCAAGAGGTAGCTACGAGGAAGGAGAGAATGACAGACATGGGGACAGTCAGTTTAAAGACAAGGAGTTAGGAGTGTGAGAAGGATAGTGTCATTGGAACATCAAGTATGTGGCAAGGATCAAAGGGTAAGAAGACAATTAATAGCCATAGATAACATGTTAGATGATAGCATCACATTCAAAGGTTATGCTGTGTCTAATAAGAGATTAAATAAAGATGAACACAAAACTTTATCTTCAATTCAAATTAATAAGTCAATTCAATGGAGCTGTGACTAGATAATAATGTACTTGAAAAAATAGCTAGGTATATTAGTGAATGAATGGATCAAAAAAAATTAGATCATCACAGGTGTAAAAATATAGTGACTAGCAATTTCACCATGAATCAATAGTATAATATGACCACCAGAAAGATAAGATGGCAAAGTTTTTAGGAACGCACTGCTGACTGTACTGATAGCCTAGCCTTCCATTGTGTGGTAGAGTCTTTTCTTTTAAATACAGTGATATGACATAACTGCACCCCCTATTAAACTCGGCTCCGTTCGATTACTTTTCTCATGGGTATCTTTAAATATTGATGATGGCATCCATGTGGAATGTGTTAAATTTCTATGTGGAACCAGAAGAATAAGCTACTAGTCCATTTCAGAACCAAATGCATAATCTTCCAAAATCAATTTCTAATCATGCCATAATTTAAACAGAATAAAGACTAATGGTAACATTTGTTAAATGGATTCTGAGTAGTGAATTTTTTTCTGGTGTTATTTCTTTTATTGCTCATTGAAATGATGTTCCCTATCAATTCTAGCAACTCTTAAGGGTAATCAGTTAATGTTATCATTTAGTGCTCTCATAACAGAATTTTTTAACACCTGCTGTGAGTCCAGAAGAATTAATCAAGTAACCTTCATGATAAATGTGCTTGCCCTTGCCCTTCCACAGAGCCAGGCTCTTAACAGTTCCCAGGGAGCTCATTCGAAGTATAACATCTAGTAACTAACCATCAAGCATTTTTTAAGGTAAGTATATTGATCTCACAAACTCCTTTAGAATCACATAGGTGTGTGATTGGACTCCATATATATGATTCAGCAGGATTGAGAAAGGTTGAATCTCTATGGGGTATTATTGTAATTTTAAACAATTAATGGATTGTTTTTTTCATTGTAATGGATTTCACTATGGAAATTAGATAATAAATTTAAATTTAACTTGTTGAATCAAGATTTTCCTTGTATATTATATTATGTATATATGTATATGTATATTATGAAAATACAGACATGCTCAACAGTTACCTTCCATTCCAGGGCTAAAGGAAGATGTGTCTAGAAGGGGATAATTTGCTCATAGCAAGAACAAAAGTAGTAAATAGAATCCTGGCCTTGGAAATCTTTAAATCTTGCTTCAGAAACTTACTAGATTTGTCACTAATCTCACCTTATCTTCCCCTTAGTTCATCCAACTATAAAATGATAAAGTTGGACTCCATGGCATCTAAGTGTCTTCTGTTTCTAAATCTGATTTGCAGTGTCTTGTCTTGTAGTGATCCCAACATTCATGCAAATTTTATTTTTTTTAGGTTTAATGAGATCATGTGTTTTGTATTTACTTATGTTGTTTCTTCCTAAACAGTATAAGTTTTTTGAAAGTAGGGATTATTTCCATTGTTGTTGTATCTCAAGTGTCTGGCAAAGGACCTGACATACAGTAGGAGCTTAATAGATGCTTTTGGATTGATTTTTCAGATTATACTATAAAAGCAAGAAAAACATATTATGTGCTTGAAAAATATTGTTTGTTATTCTAATTTGGACTTGGATGTAAAATAGATCCCTGATGGGGTTGATATTGGATGAATTATAAACATTTTTATCATTTTTAGTTATTTGCATAATAGCAAGCAGATGTTTTGTGCAGAAACCTCACAAGAAATCTCTTTCTCAGTATGTCAAAAGATACTTGTTCACAGAAAATGTTATATGTGAAACCTCCTCTGGCCAATTTGGTTTACTCATTAAAACAGACACATCCTCAATCCATAAGTATCAATTTATTCCTTATAAAATATTTGTTGGGTACTTTAGAATATTCTTTCAGTGTTCTAAGAAAAACTTCTTTTTACATCTGCTTGAGATTTCTCCTTTCTCCATGAGATACTGATCACCAAAACTAGATAGTTTTTAATTGAATAATAAAAAAAATACTCTGTATAATCCAAGCAGTGAGTGCACATGAATGTTTTTTTTTTTATTTGATTGCTAATATTGCAACTGCCTGTACGTGTAAAGCTTTATTATTCCAATGAACTATATAATTGCAGCCATGTAAGGTCAGCAGTAGGTGAAATCCATTCAAGTTGTGCCCATTTGAGAGCATTTCTCTCCTCAGGCTATAGCTCAAATACTAATCCAAATTAAGAAGCTCCAGGGACTTTGATATTAAAGTTCTAGAAAAATAGCTCACAAATGTAGTGAAAGATGAGAAAGGACTATTCTGATTTCTGACAGAACTCTTGATAAAATTCCAGGAGAGTGGCTTCCCCTTGTGAAATATTAGATTTAAAAATTACCAAAAAATCCACTAATTATCTCTAACATATACTCAGTTACCAGAAACTTTTCTAAGAATTCAAGTTACAAATGAATGACTGATCTTCCTCTGTGGAAGGATCTTCCCTTCACAGAAGTGCCCTAAAATCATGAAATCATAGCTGAGATTTCCTATCCAATTTAACCCAATAAACATTTTAAAGTTAAATTAATTTAAAAATTTAAGTTATGCATGTACATTCATTTTTTACATATTTTAATTTAATTTAATTCTTTTAATTAGATTAGATTAGAATACACACATACATTCATTTTTTATATATTTCCATAAGATTCATGTTGGGAGAGAAAAATAAGAACAAAAGGAAAAAAATCAGGAGGAAAAAAAAAGGTGAAAATAGTGTACGTTGATTCACAATCAGTCTTGGTAATCCTCTCTCTCCATGTGGATGGCATTTTCCATCTAGAATTTCCAATAAACATTTATTACATTTATTAAGCACCTATTTTGCCCAAGCACAGTGCTAAGCTTGGAGATAAATTAATGAAAAAAGAGCGTCTCTGCCCTCAACGAGCTTAAAGTTTAAAGGGGGAGACAATACACAAAAGGGGGCAGGAAAATGGAGGGTGGATATCTGGTGCAAGGACTTCTTGTTAGGAGTTGAAATGAGGCAGATCAGAAAAAGCAAGAAACATTCAAAATATTGTTCCAAGGAAAACAGTATTAAAACCATTAGTCTTTTTTCTCTAAAAACAAAGATGCTTGGTGAGAAAACTCCAAATTACAGAGACTCTGCTTACTGCACATCATCGTCTTGTCAATTGTGAATAAAAAGTTCTTTTTAAGATCTAACTGCAGTGACTTTTGGGTATTTTGTTGACCTTTAATTGTAGTTCTTCACTTACACAGGCATGACTATGACTCAGATCTGGTTTTGGAAATTCTTATTGACCCTTTGTGGACTATTCTTCACACGGATTCAAAGTTCAAGTCTCTTGGTCGACAGCAGTGCGAAATTTGCTCTGGATCTCTATCAAACCATCCATTCATCTCATGAGGAGAACATTATATTTTCCCCACTTGGGGCAAAATTGATTTTGGGAATGGTACAGATGGGGGCCAAAGGAAAAGCCTATCACCAGATAAGAGAAGTTCTAAGACTCCAGGAAAATTCAATTGGTGAGATTTCCTTAGGGAGAATCATATTCCTTTTCCTCTGTGTTAGATCTGCCAACTCGAGTACCAGGTATCGAAAAAGAGTGACATGAAAGGTTACAGAACTCTCAAAAGACTTCCTTTTAGTGTCAATGTACAACAGCTGAAAGAGCCTCAGTTAGGAAACAAGGGACCTAGGTTTGGATCCTGACTGACACTCAAGAATCTGTTTGAACTTAGCAAATTACATCAGGCTTCAGTTTCTTAAATTTTTTTTTTTTTGCCGGGATAATTGTGATTAAGTGACTTGCTCAGGTTCATACAGCTAGTAAGTGTTAAGTGTTTGAGGCTGGATTTAAATTCAGGTCCTTCTGACTCCAGAGTGGGTGCTCTATCCACTCCATCATCTAGCTGCCCATAGTTTCTAATTTTTAAAGGGGTTAGACTCTGTTATTTAAGGTCCTTGAGAGAAGATTTTTTTAAAAGAAAGATCCAAGTTTTATATCTTATGATCCTCTGACTAGAAAAGTCAAAGATATAAAGATATGGATTTGTTCTGTACCTCTATCAAACCACCCATTTATCTCATGAGGAGAAATATATTTTCACTTGGTGCAAAATTGATTTGGAGAATGGTAGAGATTAGGGTATGTGGTGTATGTGTGTGTATGTGTTTTAAAGACAAAGGGAGAGAGACAGAGACAGAAACAGAGAGACAGACAGAAGAGAGAGACAGAGAGAGATATACACACACAGAGAGACAGAGAGACAGAGACAGGAACTGCCAAAAAAAGAGAGGGAAGGACGTACAGAACCAGATTGATGATAGGATCTGGTGGTAGAAGAGCCTCATTGAATTCACTCTACTCATTGGTTCCTTAGAAATTCTGAAGGGATTAGTCTAGTGTTCCTACAGATGAGGCCGTAAGTGTCAGATTCAAATGCAAGTCTACCTATTCCACCTTGACTGCATTTCCCATTTCCTCCTGCTGCAGAAAAGTCCTGTTTCCTAGAAAATCTAATAAATAGATTTTCATTTCTTAGAATGTGATTCATGTAATAACATCCCATTAAAGTCTTTATTAAATACAGGTCATTTATCTGCAAATTAAATTTAGTCTATAAAGCTGATTATGGAGACACACATACATGCACACACAATTCTGCTACATGGTGACACTGTCTTACTAACTTCTAAGAACTGTGATTTATCAAAGGGCTGCTGACTGTCACACATTCTTAAGGCCTAAGTACAAGACATAAATCCATTTGCTCAGACAAATGATTATGAACTGCATTTTTTTCCCTTTAAGAAAAGCTACTGAATTACAAAATGTCAGGAAATCATTTTCAAACTCTGCCAAATGCTTTTTGAGTCTTAATTAATTCTTTGGAACTATTCTGCTCCCCTACCCCTCACTCAGAAAGTCTTAAGGCTGATCTCTAGTTTCAAAGAGCTAGAAGGAAATTTGCCAGCTCCTGTGCTAGCTTGGTCATTCCAGTCCTTTAAATAGCCCAGAAGCAATCCCTGAAACTAGGAAATGGAAACTCAAGATACTATTAACTTCCTAATGGTAGAAAAATTGGGCAGGGAGCATTTGGCCCATATATTTTGAGAGTTTACTACTCAGCATCAAGCGAAATGAAATCTAAAATATATTTTGTTTTTCTAAAATGTTATATCAGTAAAATCTACACACAGCAATATTCTTGATTTTATACTCTAGAGAGGAGTGTGGCATCGTCACACAGCAAGTGGTAGAATTGGAATAATTGGCCAAAGATCATGCAATCTACTGAAAAAGAAAGCTGGTCAAGAAAACTGGAGTTAAACTCTGCCTCAGGCACTGATTTAGCAGTGTGATCCTAATGAAGACATAACTTTTCTCAGTTTCAATTTCCTTATCTGTAAAATGGGAATATCAGCTATATCATAGTTATTATAAGGATCAAATGTGATAATATCTGCAAAGGTCTTTATAAACCTTTAAATGCAACTTAAGTAGGAGTTGTTGTGGCTGTTTAGGCCTTTTTTCTGAATTCTTAATCAGTTTGCCCCTGATTACTTATTATCCTTCCAGTCTTTCTTCTGGGCCTTCTCTTCTCTCTAGTTATCTTGCTAAGTGATCTCAGATCTTGTACATTCAGTTCTCATCTCTATGCAGATGATTCTCAATTCTATTCATCCAGAGCTCACATCTCTTTTATCCTGCAATCTAGAATCTCCAATGACCTATTGGACATTTTGAACTAGATATCCTATAGACATTTTAAACTCAATAAATCCCATATTTCCCCCATTTCCCAAATTCTCTTCCAACCTTCCTTATTACCATCAAAGATACCAACATCCTTCTGGTCACCTAGCCTTGCAATCTAAGTCTCATCTTCCATTCTTCATCCTCATTCATCTTCCTGTGTCCAATCGGTTGCCAAGTCTTGCTGTTATTACCTTTGCAATATCTCTTCTAAACAACTTCTCTCCTCTTGCTTTGCTACCATCTTGGTATCATTACTTAGTGCAAAGAGTATTCCAATAACCTGCTGGTTAGCTTAGCTCAGACCTCTCTTCATTCCTCTTCCTCCTCCATTGAGCTGTCAAAGTGAATTTTATAAAGCACAGGTATTTTGATTATATTGCCAATCTCTAATGAAATAAATTCCAATGCCTCACTATTGTCTCTAGGATCAAATATAAAATCTGATTTTGACTTTTGAAGTCCTTTATAACCTAATTCATGTACTCCTGTTATTATTGTTCAGTCATTTTCAGTCATGTCCCACTATTTGTGATCTCATGTAGCTTTTCCAGGCAGAGATACTAGAATGATTTGCCACTTCCTTATCCAATTCATTTTACAGATGAGGAAACTGAGGCAAATTGGGCTAAATTACTTACCCAAGGTCACATAGATAGGAAGTTTCTGAAACCAGAATTGAATTCAGGAAGATGATTCTTCTTGACTCTTGGCCTGGTGTTATATCCACTGCACCATCTAGCTGCCATCATGTACCCTACAATCTAGTTAAATTTTTTTTTTTTAATCATTCCTCATGCAAGAGATTTCATCTCCCAAACATGTTCATTTTCAGTGGTTTTCCACCAGTTTGGAATTCTTTCTCATTTCACCTATAACTCCTAGTTTCCCTAGCTTCTTTCAAGTTTCAAATAAAATACCAGCTACTACAAGAAATCTCTTGTGATCCTCTCCTGCATGGTCCCTCACTTGCTAGTGTCTTCCCTCTGAGATTGTAATGCTCTTCAGTGGACTTTCAACTCTCCCCTACTGAATTTCTCCGAGATTGTTTTATTGTTTATTAAATGGGAATAGCAGCATTAATGCTATCTACTTCTCAAGGTTGTTGTACAGAAAGCACTTTGTAAATGGTTAAATAAATGTGCATTATTCTTAGCCACTAGGTCTCTTAATTCCCAGTCCACTTCCTTCAGCTGGTTTGTACATGACATCAACGAAGTTCTTCACTATCCTGGGTACCTTCTTCTGAGTGGTTTCGATCTTAAGAATGTTCTTCCTAAATTGAGCAAAATATTTCTGATGTTGTCTAACCAGATTATAGCTCATTTTAGATTCTATTTAATCCTGGACACCATCCCTCTCTTAATGAAATCACAGATTGCATTAGCTTTCAGTCCTACCACGCCTGAGCTTTATTGAACTTTCAAGTCTACCTCAATTCTCAAAATTTTATTCAGATGAAGTGTTCTTTACCTATGCTTCATTTATCTTATATTATAAAGTTGATTTTTTGAACCCAGTTATAATAGTTCACATTTATTTCTAGTAAATTTCATCTTTATTCAGATTAATAATCTAATTTGTCAAGGATTGGTTTAATCTTGATTCTAAATCCATATTTGAAAGCCAGCTCTGAAAAGAATGATGTAGGCAAGTTTTCTCTTGTAGTGAAGATTAGAGCTGCCATCCTATAATTCCCAGAAAATTAGCAAGGGCAGTGACTCAGAGGGAAAAAAGTCTCTCAATAAGTCTCAAAAGTCAGGTATAAAAAAGGATCCTTTTGGATTACTTGTAAAAAAAAACCCAATATTTGCCTAAATATTTTGTTATTATATCAGTAATTTATGGATATAATTCTCCCCTTATACCAAATAAAATTTTCATTTTTATATAGAAAAAGAATTAAACAAAATCAATGATAGATTATCTGGCAACAGGGTATATACAATCTTTACCTATAATTTCCCACCCACCTCTCTACCAATGTCAGAGTAGTCCTTTCTTCTTTCTTTTTTTTTTAGGCTTTAGATAAGTTTTCACAATTATTATGTGTTGGCTTTTTAATTGTTACACAATTGCAATCTTTGTGTATATAATTTCCCCATTTTTTTTTGCTATACAACATTTTATCTAAGCTTTTCCATCTTTGTCTGAATTACTCATAGCTATCAATGTTTATTTTGCAATGTTCCATCACATTCATATAACACAATATTCTCAGCCATTCCTCAATTGATGGGCTCACACTTTATGACTTTGATCTTGAAGAGTATTAATTGGTCTAACACTTTGTGGATGATCATAAATTCATGTTATGCATAAATGATGCCTTAACGACTAATTCTTAATCCCTTTGGGAGCAAAATTGGCTTATGAATACACTGTTTTCCTTTGGACTGCTGTAAATAATTACCAACACATTGCATTGTAAAACTAAAGAAGTGCTTTGCAAGGTCAATGCTCTTCCTTCCCTTTCTGGAGAGGAGGAATTGGAAGAACCAAGTGAATATACTTGACTCCCGTGTCAAAGGTGGAATTTTAATCCAGTTCTTTCTGACTGCAAGTCCAGCACTTATCTTCTCTACCATACTCTTTTGCTACATATTGAACTTATTTCGGTAAAACTTGAAACCACGCACACTTTCTTTCCCCCTCAACATAAATTGTTTTCTGCAAAAACTCATTTTCTGCAGCAAGGAAACATTTAAAATATTTATGGTAACTTAAAATGCAGTGTTAGTTATACCTAAGGGTCTAAGGAATTATGGTATATATATCAGAATGCTTAGATGGCTGCGCTGAAAAGCTGTTGTTTTTATGTTGTTCAAGATGTCAGTATATGTTACAATTATTTTTTAGGGGAAGAATTTTCGGCTCTGAAGTCATTCCTCTCTGCCATACCCCCCAAAAGGCAAGAATTTACATTTAATCTTGCCAATGCCCTCTACCTTCAGGAAGGATTCCTGGTGAAAGAAGAGTATCTCCATAGCAACGAGGCTTTTTTTCAGAGTGCTGTAAAACTGGTGAATTTCCAAGATGCAAAGTCCTGTGCAGAGGAAATCAGTACCTGGGTGGAAAACAAAACAGATGGTAAAGCTGTCCATTTTCCCAAAATCCTTATTTGGTATTCATATTTGTGGTTCTATATGCCTTCAAGCTGGGAATGACTGGTTTTTGTGTGTTTTTTTTTAACTAATACCCTGAGCAGAAACATAGGCACAAAGGAATTAAGAAGTGAGAAACTCTACTTTCTTTCACTCTTATTGTTACTTGGACCTAAAATGGAGAGGAATTGAGAACAGCTTTAGAAGACTAATGTTCTTGACTTGAATGACATCGATTTTTTATGGTTCACCAGATAACGGTGAACAGCAATTTTTGCGCGAGCCTCAGCTTCGTGGAGTCACTCGTTTATTTTTGTCAAAGAGAAGGCAGCTGATGATGTACTCACTCTATTAGTGACAAGTGCTTTATTTCCCACATTTACTGTAAATCATTAATACCCCTTGGTTAAATGTGTCAATGCTTAGGAGCATATCCTAACATGCCTCTCAAGAAACTTCATCTTTCCTCCAAGTAAATGAAAGAAGACATGGTTTGGGGCTTCCCCAAATCTTTATTGAGGGATAAGTCTTTTATCTTTTTGTCATAGCCTTCACAAGAAGTCTTAGTTCAAATTTATACAATAATCTAATGTTTGCAAAGCTTTTTCCATAACAAATTTTGACAACACTATGGTGTAGTTATTGTCATCCTCATTGCATAGATGAGGAATGGTGTTAAGTGTCTTGGCCAGGTTTATACAGCTAGGATCTGAGGAAAGATTCCATCTTAAGTCTTTCTGCTTTCAAGCCTAATGCTTTATCCACCATGCTGCTGCTTCTCCAACTGGCCATCAAATGGAAGAGTGGACACTTCCTAGCACCTTTGATTTAGAACACAAAGGAAGTCATTATGTTTATGAGCAAACACATCTTACTGCCTACATTTAGAGTCAAAAGATAGCCATTGTGATAGAGTTTGGTAAAATTTTTTTCTAAATGTAGTTTTCCTCCAAATTATTTTTCCAGAAATGTTCCTCACAATGAAAAAGTGCCATATTTGGAGGCAGAAGAGCTAGGCTTTCATTCTTTGCCTGCCATTTACTACCAGGGTCATTTTTTGACATCTCTGTCTGTCTCTGTCTTTGTCTCTGTGTCTCTCTTTCCTCTCTCTTTCTTCCCCCCTCTTTTTCTCCTCTCTCTTCCCACTTCTCCCACCTCTGTCTTTCTCTGTCTTTCTGCACCCTCTCCTCCCCTCTGTCTCTCTGTTTCTATCTCTCTATGTCCCTGTGTCTCTGTCTCTCTCTCCTCTTTCTATGTCTGTCTCTTTCTTCCTTTCTGTCTCTCTTTCTATGTCTCCCCTTTCTCTATTTAGCTCTCTTTGTGTCTCTCTTTCTCCTTTACAAAATAAAATGACGAGGTTCAACCAGATAATCATTAAGGGACTTAATGTCCCTTAAATCATTAAAGCTTTACTATTAGGGAAAAAAGCCCAAGTAATTCAGTTAATGATAAAATAGTAGGATTTTCATTGGATTTGTTTAAGGAAAGTCCACAAATTTTAATTTGGGATACCTAAATGAGCATAGTGGGCAGAGAAAAGCCAAGAAAGGAACAATGTGAGAGTAGCATTGAGTTGAAGCATCTGATGCTTCCACACTAGGAGTTTCGATATCTCTATCACTGTAGGCTAGATAGTGCTTCAAAGAGAAACAGAAAAAATGAAGTGAAGGGATAGAACTGTAATGGGCTGAAGCTCGAGTTGATGCACTGAGATCCCAAGCACGCAAGGCTAAATAGGAATTGGACCATACTCTATTAATATATGCTTGGAGAAAGAATGGCCCCCGCCCATTCTTTGTGCAAGTCCTGATGTGTTGTATAGGAAATGATGTAGGGACGATTTTGGCCGGTGGAGGCAGAGGGGAAAGAAGAGAGGCAGAGAGAATAAGCAGGTGTATATTCTTCTGGCTTCCTGGTAAAGAGTACCAAAAACAACATCCTTCATTAGAAACAAGGAACACCCCCCTCTCCCTGCCATCCCCCATCCAGCTTCAGTTCCATTACATAGAACCAAGAATATCATCAAAGATCCTTGGACTTGATTGACCACTGGCCACAGAAAGGGTATAGAATCCACTAGTCCAGGTAGTTTAGAGGGAGAGAGATGTAGACCTTCTTAAAGTCTTACTTATTTTCCTTCCCTCTGATATCACAAATATGGTGAGCAAGGTACCAGTTATCCAGGAAAATGGAAGTTTCTTGTTTCCAAGATTCCAGATTCAGATTCTAGACATAGATACTGCAGAAAAGGAGCATGGCAGGAAATGAGGTATCAAGAAGGGTGGGGTATGCATACAATTCCTTGCCAGAGAAGCTAGTTTTTGTATGAGGACTACAATAATTTTTGTAGTACTTTATAACTATAATCTATAAACCAGTAGAAGTCTTCATTTTATCGGGGAGGAATCTGAGTTTCAGATAATTGAAAGGATTTGCTTAAGATCACTCAGGGAATGGCAACAAAAGTGGGGTTTAAAGTTATTTCTTTTGATTCCAAACTGTTATCATGGCAGTACTCTGTTCCTCTACAAGCTTGAGTCATTTGGGAATATGATGGTGCTCCTTTCTTCTGTCTGTGGGACCCAATTCCTCAATCTCTAATAAGAAAATAGAATTCCCTAAAACAGTTCTATAGATTGTGAACCAATGGAAATGTATGAGATTGGGGTGATGTGGGATAGAAGTTGCTGCTGGGATATCTGGCACCAGGGTGCAAGGAAGGGCTGGATTAGCAGAGGTTTTGTTTTGCTTTTTAAAACCTCTTACTTCTAAATTTGAATCATATAATTGACAACGTCTCAGAGTGGGAGGGGACCACAGAAGCCATTTATTCTAACAAACAGGAGAACAAGAAGTCTCCCTTATATCAGAACTTGCTAGTGCTATCCAAACTTTCCTTTATATCTCTGTTAGAGGGGAACCCATTATCTTCTGGGACAGCTTGTTCCATTTGGAGATAGCTTTGTTACTAATTGGTTTTTCTGACGTAAAATCTAAATTTGTATTTGCAATCTTCACCCATTATGTCTATTCCTAACCTCTGGCACCAAGCAGACAAACCTAATCCTTCTTCTATATAAAAAGCCCAGTGGGGACTGGAAAAACAAAGCATTTCAGCAACCTCCATGCAGCCTTTCCCTGCCCTCAAACTGGAATGCTATTTTAAACTTCAATACCTCTTACCCATAATGAGAGATACAGCTAGACTGGCTCTGCAGTCAATGATTAAGAATTGAGGATTGATTGGCCACTTATACTGTACCATTCACCCATTAGAAGTCCTTGATTTAAAGACTGACTCATCCTACCCCTGATGCATATGACAGCTACATTTCAGTATTATAAAACCATTTAATCAGAAAGATGTTTACAAATTTATACAGAACGAAAGGGGAAAAGTTGTTCTGTACTTCCTTCTCCCCTCCCCTTCCCTAAAATACAAAAACTTATTAATAGTTATTTTGCCAGTTTTTATATCTGGGTAGACGGTAGATATTTCAATTCTAAGTAATTTCCCGAATACCCACCCCATTTCTCTCTCTCTCTCTCTTTCTCTCTCTCTCTCTCTCTCTCTCTCTCTCTCTCTCTCTCACTTTTTTCTCTCTTTTCCAAAGGAAAAATAAAAAACATGTTTTCAACTGAAGACTTTGGTCCTTTAACAAGACTTGTGCTGGTGAATGCCATTTATTTCAAGGGAACCTGGAAACAAAAATTCAGAGAAGAAGAAACACAGCCAATGGATTTTACCGTTAAAGATGGCTCTGTAGTCAAAGTACCAATGATGAAGATGCAACTGAGGACCAAGTTAGGTAATTTTGAGATTTACTGCATGAGGCAAGGAACCCTCTGATCATTACAGGAACAGGGACAGGAGTCGACCATTTACATCTAGGTAGGGGGTTACATATAAGGACTATGCATGAAATCCTAAATATAAAAAAATAGTAGCAACTTATCACCTTGAGTACATTTATTTAGCAAAGTCCATTGGAAGACATTTACCTCCCTGCTTCCCACCCACCTACTTCATACACATTAAATAGCAGAGACATATCAGACTTGTTACTTTTCCTTGTACATGATACTTCATCTCCTACCTTTGTGTCTTTGTATTGGTTGTTGCCCATACTAGACATGCTCCCCATCTTCACCTCAAACCACTGACATCCCTGTATTCTTTCAAGCCTTAACTCAGATGATACCATCTATAAGAAGTCTTCCCACGTCCCCCTAATTACACCAGTCTTCCCATCTGAGATTACTTTTCTTCCATTCTTTACTATCATGTAGATATCTATGCATTATCTCCTCCATTTGAACATAAGCTACCAAGCATTTAGCCCAGTGCCTATGTATATGGAATATAATTAACACTCAATAAATGCTGTTTTATTTTTCATTGATTGATCTATCTTCTCCTTTTTTGATTCTAGGTTACTTCACTCATTCACAAATGAAGTACCAGGTGGTGGAATTGCCTTATGAAGGGGATGAATTTAGTTTAATTCTCCTGCTTCCAGCAGAAGGCATAGACATTGAGGAAGTAGAAAAAACAATCTCTGTGGATCAAATGCAAAGCTGGCTTAGAGAAATGCAGGAAGAACATGTGGAAATAAGCCTTCCTAGGTTTGTAATAATATTTTGTTTTCATTCTAGTCTCTTTTTTCCTTTTGTCTTACTCCATCTACTTCCTTTTCCTTATCAAGGATTCAGAATAGTAGGCTGAAAGATGATAAAAGTTTGAAGAAGACTAATGACAGTGAAAAGAAAAACAAATACTTTCTGAGGTGGCATTCTATCTGTTGGCACAAATATGGAACTGACTTAATTTGGAATACATCCATTCTAAGGGGAACTGGATTCAAGAGCTCAGTTTTCTGTGGAAAGGATGAAGAAATGTAAAACTAGACTAATACGATTAAGTGGAATTATTATAATCATTTTATGCCATACTTAGGTTTCTCTCAGTTTATTCTCCTAGTAGAGCTTAAGCCACCCTTATCTTTCTCCCCCAAAAAAGAAACTACAGCTCTTAAACACTAAATCTAACATGTACAGCTATAATAAAAGTAGGGCATTTCCCTGTGGCAAGAATGGTGGGAGGGAGTGGATAAAAGGAGAAATATAAAGGATCTCCTCAATAGGATTTCTTTAAATGGAATTAAAATAATATATTCCTAGCTATTAACAATTCTGAATGAACTTATAATTTGTAATTGAGACCGTTTATCCATTTATTTGTTGTTTTAGTGTTGCTGCTGCTGTTATTGTTTTTACATAGACTGGAAGGCAGCACAACATAGTGCCTAAGCTTGGGGTCAGGAATCAAATCCTACCTCCAACACTCAGATCTATGTGATCTGAAAATTACTTAATCTCTATCTATTTCAGGGAACTTCCTTGGACATATATGTTAACAATCTTTATGATCTTATCTAATTTTAAAACTATGATAGTAGAATACTATTAAGTCAGAGATGCCTATATACAGTGTTGGTGAAGGGAGTTCCTATCCTTGTCTCAGTGCTCATTAAATTCCACATTTATTCACTGTGGATTTGCGTTCATCGTAACGGATATTTTGGGACTGGTTTCCAACTTATGGCAAGTACAAGTTCTTTCTATTTTATATTTTTTATGTAAAATAGGATCATAGGAATAGCTTCAAAGGGATAGAAGGGGTTTTAAGAGATCATCTTGTCTTTTCTCTACATAAAACATTTCTATAATAAACATTGCATATATTTATGATTTCAGTATTAAAGATATCCTAACATATTCCTAGAACCAAGTCTAGCATTTTTTATGTATTCTTTTTGTCACCTTTGAATTCTCATTCTCTGAACCTAGATTTAAAGGATCTGGAAGGGACTTTAAAGGCCACCTAGTTCACCTGTTTCCCCTGTCCCATTATATATCTGAATAACTGAGGACCATAGTGACTAAGTGCTACCCAACATCATATAATTAATAAATGGCAAAGCAGGAATTTGAATGGAGGTGCTTCACTTCCAAATCCAGTGCTCTCTCTATTGTACCATGTTGCCTCTTTTTTTATCTCATCCTAATCAAGACTTAGCAAGAAGCAAATTGGAATATCACTTATCTGTTAGTAAATTTCTTTCTCTGGGAAGAAAAAAATGGAACTTTATGTTCAGAATTCACAATGTGGTTATTAATTAAACATTTGAGAAGCAGAATGGTGCATTGGAAAGCACACTGGACTTGAATTAAGGAAGATCTGGGTTTAAATTTACCCCAGTTACTTATTACTGCATAATCCTAGACAATTCTTTTCACTTCTATGACATTTTCCTTTTCTTCAAAATGGAAACAATAATAACATCTACTGCTCTGCTTTATCAAAAACACTAAATGAGATAACAGTATTTGTAAGTCTTTGTAAACCTTCAAGTGTTGTATAAATATCTGTTATTATAACTGCAATAGAAAAGTCAAAGAGCATAATCTAGATGACCTAAAGGCCATTTTATAGATGAGAAAGTGATGAGTCAAACAAAGTGACTGGACCCAAGATCACACAGGTGATTACTGATAGAGATTTGGTTGAATAGAGATGTGATTCCTTGGGATCTTTGTAATATCTCATATTCATCAAGTGATCTTTTCCATCCCCTTCAAACAGGAGTCCCCAATTTTTTGAAATAAAACTCTGAAATTGTTTACTTTTCATGGGTAATATGAAGCAGATTTTGGTTATTTGGCTATTGGTAAAAACTCAATCAATAGTTTTACAGGAATGAACAGTAAGTTTTCAACACAACCAAAATCTGGGCATGGTTTCAACATGGAAATATGTCTTCTAGTTCTAAGGAGTTATTTATGCCAGCTTTCCTCTATTTTCACATAGGAACATCCAGATTTATAAAAGGCAAGAATAGCCATGTGAAAATGGAATTGTCTTTTCAGTCTAATTCAACTAGATTCACCTTTAGATTATAGTCATCAAAATCAGAGCCATTGCTATGGCAAAATCATAAAGTATTCTTTCTTCATTTAAATAGAAGGAAACACAATCATTTATAGAAAAATAAGTTCACAGAGAGAATTTCTAAAGAATATTTTAAAAAATGTATAGATGCCTTTCATTTTGAATTCACCATTGTTTCTGGGCAACAGTAATAATATATTAATGTATTGTCTTCCAAAAATTCCTTTAATATTAACTATTTCCAATTTTTGTCATCTTTGCCAATTTAATGAGTATGAGAGTGAAACCCTGGAAGTTCTAATATTTATAGCCCTTATTATTAATGATTTGGGACATGATGTTATATGCCATTGATAGTTTCCCATTTTTCCCTTGAAAACTTTTCACATTATATGATGATTTAGCTGTTGAAGAATGCCTCAGATGTTAAGTATTTTTTGAAGTTTCCTATATGTTGTAAATATCACAGAATTATTTGTGTTATTTTATTTAAAAAATTGTCCACTTTCAACAGTTTTTTTTTATTCCACCTGCATGAATTTTTTAAATACAAAAGATTTTTGCATAATCCAAATGTTCTATTTTGTCATATATGTGTGTGTATATCTATGAATACAGAGATATGGGAGAGAATGAAGAGAAAGAGGAGAGAAAGAGAGAGCTAGAAGTGGGAGAATAAAAGGACAACACAGAGTCAGTAAAAAGCAGATAATGATAACAACGAAAACAATGTGATGGTAGAATAGAAAGCCAGTACTTGAAGCAGAAATGGAGAGCATGTCTTTGAATGAATGATGTAACAGTTCTAGGCAAGGACTTACCATTCATTGAGTCACTTTCATGCAGAAAATTATTTCCTGAGTGTTAGGCAGGGAGCATGAAGGTGGCTCTATCACTTTATGAACACTTCTATCTTTTGTTTAAGAATTTTTCCCTTAGCCACATATCTGAAAAGTACCTCCTTCCATTTTCTTCCAATTTATTTAAGTATCTGTGTGTGTGTTTGTGTGTGTGTGTGTGTGTGTGTGTGTGTGTGTGTGTTATTTACCAGTGAGAGAAAAAAGCACCAGTGAGAGAGAGAGAAAGAAGGCAGTTGAGTTATGATGCTTAAGTCTGGACAATTAAGGGAAATGTTCATACATTGTGTATGAACACATTGTATAGATATTGCTGTTTAAAAATTAATGTGATTATATGGTAAAGGTTTCAGGTCTAAACTTATTTTTCACCAAATTGCTTTCTAATTATTCTGTACTCCTTGTCAAATAATTATTTCTTCAATAATTTTAATTCTTGCATATCAATTGATTCTGAATTTTCTTTAATTAATCTATTTCACTATTAATTAGTATCTTAAAAATCAGAATGGTGTTGGGAATAGAGGGAACCTCCAATTAGGAAGACCTAAGTTCAAAGTCCACTTTGGACACATGCTGGACCTGTGACTCTATAGTTTCTTTAACTTCTTCATGACTAGACAACTCTCCAAGAACATTCAAATATAGAGTAGTTATTTATCTTCATTGACAGAGGGAATTTGTTCATTGAGAGTTCTTTATATCAATGAAATCAGATGATTACCCCTTTATAATGGAATATAAATTATGGCAATAACAGGCACCCTTTGTTCTTATAGTTTTCATGATTTCCCATGATTTTTTTTTCTGGTAATATGATTGGAGTTAAGTGATTAGCTAAAGGTCACACAAGCCAGTATGTGTCTGGGGATAGATTTGAACTCAGGTCTTCTTGATGTTTGGCACTCTATTTGCTGTGCTACCTAGATGTTCCCATTTCCCAGAAATTCTAGACTTGATATTTTCCCGGAATTGTGTAAGTCTTTTTTTTCCCCTAGTTTTATAAACTATACCATTGCATGTTCCTTTAGTATAACACTAAAGATATAAATTACTTTTTGATAGTATCATTTGTTTTAATATATTGATAAGATCCAGCCATGATTACTAAATGTCTTTCCAATTTTTAAATATTTTCATAAGGAATTATTATATTTTCAAATTTATGTCTTTTATATATCTTTATATATTGATATATGCCTGTTTTTATTTTTATATTGTATCTAATACTCAAGAACATCTATTCCCACAAACCTGTCTGTGAACAACTTAATTTTATAAGTTTAAATAAAAAAGTACAAAGTGGAGGGCATGTTCACACCATAAGAAGACTTTTTTAGTGTTTTACTTGTCAGGTTTATTTTAAATATTGAATGATCAATGTAAGACATTATCCTATATAACTCTATAGTAAGTAATAGTCTAACAACATCAACAGGCATTTCTACTATATGCTAAGCTGTGGCTAAGTTCTGGGAGTACAAGGACAAACAAATAGGAAAAAAAAACAGTTCTTGCCATTAAGGAGCTTATATTCTAACAAGAGAGGACGATACTTAAAAGTGAAGTGAAGAAGAGTGGAAGGGAGAATATACTGGAACAGCAATGTGGAAGAAGGGTTCTATAGAGAGTCAGAAGTAGGGCAGCATGAGTTTAGTCAAATTCACAGAATGATGATTCTAAAAAAGTATTTAACCTATGAGAGAAGGAAGCCATAAGCAGGAGAAAAAGAGATAGTTGGGCTATGATGGTTGAGTCTGGGGAATTAAGGAGAATGTTCATAAATGTACATATTATTTGTGAATACATTATGTGAAAAATCTTCCAAAATGTATAGTTAGCAATAACTCACACCCTTTTAGTTTGGCAAGATGATTTCATATTGCTAGACCATTTAAATGAATTAAAAATGGGTAGTTAGGTTGAACCGATCTCAAAGCTTTTCAGGTTTCTTAAGGTCAATGAACATGTTTCTTTATCTGTAAAATGGGGATAATAATAGTACCTCAGAACTAGAGTGAGAATACATTGAGATAAATTAGTAGGTTTTACAAAACTTAAAATACTTAATAAATGAGACTTTTTATCAATATTATTAATAATATCATTATTATATAAGATTTTTTCAGGTAATATAAAATCCTGATATTTGAGGCATTTTCTCTGTGATAGGAAAATTAGGTTAAAGAAAAATTTAATGATTTGTCCAAAGTCATATATATAATTAGTGGATCAACACTAGGTCTAGATCAAGGAAAATGTAAACTCCTGAAAAGAAGGCACCACTTTGAACTTTGAATATCTTCATATTCTCAGCACCAGGAGCAGATACATGAGACCTACTTAATGAATGCTTACTGATCCATTGATGGATGGTGTTGCTACTCATTGTTAGCAATTATCCAGATCCACCAACATTTAGTTATTCCATGTGTAATTTGTGTTAGTGCTTGGCCACATGGTATGGCGGATAGATAATTGCTTCAAAGTCAAGATGACTTTTGTAATCTTACCTGTCAAATATATTGACTATGAGACCCTGACCAAGTAAGTCACTTAGCTTTTCAATTCCTAGGCAATTCTTTAGGGCCACAGCAGCTACTGATCTGTTTTGGAAGAGGGAACTTCCTCAGCTGGGAGGACTCTATGCCAATGAAGGCATAGGTTTTTAAAAAATAAGCCACACGAGTGCCCACTTTACAGAATCCTTGAGAGGGTCTGATGAGATGCTTCTTGAAAATCTCTTTGGTGAACTTAAAGTGCCATCTATAGCATTTATCCGTACTCCAACTAGACTGGAAACTTCTTCCTATCAAGCATCAGAACTTGTAATTTCTTTTTCCTCCCTCCCTTCTTTCCTTCCTTCCTTCCTTCCTTCCTTCCTTCCTCCCTTCCTCCTCCTTTGCTTCCTCCTCTTCCACCTCTTTCTCTCACTATCTATCATTTTCTCTGTCTTGTTGTCTCTGTCTCTCTATCTCTGTTTCTCTCTGTCTCTTTGTATGTCTCTCTCTCTCTCTCTCTCTCTCTCTCTCCCCCTTTCTCTCTTTTTCTCCTTCTCTCTGTGTCTTTCTCTGTCTCTTTCTTTCTGTCTGTTTCTCTCTGTCTCTGTGCCTCTGTCTCCTTTCCTTCCTTCCTTCCTTCCTTCCTTCCTTCCTTCTTTCTTTCTTTCTTTCTTTCTTTCTTTCTTTCTTTCTTTCTTTCTTTCTTTCTTTCTTTCTTTCTTTCTTTTGCTTTCTTTCTTTCTTTCTTTCTTTCTTTCTTTCTTTCTTTTCTTTCTTTCTTTCTTTCTTTCTTTCTTTCTTTCTTTCCTTCCTTCCTTCCTTCCTTCCTTCCTTCCTTCCTTCTTTCTTTTTTCTTTCTTTCTTTCTTTCTTTCTTTCTTTCTTTCTTTCTTTCTTTCTTTCTTTCTTTCTTTCTTTCTTTCTTTCTTTCTTTCTTTCTTTCATGATTTTGCTAGTATGGAGAGCTCCTTGTGGGTAACTTCTTTTGAAAATTATAGTCAGAGATAAATGGGAGGTTTTTGACTTGCCCAAGCTCGCACAACCATTGTATGTGGGATTTGGACCCAGGCCTTCTTGACTCCCAGGAAAACTCAATCTACACCACCATGTTGCATCTCAAAAGTGCATCAAATAAATATTCTTACTCTCATTGTACATGTGGGGAAATTGAGGTCCAGCAAAGTTAAATAATTTGCTTGGCATGATAGAATCAGCCAACAAGTGTCAAAAGCCAGTTTTGAATGATGCTCTTTTGTTTTTCATGAACAGCACGGTAGCTATCACAGATCAATTGCCATCCAGGAAAAGTTTCCTAACATGAGGTAGTGTACATCCAGTGAGTACTTCATAAATGCTTTTTGCTTGTAGACTGGGCCAATCTAGACCTTTCATGTCTGTTTTCAAGCCTATATAACATAGGTCTGAGAATAGTCATTGAAGGTCTCTTCTCTAGGCAAAATTAAAGAATAGGACATTTGGTATCTTTTGACACTCAGTCTAGGAGACATTTCTAATTGAAGAAGATTCTCGAACCCTCAAATTTAGAAATGAGATAAAAGACCTCAGTTCAAATCACCCATTGGTGCAGATGATGAAAATGAGATTCAGAATCTGGTGCAAGATAATAGAGGCAACTAAGTGATAAAGCAGATAGAATTCTCAACTTGGAGCCAGGAAAACCTAGACAATTCCTAGTTGTGTTGCCCTGGTCAAGTCACTTAATGTCTGTTACCATCAGTTTTCTCATCTGTCAAGTGAGAAGACTGGACTCAGTGACTTCTAAATTTCCTCCCAACTCTAAAACTATGATCTATGATCATATGGCAAGTGGTAAGTGACCAACACGGTCATCGAACTCAGGTCATCTCATTCCAAACTCAGATGTCCTTCCACTTCAGTGTTGCTTCTTGAAGATATACAAAATCCATCCATGGTGTGGTACACTGAATATCTCTCTTATCAAGTAGCACAGTGGATAAATTGCTACACTTAGAGTTAAGAAGATCTGAGTGCAAATGAAGCCTCAGTCATCAGCTGTTTAAGTTTGAGCAAGTCATTATATCTCTGCCTGCCTCAGTTTCCTCATCTGTAAAATAGGAATGAGAATATCCTTGTTTGGCTATTGTAAGGATAAAATGATATGTTATTTGCAAAGTGCTTTGCAAAATTTATGCTTATGATAATGTAGTGATCTTTAAAATAGAGCACGGCACAAAACAGCTTGTTCAAGTATTCTCTTCATGATTAATTTAACAAAAAAAATTCCACTGGGAATATTTTCCCAACTGTTTCTGAGAAATTAATAAAAAACTAGAAGATTTAACTTATATGGGGTCTGGGAAAGAGGACAAAACTTGATTAAATATAAAATATGATGACTGCAAAGAAGTATTTCATTTCACAGTCAATTATAGTTAAAAATAATCTGTTAAGAATCATGGAGAATGTTTCAAGCAATTCTTTTTTCCCCCTACAGGTTTCAATTAGAACAAAAATTAGATTTCAAGGAAGTTTTCAGAGCTCTGAATATAACGGAGATATTTAGTGGTGGCTGTGACCTTTCAGGAATAGCAGGTAGTATGATGGATGATTGTGATATTATTTCAGATATTTTAAAGTATGTTTTTAGGTTGTATTTTCCCCTTAGTTATGCCCCTTAACTACTTGATTTTCAAACTTAAAACAATACACCCCATAAAACATAAGCATGGACCACATAAATGTCACTTCTGTACATTCTAACTGCCAACAAGCTCTCAGTATGCTTTCTGCTTAAATGGTTACCTTTGTGGAGCTCAGAAAACATTTTGGAACTGTTAGTTAAGCCTGGTAACTGCAATTTTTAGTGTATTTATGGAGCTAAAATGGAACTATGAGTCCTTATTTCAGACATTTTCATTTCTAGATCTCTAAAATGGGAATAATAATTCCATAACCCTTCTCTAAGGAAAGCTAATAAAAACTCTCATAAACCATTTTGCAAATGCTAATGTAGGAATATTAAAGTCCTTGAAACAGTCATCTGCAAGCTGCCACTACTCTCTGATCTAGGATACAGAGAGCATCTCTAAGATTCCAGTACATTTTAGTGCCAGGCCACTGTGGGCCAACTATGACCAGGGAACTGGACACAGTATAGGAAGATGCAAAGATGAATAAGGCACAATCCCCACCCTCAAGGATTTTATACTAGGTTGTACTCAGTAAATCTTAATTAGACAAAGGTTTTCCACTGAAAATCTATAGCACAAAGCTGGTCACTGAATGTCTCTGCTGAGAGTATACCCTAATCCACAGTTGTCAGTTGACATACAAATAGAACATAGCACTTAGAAGGCCTGTTTCTTCTTTGACGAGTGAGTAGAAAACAATGTGATAAGTTAGAGCCATTGAGCTCCAGATCCAATCAAAGATCAATCAATGCACAATGGTTGGCTCACATATGGTTTTTTAGAAGTTCAGAATGTATCCTTACAATATGAAGGGAAAAGCAAAATTGTCTTTACAGATTTATTGATATTTTTATTTTGCTGAATTGCAAAGGCAGTAAATGCTTATTATTGATTGACACATCACTTTTCTGAAAGATCCAACATGTTAATCTGTTATGGACATAGTATAATATAAACACAATATAATATAATAACTATGTATATATTATAGGATTAGATCTTGGAAGGTCCTTAAAGAAAATGACTAGCTGTGTAACGGATGGGGCACTACACTTGGAATTAGAAACATCTGAATTTAAATCCTGCTACAGACTGACAATACAGCTATTTCTTCTGCACTGATACTTTTCTCATCATAGTTTTGACATATTAAAGATCAACATAAAGAATTAAATGGAAATCTAGGGGGGAGTTTTGTACAAACTACAGATGAAATACAAAGGCTAGCAGATGACCTCCTTTTGCTTTTCAAAATGTTTCCTATTTATCCTCTAGAATTTTGCTGCAGTAAAATTTCCCAAATTCCCAAATAGGAAAGGCCTTCTTTGTCTGTCCTCACAACAAAATTACTTTATTTCTCTCCCATCCAAATACTTTCCCCTTTCCCCATACTTCTACTTTTCTATTCTGGAATTTCTATATAAGTGTTTGAAGCGCTATTTCCTCTTATCTCTCAATTTATTTGATTCCTTTCAACAAACCAAGATAATACATCTTCCATTTTCTATCATCTTTCCTATGCCTTCTTCCATATCACCAATACAAGCCCTAGAAAGACATTAACATATTTATTAGTATCTTGTAAGGTAAATTTATTTATTTTTTATTTTTTAGTCCTGAAGATGAACATATTTAAAACATTTAAATAACTTATTATATTTTTATTTGCTGTGGTCTTTCATTTCTTCTTCATATTGCTTGTTATATTGAAGACCATTACTCTTCTGGAGGAGAGAGACACAAAACAAAAATTAAATGGCTCTTCTCTCTCTGTCTCTGTTTCTATCTCTCTGGCTCTGTCTGTTTCTCTGTCTGTCTGTCTCTATCTTTCTCTCTCTCTCTCTCTCTCTCTCTCTCTCTCTCTCTCTCTCTCTCATTGTCCTCAAACAATAGGCCTATCTCTGCCCTGATTTATGCTTGGGTTGGAGGTTTAGAAGACATAGATCTCTTTAGAATACAAGTTTTTTTGAGAATAGACATTTTTTCGATATTTATACTTGTATTTCCAGTGCCTAACACATAGTAGGCACTTGTTGATTCTGGACTGATTGATGATAAATTTTAGTGGATTCTGAAATGTAACCTTGATGTTTTCCTCCCACCCTTTCTCTCTCCTCTTCCTTCTTCCTCCATTTTTCCATCTGTAATTATGTCTTTCTTCCCACTTTTTGGCCATATATATATTTAATCTTAAGTGATCAGAGAGTTCCTTGTGTAGTTTCATTATTTTCTTTAGACAAATTTATTTTGTCACTGACATGAATCTCAAGTATAATTATAGAATTACAATTAAAATAACATATCCCTTTATGATATTACCTTTTATAATATTCTCAGGCTATGGGATTATGTCATTTTTTCTCATAATTTTTTGAAATTTCATTTCCTAAAGCTTAAAGTATATTTCTATTACAAATTGCAAGTTAATTTAATTACTTTTCTTCCAATATTCCTGTTATTGCTTTTTCCACCACTATATTTTCCTGTAAGCTAGAACTTTAGTTCAGATTATTTCTCTTCATTCATTCCTCTATTTTCTGAAAAATTTTCAAATTACCTGAAGAGTTTCTCAGATGCCCTACTTTTAGCAAAATTATACTTGTAGTTCTAATAGACTTTGGATTTAAACTTAATTTTTCCATCATTAACTTTATACTTTGTCTCTGAGTGAATTGTGTAATCTATAATAGGAAAGCATAGTCTGTTCCCTCTGTCTTGTGAAGCGATCCATTATATTTTCTCCCAATACTATTGCTTTGCTTTTCCTATTATCTTCCTTCAAATACTCTCCACTGTGTTTTCATTTTTAACTGGTAATGCTTTTCTCTGTACTTTTCCATATTATCTGATGTTTTTTGAATATACTCTTCTGCTGGTCATCATCCAATTAAACTACAACACTACAAAATCTCAATGATATTTATTTTTGATGAAAATATAAAGTTCATTTCATTATTTATACTCTAAGCATTGATATATATTGAATCATCAGTAATATGCCTTCCTTAGTTTTTTCATGTGAGAATTTCTGAAAGCTATTTATTTCTTTTATATGCATATTTAATATTGCCTGCTTCAAATGTAATTTTGCAGTTTGAGCTTATCTTTCCCTTACCTTCAAAATTCCACTGAAATCCTTCTTGCTTAGATTTATAAGTAACCTGACATATGTAAAATATCCTCTACTTCTTCATAAAAATTTCATCATTTTATTATTATAGAAGAGAGCAACAAACTTTCCTTTATTTCATCCTTTTTGAACAGTTGTAATGTTGTTCATTTATTTATTTTAGTGGTATTTCATTTTTTCCAATTACCTGTAAAGACAATTAAAAAATTCATTCTATAACAATTTGAGTTCCAAATGTTTCTCTCTTCCTTCTTCCTCCATAAAACAGTAAGCACATAGTTCCACATATAATGTGACTCTTAAAAATTAAAAAAAATAAAATAAAATGACCAAAATGAATTGAGAGTTAGTATAAAATACTGAGCAAGATTTTAGTGAAATAAATTTGGTGGCACAATTTTATACCTTTCTCACAAGCCTATAACTTTTTTATTTGTCATATTTCCTAATGCATTCATAAGACTAAATTAATATGGTCTTTTATAATAGACAATAATTAATTTAATATGAAGTCTGGACTTTCTTGGGTTTGTTCTTCATTTGGGGAATTAATCCAGTTTAGTGTAAAAAGCAATATTAACTTCTCATGGATGCTAGCGATCACCAAGTTTTGTTCAATTGTTTTTTGTCTTGTTTTGTTTTGTTTTTCTTTCTCTTGCTTAGCCAGTGGTTTCTTATCTATCTTTCCAATCTTATCTATCTTTCACTATCTATCTTCCCAATTCTCATTCTATCATGTGATAAAAATCCAACAGGGAAAACAAACAAACAAACCAATATCTGACTCTTCATTCCTATTTTTGTAACCATTTTATCTTTATGGCAGAAGAAAGAAAAACCATTACAGTTATATTCAGTTTTTCTTTACTAACAGTATAAAGGCCTTATGCTATACATTTTTTCCACTCAAAAAATGACTATTTTTTCACTCTGCTCCCAAAGAATATGGAGTATCACGTTCTGCTAAATAGCTAATTTCTGGCATACTTGCTATTGCTATTCCTCAAAATTTCTCTATGATGATTCTCCTTTATACCCCCTTAAGAAAAAACATTTACAAATTACTTTAGAGATAGATTCCTTTATTGAGAAAAAAATATTTAATTCATTTCATTTTAGCAAACATTTGGTTTCTCATCTCTCAGATAGCTCCTTCTCCTTTACATACAAATAACATAAGGTCAATTATGACAAAAAAAATATCTTCCTATGACACTATTATTCATTCCATTATCCCATTTCTTCTCTGTTCTTCACTCCCACACTTCCAGAATGAGTAGCACACAATTACTGCTTCTGCTGCCTGCTACCTGCTTACTCCTTAATATCTTTCAATCTGCAGTTTGCTTCACAAATTTAGGAAAATTGTTCTTCATACCAGCAAACATGATCATTTTTTTTTTTTTTTTGGTTCTTATCTACATTGATTTTGCTTAGCATTTGCCATTGCTGGCCATATCATTTTTCCTGATGTTGTGTACATCTTTGATTCCATGATTCTACACTTGAATTGTTGATTTTTCTTCTCTAATTGGTCCTTCTTTTTCTCTTTCATTAATTCTAAATCTACTACCCCCCCCCCCCTTAGAGAAGAATGTATACTAAGTGTATGGCCTTGGTTCTATTCTATTTCTAATTTTTTTTTCTTTTAGTCATCTCATTCATTCCCAAGACTTCAATGATCACCTCTTAAAAAATTGCTTCATACATCCCAGACCTAGATCTCAAGGCTTGACCTTTCTCTAGATATATGCTTTGTGGGGTATTTTCATCCAAATGTTCCACTGGGTTGGGATCTCAAAGCCATCATGTTTAAAGCTGAACTTTTCATCCTTTCCCCTATATCTCTGTTCTCTTCCTAATTTTTCTATACTGTTTATGATACCGTTATTTTTCAGATCACACAAGTTGTAGCCTCAGAGTTTTCTTGATACTTTGTATAGATTTAACCCTTAATTTATGTTTTATTCATCCATGTCTTCCATTAGAATGGAAACCATTTGAAGGCAGGCTTGGGATCTTTTTACATCTTTCTATTTCAGTCCTCTCAGGCATGCCTGATTCTTTGGATTTTCTTGGCAAAGATACTGCAGTAGTCTGTCATTTCCTTCTCTAGCTCATTTTACAGATGGGGAAATTGAGGCAAAGAAGATCAAATCTCTTGCCCAGGGTCACACAGATACTAAGCACCTGAGGATAGATTTGAACTCAGGAAGGTGAATCTTCCTAATTCCAGGCCTGGTACTCTGTCTGCTTACTGCACCATCTAGCTGCCTGCTACTACACTTGATAGATACTTAATACATAGTTATTAAGTTGAATTGATAATACTTGTTATAATGAAGAAAGTCCTGACTCTGAAATAAGAGATTGCAGGTTCAAATCCCATTTCTGATAATTCTTATGTAACTTTGACCAAGCAGTTATTTTTCCTGGGCTTCAGTTTTATATGTAAAATTAGAGAGTTTGAACTAGATCACCACTGAGGTAACTTCCAGTGCTATATCTTCAAACCTTTGATCTCATTATGTTTAGAGGAGGTTATAAAAGTAATAAAAGAGTTAAAAACAAATCCCCAACAGGAAAAGATCAATGTCCCCAGTTGTAATAAGAAGTTTTATGTATAGTTTCTCTGTTCTCCCCCCCGATTTTAGCTGAACTCTGGTTCCAGAGTTTGCCACCATTGCAAGCTAACCGACTGCATGGGAATGAAAAGCATTTATTAAATGGTTGCTAGGAGCTAAGAAATGAGTGAAGCACTGGGGATGCAAATGCAAAAGCGGCATGGGCTGTCACAAAGATAAGTTAAAGGATAAGATAGCTCCCTTGTCTTGCTAACAGACATGCAGGAAGCCCTGAAGTCCTTTCCCTCATTAATTCAAGACAAAGTCACTTAGATACAGGAGACTTAGCTATGAATCCCATATTACCTCTGTGATAATCTACTTGGTTATGGACAAATCACTTAACCATTTACAACTCAACTTCCTTATAAAATGTGGGTGAGGGAAGAGAGTTGGGAATTGTGATTTCAATAGTACAAGGAACTCCCAGAAGAATAAACTTCCTCCCCTAAAGCAGATTGGAATTCTATCTCAAAGCACTTCAAGTCTTAGAGAATTACCTAACTCAATAATTTACCCAGGGTCACATATCTAGTACATATCAGAAATGAGACTTAAACTCTTGTTTTTTGGGGCTTTGAGGTCACCTCTCTAACCACTATACCTATATCCACCTATTTCCTCTCTAGGTACCTCTGAAATTGGAGGTAATACCCCTATCACAGAGCTATTGTGAGGAAAGCCATTGCAAACATCATAGGAAAGGAAATAATAATTTAAAACTCAGCAGATGGTCTTATGGAGGGCAATTTGGGTGAGAATCCCTTGTCATGCCCCTCCCTTTAGGAGAGGAAACATGATTCTCCCTGACCATTGCTACCTCTGTGTGCTGGGGCCAGGCAAAGAGCATGACTTATTCTTCACATTTCAGCTCCACCTCTCCTCTCCTTTCTCTTGCCTCCAGGGTAGAGAATGCTCAAAGTTCACTGGTACAAAGAAAAATACCAGCTTGGAGTTAATGAGATTACCTTTTAAAAATTTTAGTTTGGGACAAAGGTCACAGACTTCTTTTCTCTGTAAACTAGAAAGCTTTCAAGCTTAGTACTGATTATATATTCAAATTCATAAAATATTTTTAACTCTCAGGCAGCATATTAATTGACAAGGAGGAGGGTGGTCTCCTAGTAAGCTGAACTGGGTATGATTAATTATTCATATGTGTCACCTCCTCACCCATTATGTTTTTTATAGTGAAAACACCAATTCATGATAAAATTTATATTCTCTTTATTCAGAAAATGATTGCTAAAAATATAAATGACCAGTAAGGAACGCATGAGACACAAAGGATTTCAGGTACCTACTATTTCATCATCTAGCATTTATTATTAAATGCCTACTATGTACCAAGCACTTTTTAGCACTGGGGATACAAAGAATGGCAAAAACTAATCCCTGCTCTCAAGGAACTCACATTCTACTGGAAAAGATGATGTGCACAAAATTATGTGCAAACAAAATGAAGATGGAAAAAGTTGGAGATGTTGTCTGAAGAAAGGTACTGAGATGAAGGAAGACTTCTTGCAGAAGGAAGGACTTCAGCTGAGAACTGAAGAAAGCCAGGAAATGTGGAAAGAAGAAATGAAGAGTGAAAGCATTCTAGGCATGAAGGAACTTCAGTGAAAATTCCTGAGAGATGAAATATCTCATGCAAGGTACAAGAAAGCAAAAGTCCCTGGATGGCAGAGTACATACATAGCAGTAAGGTGTATTGTTGCAGTTTTTCCTTCATTCTTGAATGTAGGGGGCTACAACAATTTACTGATTGGGGGGGTGACATAATCAGGTTATGTGTCAGATCAATTTGATAGCTGAATGGCTGAAGGAATGGAGTGGGAAGAGGTTTGAGACAAGAGACCAACAATACATTCATAATGAGGTGATGAGGGCTGGTATCATGATGAGGGCAATCAGAGAAGAGAAGGGGGCATATACTAGAAATGTTGTGAAGGTAGAAATGAAAGACTTGACTAGTGATTGGATAAACAAAATGAGAGAGAGAGAGAGAGAGAGTGAGGAATAGATGACAGCATCTAGGAATTATGAACCCTGGTGATGAGAAGATTGGTGGTAGCCTTTATATAGGAAAGTTAAGAAGAGAAGAGGGACTTAGCAGGAGAATAATGAGTTCGTTAATTTTGGTTATATTAAGTATATTACATCTGTGGGATGTCAGGTTTGAAATGTCTATTAGGCAGTGGGGGATGAAAGACTGGAACTCATGAGACAGCAAAGACATGATGATGAGAGTAATCCAGGGTAAGGCATAAAATGGCACTTGGGTGGAGGGGAAAGAGAGTCAAGAGAAGTAGATCATGTAGAGTTAAACTGCTTCGCCAAGGGGTCAAGATAGGGGCAGGAAAAGAATCTACACAGGGAAGGACTGATTGCTTGGAAAAAGAAGTGAGGGTGGATTGATTGAGGGTAAAGATAAAGAATAGGGTTTGGTATTGCAAATCTGAGGGAGAGATAGAATTCAACAGATTATGATCACATGTAGGAGGTTCAGAGTTCACAAACATGGATATGGAATATTTGTGGATAAGGTCAGGATTAATGAAATGACCATCACTGTGTATATCTGTGGTGAGGTAGAGTAAACTCATGGAAAATGAGTAAACTGAGAAATTAAGAGCTAAAGGTATTTGAGGAAATCCTTTGCTGTAAGGGCAGTAATTGGAGAGGAGAGAAAAACTATGAGCCAAGCACCAAAGTCAGTGAAGGAGGAAGGAAATCATTTTGTATATTTTTAGACATCAATTAAAAGAATTTCGATTGGCTTATAAATATCAGTTAAATGAACCTCAAAGAGTCATTGAATGGTGGTGGTAGAGGGAGTGATGGAAAGTGGTACTGTAGGAGAAAGGAGCAATCCAACTTTTCGATCATGATGAGTGAGTTGGAGAGTGTGAGTGGAAGTCGAGTCCTGGAAATAGTTGTGTCATCAGGAGAAAAGATTTAAGAAGAAAATCTCTTTGTTACTCATGGTGCAGGGATTCCTGAGATCACAGCTTTGGAAAAGGGGCTTGTTGGTGGTGGTGCTGGGGTAGGGTTTGGGGGCAGGGAGTAGAGAGAGATGAGGATAAAGGAATCATCATTAGAAAAAGGAGTTTGGACAGGAGGTTCAGAATCATTGATTTGGGGTGAATGTGACAGCTTGGAATTATGTTAATCATCATGGAATACATTCAGGAGGGTTCTCATTGTCCCCAACGATTCAGCCTTAAGTGATGAACTCTTAGCATGTGAGGCAGTTCTCTGGGTCTAAAAGGTAACACAGATGGGATTACTGTGAAGTGAGCTATGCTATGTAAAACTGTGGGTGGCTAGAAGGGATGCCTGCCTTGAAAATGTTGGAGAAATTCTTCTCTACTATTATGTAACATTCACTATGCTAAATACCTAAAATATAAAGAAAAGCAAAAAAAAATAGTCAATAGTCCCCAAGAATCTGTTCTAATAAAACAGATTATAGATGGGCTGTACATGGAAGACACAAAGTAGAAGAGAAATAATCTCATAGGGGAAGGAATTAGAATCTGGGAGCAATGGGAAAGGACTCTTGATAAAAGTAAAAATTTGAGCTGAATCTGAAGGAAAGTCTAGAATTAGAAGTCAGAGGTAAAGAGAAGAACATTCTAAGCATGCAGAATAGCAGATACAAAGCCTAGAAAGCCTTTGTCCAAAAGCCTTTAGACATGAAGTTTGGAGTAAAAAGAAAAATAAGAATGCCGGATTACCTGGATACTAATGTTTGTCAATGGGAATAAAGTAGATGAAGAATGGAAATATAGGAATGAGTAAAGTAATCAATTTAGATTATCAATAGAACATTTTATGTTGGATACTGAAGATAATAATAAACCATCATGGTTTATAGAGTAATGGAACGATTTGATCAGACTTACATTTTACAAAGACCACTTTAACAAATGAATGGTGGAAGAATTAGAATAGGGATAGGCATGGAACACAGAGATGCATTAAAAGGCTCTTGCTAATAAAACTTTGTATGTTTCTATGTATGTATGCATGTATGTGTGTACATGAATATGTAGGCATATATTTAGCTTTAAATAGATTTAATTTTGAGAGTTCATTTATACTTTAATTTCTTTCAGTAATCTAGGCAAGAGGTGATAAGAACTCAAACTAGAGTATACCATTATCTTTGAGTAGAAAGAATTGTATCATTCTATCTATATATCTATATATCTATATATATACATATCTATATGTATATATATACACATAGAGAAAGATAGATATCCATATCTATATCTATATCTATATCTATATCTATATCTATATCTATATGGAGAGAGAGAGAGAGAGAGAGAGAGAGAGAGAGAAAGAGATAGATAGATAGATATGAAGTTGCGAAGGTAGAAATGATAAGATTTGGAGCAAGAAAAAGGAGTTGAGCACAATATAAAAGTTGTGACTGAATAACTGGGTGATGGAAGTACCCTTGCTATACAGGCAAATTGGGAAGAGAACTGGATTTGGGGGAAGGATAATAAGTTGGATTTAAGTTGTCTTTGGGATATCTGATTTGAGATGTTCACTTGGTCCTTAGATATGAGACAGATGAGGAGAAAAGAGAGAAACTAGAGCTATATATGGCATTCTCCACAGATACAATTTTCTTAGAGAATTATGAGGTAGAATGTTCAGTAGAGGAGGTGGGGGAAGGTGTCATAAGAGACTTGGGAACAGATGAAGGAGGTAGAATAGCTGCTATGGAGTGTAATAGTGAATCATTTCAAAAAGACTGACAGTCTAGTTATGAACAGATAATATCAATTTATAGTAGATCCAGTCAGTTGGTTTGGAGAAACATCTCATAATGAACAATGCCACTCATTGTTTCGGACCACAAAACAGAAGAAAGAAACAGAATGGAGTGAATCCCATTGTTCCAGCAGTTTCAAGTACACAAAATCCCTACTGGATTCTCTTTAGTGATCTAAGTGGAAAGACATTTCAAGTCTTAGTACCAATCTCTTCAGTCTCTTGGAAAATTACATCCATTTATGCTTTCTCTCTCCTTCTTTTTGACTTTCTGTCTTGGTCTCTCTGTGGGTACATCTCTGTCTGTCTCTCCATCTCTGTCTCTGTCTGTCTGCCTGGCTCCTAAAATAGTTTTTATTCTTCCTGGACTTAAAGAGATACAGCCAGAGGCAGTGAAATGACAGCATGGATAGAGCACGGGAGAACCTAAGTTTAAGTCTAGAATCAAACATTTAACAATTACTAGCTGTGTGACCCTAGACCAGTCAACCCCAATTACTTCACACATAAAAAAAAAAATTAAAAAGAAATACAACTCCCAGTGTCTTTAGTAATTTGGACCCCCTTACAATTTAGAATAACTAAAAGGTTTTCAGCTATTTAGAAAGTGCAGATTTCTTATACAAGTTTACACAGATCAGTTTGTCAAGCACAGCTTGAAGAATAGAAGACCTGTTCCTCTTATTTTCTTCAACTTGTCTGAAATGAAGTGGATGCCACACCTATTCAATTGCATTGTGACAGATTTGTATTGCTATTGCTTCTAGAACTGGTCTGCTTTTCAGACCCTTCCAAAATCGGCTTCTAGTCTTGTCTTAGAGCTTATTTATGTGTTCTTCCCGAGCTTCCTCTTTCCCCATCCCAAACTTACCTTCCTATGAAGTTATTGGTTCCTCTGGGTGGTGAGCCCCTGATCCATGAAGGCACATCCCCACCCATCCCCAAATAACCCCATTTGAAGCTTCAGGTCATACCAAAAGATCTTCCAGACATTCCATTTTGGGTCTTCTGCAGGTTCTCATGTTCCTCCACTGGAGGAAGGTCCCTCATTTCAGAATTTTTTCTTTGTCACTTGTTTGCTTTAGCTAACGGGAAGCTCCTTCTCTCAACAAGCATTAGAAATATCAGTTAATAACAAAATGATCAGATTGACTTGACAATCTAAAATGAAACATTTGTTTAATAAGGAAAATATATCTATGATTAGACTTAGGTCAAGATTTCAAAACAAATCTATTTCATTAATACAATTTCTAGTAAAAGGGTCTAGATGTTTAATATGCCTCCTATTTCAAGGCCTATGGTTTTAAATATCAAATAAAAATAACTTTGGTTTTTCTACTCTTTTTCACTGATCATTGAAAATAAAAAGGAAATACAGTGCTCGTCAGTCTTTGTGGCAATGTTTCCTGATTATTCTCTTTCATAATTGAATATATTCACCATTTTCTCTTCAGATTCCTCTGATTTGTATGTGTCTCAAATAACACAAAAAATTGCGTTTGTGATAAATGAAGATGGCAGTGAAGCTGCAGCATCAACTGGTAAGACTGACATTTGCTTTGGAAATAAATGGCAGGAAAACTGGGGAGAAATGACTATCAGAGGGTGACCCCTTGTCCACAAATATCTTTCCTGTTTTTCCTCTACATAGCTTGGGTACTCTGCAAGATAATAAAATTGTTGCATTAAGTTAAATATTCATTGTTTTGCTGCAGTAAATACCCAGGAAATAGATCTATTGGTGTGGTAAGGTTTAGATGGGGCAACTAAGTGGTGTAGTGGATAGAATCTTGAATCAAAAAGACCTCCATTTAAATCCACCCTCAAATAATCACTAGCTATGTGATTCTGGCAAAGTCACCAAATTTTTGTTTGTACTATTTTTCCCATCTGTAAAATAGGGATGCTAATAGCACTACCTTCCACAGTTGTTGTGAGGATCAATTGAAATAATAATTGTAAACATTTAGCATAGTATCTGGCACATACCACCATGAAAATGTTAGTTGCTATTGTTATTATATTTGTAAGCCAGGCAATATGTAAATTGGCATATAGGGGATCTTCAAATGCATGGAAAATTAAAAAAAAATTAAGGATTAAAAATATAATTTTAACTGAATTTCTGGGAATATGTCTTAGATGGATTAAGTGCTATGAGGATTAAATGTGGTAATAGTTGTAAAGTGCTTTGCAAACATTAAAGTGATATGTAAAAATGTTAGATATCATCAGTAATTATTGCTATTTTTTCCCAAATTGGCTAATGCTACTTTGGTGACTGTTGCCATTTACTATACCAAAATGATGCTTTCATGGTCCACTTCTCCTAATTAATGATAGTTTATATAGTACCTAAGTGTCACATAATTCTGTAATATAGACAAATTTTAAAACTTTTATTTAAACCTAGGAGAACTAATTGGAAATTGGAGACAAACGAACTTTAATGAGTCTCCCAATGATTTATTGTAATGTCTAATCATATAATGTTTCAGTTCCAAACCAATATTTTCAAGTGCATGCCTTTTTAAAAAACATATCTTTTAATCTGTCTATCTGACAAATGTCTACAAGTTAATAGCCACATCGAGAACAGTGCTTCATTAAAACATGTCATTCAGATTAATTTTCAAATGGCATGCAACATCAAGAAAATTTGTAGATTAAATGGAAGGACCTTAAATCTAACATTGCCATATTGTTATCAGCCAAGGAACTGTCCACTGTGCTGAAGTTACTCTGTAAAGCAAAGTGGGACCAATATAGCCTAGCATCATAAAATATCAGCTTCGGGTGGGAATTCAACAGCCATGTAATGCCCATTTTTCACAAAAAGGGACCTTGTCCTTTGGGTGTGAATATGCAGTAGTAGGCAGCTCCATCCCCTTCCCAGATGCATGTATGTATGGGAATGTAAACAGATAGATATATCTATGCAGATAGATAAATGCACACATACACATACATATATACACACATATTTAAAGCTGAAAGGAAATTTAGAGGATAGCAAGTCCACCTCTAATTTTATAAATAAGGTAACTGAGATCCTGAGAAGTTAAGGGAATAGATTAAGGACACGTGGCTAGCAAGTGTCTGGTACGGAATTTGAGCCCAGATCTCCCTGACTTCAGAATACACGAACATATGAATATGAATACACCCAGTCACACATGCATACACATAGCATACATTCACACACACACACAACACATAAAACATGTGCACACATAATATACATAGGCAGACACATACATACAAACATGCAAATATACATATATACACATACACTACACACATACTTACATAAACCTACACAATATACACACATACAGACATATCTGCTACACACATATACACAACACACATACATGCAAATACATGCATATACTTACACCAATATATACATATACACATACATATTTAGAGATACACAAAACAGATACACAGAATCACACACATATAAACACATATGCACTTGTACACAACACACAGACACACATACATGCATATGTTCACAATATGCAGTGCACACATATATACCATGCACACCAATGTGTATATATATGTATGGGTATACATACATACATGCATCATGTATGCATCTATACATACATATAAATACATAAACACAGTTATATATGTATATAACAGATTAGAACTTTCTGGACAGTAGTGCATAGATCCCTGGGCCTGGAATCAGGAAGACTCACCTTCATAAGTTCAAATCTGGCCTCATACACTTAACTAGCTATATGAATCTGGATAAATCATTTAACCTCATGTGCCTGAGTTCTCATTTGTAGAATGCATTGGAGAAGAAAATGGCAAGCATTGCAGTCCTTTGCCAAAAAATACCCCTTAAAGGGATCACAAAGCATCAGGCCAGGGCAGCTAGGTGGTGCTGAAGCAGAACTGACCTATTGTCAGAGTGAGATTGTGTGACTGCACAGTGTCTTGCCAAGGATGGTAGCAGAACCCAAGAAGGGTAAAGGTTTGACTGCTCATTTGCCTTTGCTTCTTTACTGGGAGGGAGGGAAGCAGGCAGAATCCAGTCTTGGTACGAGAGAGAATAGTAAAAGCCCCAGAGGAAAGCTTCCAGGGAGTTCTGGGAATTCTCTAGGGGGTTTATGGAATATGTGAATGTGAATTGCAAAAGTTAGAAGAGCCTGCTTTGTGCTGGAAGAGACTGACTTCCTCTCATAGTGAACCAGAATGATTCTGACAAAAACTAGCAACTGGTTGGCGAAAACCTAGTGTTTCATACAGGAGAACAACATGACTGTCACAAATCTCTGACAGAGTGTACATTTTCTTATCCTTTTATGCTGCTATCAAATATTTACGAGAGGAATAGATATTTTATGAGTTTTTGAGAATCATTAAAAAATCTCCATATTTCAAGTCTTCAAGGATAAACAAGTTATTGCCACCAATAATATCAGCTACATGAGATTGGTGTGGCCCAGAAGGAAGTAATCAACTTTTCCCCCAAAACACTGACAAACATTAATAAAACAATAATATCTGGTATTGATATAGAGATATAAGGCTTGCAAAATGAGATACTCACATTATCTCATATTATGTTCAAAACACCTCTGTGCAGGAGGAGCTGATATTGTCTCCATTTTACAGATAAGGAGACTTGAGACTGAAATCTCCTTCAAGTCACATGGCTGATGTCTGAGGCTGCAAGTCGTCTTGATTCAAAACACATCACTCTAATTATTGTACTATGTAGCTGCAAAAAAGAAGAGAATCAAAGCATATACAATTTATAAATTACTACTCTAAAATCATCAGTAGCAACAATGCCAACAGCAGATACTAATATAGAATTTACTATATGGCAAGCACTAAGCTAAACCCACTACAATTATTATCTTATTTGATCCTCATAACAAACTTGGAAGTTAGTTACTATTTTTGTTCAGTTGTTTAAATTCTTCATTACCCTATTTGGTATTTTCTTGGCAAAGATACTGAAGTTGTTTACCACTTCCTGTTCCAGTTCATTTTATAGAGGAGGAAACTGAGTCAGGCAGAGTTAAGTGATTAGCACTAGTAAGTTTCTGAGACTAGATTTGAACTCAAAAATAGTTTTCCTAATTTTATTCTTGGTTCTCTATCCACTGTGCCACCTAACTGCCTAAATTTGGTGATTATTTCAGGAGCCCCTTGACCAAAGCCCTGTTGGAACACTGTATGTCTTTATCACCTAGCCAATCCATGGTTATTTATACTTTGCTTGAAGACCTTTGTTAACAGGGAAACTTACCCACTGCTCTCAAGGCAGACCTTTTCACTCCTGAATGGTGCTAACTGTAGAGAATGTTTTCTTTACCATTTCTCAATTTCCTCCTTTGTGATTTCTATCCATAGCTTCTAATTTTTCTATCTGAAGCAGAAAAGGTCCCATTCCTTTTTCACCCAAGAGCCCTTCAAATACTTGAGGATAGCTCTTAAGTTTTCCTTATGTCATTTCTTCCCCAATCTAAACAATTCCTTTTCTTCAGCTAATCTTCCTCTGGCATGAACTCAAGACCTTTTGCCATAGGGGATGCCTTCCTGATATTTCTCTCTAGTTCATCACTGTCCTTTCAAAAAGGTGCCCTACACTGAACACAATTTTCTGGATGAGGTCTCACAGTAAAAATCTTTTAGGCATACATCACAAAATATTTGGGGATTTTGATTTATACATGCATGTAGAATTTCGTTTATATAAGGGCATATTTGCAACAACCATAACAACGACAAGAAAAAAAAAACTTTCATCATTACAAAACAATTTTGCAAAATTTAGCATTTACCTGTTTCAAGCTACTGAAACATGCTTATTCTCTTCCCAAAGCTGAAGGGTAGACAGGAGACAATCATGGAAGAATAGTCAGCAGCATGCATTAAGATGGAATAGCTGGATATTGGCCAACTGGAATACCAATTTTCCACATCTTCAATATAATCTAATATAGTGTAATAGAATACAACATAATTGCTGGCATTCTTTGCCAGCTAGCAGAAAGGTATAGAGAAGATTACTTTAGAAATCATACAATATTTATCTTTTGCTCTTTATCACTTACATTTATTCCAAATTTCTCTGTTTAGAAAATGTGTCATTTCTTCTGCTTATGAATTGTTCAAACAATGTGGCCTTTCCTGTCTATTTAAAAAATCCATGCAGGTGTTTTTCCCACTGAGCCTTTTCATCTCAGTTTCTCTTTTGATAATGTCTTTTTTGTCTCATAGGTGGGCAGGTGCCTGCAATTATGAGTCTGGCTTCAAACCAATTTGTAGCTGATCGGCCTTTCTTTTTTATTTTGAAGAATAAAGCAACAGGTAAAGTTATTGGGACCCTCATGTTGAATGATTTACTGATCATGATAGTAAAAAGTGATTTCTAGAGCTGAGATAACTGCAACCAGGCACAAGTTTTATATGAGGATGTTATTAATATGAAAAGGCCATCTCTTGCTTGGGATAAGAACAGAGGTAAGATATAGTGGGAACATATGTTGCCATGTAAACTGGTATTAAAGGAAGATGATTATATGATACTGAGGAGAAAAAAATCAATCAATAAGCATTTATCAAATGCTTACTCTGCTTAGAAAAATATGATAAAATAGTTCCTGCCCTCAAAGTGCTTATATTCTAGCGGAGAAAGCCAACAAATAAAAGAGCAGCTGAGAAGGAAGTGGTGGAGGAGAGAGATTCCTTGGCTGGGCCATGGTGGCTAAATCTAGAGAATTAAGAATGGCTCGTCTGGGGTCCTTTCCCAAAGTTGAGCTTCCAGAAATAACTCACTGAAAGGAGAAGACATCCAAAGGGACAGAGACAGGTAAAGTGATAGGATGAAAAGAGAGCTGAAAAGGAAAATATGAAATAATCCCTGCCCTTAAAGGACAGAGGAGATGACATGTGCTTGTGAAAGTATACATATATAAAATAAATAGAAAAATAATCAGCAGGACCACCAGCATCTGGACTTGGGAATCAGCCCAGTCTTCCCATAGGAGGGGGCATATGAACAAGGTTAAGAGAGAAGGATTAGAAAAGTTTATTCAGGCAAACTAGTTTACACAGGAAAGATTCATGGTTAAATTCAGATAGGATATATAAACTAACTTCTATTACATTTAGAGAGGCATCATGGTACATTAAAATGGCAACTGAACATATGAAATCAGAACAAATGTGAGAGTAAATGACTTACCTAGGTTCATATAGTCTGTATTTATCATTATAATTTATTATATATAATTATTTAATTAATGTAATTAACATTAATTATTATTTAATAATAATAATTATATATATATATATATATATATATATATATATATATATATATATTATTTCAAGCAACCCTTGAAATCAGTCCTTCTTGGTTGGTTCTGTCTGCCCAACTGTTTCTCTTTAGAAAAATTGCTATGTTATATAAATGGCAGCTACTGTTATATTTGTCTGTATTCTTCCCAACACTACCGGATATTACCTAAGAATATACCTGTCTCTTTTGCTGACTGAGCCAGGGGAAGTGATACATCTTGAAAGAAATGAATAGTTTTAGAACTTTCTACACTTATCATAAATGCAATGGGGGATAAGCCTATGTAAAAATGTGCTGAGAGTAGGTCATTTGAGCTACACATCTTTGACCTTTAGATAACTATTATTCTCTAAAATGAGTACATAATCACTGAATCTCAAGAGCAGAGAGAAATAAAGCATCAGGGGGCACCAATGGGCAGGAGAATAATGGCATTTGCTGTGATTATGTTTGCCTCCTTTATTTCCTAAGTTCCAAGGGGGTAAGAGGTGACCTGCTTATAGTGTAAGGCCAAATAGCAGCAATCAGCAAAACCACAGTGTAGCTCTGCTCCAAACCAATCCCACTTATTCATTTATTTGTGATGAAGCTTAGCCATTAGGCTTTAATGAAAAATTCCCACTTTACAGAGATTGTTGAGATGAGAAGTCTAAAAGGGGGGCTGAACTTGATAGCCAGAAAAAGGGTGGAACCAATTGGCTGGTTCTGATAGTACTTAATGATCATATGATGAATGGACAGTCAATACCCTATTAGGATCAATTGATGGGAAGGTTTTGTTTTTTCCTCATCTCCTGCAGTCCTTACTTCCAAGTACTAGGGTCTGTGCATGATCAGCCCTTTCAACAATATTGATGATCAGTTTTCATCAATAACTATTAGATTGTACAGGCATCTGGGGGTGCAGTACATAGAGTGCTGGGCCTGAAGTCAGGAAGACTCACTTTTGTGAATACAAATCTGGCCTGAGATACTAATTGTATGATCCTGGGCAAGTCATTGAATCCTGTTGGCTTCAAGTTTCTTGCAAGAAAAATTAGTTGGAGGGGAAAAAAAAAGTTCAAACCACTTGTGTCATTGCCAACAAATCCCTAAATGAAATTATGAAGAGTTGGGCACAACAAAGCGACTCTACATTAAACTATAAGCTCCTTGAAGACAGTAATGGTTTTAATTTTACATTTGCATCAGCAGGCCTTGATGACTGCAACATTTGGCATATTATACTACATTTTATAACTACATTTTCATAAATACATGATGATTAATTGATAGTAGACCACAACTGACAAGTAGTTCTTGTATTTTTTAAGATTGACCTTCTTTGGGCCAATGACAAAGTATTGTTCCATAGTCATACTGAATACCAAGTATTTTTATTTTAATTGTCTGTTTTTTTAAATGCATTAGAATTCATATTATAATTTTCTAAATGTCATGAATTCACTTTAGGAGGAAATACATTCCTTTAAAGCACTGACAGTTTTGAATACACTTAACCCATTTGAGTCAGTTTCCTTGGTCATTTTTGAGAAGAGGTGAATTAATTTTGACACAATATTTATTTGTGACTTTTTTGTACTTGATTCTTTATTTCTTAACTAGCAATCAGAGGGAGGACTAGAAACAGGTATTTGCTTTTATATCTCTTCCTTATAGCTCTTATGAAGGTCTGAAAGCATTAATGATGAAAAAACATCTCTTTGAGTATTAAATATTGATTTTGAGTGGAATACAGAGAGCTGGGAAGTAGTCTCTCTAACCTCCAGAGCTCATATAACATGCATTTAAAAAAAGTCTACTAAGCCTTAGATGAAGTCTCCACCATGTCGATGACCATGCTATTATACCTCGAATGTGTCTCTCTCTGCATATTATTCGAGTACGGTTTCCACAGATATTTTATTTGTTTTGCTCTTTCAAAGAAGGATTTCCATTGTAATGTGGTTATTTCATAAATGCTTTATAATTTTCCATGTGATATGATTAATAATAAATAACATGAATAATGATGGTGAGTAAGGATGTGAATAAATGAAGCCAGTTGAACAATGGAACATGAAAGAGAAGGCTATGATGTTTTATGCTATTCCAACACAGGAAAAAGATTTTTTTTTAAATTTAGAGCAGGAGGTGTTTTAAGAATAAATTAATGGTTGCTTTCCCTGTTACCTCCAACCTACATATTCCTTCCAAAATGCAAAAATGATTTTTCTTTTCTTTTCCTAGAATCAATTTTGTTTATGGGAAGGGTGACAAACCCAGAGGCACAAAAGATGAGGGGACGAGATATAGATTCCCTGTAAATGAAGACATAGACTCTGAAGAGAAATGAATTCTAAGAAAATGAATGATTGGCCAAACACGATTACTATGAAAATACCATTTCTTTTCCTTTCCTTTTTTTTTTTCTAGTATGGAAAAATACAGGGCTGTATAACGAATAAATTGAACGTTATGTATTGGCTTATCGCTGTATATGTAGTCACTATTCTCTGGATAAATGGTCTTGCTACTTTATAGCGGGTATATAAACAGAGTAGATGGGGAAATTCTTTGAAATTTTGTTATAAAAACATTCACACTGGGACATGGCCAAATGAGATATTAAATTCCCTGTGTTCTCAGCTGGTGAGTCACTTAACTGAGCAAGTCATTGGAGCTCTCTAGATCTTAGTTACTTCATCAGATAAATGAATGTCTTGGATTAGGTGGTCTCTGAGGGCACTTTCAGTCATGGATCTATGATCCTATAAAAGTTCCAATAATAGTTATGGCTAGAAAGATAGTTTGAAATGTGAGTTATAACTGGGGGAGGGCAATGGAGTTTTGCCTAGGGCACATAATTTTAGAGAGTGCTAACAACAAACTGTTTCTTCAATATGAAAGCAGGAATCTATCATAAAGCACATGGCCCACTCTCTTCCCCTAGTGGTTGTGCCCAATATGAACCCTTCTAACCCTAACCCAGTCTATTCCATACCTCTCAGCTTCTTCTGAGCTATAGATTTGCCACTCAAGGCTCTGTTTGCAAATAGTGCTCTTATAAATAGCTTTCTTTATAAGAATATGTGAGTATCCAGTTTCTATAATTCAGGGCCTCAGAGGGAATCTGGATTTTGCAGACTGGGTGCCTGAGGATGAGATTTCTAAGGAGGAAGGAGAGAAGTACATTTCTTCTTATTCTAGCTGACTGTCAACACTGCTGTTTTCATGACAGATGCTTACATTGTTCCCATTCCATCCATTTTTTTGGCTTCTTCTGCCATTTATGTAGTGCAGTGGATAGAGTATTTATTGAGCCTGAAATCATGAAAACTCATCTTTGTCAGTTCAGATCCATCCTCAGACATTTGTTAGCTGTGTGACCCTAAGCAAGTCACTTAGTGCTTTATGCCCCAGTTTCTTCATCTATAAAATGAGCTGGAGAAGGAGATGGCAAAGCATTCCTGTATTTTTGCCAAGGAAACTCCAAAGGGGGTCACAAAGACCCAGACACAATTTAAAAATCCTGCCCACCCCCACTACCACCACCACCACTACCTAGAGGTTGATAAGCCCAGAAAGGAGAGAGGCTACAGTTGCTTGCCTCTGCCCTGCCAGGCTACTCTTTGCGTTGCCCGACCTTCCCTTTGTAAGATTTCAAGTTGTTTTATAGCTGCTTGCAAACTTATACTTCCCCTCCTGAAGGTGAGTGTTATTTATAATTTTCTCTTCAGAAAAGAAATCTATAATTCTTCTTGGCCAGATTTCTCAGGAAGTTGCCATGACCCTTGTCTTTAACCTTCTCAGCTACACTTTTCTGCCAGTAGTTTTCCTCAGCCAAGCTGCACCACAAGGTATGGAAGCCTACACTCAGATCAGGCATATTTTGATGGTGTTATTAGACCTTTTGTTAATTACTTTAAAATTTTTTAAACTACCTTTTCCTCTGTTTCCTCTGTTTCTAAATTCAACTGTCTCCTAAATTATGGCCAGATAATCCATTCATTTAATAATAAATTTAGAATCAGTTGACTATCTGGTCAATATTAAGTAGGTTTTAGAAAAGAATATTTACTATATGACCAGTTGGTACAAAAATTCCTCCAAATATCTCTTTTTCCCCCCACAAATGTATCCAGAATCTAGAGGAAAGTGAATATAAGTTTAGAGAATACATGTGGTAAGAGTAACCTTCAGATGATGATTGCATGAAGTCTTCCTCACATCCATTTCTCAGGTGCTTAACAAGTTTCCTTTGGGACTAGTATGATCTCTATACATAGTCTCTTTACAAGGATCCTTATTGACCTCTAGGACCAGTGTGATCTCTGTATAATCCAAGGATCCTTATAGATCTGAAAGTCCAATTTCTCCTTGACTCCCAATATAAATACCACCATGCGTGGATTGAGAGACACCACCAGAAAATAATGGGGAGAGAGAATGGTTAATATCCTATGGATAGGATAAGTTCAAAGAATCCTCTTTTGGTCAAAGGGGGAAGAAAGAAGGAAACCTGGATACCTGCCCCACTTTTTTCCCACCCCTCTACATTGGAGATGCTACAAAGTCATACTTTCTCTAGACATCAATACCTTCTCAACTAGCTTGATAATTTAAAGAGGATTCTTGGTCAGCTTTCTTCAACCTAATATGATAAGACTTGTGAAAAACCATTCCAGTTAAAGGTCTTTTGCCACTTATTCTAAGGTCTATGGGTAGTTGAGTGGTTTACATATAATCTCATCTAGAAAAAGTGTAGATAGAAGGAGGCGTTTGGGCTTCATCTTTCCAATGGGAAACAGCTGAATTCAAGCCAACATCCTTTCATTTAAATGACTTACTAATTAGTAATTAGAACACGAATTGGTGTCCTTGTTTTAAGGCATTGCCCTCTCCATTCTATCCTTCCCAAGTCTGCCAATGACATGTATCTAAAGCTTCAGTCTGAATGTGTCATTCCTTCACTCAGCAAATTCCACTAGCTTTCTATTAATTCTTAGATCAAATATAAACTTATTTATTTGGCATTTGAAGCTCTTTACAAACCAGCTCCCTCCTAAAGTTCCAGCCTTATTATGCATCATTCCCTTTACATGCACTATGTAGTCCAATCAAACTGATATTCTTCTTGTTCTTAAGAGGAGGCAATTGACTTCCCATGTTTTTCTGTAGGCCATGCCCACCCTCACTTCACCCTCCATGCCTGAAGTGCCCTTCTTCACTACTATTTCTTAGAAGCTCTAAGACCCTTAGAGATTGATTGGTAATTGAAATGTCACCTTCTATATGCTCCTAAGCCCATCTGTTAGTGTCTTGGCCCCCAAAATGTGTTTTTAAAAATCTATTTGGAGGGGGAGCTAGGTGGCACAGTGACTAAAGCACCAGTCCGGAAAATAGGAAAACCTCAGTTCAGATCTGACCTCAAACACTTAATGCTTCCTAGCTGTGTGACTCTGGGCAAGTCACTTAACCCCAATTGCCTCAGGGAAAAATCTATTTGGAGTGTGGTTATTTACATATTATTGATTCTCTTGATGAAATGAAAGCTTCCTGAGAGAAGGACTATTTGTTGACCTTTGTATCACTGGCTCCAAGCACAATGTCTGGTTCAAAATAGGTGCTTTGTAAATCACATTTGTTGATGATTTCATGTCATTTACCTGGATGAACATAAGACATAATAAATATGTAGAAGACACAAAACTTGGGAGGGAGAGCTAAAAACAAAAGTTCTTGGCTGGCTTAGGAAGTTGGCAGAAATCTAATAAAATGAATTGAATTGGGACAAATTCATAGTCTTACACCTAAGTTTAAAATGATTGAGTTTACATATAAAGGATGGAGGACACATAACCAGACAGCAGCTCCAAAACAACAATAACAAAGATTTGGAAATGTAGTGATCTATCAGCTCAATCTGAGTCAATAGCATAATAAGCTTGGCCAAAAGTTAATCTAAAATTAGGTTGTATTAAGAGCAGTACAGTTACCAGGATGAGAGAGATGAAAGCTTCATTGAATTCTGATTGGGTCAGACCTCATCTGGAGAATTGAATTTACTTCACTGTATTTTGAAAAATGACATTCATAATTGGAATGAGCAGTAAGGAGAGGGAAGGCCTTAAAGGTGATTCTGTATGGGGATTAGTAGGGAAGAGGAGGTATAATGAAGACATGATAACTCTCTTCAAGTAAAGTAAGAATTGTTTGTAGAAAAAGGCCTAGACTTTTGAGACCACAAATATGGAGAGAGAAGAGACCTTCAAGATCAAAAAGTCTAAATTCCCCATTTTTTTTTTTCTGAGGCAATTGGGGTTAAATGGTTTGCCTAGGATCATACAGCTAAGAAGTGTTAAGTGACTAAGGTCAAATTTGAACTCAGGTCTTCAGGGCTGGTGCTCTAACCATTATACAACCTAGCTGCCCCCAAATCCCCATTTTTACAGTACGAAATTGAGGCCCAGAGAGTTTATGATTTCTCTGATATCTACAGGTAATAACAGATCTTCTAAGACACTTTAGAGCAGTGGTTCTCAAACTTTTGTTTTCAGTATCTTTATCATATTAAAAATTATTGAGGATCTTTCCAGAGTTTTTATTTATCTGGATTATATTTATAGGCATTTATCATATTGGAAATAAAAACTATTTTTGAATTTGTAGACCCTCTAAAAGGATTTCAGAAATCCCCAGAATTCTCTAGACCATACTTTGAAAACCACTGCTTTCTCCATACCTCATTTATTCCTCCCCTGGCCCAAAAGAAAGAACTAGGAACAAGAAGTGCAAATTGAAATTTGATTTAAGGAAGAGAAAGCTCCTAAGTCCTTGAGCTGGCCAGTGTGAAATGAGTCATCAGAAAAGGTACTGAACTTCTCTTCGATCTAAGTTCTTTGAGCAAAAGCTTAATGTCTACTTGCTAGACATGGATAGAGGATTCTTGGTCAGCTCTTTGTTGGGACAGATCACTACTAAGGTTCTTTCCAACTCCCAAATTTGAAAAAAAAATTAACTCTCAAATCCTTTGATTCTCTTACTAATTCAGGGTTCAGATTTGATCCAAGAACCTCAAGTCATACAATTATCACATTCAAGATTTAAAACTTAAAGAGACCCTAGAGATCCTGAAGTCCAAGCCACCACTTTACAGATGGGGAAATTAAGTCAGAGATGGATGATAGTTGTTAAGGTGCCTGTTAGAATTTGAACACATTTCCTGAAACCCCAGCTCCAGCTTTCATTATTCCTCTCCACAATGTTTCCCATCTGGTTTATTAAAATAACTTGTCCTAGACACTCAACAGGAATATTTTTTTCCTGGAGGGTGTTTAGTGGCAGAGATTCATTAATACAGTGGAACAAGCATCGGTTTTTGATGAGATCCTATTGTCTTCCCTTAAGCGGTAGATGCACAGTTGGTTGACCAAGGGTATCATGTTCATTATAAAAATATGGATTAGGTCAAAAGTTCTTAACCCTTCCTATGTCCCTTTTGGCAAAGCTATGGGCCTCTTCTCAGAAAAATGTTTTTAAATGCATACACTAAAATACATTGGATTATAAGGGAAAGCAATTATTTTGAAATATAATTATCATGTTAAAAATCAAATTCATCTATCTTTCCCATAAAATAAAAGAACCCTTGCTGTAGAGTCTCTTATTACTGTAAATCCTTTTATGGTCTTATTCCTGTCCAGGAAGCCATTTTTAAACGACTGGGGTATGTACACGGGGGTGACACAATGCACTAACTGAAGATGCTCAAGTTGATGAAGTTTTTAGTTGCATGAGTCATCAGAAACCACAGTCCTGAACCAATAAGTCTTCAACATAACAGAGTAAAGCCTTTCATGATTACTAAGTAAAAGAAAGATTACCAAATGTTCTCATAATTCTCTAATGAGGTCTCTCAAAAGGGGACACATTTTTACAGTGATATTGTGAGTAAGCCCATAAAATTGTTTTGAATCACAAAATCACAGAATTTCATAGTTGAAAGGAACTTTAAGGACAAACTATTCCACAATAAAAACAGAATCTTTTCTTCAGTATACCTGACAAGCTCCCATCCATCCTTTGTCTGAAGACTATATCCCCGTGACATTCCACTTGACTTTGGGAGAGCATTAGCTGTTAAGAAATATCATTTCTTACATCAAGTCTAAATTTTCTGTATTTCTTTACATCTTAACCCATTGTTCAGACTTCTACTTTCTGGGATGAAGTGAAACAAACTTAATCCTTTTTATGTAGCAGTCTTTAAAAATGCTCAAAGAAAGTGATTAGTATCTCCTAAGTCTTTTCTTCTCCAGGTTAAATAGTGCCTCATGTCCTCCACCATCCTTGACCAACTCTTCTTGATAACATCCCACTTATAAATGCCCTTAAAATGGAGTGTTCCAGACAGAACCCAATATTTCTATTGGGTTTAGATCAGGACAAAGGACGGCATGCTATTATAAGCTTTTCCCTTCTCAGAGCCCAAGATAACATTAACTGCGGGGACTGTCATATCACATTGACACAATCATATGTTTTTTGAGTCTGAGTTTTCTTTTCTGCAAAACAGGGACAAAATTAGTACTTTCTTCATAGTATAGTCATAAGGCTTAAGTGAGATAATGTAGGGGAAGTGTTTTTTAAGCCTTAAAGGATTCTGTAAATGGCAGTTATTATTGCTTTTGTTGTTCATTCTATTATCATCAGTGTCAGAGGAACAGGGGATACTGGATACAGGGATTTTTTTGTAGTCAGGAAGATCTGAGTTAAAATCTCGTTTTAGACATAGATTGACTGTGACTTAATCTTGTGATACTCCAGGTTGCAGACAGATTACTGTTCTGATTTGGTGAAATGTATTCATATGTGGGGTGCCCTAATGGAGTCACAAATTGGGACCACTAAAAATGAACTCTATGCTAGTTGAGCTTGGGGTTATGAGCACACACTGATAAATAGATACCAGAAAAATCTTGTCTGTTTAGCTAGAATCATCGAAAAGGGTTCTTGGAAAAAAGGAAATAAGGAAAGGAAGCAGACACCCAAGAAAAAGGAGATGCCAAAGAAAGGATGATAAATTCACAGAAGAGCAAAAACACATATGCTAGAACAGGCTGCCAGATTAAATGCAAGTTTGTTTTTAGTTTACCAGGAGCACAGACAGATTTAACAACTTCAGGAGATCAAATTGACACACTAGCAAAGTTAACGATAGGAAAAAAAAAATCACCCTCCAATCTTTCCAATAATCTGTCCAGAGAAGAAGCAGAGCAAATCTCTTAATGATCCGCTAAGCCTCAGGCACCTACATTTCAAGTCAGAAGTGCTACTAATTAACCTGCACACACTTTTATTTCCTTTGTGCAAAGAAGCGAAAAAAAGGTGTCCCAAGCTGTAACCATCTGTTTAAAATTATAAAATCGCAATTTGATTTCTATGTTGTTTTTCTTGAATAAAACAAAACAAAAAAAGCCTGACTGCAGCCTAAATAGAATTTTAGCAGAATTCTAACGGGTCAACTTTTTTTTTCAACTTAAGTTTTCTGAATAAAAACACCAAAAACAGTAATAGCTAGCTCTTAAAAAGCACTGACTATGTCAAGCACTGTGCTAAGTACTTCATAAATATTATCTCATTTGATCCTCACAATAATCATAGGTAGATACTATTACTATACTTATTTTAATTTGAGGAAAAGAAGGCAAACAGAGATACAGTGATATGACCAAGCTCATAGAGCTATTACATGTCGAAGGCTGAATTGAACTCAGATTTCCTTAACTCCAATCCAACACACTATCCACTGCACCACCTGATTGCCTTTGGGAATACACACACAAACAGACTCACATGCATGTACACATATATGCACATATACATGTATATACACATATTTGATTTATGTAAGAGTGAAGAGTTAATTTTTTTTCATTTTTTATTCATTCATTCAAAAACATTTAATAATTTCCTGATATTTGCTAGCTAATGAAGGTGAAAACACAAAAACAAAAATAAGAACAAGAACATAAACAAAAAACAGTCCTTGTATTCAAGGAACTTATAATATATTGGGGTAATAGGAATGGATATGGAGTGGGAAGCAAGTTACTGTTTCTTTCTGTTTTTCATTGGCTTAGTAGTTAATTTAACAAGGAGATTTTTTTCTGCCTTAAATGTCTATCTATCTATCTATATGATTATATCTACATATCTACAAATATATAAAAATATGTGTTATATATAAATATAAATATGATTACAAAAGTTATATGAGGGAGAATGATCAAAGTACTTCTATATCTATCTATCTTTCTCTCTTTATATTTACACTTGCATATATTTGAGATTATTTTCTTTTGGATGTAGGAAAAACCTTTTTCTCTGAATGAATTTGGGATCTTGAGTTGTGAATTTATCAAGTTCACTAAATAATTGCAAGACTGTGATTTCCACGAGAAGAATATAGAGTTGGTCATAAAATGAAGCGTCTTTTCTCTACATACCAGTAAAACTAGGATTTAAATAATAGCTTGCACTGAGACTCCCTAGGTATAGTACCAATGTGAGCTAAACGCTCAAGGAAAGATTAATTATTCTTGCTACCAGCTACAACTTTATCTTTTATTCTAAAGAGATATATCTAAACGATGCAAAATATATATGGATACTAAAAAAAATCTGATTTTGCTATCATGTAGATAGCATAGAAAGTTGAAATAAGTGGAGGAGATATGTACGATTGAAAACATCCTGGTGAGGATTGTTAACAAATGATATAATCTGTGATAATTCCTTTGGAGGAGAATACATACTATATAAACAAAAAGACAGATGATGAATTTTAAAAAAAATCTTAAATCTATCATGGAGGGAATGGGAGTCAGAATTCAAATAGATCTTGAGAGATTAGGAACTTAGATATAGATCAATGGACAAGAGTGTTCTACTGTCTTAGTTATTGTGCTGAGTACTATGAATACAAATAATAAAAAAGAAAGACATTTCTTGCCCTTAGGGAATTTATATTCTACTGTGGGAAGTGAGAACACAAAAGGGAGAGAGAAGGGCCAGATTGAGTAGGTATCTTTGAGAGAAAGGGGCTGACATAGCAGTGGGATGATCCAGACACTGAAAGGCATTCCAGGGTAAGACCGTAACTGAAGTTTGATGCTAAAAGTCCAAAAAGTCAGAAGTATAGCCAGGACTGGAATCAAGTTGACCAGTACGAGCTCTTCCTAAAATGAGGATCCAAGTCAATCTCATAAATACAGACTAGTGGGAACCAAACAAAATTGGCAGAGTAGAAGGAAGTAATGAAGCTGAGCTTCTGTCTACCCCTCCTCCAAACAGATCTATAAAACACAATAAATTGAATCCTAATGGGAAAGTCCAGAAAAAGTCACAGTGAGTCCTTTGTCTGGCCCAGGTTAGCATGGGGAGAAAGACAGTGAGGTTTACAGACAATAGGGACAGTGCCCAGGGAGAGGCTTCACACTAGCACAAAAGGTGGTCCCAGACCCAGATTTGGGCACTTTTGGACCAAAACCAGAGCATTGCAATGGGAACGGCTTCCAGCTGGCAGCTTTGTTACCCACTATCTAGCTTTAGGTTACAAATCTAGAGCAAAGTGAGAAGGGCATTTGCTCACTTCCCAAAACATTGATGGCATTGTCTTTCTTGGGAAAGAGGCTCTTGGTGATTTACTGAGAAGGGAGCAGATTCAGAAGCCAGAAGTAGCAGTGGTATTGTTCAGATTTGAGGTTCAAGGAAAAATAAACATAAGTTCATCTGCCTGGCAATTGTCTCATATAAATAATGTGACATAATATCTCATATAGTAGCATCTCTCCACCTTTTACATAGAGTGGAGAAGGAGCTTTTAAATGTAAAGATTCAATTTGACTAAATTTACACATTTTTAAAAAGTTGTTTATTATGAGAATCACCAAAAGTAGAGCTGTAGAAGTGTAATAGTTTGGAGCTGAAAAAGGCTAATAAGTTCAGTTATTACTCAAACCTTTCTTTCAGATGATAGAAATGAGATTTAGTGAGATTGTGACTTGTTTGGGACCCCAGAGTTATTGCCATCGCTGATAACTTGAATCTTGTCCAGTGTTCTTTCCACTATATACTATTGCTTCTACCTTTTAAACTTATATTGTAATTCACATGATCTACATCAATGGAACTAGTTCCCAAACCACCAAAACTATAGGATGTAGATGTATTCATATGTTAGAATAATTTAGAGAAAAGAAAACTAGAATTCAAGGCAAGACATATCTAAGCTCTTTCAATTGGCTTCTCACAATAAGAAATATTTGTTAAGCACGTTACTTGTGTGCTGTAAAAAGCAATAGTTTTTCCTATTCAATGAGTTAGTGAGTACTTACTATTTTCATTAGTAATGTGGAGCATCCTCACAAATAGTAGTGCCTGTATTCAGGATTAGCTGCTTAACAGCTCTAGAGATGCTGCTCAGGGTGATAGTCAAGCTAAGATTGAGGAAGGAGCCATAATTAGCTCCCTGGAGAAAGCTTGATTGGTTTCTTGAACTCTGAAAAGAAGTTAGTATTCTCCTTACTCAGAGTTTATAGTATGCTTTATTATTATTACTTCCCTTAGTCATAACCAGTGCCCTAAGTTTTGAATGGCATAATTCTGAATCTACATTTCAAGACCTTTGGAGATTTAGGGAATTCCAGCACGAGATAGAACAGGAGGCAAAAGGGAAGGCAGTGCCCTTCTGTGGAAGAAGAAAGTATGACAATATTGTTTGCATTTAGATGGGGCCTTGACATTTCTATCCAATATGGATAATTCTGGGTGCGAAAGCCATTCATCATTAGTTCATGTAACTCTTTTTTTTGGCATCAGCCTGCTCATCATTTCATATAGAACAATTATATTCCATTACATTCATATATAACTTGTTCAGCTATTTCCCAACTGATGGGCATCCATTCAAGTTCTAGTTCCTCACCACTACAAAAAGGACTGCTACAAACATTTTTGCACATGTGGGTCCTTTCCCCTCTTTCATAATCTCTTTGGGATACAGACCTAGTAGTGACACTGTTGGATCAAAGGGTATGCACAGTTCTATAGTCCTTTGGCCATTATTCCAAATTGCTCTCCAGAATGGTTGGCTCATTTTACAACTCTACCAACAATGTATTAATGTCCCAGTTTTCCCACATTCCTTTCAACATTTTTCATTATCTCTTCTTGTATGACTGGGTTGTATGCCTCATTTAACTTTCTTGTCCTTTCTTCCCCATATTATGGAGGCCTGGGATGTCCTTGTCCTATTCTCCCACTGCATGTTGGAATCCTATCAACCATCTAAAATTCGGTTCAAATGCTACTTTCTCTCTGAAGTTTTCCCTAGTCTTCCTCTTTGGTAAATGTGTCCTTATCCTTAAAACTCAGATAGCATACTGTTTATATTACTAAGGATTTATCCAATTTAAGAATTTTTTTCACTAAAATGTGTCTGACAAGAGTTTTATATCAAGTGATACTGGTATCTAACAATGAAATATGACCATACAGAATCATACAGAATATGTGATCCTCTTATCAGTGGATAGTTAGTAAAAATACAGAAACAAATTGCTCCTAAAAGAAACAAAACTATCAATAATCCTCTGAACAAATATTCCAAATCATTAATGGTATGAGCATTATGCTAATATAATACTAGCGTTTACATCATACTGAATAAATTTATAAAAACACAAGACTGGACTAATGAGTGTTGGAGCTTTTATTGTTGGTATAATTGTGAATGATCCAGTTACTCTGGAAAGCAATTTATAAATATGCCAAGATGTTGCCTATAATAACCATACTCTTTGATGCAGAGATCTCACTCACCCGGAAGGAAAAAAAATAGAGAAATCTCCACATTCACCAAAATATTCAAAGATTCTTTTCATGGTGACAAAGAACCAGATGTAAATCCATATTTACTGGTGAATGGCTAACAAGTGAATCATAAATATGAGGGAAGATTACTACTTTGGTGGCCAGGTGGCACAGTAGGTAGAGTGGTAGGGCTAGAATTAGGAAGATTCATCTTCATGAGTTCAAATCTGTTCTTAAACATTTAACTAGCTGTGTGACCCTGGGCAAGTCATTTAACCCTGTTTCCTTCAGTTTCCTTAATTTAAAATAATCTGGAGGGGGAAATGGCAAAACCACTCTAACATCTTTGGCTTAGAAAAACCCTAAGGAGTTCATAAAAGTCCGGCATAACTGAAAAATGCTTGAAGTAATTACTGCTCTATAAGAAATTATAGCCTTGATAAATATAGAGAAGCACAGGGAGACCTAAGAACTTTTGCAAAGTGAAGTAAGCACAACAAAGAAAATAATACACAAAGCCCACAGCAATATCCCACAAATCAATAAAATAATAACAATGTAATTAAAATTGAATTCTGTGATATTTTGATGACTAAAATTGGCTCCAAAGAATAGCTATTAGGATGTCCATCACTTCCTTTTTCTTTTGAAGAGGTGGGAAACTATAGATGTAGAATACCATGTTTAATGTTGGATTTGGTTGATGTGCTGGTTAGTTTTGCTGAACTCTCTTTTTTCTTTATTATTTGCTATAAAAGATAATTTTCTGGAAGAGGTATATGTATGGAATATATCAAAAAACAAAGGTGATATAAAATCAAGAGCCATCAATAAAATTTTTTATAAGTATTATCATTTTACTTCTTTGTGTATCACATGTTTTAATAGACCTTAAGCTCTATAAGAATCATAAAAATATCTTATGTAAGCTTTATTGTCTCCCATTGCAGTGCTTTTATATAACAGATGCTTTGAATATACTTGCTGAATTTAATTGAATAGTATCTCCAGTATTCTTATAGAGGTGTCCAGGGTTCTGCCCTTCAATGTCAAAACTGTTTAGATGTCATCTTCTTTTAAGTAGGGTCTGTTGAACTACTTAGAATCTCTGCTACTCTTGCCAGTTTGAGTATACTTGTTTTTTATTCTTTTGAACTTGATAACTTTAAATCCATTCTGTTTAACCATGTCACGATCAGTTTACATGACATAATTCATTTGTTGGTTTTGATTTTTTTTTATAATTTACAACATTTTAATAATCCCCAGGAAAAAAAAAGTAAGAAATTTTGGAATCTGATATTATATACCATATGGCATGCTTGACCATTGTTCTATAGTAAACTAATGCAAGTTAGCATGTCTAAAGTCTGCCAGTATTTAAAAATCCAAACCCAAATTTATTTCTGTGCACCATCTTCTACCTTATACAAACAATGGTTCAATTGATGGGCAAGATGGTTTTTGGTTGAAAAAAGTTCAATATAATCAATGAAATTCAGTATCTGGACACTTATTAGTGACCTTGGACAAGTCAGAACATTTCTGGGTCTCATTTTCTTACTTTCTAAAATGGAGATACTAATGCTTATACTGCATACTCAGAGGAATATGGAGAAACTAGCAGTTATGAAAAGATTGCTAAATATTTTAACTAGCAACTCTGTATGTAATTCAGACTGTTAGCTGGAAAAAACTATGTATGTTGGAACAACAATCTCTATCAAGCTTTTAAAATCTTATATTTTTACCTTGCTGGGCTATAATTATTTGATTGAAGATAAAAAAAATAAAATAGCTACCGTGTTTAAAGTAGGAGAAGCATGGTCACTCAGAGAGGGAGATAAACTTGGAGTTGAAATCTTGCCTTGGTACTTATTAATTATATGATATTGACTAAGCCACCTAATCTTGAGAAATTCTCCTTATCCACCATAATCCAGTGGTAAGAGCACTGGTTTTACAGTCACAAAATCCAAGTTTTCATTCTACCTTTGCTACTTATTACTTGTGTGACCTTGAATAAATCCTCTTTATGAACCTTATTCTCTTCATCAATATTAAATAACAAGCTGGATAAGATCAATCAATCAAGTAATCAATAAGCATTGTGATTCAGCTGAGCCAAAGTTATCGATAGGTTGCTGTCTCAGTAAAAGGAATTCCTAGGCCGGGAACTTTTCTACCTTGATAAAAATCACAGATCCTTTATGTCTTTGTATGTCTTCAAATCACAAAATGAGCAAAGAATCTTGTGGCTAATGAGTAACAGGAATATTTCAATTTGTATTATTAAGGAAAAGCCGATGATATTAACATCATAGATGATGAATTAATAATGCTAAACAGTGGGAGAATACAATAATGAAAAACAACACAATGCCTCTCCTCAAAAAGCTTATAGTTTTGATCTTCCATTGTATGTTTCAGCTGTTGGCTGTGTTATCTGGTTTGACAAAAATATTATATATTTTTTCATATTAGAGTTGTCATGTGGCAATATCTGGCACTTGAAGATAAAGTAAATTTGCATTTCTCAGATGCAGTCAAGAATCCTCTTTTGTTATGATAAGATGCTGAAAAAACCCCTCAGTAAGACATCTTGACACATCTACACATTTCTGAAATATAAACAAAGTGAGGAATTTGTGGGCACACAAATCAATTTCCCATTGCAGCGATTCATTATCTCTTATCCCGCCTGACTGAGCAGCTATATGACTGAACAAAAATTAAAGCTCATTCATTTTTCAGTAGGGCCTTGTTGACTAACTAGGAATTCAAGAGCCGGGGTGAAAATGGGCACACTTTCCAGTGTGTGTACTTTCTCCTGGGACTTCTGTTTGCTGCTAGTCCAAACAAGCCTTCTCTGTCAGTTGGCTAGTTTTTTCTCTGATTGAGTTTTCCCAAGTCTGGGTTGTGCTGAGGCTATTCTCATTTGTGCATGCAAAAGCAGGCATTTGGGGCAGCTACATTTGCCTTCCCATATAGCTAGGCCATATATCGCTCTCAGAGGTGTTGGGAAGGATGGAGCAAGATGCTTTTCTGTAGAAATTGTGTCCCCATTCCTTTTTGGGTAGTGGTTGCGGGGGAAGGAGAAACACATGCATCTACTCTCTCTTCCTGTTTCTGCCTCCCTCTGTCTCTTTTTCTCCATCTCCCTTTAACTCCTTTCTCTTCTCTCTCTTCTCTGAGTCTGCTTATATCTTCTGTCTGTCCATCTCTTTCTGTCTCTCACCCCAGTGTATGTGTATCTCTGTCTTTTTCTATTTTGATTTCTCTGTGCTCTTCCTCTTCCTCCTTCTTCTCCTCTTCTTTTTCTTCCTCCTCCTCCTTTTGCTCTTCTTCCTCTTTCTCCTCCTCTTCCTCTGCCTTCCAATCTCTGTCTCCCTCTCTCCCTTCTCTATCTCTCCCTTTCTGCCTCTCTCGGTTTCTTTTTCTTCTCTTCCCTCTTCTACTCCTTTCTTTCATTTCCCTCTGTCTCTGAATCTGTTTCTGTCTTTTCTGTCTGTCCATCCATCTCTTTCTGTTTCTCCCCCCACGTGTGTGTCTTTCTCTGTTTTTGTCTCTCTCTCTTTTTCCCCTCCTCATCCTTCTCCCTCTCGCCTCTCCTCTCTCTCTCTCTCTCTCTCGCTCTCTCTCGCTCTCGCTCTTTCTCTCACACTCAGTTTCTTTTTCTTCTCTCTGTCTCTGAGTCTGTTTATGTCTTCTGTTTGTTTCCCTTGCCCCTCTCTGTCTCTCCTCTCCTCTCCTCTCCTCTCCTCTCCTCTCCTCTCCTCTCCTCTCCTCTCCTCTCCTCTCCTCTCCTCTCCTCTCCTCTCTTCTCCTTACTTCTCCTCTCCTTTCTTCTCCTCTCCTCTCCTCTCCGTACTTCTCCTCTCCTCTCTTCTCCTCTCCTCTCCTCTCCGTACTTCTCCTCTCCTCTCTTCTCCTCTCCTCTCCTCTCCTTACTTCTCCTCTCCTCTCTTCTCCTCTCCTCTCCTCTCCTTACTTCTCTCCTCTCTTCTCCTCTCTTTTCTCTGTCTGTCTATCTGTCTCTCAAATACATATAATTTGTCTCTCTATTTCTCTCTGTGTCTCTATCTATTTGTCTCACATACACAAACCCTGTCTTTCTGTCTCTGTTTCTGATTCTATCACTGTCTCTGTCTCTCTGTCTCTGTCTCTGTCTCTCTGTCTGTCTCTGTCTCTGTTTCTGTGTCTCTATCTCTGTCTCTGTCTCTCTGTCTCTGTGTCTGTGTGTCTCTCCTCTCTCTCTCTCTCTCTCTCTCTCTCTCTCTTTCTCTCTCTCTCTCTCTCTTCTCACACACACATACACACATACACACACACACACACACACACACACACACACACACACACACACCTACTCCTCACCCCTTCCTAGAAAGACACGGTTTCTCTGACAAAGCTGCTGACTCAGCAGCACAATTTTTCTTTTGAAATCTAAAGCTCTTTTCAGTGAAAGTTTTCCTAAAGATGATTTGTTTCCCTTAACTATGTAAGTTTTGTTATCATCTGCATTTCCTTCTAAAAATAGAGCATCCACCCCTTTCCTTTTATTTATGGGCTACAGTACTTGAAACAGTTCCCATTGAACTGAGATTTTTTTTGCATTGCTAACTTAATGTTGATGAAAAAGACTCTTCGTTTTTCTGAGAATTAAAATTCAGAAAAGATCAAAGATCAAGACTGGAAGATCCTTATAAGTTATTAAGTACAGTCTCAATGAACATCATGGATCTTGTCTACCAGCACTCCAAGTTGAAACATTATTCATTCAAAGGGAATATTGAGTAGAATTTTATATCACAATTCACCTCCTAGATTTAAAATACCATAATAATTTCTGGAAAAATGAAAACAAAATTGAAATATTCCTTATTCTCGAACAAGCTTCATCCTAATAATGATACAACATGTATTCTATAAACATATACAGACTATAAATTAATGGGTATGAAAATCTATGAATTTCCTTGGATAGAAAGGATGGATGAAATTTTGGTGAGGTTCAAAGACAGAAGAAAGGAAGTATATTTGGGTGGTCTACTAATGTCTATTTGGCCAATTGAAGAAAATGGAGGGTCGTTTCTTGACACAAATAAAAAGCTAATACAAATCAAAGATATTCTCATGATCCAAGCATATTGAGACATTTCAAAATATAATTGAATTCAAGAAGCATTCATTAAACACTTAGAGTATATGCCAAATTCCTTGTGATGTAGTAGGGACACACAGACAAAAATGAAATAATCCTTGTTTTTGATGAGTTTACATTATCTGCTAAAAAAAAATATGGTGGCCAGTGCCTTGGATTGCATTGCTGATAATATCACCAGATTTAAAATAAATTCTTAAAAATACTCCTATTCTGGACCAGATTTTACCTATTTCTACCTAGAAAGGGTAGAAATATCAAATGAATATCAAATATTTAAAAAACTATGATTTGCTATTTGTTTTCCATCAATGAGACCAGGATAGATAATTTTCTCAATCTGGAGAACTGTCTTAATTAATACAGATCACAAAGTATTTATAACATAGTTCTTCCCTGACCTGCAATCTCACAGTTAGCTACATTCAGAAGTGATAGTTGAACCTGCATCTCCATGACTCCAAGTCCTGCATTCTATTTTTCTCTCTCACCTGGCCCCTTTACATTTAATCTAGTTGGGGTGGGAGCTATAGAAGAATGTGCACATAAAATAAACATATGAGGAAAAAAAAGAGGAAAGGAAAAGTTGACAGGACCCAATATCCCAAACTGCTACCACATGCCCTATGTCATCCTGGTTTCTAAGCAACCGTTATAGAAATTGCAATTAACATCTGAATGGGGTAGGTAGAAGAACCCAGGTGAAATTCCAAGGATACCAGATGGAGAATGTAAGGGGGGCATTTATAGGAAGTCACCAGCAGTTTTATAGTTCACATTTTCTTGTTCTTAGTTAACATTTCATGAAAACATACACACACACACATATCAAAACAAAAAAAAATAGATAAGTTCTTCCTGTTTGATTTTTTAAATTAAATATCTTCGATTTAATGGTAAGAAAAAGAAAATATGGAACTGGGCTTTCCTAAGGTAATTCCATGATTTATGTTTCTCAGTGGCCTTTTCTCTCATTCTTTCTCCCTATTACCCCTTTCTCAAAGTCAATAAATAAAGTGGAGCCCTACTGGAGAACCAGAAATATTTAACTAAATTTAAGCCTCAGGCCAAACTAATAGTTAAAATTTTCTCTTTTGACATTTTCAGTTATTACCTTCTTTTTTACTCTCACACTTAGTTTTTGGGGAAAAAAGATAATGTAATTTCCCCCCATCAAGTTTTATCACCAAAGCTTTGAAAAGCATTTAGTACATTATGATCATGTGTTTATTTTACAAAGCTTTTTTTTTTTTATCACTTACATCTTCTCATTTCAATTTAAATATATCTGAAATGTCAAGACATCATTAACATTCAGTTTCAACAACAGCAGTCAGAGCTATCTCCATACTGTTCTTTCTGAATGCAGGTCAAATCCAGTCATAAAAATATAATACAAATTTCAGTTTAAAAAAAAAATCCAAACCAAACAACAAACCTATTTCAATTTTTCTGCAGTTGCCTGGTTAGTTTAAGCCCCATTCAATTTTTTAAAATCCCAGCACAATGAAGGATTTTGAGCAGTTTTTTGGTAATCACAAAGAGATTTGGATGGAAGAATACTAGTAGAATGTAAGCTCTTTAAAGGCACAGAGACTCAGTTTATTTTTGATTCTACCTCCAGCTCCTAGTATATAGTACCTGGCACATAATCATGGCTTAACAAATGCTTGTTGATTGATTTAAATTTTTTCTTCAATGAGTTTTTCTTCAAATATAGATAGATTAAAAGGTATAAAATGGTTCATTTAGATGTGAAGGAAGGGAGAAATAACTTGCACAAATAGGGAATTTACATGCATGTAAGTATATTTATTTATATACATATATGTACAAACACAAAAGTGAAGAAACTATATTTCTGCATAGAGTTCTGAGAAGTTTAATAACCTGATCTGTCACATAAAAATGTGTGTCAAATATAGGATTTAAATTTATATCTTGCTGGATTTAAGGCTAACTATATGTGTATATATGTATGCATATATGTATGTATGTGTGTAACATATGTATATATGTATGTATATAATTCATAATACCATGCTGCTTTTTTATCTCTTCTGATATATATCTATATATATCTATAGATATATCTATATCTATCTATCTATCTATACTTATATTAGCCAGTGGAATGAATAAAAAACCTGAGAGAAGTTTTGGGGTGATTAATAATCATTTGATTAATTAGGCTATCTGATAATCAATGAATTGATATTCAGTGGTTTCTCTCTGTAACCAAAGACATCTGGTGGGGACACTAAATGTCATAAATATCTTTTTGAAAGTGCATGTCCTGACAGGAAAAATCAGCCCTTATTGGTTAACAATTAATGAGGGCATGGAGTTTTAACTGATGAAAGTCTTCACTTCCTCCTGCTGAGAATGTGATTTGATAAGCTTCCTCCAGCTTTCTGGAAAAAGAGTTTCATCTCTACTCAGATCATTCTGGTTGTTTTTTTTTTCTTTTTTTTCTTTAGGAACTGGGTTACTCTAAACTCCAGTGAAAGAGTGGAAGGGTAAGGGTTTAAAGCTGTGGGATTGGAAATCACCTAGATTAGATGCTATTTACATTCTAAACAGAAGTAAGGTCTCCTACTTGAATGGGATCCTGCTGGAGATCAGGAAGCTTGTACTCCAAGGATCAGGCTAATCTCATCTATCAATCTTGTCCTTCAGAGAATGGCTGACCTACAGGTGCTGGTCCCTGAATGAAAAAATTAAAAGCCTGGTTTCTAATTAATAATTAATTATTAATATAATAGAAAAATAATTTCCCTCCTAATATTTATATAGCACTTTAAAAATAGTGCTTTCTAAATAGTGCTTTATAAATGTCTTATTTGATCTTCAAAACAATTCTGAAAGGTAAGTATTATTGCCATTGTACAGAAGAGAAAACTGAAACAGACAGAGGTAAGTGACTTACACAGGGTCACACAGTAAAGAAGCATTTAATGTGGGATTTATATCCATATATATGATATTATATACAATATTTATATTATATACAAACATATAAATATCTATATTTCTTGAAGTTCATGGACGGGTAGAGTATTGTCTTTTAATGGATTGTGTTAGGATAACAGAAAACCTTGATGCAAAACATCAAGGCATTGTTCTCTGCATTTCTAAGGCTGGGAATTATTGTTGCAATTGCAATGATTCCTCTCCCATATCTTTCTTTGGAAGGGATTAAACAAAACATATCTGCTGCTACATGTACCTGCTTATAAGAATCAAGATGAATCTTGGCTTCATGGCAATATCCCAGAGTACCTCTTAGAATGGATCATTATTAATGTAGTCTTACTTCTTAGCTCTGACTGACCTGTAGCAATTCCTCTCAGAGGTGCCTGGAGGTAAGCCTTTTATTGCTGTCTGTCCTTGACAGCTAGTGGAACATGAGGTTGACACAAGGGACATGAGCTCTGTTGTTTTATTTGACAGAATGGAGCTCAGCAAGGAAGCAAGGTTTGCTCATTTCCCAGTTAATTTCTTTAACTTGCAGACTGTTGAATAAGAAACATTTCTAGGTGGCAGAGGATTATGAGGAGCTCAGCAGAGTTTTGGGTTTACATCTTAGGTATGGGAAAGATGCATTAATTTTTAAAAGATTTTCCAGTTTAGATTTTGAAAGGTTCTAAGAAAGCCAAGTTTTTATGGTGACTATGTCAAGGTGTGTGTCTGAAGGAAGGGGAAAGAAGGAGGAGAGAGGGAGAGAAAGAGAAAGAGAGAGAGAGAGAGACAGAAAGGAGAGAGAGAGAGAGAGAGAGAGAGAGAGAGAGAGAGAGAGAGAGAGAGAGAGAGAAAGAAATGTGGTAATGGCTGTCAATGATCCTTTATTCACATAAACTTATGGGAGAATGCCACCCGATGGATTTCTGGTGAATTTCACTTGAATTAAGACATTCTATATCCCATCAAAATTCACATGTAAAATGATTTAGAATTCATTTATTTTTTCAGGTTTTCAGTGAAAGCAAAACTCCAATAAGTAATGATCTTAATTTTCATACCACTGTCAGATCATCTTTTAAAAAAAAAGATTTCTCATGCTTTAACTCATCCTTTCACCTGCATAATCAGGGGAGGTCTCTAGATCTAGTGTGTTTGGCAAATTGAATTGAGTCTGTGCATCTATTTGTGCATCTGTAAAATGAGTGATCTTACATGACTACTTGACTCTGGCCTATGAGAATCAAGTTGATAGATACATGAACATAGATTTTAAAAATTATGATGAAAAGAATAGAATTTGTGCAGCATAAGGTAATATTATTGCTTTAAAATTTTTATTTTCAATCTTCATTTTAATCAGTCTTTCTGGTTTTATAGCATTTTATTTCTGAATTTAATCATCCATGAGGTGCTCCATCCCCCCTCGAGTAATCCAACCTTTATAGCAGATTCAAAAGGAAAGAGGAAAAAAAATTACTTCAGCAAAATAAACCAATACCTCAATTGTGTCTGAACACCCATAGTTGTCCATCTTTTCAAAGTGAGGAGGAAAATACATTTTCTCTTTTGGATTCAAGCTTGTCATTATAAATACACCTTGTTTATTTGCCTATGGTTGCTTATGGTTATGTTTTTATACTCATTTTGTATATTCAAATATAAATACATATATATATATATATATATATAATATTTTCTTTTACATGATCTATTTACTTTGGCTTGTATCAATTCAAAGAAGTCATCCTGTTTATCATTGCATTCTTCTTTATTTTTAATGGTGTAGTAATATTCTATTACTTTCATATACCCAAATTTGTTTATCCATTTCCCAAATATTGGGAATTTCTAGTTTCCCCTTTTCTTTGCTACTATAAAAATGGGCTGCTATAAATATTTTGCCAAATATGAGACTTTGCTTTCATTAACTTCATTGAGATTTGTCTAGTCATGGGAAATCTGAGTCAAAGACTCTGGACATTTTAATCAATTCCAGAGTAGTTTGAGTATATAACAGCTTCCCTAATTATGGATTAATATGAATTATTATGGTCCCACTTGCTTTCTTTATTGGGGCAGCTAGGTGGCACAGGAGATACAGTGCTAGGCCTGGAGTCAAGAAGGATTGAGTCCAAATCCAGCCTCAGATACTTACTAGCTGTGTGACTTTGAGCAATTCTATTTGCCTCAGTTTACTCTGGTATCAGATGATCTGGAGAAGGAAATGGTAAATCATTTCCATATTTTTTGTCCAGAAAACCCCCAATGGGGTCATGAAAAGGCAAAAATGATCGAAACAACTGAATAATAACAATTGTCGATAAAATATCATTGCTTATCTGCTCCAGGAACATTAGACCGCAGGTTCAGAAAGGCATTATTTTCTGTAGCAAAGTTCTCAGTTTGCAGATGGGGACCTCAATTTTCTTCTCTGCAAACTGAGGGGGTTAGACAAGATGTCTCTTCCAGATCTAAATCTATGCTCCTGTGAATCTGTGAAACAGTGTCAGAGAACTCATGTCATTTAATAATCAAGGGGCATAGTGATCTGTAAAGAACAGGGGCTTCATAAAGTCTCGTTGAGAGTATTGAATAATTGCTTCATTTCTTGGAGCAATTTCAAAACATCGGCACATCGACAATATTTTTAAAAAATAAACATAAATGAGAATCATTAGGGGAAAAACAATAAACAAGATACCATAGTGGGAAACATCACAAAGACAGGTGGCAGTTATTTAGCAGATGATGGGAAATAAGTGAATTTATTTCCATTCCCACATCTGGGGTGCTAAAAATTGTTAGGAAAACCACTGTTTTCTTGGAGGGAAGCCACTTATAAGAGACATTTTATGGCTCCAAGAATTAAGATTAAGGGCAACAGTAGGTCCGTGGGTAATATCGCTTGCTTGAAGCACATGTAAGAAGCATTAATTTTGTTTAGCATACTAGCTTCGTGTGGTTGTGGCCTTATGGGGATGTTTTAGAGCAACATCTGAAAAAGGTAAGTTTATTATAATGGCAAATATATGTTTCTGCACAATCTGATGAAAAATTTGCCCTTGGGGACCCAGGCTGAAGAAGAATCAATTTGATGATGGAAAATTACTGTCAGATATATTCCAGCCTAGAAACTCTTATTTTGCTTCCCAGCTTGAGTACATAAGTGAGAAATGCAAATCTTTCCAATGAAGTGCAGTTAACAGTGCATAAATCTCAACAAGACAGTAGGATACACTTATTAAAACTTGGCAAGGATCAGAAATGAATGACTTTTTCTTTTAGAAATGCCAGCTTCCTTTTTCTTCCTCCTTTTCAAGATGAGCTTTTCCCTGGGCTCCATCAATTATAAATAATGGTTTCCTCACAAAATTGGCACCACTAACCTAAAAGCAAATAAGCTGAGAAATTAAAATGGATTGAAAATCAACATTGTGACAAACATATTAGCTATTTTTTGATGATTTGAAAAGTATGCTCCAAGTTATTTTCATATCTGTGATGGAATATTGATGGCAAATGATGAAAGAAGGAGGTAGAGTCCAACAATGACTGGAAAATCATGAAGAATGAAGTCTCAAGACAGTTCTTGTCTCTGCAGGGTGTTACTTCCTGAAAGGGGCAGAAGAGGGGAGAGGGAGGATCTTTTGTCAATGTGCACCTAGAAGCACTGCATAGTGGGGACCAATGATTCCATGCAGCTGTTTTCTGACATCAGTTATGGCTGGAGTTTAGGCCCTAGTGTGGATGTTCTCTCAGGCTATTCTCATGCTTAGAATATTCGGCCTCCCCCACTCTAATTACTGACCTCCCCAAGTCCCATCTAAAATCATAGTTTCTCCAGGAAACCTTTCCCAACTTCTCTTATTCTAGTGCCATTCTTCTATTAATTATTTCCTATTATCCTGCTTAGACCCTGCTTTGCATAAATGTGTTTACTTGTTGTCTCCTCCCATTAGATTTTAAGCTCTTTGAGGATTGAGACTGTTATACCCAGTGCATAGCATAGTATTTGTCACTTAGGAAGTACTTAATAAATGTCTATTGATGATTGATTGATTGATTAATGAAACAAGCCAAGGAAAGGAGACAAAGCTAGCTCTAATCACTGGGGTCATGTTCTCATTTCATTTGCCATCACAGTATCATAAATTATAGATGAAGGGACCTTGAAAGTCAGCTACTTCATTCTCCCTATTTTATGGATGAACAAACTGTGGACCAGAGAAGAAGAATCTGTCTTGCCTTGGGGCCCTGACAGGAAACACTGATTGCATACATATTGAAGAATCATTTTGCTGGGAACCATTCTCAACTCATTAATGTGTAAATATCATGAGCTTCAAAACAGAATATATAGCAAATGGGGGCACTCATTCTGCTGTGTATCTTTTCCTTTCTCCTTTTGTCTCTTTTTCTCCCTCTCTGCTTTTGCTCTTTCATCTACTCTTTTCTCTCTTCCTACCCAATCCTTTTCCTTTATATACTACTCTCCATATATGCTACTCCACAAACAGTGAATAATTAGGTAATTATCTGGTGTCTAGTTCATTCTAGGGACTGTATTAAATGCGAGTGTTGCCGAGACACAAAAAATGAAAATTTCTGTCTTCAAGGACTTGTATTCTAATGCTTATAAATTGATGTACACATGATACATGCAGAGTGGATAGATAGAAGGTAACCAGAGCAGGGAAGGTGCTAAATATTGATGGGAACCAGCAATGGCTTCCCGCAGAAGATTTTACTCTTCTTAGTCTTAAAGGAAGTCAAAGGTTCCCTCTTAAAACCTAAAACTTAAAACCTTTAAGACTCCATTCAAATAAGGAAGGAAAACCACACCTAGAGGGGAGCCAGTACAAAGGCATGGAGGTGGGAGCTTAAGCAAAAGATGAATTTAAAATCATGTATTTAGGATTAGAAGGTATCGACGTCCCTGAATCCATTCATCTCATTTTACAGTTGAAGATACTGAAGGCTGCAGAGGTTACATGACTTGTTCACAGTATCTCAGTTAATAGAAAGTGATCATTTAATTTATATGCAGAATATACCATATGAAATGCCAGATTGGATGAATCCAACCTGGAATTAAGATTTCCAGGAAAATATATTCACATTCTAAGACATGCAGATGATACCACTTTCATGGCAGAACATGAAGAAGAATTAAGAAGACTCAATATAGGTGAAAAAGGAGAGTGTGAAAGCTAGCTGGAAACTTGTTTTCAAAAAAAAAAAAAAAAAACAAAAAACCTTGGCAACTGATCCAATTCCTTCCTGGCAAATAGAGAGAGAAAAAATGGAAATGGTGTCAGATTTTATATTCTTGGGCTCACAGATCACCGCAAATGGCGACTGCAGACATGAAATTAAAAAGTACTTGCTCCTTGGACTGAAAGCTCTGAAAAATCTGGACAGCATACTAAAAAGCAGAGACATTACCTTGTCAAAAATATTTCATATAATGACATCTATGGGTTTTCCTGTAGTAATGTATGACAGTAAGATCTGGGTTATAAGGAAAGTTGAGCTCCATAGAATCATTGCTTTTTGATTGTGATGCTGGAGCAGATTTTTGAGAGTCCCTTGGAAAGAAAGTAGGTCAAATCAATTAATATTTAAAGAAATTAATTCAAGCTATTTATTGGAATGTCAAACACTGGAGTTGAAGGTTAAATACTTTGGTCACATATTGAAAAGATGGGATTCATTAGAATAAGATCCTGATATTGGGAAAAACTGAAGGCAATAGGAAAAGGGAATGGCAGATGAGATGGATAGATAGTGTCATGGAGGCAATAACCATGAGCTTGGACAGTGTTTGGAAGATAGTGGATAATAAAAAGGCCTGCTTACTATGGTCCATGGGTCACAAAGAGTTGGATAAGACTGACTACCAGAACTGAAATAATAATAACATGGGGAAGAGATTTAGAGCTCAAGTTTAGAGATTATCCAGTCCAAATGCCTCATTTTACTAATGAGGACACCAAGATCACATAAGCTGCAATTAGCAGAGGAAAGACTTGCATTAGGTCCGCTTTTCCCATCTCACTTTCCACTCTTCCATGGGCCTTTTATAACTTAGCATTTTCTAGGATAGATTATAAATTAGAATCAGATTGTTATAGCTTTAGAACTGAAAAAAATTTAGAAACTTATCTCATCTAGTTCCTTTACTTTGTAGATGAGGCACCTGAGGCCTACTAACTTGTCAATAATTTGTCTAACACAGGAAAGTGTCAAAGGTGGGAATTTGAAACAGATTTCCTTTAGTCCAGAGCTAGTAATTTTTTTTTAATTATGGAATTTCAAATTATCCATTGTTTTCCTTTTATTTTTTAATGATATGTTCACAGAAGAGATAATTGTGAAATTGGTAGAGATAGATTTAAAGGACCAATCTTTGTCCTCCCCACTACATTTATTCCTAGTTGTTCAATGATAATATAACATCCTTATGGTGATCTAGGAAACTATGCTGAGTGATCCCAAATAGATTATAACAAATGATTATTCAATACCTCCTATGTATTGCATACCTTCTTAGAGAGAGAGAGAGAAAAAGAGATAGATACAGAGAGAGACAAAGAGACAGAGAGAGAGAGAAAGAGGAAAGGGAAGGGGAAGAGAGAAAAAGAGAGGGAGGGGGAGAGAGGAGGGAGGGAGGGAGAGAGAGAGAGAGAGAGAGAGAGAGAGAGAGAGGTTGTTAGCTAAAGGAGGAAAGTTGAATTCAGAGTCTTAGGACCTCAGTCAAAAGTTAGGTATTATCTCTTCTGTACTGAGCTTGATCTGTCTTCCTATTACTTTGGAAAGGAGATGGTATTGTTTTGATTTGTTAAGAGCTATTAAGTCTAAATATAATTATTAGTAGCCAAGTTAAATATATTTGTATCCTGACAATTTAGGTCTCTGTCAGTTTTGTGAAGGCTTATGTTGTTCTACAAAGCACAAAATCTGTAAAGAAAATGGTTCCTTAATAATTTGAAGGAATTAAACACTACAGATAGACTGTCATTCAGAAGAAAAAATGATCTAGGGAGGTCTGTTTTAGTGGAATGATGTATCAAATTCCCTTTACATCATATCACACAGACAGATATCAAACTTCCTTTCAAGGAATACTACCTTTGACCCCAAACCACATGGATGCACTCTTTTAACTGGAGAAGAAAATGAATCTTTCACATACCACCATCTTATAACTTGATTGCCTTCTTCCACTTGTGAGGTATCAATTTTATTTTTTTTCTGTATTTGCTTAAGAGTGCTGCATATGAAGCTGTAGTTAAGAGTCATGGTGGCTGGAAAAATGAAGCAGGATTGAATTATTCCTGTAATAACATCTGCCCTACATATATCTTAGCTTTATAGAGTTTTTCCAGGAAGATGAGGCTCAAACCTTTTTTCAGCTAAAGCTTGAGGCTAAGTGAAGTCTAGCTGTTGTGAAATTTCACTATTTTAGGGTGTACTGTTACCCCAAATTCACATATAACTGATAGCTTAAAACAAAGACTAGGACTAAGTTTGATGATAAGCATTTGCTGCCAGGTCTTCCACCACTACTACTACAAACATTAATAATAGCTATATTCATAATTGGGTTGAAGTAAGAGCTTTTCTCCAGGATTTCAGAATTTATAAAGGGGGCATTTCAGGGGAGGCACTGACAGTCCCCTGGTCTATGATCTCTGACTCTGGTCATTCTCTGATATCCCTGTGCCACCTATCTCATGGCTGATGAAGAAAATTTCTTCTATTCTCCTCCCAACAACTTCCCCACAAATTTTTGCAGGTACTATGGGGGTCACACTTAAAACTCTCATAAAGAGAATGTGTTTCTATTCTCAAATTAGCACTCTGGCCATGGACATGAAAGATAAGACTATTATATGGGGAGCTGAATGCTTTTGGATACCTCACTCTGTGGCAGTATCAGCTTTTCTGTGATCTTCTGCCTTCACTAGGCTCACTAGGTGTTAGAAAAGTAGAATTTCTAGATAAAGTTCTATAACAATAAAATCAAAGAAAAATATTGGCAAAATAGTACTCCATGGATCTGTTCTTATGTCAGAAGATTCTGAGGTTCTGCCTCTAATTTCTACCAACTGAAATAAGACTCTTCTCTTAAATCTAATTTTCTAAAATGTAAAACTTATCCACAAATTGTGTTTTTATATTATAAAAAAACCATAACTTCGCTAAAACTTCAGAAAATACTGTGTATCTGATATGGATTATAAAAGCTATGTCCTTGGGTTTAGGACTTTCTGAATGGCTCCTTCTTTTGGAAGTGGGACAGGAACCTTTATTTTGGCTTTGATCTTTCAATGCTTTTAAAATTTCAAAAACTGTTGAATGAAAAAAGTTTTAATTAATAAAAACTTTTATAAGTATTTACAATGTGCCAAGCACTGTGCTAAGTGGTAAGGCTATAACCCAAAGATAGTTCTTGGAGAAGAGCCAAGATGACAAGAGAGTAGACAAGTCTTTTTCTGAGCTCTTCTTGGCTTCCTTCAGATCAACACCAGATCCAGTTTCTGAACTGGTTTTGCAGTGACAGAACCCACAAATATTTGGAGTGTAACAAATTTCCAGAAGAAGATATTTTGGAAGAACTTCAGAAGAAGGTCTGTTTCAATGGGGGTGGGAAGGTGGTTAAGTGAAGGGGCAGCACAGGAACCCAGGGCAGAAAGGCTTTATAGGTTGGGGGAACCTTTTGGGATACTCTTACCAAAGTACAGTAAATTGGCTACTCTGTCAAGGTTCAGAAGTCAGTGGATCAGCAGACAAGTTGATTCAGTACTACAAAAGGCAAATAGTGAGCCCTTGAACCCTAGAATAATGCCATATCCATCCAATACAGAAAAGCCAGGAGTACTGGCCCCAGGGCAATATGAAGCCACTGTCACCTACAGAAGAAACTTGGTACAATCTTCTCTTTGCCCTAAGAGCAGATCTCAACTTTTAAAAAAAGCAAAAAAAAAAAACCTCTGACTATAGAAAGCTTTTATGGTAGTAGGGAATAACAGAACTCAAACCCTAAGGACACTAATGCCAAAATGTCTCTAGATGAAGCCCCCAAAATTATATGAGTTGGTCCCCATCTCACCAGACTTTCTTGGAAGAATTCAAAAAAGATCTTTAAAAAGACTGAGAAGAAAAATGGAAAAAGGAAATGAGAACTTTGCAGGACAATTTATATGTGGGACAGCTATGACTCCAACTCAAATTAATATCAGAAATTCTCAAGGTAAAAAAAAGCAAAAAAAGGGATTTATTACAATCTAGGGAGAAAAGGCAACTTCTAATAGACAAGGTTTCATCAGTAAAGTAGTGCAAAGCTTTATACAAAATTTATACCACATATCCAGCAGGGCTGCCAAACTGTTACATCACAGCTCATACAATTTTTATAAATTATCCAATATATAATTTAGAAAGCAACATGGTCTAATTAGGAGATACAAACATGTGACCTCTTTAAGTAAGTTACCAGAGAACAAAAATTTTTTTAACTTCAAATCAAATGCAGATTTGTATTTCCAGTAGCAATACTTCAATATTAACGCACACATATTGCTAAAATCTTGTACCAGAATAAACAAGTTCACAATTTTAGCACACATTAATTAAGAGTAATTATAAAATTTCAGAATCAGAATTCTAATTTAAACACACAGCTCCAACATGTGAGGTGGCAGAAAACTGCCCTTTCAAGTCATCTACACAGCTTTAAAAAATTGGTGGACTTTAGGGACCTGGGAAAGAAGGTTGGAGAAATTTGTCCCAGGTTTTCAGCTGCAGGTGGGTAGCCCAGTGACTAGCCCACCCTCCATGCCAGAAATGTAAAGGGTTGGGGGAATAGAGGCAAGTTGAAGATGTTGGGACAGCAGCACAAATCTCAGAAGAATCCAGGCCAGCCAGGGACACTAGCCTAGCCAGGACAGATTCCACAAACCTCTCTAAGAGAAACTTCTCTAAGCATGGAAAATACCAGAGAGGATGTTTGTTTTTTCCTTTTGCAGTTTTTTTTACTGGAAGCCTCTGGTTCACACCTTTAGAAGGCTTTTAGTTATGTAAATTAGACATCATTTATTCAAATTCATAACTCTATCTTCCCTCCCCCACAACAATATATCTCAATGCCAGGCCAAACCAGATAAACCATCACTTCAGAAGAAAAGAGAATAAAGGAAATATAAACAGCAAGGCAAATGAGAAATTTAATTAAGCAGTCAATGGCATTCTGGACCAATACCAAATAATTGCCACCTCACATCCTTCCAGCAGGGCATTGACCAACTCACCTATTCCTTCCCTAATGCAGATCACTCTTGGTCCTCAAATGTCACAAAAGATCCTACTAACCTAAGGACTTTTTTTGGAACTCTGCACAGCAATGTTGACTTCTCTTAGCAAGGAAATTTTTCCTCACTGAGAACATTTCTGCTGCTTTATGAGCTTCCCAGCTCTGTTGACTCTCCCAAAGATTTCTCTAGTGATCTCTTAAACTTCTTTGCTTGAAAGCTTTCTCATCCAAACAAACTCTGTATCTAGTAACACCTTCATTCTGTAGGTTAATTCTATAGGTTAATGTACAGACTTATGGAACACTTAGTAAATAAAATCCTCCATCCCCTTCTTGCGCCCTAATGATTTCTTGGTCTGAAGCATATATAAAAATCTATAAAGTGATAATAATAGCATCTAAAGTTGTTATGTGGATAACATGAAGTAAGATTTGTAAAGGCGTTTGAAAACCTTAATGTACTGCTCCTTATTGTTGTTGTTATTATTGTTATTAATGACACAATTTTCATTAAGATTGTCTCCTTCCCAGCTTTATGTGAATTAGGAAAAAAACATAGTTATATCACAGTTTAGGATACATTTGCTAGAAACTAAATTTACTAGAATAGAAAGGTAATAAAAAGACAATATTGAGAACTTTTAACTGATTCCCTATTGCTTGTAATGCTATTTCAATGCTCACCTCAGTTTATTACTACCTTTTCCATGGAGAATGCCAGTCAGCTGGAGAGCTAATGTTTTAGTGTGATCTGAATTCATGTTCTTTCACATTCTCATTTTTCAATATTCTGAATTAAATTGGCATAGATTCTTTTTGGAGAGAAATGCTCCCTGCGTCCTGCAGCCAACTAAAAAGGGAAGCTAATAAATCTCATCCAAATATATTCCAGTTCTTATGATCAAGTAACTCATGAATTGATACTGTCAGCTTGGTCTTTGTTACATCTAAGATGAAATGGAATTTTCCATCCAGGTAAGCATAGTGCCACATGGGTCAAGAATGCTTTGGTTTCCTGCTCTAATTCATGGATTCCCAGGAAAACGATAAAAGTAGAAAGCAAGGGAATTCCCTTCCCAATGGGCAACTGACCTATCTGTGATCTTTCTCCAGAATTTCTGTCTGGACATTCTGTCATATGGCATGATTATGATTGTTCCCACTGTAGTGCCACTAAGAAGTTCTTCCCTTGGATTTTTAATTCATATATTCAACTAAATCCCATAGCATTTCCATTATGTAGGATCATTGCTCTAGAATTGAAAGAGTCCTCAATGTAGTCCTTCTCCATTGTCCTCCTACTACAGATAGGCCAGAAAAGTCAAAACAGTTGCCTAAAATTACAAATAGGACCCTCCCTAGTCCCAAATTATTCTTTCCAACTCTTGTTTTTCTTATCTTTGCAATGAGCTGGTCTAGTTGGAAACCAGGAATATGAGGATGGAGGCTGCCTAAGCATGGATTAGCTTAGTATAACACCAATAAATCATCTAGGCCTTATAAGATGCTTAGATCATAACAATCTGGAGAGAGGGGAAGTGGAAGATTTGTTTATTTTCTTTTAAAGGTAAAGAAACTGAGTCCCCAAAGCACTGAGTTATCTCCTTAGGGTCACACAGCTAGAAAGACTAAGAGTTAACTTTTCTGCCAACTCCATTATACCTGGCGGATTTATTTTCCTACTTTTAACAAGGGAAAAATGCAAATACAAATGTATAACATGATGGGGATTATCATAGCATCTCAAAAATCAGAAAAATCCAGTTTAATGTAATTTAACTCCCAAGTTCACAGAAGACAAAAAACAGTTATTTGAATCAGGAGTGATAGGTAACCCTTGTGATTTTGTGTTTGATGGATTGCTTCAGCTTGAAAGTTCTGAATTGCAGTGGGTTAAATCAACTGGGTGGGTGCACTTAATAGGGTACCAGTGTGATGAGCCTTTGAACTGAAGCAAGATACGGATGACATCAAGCTGCCTAAAGATAGGGGAGCTAGGACAGGTAACAAACATAGCCAAAGTTCTCTTGCTGCTAAGTGATGATATTCTCTTGTGAATGGAGGGAGCCACTGTTGTGCTGATTGTTAAATTTTCAGTGTGAGTATTTACAACTTGGAAATTGACAATAGCTGCAAATGAAGGCTTGATTTCTCGTTTTGTTGATTGTCTAGGTTGAAGAAAACAATAGCGAAAATATTAATAATGAAAATTAAACATAAGAGTATATTATGGACTTTTTTTTAGGGAAGAGATTGTTAATTTGTCAGCAGACTCTAATAACAGGAAGACTGTCAAAAAAAAGAAAATTATCTGAAAAAACAACATATGCATCCTCTTAACTGTCCTTAAGGAATTGATTATGCCTCTGCAGACAGTCTGTTAATTTTCTGGGACTGTTGTTTTATCCTCTAACTGCTTTTCACTTTGTCACTAATCATAGGTTTGAGAAAAGGGATCCATATTTTGTTTCAAAATCCTTTCTCATAAGACATCACCGTCATCACAATTTCTGGATCTTGCTCTGTCCCACAGGTGCTGAGAAAAGTTTCTCAATGGAAACGAGATTGTGTTACAAACGGCTTTTCGTGTTTGTTCTCTGTTTTGGCTCATAACTTGGGTCCTCTGTCCACAGTCATTTGTCTGGTGTGGGGTACAGTGGATCCAGGGCCCGACTTTCATTCAAATCGGGCCTCATAAACTTAAGCGTGTGATCTTGATCAACCGTTTCTCCCTTTCTGCCTCAGTTTCCTCAGCTGTAACGGGAGCTAATAGCAACCATCTCACAGGGTTCTGAGTCTCAGGTGAGATTTACGTTTTATAAACCTTACATCGTTGTGGCAACGCTAGCTGTTGTTATTTATTGAGGATGCGTTCGGCTCTGGAGATGGAAATACAAAAGTGATCACTGTACAGTTCTAGCTTTCCCTTTCATTTTTTTCTGGACGCCAGGGGACAGAGGCAGCTTCCTCCCTTACACCTGGGCCGGTTGGAACGCCCCTTCGCGCTCTCCCTGAGGTCCAGCTCGGAATGGTACAGTCCGGCAGCGAGGGGTTGCCATGGCCACGGCTGGTCGCCAGGTAACCAAGGAGACAAAGGCAGAGGCGCCTTACGGCGCGGGGCGGGGCGGGGCGGCCCGCCCGCTGCAGGCGGTGCTGACGATGAAGGAGCTGGGGGCCACAGGTGGGTCCGGGGTCCAGGTGGGCCTCTGAGGCGGCCCGCGGGGCTCGGGGCGGGCGATCTGAGCTCGGACACGGCCCGGGAGGCGCGGGGCCGCTGGCCGGCTGGGGTTATAATGGTGTGTGCGGGCCGAGGGACGGAGGAGCGGCGTGGGGCGGGGCTGTTACCTGCCAGGCCCGGCCTCGAGCCAGGTCCCAGCTACCCCTACCTGCAACTAGGGCTGAACCCCGGGGGGACCGACCACCTGTCCGGGGGGGCCAGCTTCCCCTCCCTCACCCGCTTCTCCTTTTACAAATGGAGAAATTGTGGCCCCCGGTGAGGTGGTGAAAGGACCTTCCTCCAAGCTGGCACAGAGAGAGCAGGATGATGCCGGGAAGGGAATCCACTTAACATAGCATCTTCTATGGACCGACCAAAGTGCTAAACGTTTTTACAAATATCTCAGTTCATTTCCACACCAACCCTGAGAAATGGGTGCCACTAGTATTCCCATTTTACCGTTAAGAAAACTGAGGCTACTTGCTCAGTGTCATAGGGCTGTGAAGGGCCCGGGACCAGGGCTCCATCCCCTGTGCTGCTTCACGACCATCATCGATCCCAGTCCTTGTTCTCACCACTGATAGAGGAAAACTGAAAGATCATTAAATAGGGGGCCATCTGCTTCAGCCTCTTCCTTTTTACACTTAAGGAAACTGAATCCCAAAGAGGTGAAGGGATCTCTTAGGGTCCCACAGTTATCTAGGTCACAGAACAATTGACTTCCAGTCTATCCCTTAACTTTTCTAGATAAAGAAATTCACCTTGGAGTGTGTGTGAAGGGGCTTGCTCCAATTAGGTGGCTCCTGGAAGGATCATAGATTAGGGGTCAGCTGCTCCATCTTTGCCTGGGAGGACTGTGCCCCACATATGCATCCAGGAACCCCCCTTAGTCCAAGCATTTTCCTTTATAGCCTAAAGAAGTAATAATGTTAGTTCTGAAATAAATCAAAATTGTAAGTGAAGGAAAAGGCTCCTTTAATTGAAGAGAATCAAGAATTTGGTTCCCACATATGTCAGCCAAGAAAACTTACAGAAAAAGGGTTTTTTTTTTAGTTTGTTTTTTGTTTGATTTTACTTTTAAGATGAAAAAGGGGTGGGGATCTCTGGTCAGAAGGCCCAGCTGTTCTTGGCAATTGAGCCAGAAAAACCCACTTCATTTTGGTTGTTTTAAGCTTTCATGATTCAATTTGTCCCAAATCTTAATGCGGAGGCCAGGACACTTTAGAATCACTTTTGGTAGTTGTGGCCAGTTCTAACCAGCTTCTGTTTACAGGATGAACAGAGCAAAGATTCTCTAGGGTGGGGCCACGGCCAACCTGGCTGAGAATCCTTTACCTCTAGAGCTGGAATGCATAAACATTACTATAGTTAGAGGGAGAGATGTCTCAATGTCATAAGGCCATCCTGACACTCAGAAGGGAGTATTATATTTTATATTAACAATATTAAAATTAATTTTCCTCTCAGTAGCTAATAATTAACATTTAAGCATTTACCATTTTCCAGGCAATATTCTAACTACTGGAGATAAAAGAGAAGCCAAAAGAAACAATTTTTGCTTCCAAAGAGTTTGTAATCTAATGGGGAAAGAATCCAGGGCCTAATATTCTATCACTGCTCCACCTAGCTGCCCCATCTATATAACATAGGGTTAACTTAAATTCAAGTCTTTGTTATTTTTAGACTCATCCTCTCTGCTAACTCAGGCTGACACTTCTAAGAAGTACTTAATAAAAGTCAAACTGAGTTGTGAATTCTCCCTAAATAACTAATATTTTAAAAAGAGGCCCATTTTTTTTCACTGTAAAGTCTCACCTAGATGTCACATTATAGGATGGAGGTGACTATAGGTTTTCAAAGACTATAGCTGTGAGTTACAGCAGATCCTATCAAGCTGGGAAAGTTATGTATCTGGCCTAGTCATGACTAAATTGGTCTCAGGCTGTTGGTGAGCATTTTGGTTGCTAGTTAAGATCATTTATAAAGGCATAGAGGGGTTGGATTCTGAGATCAGAGAGGAAAAACACATTCACATGAAATTGCAGATCTGGGAAAGGTTGTAGTAGAAACAATTCGGCATTTCCATTTCTCTCCTATACATACAAGGTTTTGAATCTTCCAATACCATTATCTCAGTTTGCTCCCCAATAAAGCAACATTTAGTTGTGAATTAGGAATCTAGGAATAGGAGGGGCATGTGGTGAGCATTTTTATATATTGTTTAGATCATTAAGGCAATGTTGTCATAAGAAAGAAATACATTAAGTACTTATATGTAAAGATGGAAGTGCAAAGAGATATGATTTCTTTACCTACAAGGGTTTATAGTCTGCTTAGGAAGATTGGACATAACCCATGGCAAGTTATTATATAACATTCAAATGAATGGCAAAAGAGCAAACTTTTCAGAAGGAGTAAGGAGTTTGAGGCAGGAAGACATCTTAGGGAGAACAGTTTAATTGAAGAGTTGAAACGAGCCACTGAACTATAAATAAAGGAAGAAGTTTATTGAATTAAACAGAAAAAAAGGAGAAAATATTACACAAGTTATGAATAGGGCAAATTTGAGGATAATGGAGTAAGTTATTTTGATTGAAGCATATGGAGATAAGCTAGAGAAAAGAGGGGATAGTGGGGTAGAGGTAGTGGTCCCAGAGCCAATCACAAGAGTATGGATATTAAACTTGATTCTGCAGGGAGTGGGAAGCCATTTAAAGACTATATTAAGTGGCCTGATATTTGAAATGTAAAAGCTGCTTAAGCTATTAAAACATTGTTGTAAACCTTAGCAAATAGGACTTTCAAAACCAGAATATATTCTCCTCCAGATTTTCTTATTTGTTATAAATTAAAAAGAAGTGTGATAAAGGAATGCATACTTCCTCAATAGCTTGCTTAAAGGATATGGGTAATCTTTGTAAAGACAGAGGACACAATTTATGGGATTATATGAGCATAGAATTTGGAGATGGAAAGGACTTTTTGAAAATTTGCCATTTCCTTCACAGATAAAGAATTAAAAATCTTTTTTTTTTTAAATAAAAGGATTGATATTTAGAGACCACTTTTTGTATTGGGAAAATGATCATTATTGCTAAAGTAGCTTCATATGCAGATTGTTGGCTGGATGTAATAATATCCCTTTTCTATGGCTTTGCATAATTAACACAAAGTAGGATAATAAAACTAGATCAGTGATTTCAGAGGTATAGGGAATTCTTGGATGAAAAGCCTCTCAATACCTTCTCTAGTCCTAGTGGCTTTGCCCTGATTCTCACCTCCAATATGGTTCAGAGAAAGTACTTGAAGCCAGATATTTCAGGCTCCTAAATCAATCTTCTATGCTTATTTTACACTGGGGGGAGGCAAGGAAAAATATAGTTTGAATTTGTGGTGGATGGAGGGCTGGGTCAGAATTTTAACCAGGAATGAGGATGAAGGATGGCCAGTCTATGCCCCTGCCCAAAATGGAGGACCCAGAAGGAAGTGAGCTGCAGTAGAAGGGGCCAACACAGAATAATGGTCCAGGATGAGAAGGCTTCAGAAGATGGCTGGGGAATGGAATGCAAAGATGAAGCACTATGTAGAGGTTCACAGCACCTGAGTTCAAAGCTTACTTCTGGTACCATTTGGATAAAGTGGGTCCAGTCACTTAACCTTTGTAGACTTCTCTTTTCTCATTTATAAAAGAAAAAAATGTCAGACACAAAATTAGGTTGCATGGAGCAGTTGTTGAGGGTAATCCAAACTAGATTAAGATCTAATTGGAAACCATTTAACAAAATAAATAAAAATATCATAAAACATAGATGACATGACATTTTCTAATAAAGTCAACCTGCAGCTTCTCAGGGATCCTTATAGAAGAGTGGTTCCCTATCTTTTTTTTTTTGAATTTAATTAATTTTTTTGTGTGGTTCCCATTTCTGAGTTTCATACACTAGATTAACATGGCCTCTGAGCTCCTTCCATCTGTAAAATTATATAAATATATAATATAATAAATATAGTAATAAATATATAACATAGAAATACAATATAAAGCCAATTTTGAAGAACTATTAAAGTGAAATTTCATAAGATTAAAAATTTAAACTGAATTTAGTTTACCCCCCCAAACAACAACAGCAACAACAAAACAACAAACTCATAACACCTTTATTTTATTGTGATGACTTGTATTAGAAATTATTGAGAGTACCAAATAGTTGGGCAGTGTTTAATTGACTTAAATATATGGTGGAAAAACTCTTATTTTTAATGGATTCTAAAATGATCCTCAGTTTTAAAAGTACTCAGGCTTTAAAATGAATCCTCCCCAACTTTCCATTTATAAACTTTAATATATTTGAATAAAGTACTTTTATTATCCTCCTTTTCCCCTGAGATGTTCCAATAAGATTATAGGTATTAGGGACAAAGGCAGGGTGACTTCTTGTGACAATATGTATTCTGATGTGTCCGGATGTCTAGCTTTTCAGGCTTCCTTATTTTTCTGGCCTCATTCCACTGAATGCTTATAGTTATATAAATATTTCCTCAGACTGGGAACATATATTGTAGAACCATCAACCCAGTCTACAATAAGTCATATTTCAGCATATTATAATTTAATAAATACTGTGCCTGGAAAAGTTATAACATGCTCAAAAGACTTAATTTTCCATCCACTATCATCATACATCTTACCATGTATGTATTCCTGATTTTTTTGACTTGAACTTAAAATTTGTGGTTTAGTCTTATTTTATTAAATTATATATTTTGCCTAGTGATTGGTATTTTTTTAAAACCATATTCACATTGCTGTAGTCATGGTGTCTCAACAAAGATGTCTTGTGGCTTTAAGAAAAACACTCAGGAGAACAGGAGTCCTATATGCAATCTTCTAGTCTTAATTATCTCTCTCTTTCTCCCCCACAGAAAAAAAGCTTTGTTCTGTTATATGATGGAATATTAATTGAAGGGAACCTTCAGTTATTACATGTGTAAAGTAAAATGCATAAAATAATTTGGTTAATTTGTACATAAAACAATAATTATAAATGTGGAGGAGATCAGTATTTAGGAATTTATGGATTTTCCTTTTTTTCCCCCAAAGAAAGGCAAATTCAACCAGCTATTTGCAAAGTATGTTATCGGTATTATTTGCATATGTATCTATGTGAAGAGCAGTGAGTTATTTCTGGTGGTCATTAAGACTGGCCAGTCTTTCTGCCCATCAAGGACCTTTTCATTCCATTTTTGCTAATGCAGTGATAACATTATTATCATCATAACCAAAGAACATATTAAAATAACAGGTCTTGGAGCCACACTGAATTGTCATCAGTGTGTGTTAGATAGACTATTTCAGGTTTTTCATTTAATATGTTGGGGAAAAAAGTAATTTTCTAAATATGGCCTTATTAACCTCAAAGAACTGTGACATTTCCCAAATCATTCAGTCAATGTAAAAACTTGAGTTTCTCAAACACAATAAATTCATATACACAGTAGGTACTTTATAAATATTTACTGAACTGAATTGACCCAAGTTGAATTGAGTGAATGCCTTCTCCTAGGAGTTATCTTCCCCCCCAGATCATTTAAGTTTATTTTCTCAAGAGAACCAAGTTGGGCTTGAATTCTCTCAGAAAAGAGAAATATTGCTCAACTTTCCCTGCAGATATTTAGAAAAACAAATTTTCTGACTATTTGTTTCACTGGCAGTTGCCCCTTCTTAACTTTACTTCCTGGCTTCCCCAGTCCATTAGGCAAACAGCTAACATTTATTAAATATTTACTATGTACTAGGCACTGTGCTAAGTATTCATAATACAAAGAGAGGGAATAAAGTCACCTGACCAACCACTCGACAGTCACCATCACCAGCAACAAAACCAGTCTCTCTTCTCAAGGAACTCAGGCAGTTGGAAAAAGACACAGGAAAACAACATCTAAACATGGGATAAAATGGGATTCACAAAGATTAAGGAGATCTGAGAAAGGTCTTAGCTGAGACTTGAAGGAAACCAGGGATGTTCAGGTGGATATGAGAAGGGAAGGTTTTCTAGGTAGGGAGTAAAAATGGTGGTCAAGAATAACCTGTAAGAGGTCAGTGTCACTGTATCATCATCTTAGTAGGGCTTAGTAGGGCTTAGTAGGGCTTTAGGAACCAATCAGGTTAAAAACCAAATAGTGAATTTTATATTTGATCTTAGAACAGAGAGAGCCATTCAAATTTATTGAAGAGGAGGTCATATGGTTCAGACCTATGTTTTAGAAAGCTAGATTTGATGTCTTAGTGGACGATAGATTAGAGGAGGGAAGAGATTTGAGGGAAGGAGACCAATCAGCAAGTTAAGACAGCAGTTCAGCTGTGAAGTGATGAAGGCCTATGCTAGGGAAATTGCCGTGTCAGAGGAAAGAAATCTACCTATCTACCCACATACATATATTCACATATGTATATATCTCTCTATATAAAACAAACACATTCATATCTATATATGTGTGTCAGTATGTAGATATATAAATACGTATATGTATAAATCTATGTATATGTGTGTATGTGTATATGGAGAGAGATGAAGATAGTAAAAAGGTAGAATATGATCTCTCAATTCTTCATGTTTACTTTCCATTTACTCTTTGCATTTCTTATATTTTTCTCATTACTTATATACTATCTATCCCACGAGAAGAGAACACACTGAATGTAGAAAATCTTTGCCTTTCCTCTTATTCCCCTATATTTACCACAGTCTCTGACATGAGTTGCTGTAGTCTTGGTATCTCAACAAAAATATCTTTTGGCTTTAAGAAAAACACTCAGGAGAGCAATCTTCTAGTCTATTAAGAGCAATCTTCTAGTCTTAGTTACCTCTCTCTCCCCTCCCACAAAAAAAAGCTTTTGTGCTGTTATATGATAGAATATTAATTGACATTGGTCAGATCTGACTCTTTGTGAACCCTTTTGGGGTTTTTCTCTCAAAGACTCTGCTGTGGTTTGCCATGTCCTCCTGCAACCCATTTTACAGGTAAGACATGTTAAGAGCTTAACAGCAGGCTGAGTAATGACTGATGTCACTTAATTGCCTGGGAACTCTGAGCCCCATACCTGGAGAGGGCTCCCTCATTACCTCCACCTCATTGGTTTCCTCTCTTCAGGATACTATTCAAAAGGAAATGATAAATGTTGGAGGGGATGTGGCAAAACTGAGACACTAATGCATTGTTGGTACAGTTGTGAAATGATCCAGCCATTCTGGAGAGCAATTTCAAAGTATGCCCCAAAGGCTATAAAACTCTGTTCCCTTTGATCCAGCAGTGCTACTACTGGGTCTGTATTCCAAGGAAATCATAAAAAGAGGGAAAAGGACCCAAATGTGCAAAAATGTTCGTAGTGACTCTTTTTGTGGTGACAAAGAATTAGAAAGTGAGTAGATGCCCCTCAATTGGGGAATGGTTAAACAAGTTGTGGTATATGAAAGAAATGGAATATTATTGTTCCTAAAACAACGGACAAACTGATTTTATAAAGGCCTGGAAAGATTTATACAAACCGATGCTGAATGAAACGTATAACCAGGAATTTAGTGTACACAGTAACGGCAAGATTGTGCAATGAGTGACTCTGAAAGACTTATTTTTTTCTCAGTAGTTCAGTGATCCAAGGCAATCCCAATAAATTTTGGACAAAAAATACCATTTGCCTCCAGAGAGAGAACCTTGGAGAATGAATGTAAATCAACACATGCTATGTTCTTTATTCTTTTTCTTTTCTCTTGTGGTTTTTCCCTTTTGTTCTGATTTTTCTCTTCCAACATGATTTATAAAGAAATGTTTTTTAAAAAAGTAATGTACATGTGTAACCAGATAAATAAAACAATAAAAATAATAATAGGAAAATATTCAAGTATAGCTTTCTATATAGCTTTCTACTCAGAACTCTTCCTGTTCCCACCAACTGCTTGTACTTACTGGGCCCTTTGCCTTTACATTTTAATATTTCCACATGATATTTCCCATATATACTAATATTTAAACTTTCTTCCTTGATAGAACATAAGGGCCTTTGGAGCAGTGATTTTTTTCCCCATGTTCCACTTAGTATTATGCCTGGCACATAGTAAAAGTTTAATAAATATTTGTTGACAGATTTAGGGATCAGATGATGAATCCCTAGTGGATCAAACAAAATTAAGAGGGAATGAAATCTCTCTCAATGGGAGGAAACTCTAAGCTGATCCAATAAAGGATCTTTGAAGTTTTCTGTTTGAAAGATTATACATTCTAAAAGAATACTGATATTGGGTCAGGGGAATTCAAACTTTTAATCTTGGCATCAATATTTTTAGCCATTTAGGTAAGTTACTGCCTTTCTTCTCCAGTTTCCTTATCTGTAAAATGGTTTCAAATATCAATAGTAAATCATACTTGAATGACTTTCATTTAGTATTGTTCTAACGGAGACTGCTTTGGAAATGTTAAATTATAATTTTAGTCCAATTCCATCAGCAGGGTCATGGATTATATACTACATTCATGTAAATATATTGACCAAACTTTTCTCTGCCCCCTCCCCTGACTACATGTTTTGTATTAAAATGGGATGCTATGGGGGCAGCTGGATGGTGCAGTGGATAGAGCACTAGCCCAGAAGTCACGAGTATCTGAGTTCAAATGTGGCCTCAATTAACACTTCCTAGCTGTGTGACCCTGGGCAAGTCACTTAATCTCAATTGCCTTAGGGGGGAAAAGATGCTATGATTACTTTTTTCTATGTGTACCTAGTGGCATTTTTCTTTTAAAGTGATCTAATATTAAAGGTATGTCCTCTATGTGATGATGAGTTTATATAGACTAATATAGAATCTCAGATGTTACATAAAATAATTTGAGTTGGATCATGTTATCATGAATTTTTTTGTTTTCTTTTTAAATTTCTCATTGTATGTGTCATTTAGGCTTGCATTTTATTTTTATTTTTTTGGCTAAAAGTTATTTGTTCCATTTGATGACCAGGTTATATGGCATAAAAGATTTCACGATTCAGAATACTTTAAAGAAGATATTATTACATCATAAATCATGAACACCAATGATTTTATAGTTCTTCCATGGGGAAAAACTGGAAACTCTGTAAAACTCAAAGCCAAGTAAGTTCATGTGTTCCATTAACTGTAATTGAAATGATTGTGAAAGTTTGTAGATGTCAGAATTTTAAAAGTGTTTAAATATAGCTTTCAAATTTAAATGTATAATGCAGCTCAAATGTATGCATCCCTAATTCCATTTTTCTCATCCTTCACTTTCTATCCAAGGATTTCAAGATATAAATATAAATGTTTCATACCTAATTCATCTATATTTGAGAAAACTAGCAAGGAAAATGAATAGTATTTGGGCACTAAAATAATTGAAGGAGAAAGTTAGATTTAGAAAAGAATGCTTAGCCAATAATCTCAGCTACAGATGAACCAAAGCTACCATAATGGTTTTTATGACTCACAGTAATGCTTTTTCATTCAGACTGTATAAATTACTTTAGGGAGAAATAGAGAATTGGGGAGATCTCTAAAATGTATGCTACAATGGAAAGACCCTTGAGCCTATAGTTAGTAGAACCAAGTTCAAGTTGCAGTCCTGAAATTGAATACTGGTTTGATATTGGGCAAATAATTTTACCTCTCCAAGATTTGATTTCTTCATCTGTGAAAAGGGGATAATAATTCTAGTGTCTATGCCTCTAAGGGAACTGTTAATATAAAATATAGATATGGACTTGATTATTGTATCTGATGAATTTTTAAGAAATAGTTGGAGGTACCTCATATCCTCATCTATCTCAAAATCTACTTTATCAGGTAGACAGGACACTGTCTCCTGAATGAGTCTATACTGTAGGGAAGCCATGATGAATAAGCTAGCTGGAAGTAAACTGTGCTGAGTTTTAACACTTCCAAAGCTTTATGGAGATAGAAAGTTGCATTTAAATCTGGTGATCTAGTTTTATATGCTGCTACTCTTGGAGACTTCCCTAAAATAATTTTAAACTACCCAAGGTCATCTCCCAAAATATCCCATCTCTTTAAGATTCCTTATATTATTATAGAGCCTGAATTAGAAGTAGTAGTATTGTTGTTCAGTCATTCTTGTGTCTGACTCTCTGTAATCCTGTATGTGGTTTGCCATTTCCGGGTTCCGTGGATTAAAGCAAGTAGAGGTCAAGTGACTTGCCCAAAATGACATACTTAGTGAGTGAATGAGGTCAGAAGGATTAGTAGACCATCTTAGATCGATAGCCCTGGTGAGACATCCAGGCAGGTAGTGGTCTCCCAGGGCTCCTCAAACTTTTCAAATAGAGGACCAGTTCACTGTCCCTCAGATTGTTGGAGGGCCAGACTATAGTAAAAACAAAAACTTTGTTTTGTGGGCCTTTAAATAAAGAAAGTTCCTAGCCCTGGGTGAAGAGGATAAACATTCTCAGCTGCTGAATCTGGCGGGCCGTAGTTTGAGGACCCCTGGGTCTATAGACTGATAATTAGTTTATATCTTTGTAATTTGTTATTGGAATAGGAAGGGCTGTGGGAAAAAAAAACATTCAGAAGAATGTGTTGTTGGTGGAGTTATTAATTAAAAAGCCATTTTAGAGAAAAATAGTTATTGTACTAAAAAAAAGTTTCTCAACTCTGCATGTTCTTTGTATTAGTGGTACCATCAGCAGCACCAGCAACGTTACCATCACATACACAGCCACAACCACCCACATCCCCCACCCCTACATATAGCCCTCCACCTCACTCACACTTCCCCACTCACATTGAATTTCCTAACCTAGGAGCTGTGCAGGCAGAATATAACTTACCTTATATATCACCCTCTCCTCTGCCCATGGTTGGGCACAGTTGGGTTTCTTGTCTGCCCTGTGGTGACTGTAATGTCTCTGTCTCTGATGCCCAATTCCTTCCTTGGAGGCTTTTGGAGAATTTGTGGCACTTGGAGAAAATGCCTGGCCCTCTAGTTTGTTGAGCTGGGACTCCTCTCCACAGACTGTGCATCACACTACGTCGCAGCTCCATTTGTGGTCATTGACCCCATGAGACTCATGTGTATGTATGTCCAAGTGTGCATCTGACAGTTGGAGCTAGAGTTTTGCAAATCATCATTCCAGTTATATTATCAATCATAGAAGGCAAATTTTAACTTATGATCTTCGCAATTTAAACTGATCTCACTTCAAGTATATCACATTGCTGAATTATTCACCTTCCATTTTGAAGATGAGTAATAATAGATAAACATAGAACAAAGGAATAGATTTGTAGAGAAGAGAGATTAAAAAGTATAGATTGTGGGAAAGCTTATGGGCTTTTTTTTATTTGTATCTTCTTATGAAATAAATTTGATGGATTTTCTCATCAATAAGATCTGAGATCTGTTTTGAGTATGGAGTGCTTTGTTTGAATGTATGAACAGTTCTAAATTGTGTCTGGATATCAAATGATAAATTATATAGTATCAAGGAAGAAAAGGGACTTCAATTTATTAATTGCAGTTTTATTTATATTTGTGTTTTCTTGACTAAGTACTTCTTAGTATGATATACCATTCAGGTTGCAACATTGGATCCAAGTTTTAAGTCACATTTCTCTGAAGTCCTGAAAGATATTTCCCTTATTTCTTCTACCCTATTTAGTATTGACATCTTGATTAAGCACAGTGTTGAAATTAAACTAACACGTGTATTGAAAAATATAGAGGAATAACAAAGTAGAATATGAGAATTTTTGCTCTTGTGTTTTTAGTCATTATGAGTTTTGGTAATGAAATAAGTAAGCCGGTTTTTGTTTATACTGTGACATATTTTGATATTTTTCTAGATATATGTATTTGTGTTGATTTATGCACACACACATACATGAAAGCACACATATATGTATATACATACATACACATAAGTAGAAATTACTAACATTTTCAACAACTGTTAAATTAAGGTTTTAGTTACTGGCATCATTCAAATGTTATCTATATTGTGAATATTGTCTACATTGAAGAATTTTTTGAAATGACAAGAATTGTGATTAAAAGTCATTACAAGTATAAAAACTTGGGGGATAGGCAATATTGAAATCTGTTAAATAGCTTTAAATTTAATTATTTCACATTATTTTGGTAATGTATTTGAGTTTTCTGGATATAATTCATGAATGAAAGAAAATGATATATAATTTCTGCTTTTAGCTGAGCAGTAACAATAGTGAATGCTTAAAATTTAAATAAGCTCAGCATGTAAAGAAAATCTTAATAAAGGCAGTATCCTGAAGACTGAATGGTACCTTTGGGAGCTTTTTTTTTTTTTTTTTTTTTTTGGATGGGGAAAGTGAAAGTAGGGCCACTCTGTTTTGAAATTTCCTTGCAAAATTAGTTAAAAGGGAAAAACAAGTTAAAATACAAGCTAATAATGTCCTACTTCACTATCTTTCCTCTATTATTAATATACATAGTTCTTTTTTTACAAGAGGAGTCACTACCATTCATTTCAATCCTGTTTTCTTCAGGAATGTCCGGGAACTACAGGTAGAGAAAGTACAATTAGAGCTGGAAACCCAAGAGATGGAGAAGAAACTTCAACAATTACAATCAAGTATGAGCCGAGAAAAAGAAGAAAGAGAGTAGGTGGAATTTCTGAAATTCTCTCAATAAGTATTTATATGCTAATGTAACTCTAACAAGATGTTTTCCTTAAGAAAATGAGTAATTTTGATTTCTTTGGTGAACTCTGTTCCCTGAACATGTGGAAGAATAAAGATTTGATTTTATTTCTTTGTATTATATCAGTTCTATATCATATTTTTTCACAGTGACTTTTGACAACTTCTTTTTCAATAGAACTAAATAGAAAATTCTTTCTAGGTACTAGCCACTGTGCTCATCCCTAGAGATGAACACAGAAAAGTAAGACAATCCTTGTTTTCAAGGAGTTCAACATTCTAATGGAGGAGACATAACAGAAAGGGTATTTAGTTTCATGGCATGTGGAAAGGCCATGTGAAAATTAGGACTTGGAGGCAAAGTTCACAGATCAGATGTCAAGGCTTTCCTCGGTTACCAGCAGTGCAGCTGTAATCCACCTCCAATAATAGGGAGAGTGTAGTGGGATAAAGGGTAAGGGAAGAGTAAGGTTACCTTCAGTGGAGGTCAGGATGAAGTAGGAGGTGAAGTCAGTATGTACTTGAGACTAGGGTCTAGTACCCAGTGTCAGTAGCACTTGGATTGGAGAGGGACAAGTTTCTGACCATACCAGTTCACTTAAACTTAGAATAATGGAATAGATGGCCCAGCCCTCCTTCCATTCCCAGAAGAAGCTTCCATCTGCCTGGGTCATAGCCTTGTTCAAGCAATCAGTCTACCTCTCACTCAGGTTCAACTTTTAATACAACTAGAAGTCTCATCATCCTCAAAGAACCTCATCTTCATCCTTCTACATAGTTCAGCCATCAGCCTATCTCTACCAATACTTTTTCTACAGAACCTCTGCAAAAATTTATAGAGACTTATAACTCTATTAAGTAAACAACAGATATTTATGAGGTGCCTTTTATGTCCTAGGACCTGGGGATGTAAAACACAAGATTAAATAATCCCCCTAAGTAATGAGCTAATATCATCTCCTACTTTGTCTGCAATGGGTGCAGCTGTCTTTTTTCCTCACTACTTTTACTGAAAACATTCTCATAACGTTACCAGTGGCATCCTTCATGGCCAGAACCAGTGGTTTATTTCAAAATGGCATAATTATCTCTTAGATACATCTTCCTCGTCTGTATCCTCCCTTTTCCTTTGATTTCATGGACTCCATACCCTACATTCTCTTTGTACCTTTCCATTGGCTTTTTCTTTCTTTCTTTTTTTCATAGCTTTTTATTTACAAGATATATGCGTGGGTAATTTTTCAGCATTGACAACTGCAAAACCTTTTGTTCCAACTTTTCTCCTCCTTCCCCTCACCCCTTCCCCCAGATGGCAGGTTGATCATTCATTGGCTTTTTCTATTTACAGTTTTCTCATTCCAGGATAAACCTTTAATCCAAGAGGGTCCTGCTCTTGGCCCTTTTTTCTTTGTTCAGCATTCTCTTAATTATCTCATTATGTTATCACCTCAACATAGATAACTCCCACCAGCTGTCTTTTGAGCTTTGAACTATTGTCACCAAATGCCTATGGGACAGTTGAATGTTGCACTGACTCTTAATTTCATGATGACTAAACCAAATTCATCTTGTGGGCTATTAAGTAGTGCAATGAATAATGCCTTAGGTCTAAAGTTAAGATGATGTTGTTTAGTTGTTTCAATTCTGTTCAAATCTTCATCACTCTGTTTGGGGTTTTCTTGGCAGAGATAATGCAATGGTTTACCATCTCCTTCTCCAGGTCATTTTGCAGACAAGAAAACTTGAGGGAGATATAATTAATGTACTTATCCAGGTCATGTAGCTAGTAAGTGTCTGAGTTCAGGTTTGACTCCCCAATACTCCACTTAACCTCCCCAAAAGTCTCTAAACTCTTCCTTTTCTACCATAGTTTATCCTACCTTCTCATTTTACTGTCACTGGTTGCTCCTGGGCTGCTAATTTTTCTGGATCATTTTTGGTTGTTCTTGCTTCGCTCTTTTCTGCTGCCAGACTCTCAAGGGGATCTGAATTCAAATCCATCTTTAGACACTTACTAATTCTGTGACCTTGGACAAGTCATTTGGTTGCTGTTGATTTAAGTTTCTCATCTGTGAAATGGGCAGGATTGTTCTGAGGATCAAATGAGACAGCATAGTTTTTGGCACATAGTAGTTACTTCATAAATGTGTTTTCTTTTATCTCTAAAACAACTCCTCCCTAGGATTTAGTCCTTCTCTAAGTGGCAAGTTAATTATCTTTAACAATTCTTCTTCCATCTTCTTATATCTTGTAGTTTATCCATCTCAAAATTCTGTCCATTCTGTCTCTGTTCTTGTTGGCACTTTTTTATTAGAGGACTTCATTATTCTTTCTGAATTATTATTATTATTTTTTATTTAAATAGTCCCACTTTATTTTTATTTTATTTTTTATTTTTTATTATAGCTTTTTATTTACAAAACATACACATGGGTAATTTTTCAGCATTGACTCTTGCAAAACCTTCTGTTCCAACTTTTCCCCTCCTTCCTCCCACATCCTTTACTAGATGGCAGGTAGACCAATACATGTTAAATATGTTAAAATATATGTTAGACGTAATATATGTATACATATTTATACAGTTATCCTGCTGCACAAGAAAAATCGGATTTAGAAATAACTCTTTCTAGATTATTGGCAATGGCTTCCTAGCAAGTCTTCTTAGCTCCATTCTCCTTCCCCTTCAATCTGTTTTTCATACCAAATGGATACTAATTTACCTTAGTTAGATTTGTTCGTATCATGTTTCTGTTCCTAAAACTTAAGTGGTTTTGATTTGAAGAGCTAACTTCAAACCTCCTTGTTTGACATCCATGTTCTTGGGTGACCACCCCTATTTTTATGTAGTCAATTTATTTCCTTCTTATCTATAATTCAGCCACTTGGACCACTCTCTGTTAGCCAAAATCTTATATCTATGGCTTCGTTCTCCTTATTTTATCTCTCTAGAAGAGGTATCCTTATTTTTATTTATTTATTTTGTATCATAGACCCCCTTTGGCAGTTGGTTTCATCAGACTGCCATTCAGAATAATGTTTTTAAATGCATTAACCTAAAGTATATAGTATTTTGTCTTCAAATCATCTTCAAATGAAATTATGAAAATATTAATTAAAAAACAATTCCTCATCCCCAGACTGTAAAAGATCTGTCCCTTTCTCCTCTGCTTGTTAAATGTCTTTCTGACCTTCGAAATCCAATTCAAATGCTACCTCCCCCAAGAAACTTTTATAATCTATTTAATGGTATCATTAGGTATTATTTTGCAATATAATTATTAGAGCAACCCATATGGGTTAAGACCATAGCCTATCCAAACTTGATTGATTCCCCATCTCCTAGGGAAGTACTCTTCACAAAAGAGCTATTTAGCAAAGATTTATTTAATTGAATGAGAAGCTTTCTTCTGTAGTATTCACAGTTACTTTAGGCACCTCTGAATATTCAGTTGAAAGCTTTTGCTCTTCATTGGTTTGGATCAAAGGATCTTACAGTTCATCCTCAGGAGAATAGACTGATACATTCATTCTCTGCTTGGAAAATGTTTCAAATGACACTGTTATGCCTTCCTGAAAACTTGTGTTGCCTTTTAGTGCTGAAATGTTGCAGATTTTTTAAAAGAAAGTATTTACTTCCCAGAATATTTATAATGTTGGATCCTGATCAGTAAGTTTGGGAAACTGAATGATGATCCTCAGGGTTTTCTCTAAGGCACAATGTGCTTGGGGTGGTAAAATATTCCACAATTGAAATCCTTATCTTTATTTTGCTTGCTGTTTATACTTTAAGACGACCATTATTGAAGGGGTTATGTTTTCAGAGTTATGGAGGGTATAATTACTTTAGAGATATATCATTAGTCATTTTAATTTTATGAGTCAATTCCATGCACCAAACTCAATTTCCATTTCCTGGAAATGAGAAAATATATTTGTTTTCATTAGCAAGAGAAATGTATACATATATAGTAATTACATTGTTGTTCTTTGTGTATACAGAAGGTCAAGTGGCTATCACTGGAAATCTGGACAGGTGGGCAAATTGGGTAATCAATCACAAATGATGTCACAAAATAAAGAAAATGTTGTTAAGGTAAGAATATTTCATTTGATTTTCAGGCAATTTGCTAAGCAATACGATTTGCGACTTGTTCTGGCAGATTATATTCATTCACAGAGTTGAGAAATGAATGTTTTTCAAATAAGAGTATAGTGTTGTACATTGTTAGATTTCAGTTGCCCCTCCTTTTATCTCAACAAACACCTTTCTTTCTTTAAATAGGATTTAAATCTGTCAGCTAAGAGTTGATGATTTTTCATTTCATTTAGTCTGGGAAAGGTTCAGCACTGGAGTAAAGCAAGTGAAATCTTGCTTTATTAGATGTTATATATAAAGGGTAATGCTTTTGCCGTTAGTATGACAAATGTTAAACATTTTTAACCTTCTCTTCAGGTTTAATTTTCTACATGAGTATACATTCTATTGGAACAGTATGTTGCTTTTGTATATGAAAAAATAAAAGAAATATTTGTGTTGTTTTATCACTATTAATGTTTTTTTTAAAATTTATTGATCTTGTCACAAATAAGTTTAAGCAAATTCAAGATTCTCCTCTCTCTCTCTTTATCTCTTAGCAGCTTATTATTCCTTTAGGACACAGGCCTCTTCCAGCTTTTGGATAATTCTCATTTTTGGGAAGTTTATTCATATTAGAACAAAGTTTCATTCATCTATATAGTAGAAGGAACTTGTAGATCTGGAAGATCTGGGATATAAAAGGCTGAAGTGGATAAGTGAGCAGGGAGGAGATGGGACATATGAGAGTGAAAGAGATTTTTCACTTATTAGTAAAAGTGCTCTTTATCTTTATCTTTATCTTTATCAAAGAAATTTATATTCCTAGCACTTAGCCTACCAATAGTAGGTGCGTAATAAATAAATAAATAGGTTTTCAGAAAGTGACAGTGGGAGGGAGAATGAGAGATAGACAACAATTTGATTAAGACCAGTTTGAAGGTTAATTAAACCCAGGATCCTTGTTGGAGGGCTGTTGGGTAGTGGACCTGAAGTCAGGAGGAGCTGATTTCAAATGTGCTCTTAGATACTTAGTCTCTGTGTGACTTTGGGCAAGTCACTTAATCTTGTTTGCCCAAGTTTGCTCATTTATAAAATGAACTGGAGAAGGAAAAGGCAAACCACTCCAGGGTCTTTGCCAAGAAAACCCCAAATGGGATCATGGAGAGTCAGACATGACGAGCCACAATAAATTCTTGTTGCAGTGTGCCTGTGAGAGGCCCTTGCAATTGTGCCTCTGGCTGTGCTGTGGTGGGACTGGGTCAGCATTTCTAGTGGGAGTGTGTTCTGGCAAGAATTATGGCCAGGCAGGTGAATACTCCTCTTGGTACTTGCTGACTATATATTCAAAGAAAACACTGATGTAGAAATACACATTAGGCTGAAGATCAAAGTGATGTTTCTGTGGATTTCTTGAAGAAAAGCAGTCAAAATCTTCATTTTAACTTGTTTTCTCTGCTTCTTTTGTATAGTTTGAAGAAACTCTTGATTATTGCTATATGAGGCAAATAGTGAACTGTGCAATTGTAAAAACAATAATTTATATTTTATGGCTTTACTCAGTTTATTCAAATGTTGTGACCCAGCAGTAAGATGTCCAAAGCAAATGATTCAACTGCACCCCACTTAGATGTGTTAATTCCATCTATCTATTGTGAGATGAAATAATTAAGAATTTATATCACCAGTAGTATTTAAATCAAAATGTGATTTGCAGGACTGGTGTTTTTATCCCTTTTTGCTTTTGTGTGATGGGTCGTTTTAATGCATGCTTAATAAAGTTTAGAATAGCAGGAGATATTGAAACCATATTGAGATAGGAAAGCTGCCAGTGTTATGGAGGGGCCATACTTAACAATAAAAAGGGCAGACAGGGACAATGGTGAAATAGGTCAGGTCCTCTGAGATCCTGTAGAATTGATCCTGATTATAATTCTGCTAGTATCTCGGGAGAAATGGAACTTCCACCTCTCTACTTCCACCTCTCTCCACTTCCACCTATCAACCAGTCTGGCAGGTTTTTATAGGGTTATTACCTGGGTCCAGCAGGACACTAGGCATTGGGGGAAGGGATTTAGGAGCCTGGACCTAGGGGCTGGCTCTGAGTGATGCTAGTGGGAAAGAGAAGTCTATTGGGAAATTGGCAGTTAGTTTATGTTCATACCCTCTGCCAACAGCAAAGGTGTTTGGGGCCGTTACTGCTAGTCTTTCTCTGACAGGCTGACTCAGGAGTTTTTCAGTGTCTCTTGGGCTTTTTTGTTAACTGGTTGGGGAGGCTTCTCCTGGGGTCTTGACATGACTTCATAGAATCTCCGAAGCCATAACTTTAGGAAGGATGAACACTGAATTTCATTTCTAAAGCAAAATTGCTGACATCATTGAGAAAAATTAGGGATATATTTGCAGCAGAGGAAACCAAAGTTGATAAATATGTAGAACCATAGGCATTTGTTATTTTTATATTTACAAGTACAAATTAAGCAACTTGGTATGCAAACTGCAAAATGATCATTAGACAAGAAATAAGTTTGTTGGCAGATTATGTAGTGTTCTTTTGTGTATTTTTCAGAAATGAATTTAAATAAGATGACTCCTTGTGCAGATAGTTCAGCAAGTTATGCAATTCTCTTGTTCATTAATGTCTTGAGCTCTTTTCATCTAACATGCTCTTTAAGCTCATTTTGATATTCCTTTTTTTTTAAATATTGCTTAGCCTTAAATCTTTTTGTCAAGCAAAATTAAGAATTTGGAAAGTTGTAATAGCTAAACCTTGGGAAAGACTTTTGAGATTCCCAAAAAGTTTGTTAGGAAATGTAAAAACTTATTGTATTTAGATATGATAGACATCAAATTGAAGAAGTCTGATTTCTATAATTTTACATATATATGCATTTATGTACACACATTTATACATGTATATATATACACACACATACATCTTTCTCAGTTATAGGTGGAACATAAATCATGATCTAACTGGATACTTGTCATTGGAATAAGAGAGTTAGGAGCCTATATATACAAACATATACATATATACATTATATATAAATGTATGTTTGTATATATGTCTCTCTCGAAACAGAGAGACAAAGAGACAGATAGAGACAAGAGACAGAGAGATGGAAACAGAGAGACACACAGAGAATATTTAGAATAACTTATTTCAGAAAAAGCAAAATCAGAATTATGGACTCCTAGAACTGGAACAGATCATTGAGATCATCTAATAAAATATTTTACAGAGGAGGAACCTGAGGAAACATGACTTGCTCAATATAACACAGTTAATGGTACAAATGGGACCCGAACCCAGATTTAGTGATCTTGATTCCTGAGTTATGGAAGCATGGAAATCAGCTAACATTAGATTAGAAAATAGTGTACATGGAAGTTATTACATAACATTTGAATATTTGCTAAAAGAAAATTTTAATAGAAGAGTTTCTCTTTTATGTTTAGAATTCTTAATAATGATTCTTAACATTCTTTCCAAAATTTATTTTTAATGTATCTTTTCCTTTTGATGAAAATTGTTTAATTGTATGACATTTATTTTTATGTTATTGTTTTCAACAGGAAAAAATTTCTATTAAAAAATTCCAAAATGTCAAATATCTTTAATACTTGTTAAATTAGTTTTCTTTAAATAAGCCCTATGTTTCTTTGATAATATGCTAAGAGCACATGTTTCATTCATACAGCTATCTCCAGGAAAAGTGAAATTAAAAATCCTGAAGGATCAGGTTCCAGGTAAATATTAATTTCACTTTGTTTGACCTAAAAAAAGTATAAGATATTTCCTTTTAAATTTCTATATATAATTTCCTAATGCTCCTTAATAATGTCCTTAATTAGGAACAATAATGATATCTTAAAAGTGTTGACCTTGAAGGCCTGGATTCTAGTAATTCCTCTGGCCACCTTTTGGTAGGGAGACCAAAGTCAAGTCACTTTGGGAACTTCTCAGCAATTCAAGGGACCATTCTGAGATTAGAAATCCTAAACTAGTTGATGATTTTCATCATGAAGAAAATTACCACAATAAGTATCCCTATGTCGATGTAATCATTACCTCAATCTTTTCCAACCTCCCACACACATTTACACATCCACACCCACCCATACCCACATCCACAGCCATCTATCCACCCACCCACTCCTTAATTTTCAGCTATCCAGAAGTTGATGCTGTGTTCTATGGCTTCATTGAGAGGCAGCAAGACAAGTCAATATTTTCTGAAACTCAGATTTCCTCATCTTTAAAATGGGGATAATAATAGTCAAACTACATCTTCCATAGGTTTGCTGTGAATAAAATACATTGTAAACAATATGTGTGATAAAAATGTTCATTATTGTAACTATTTTGTAATCCTTTAATCCAGTAAAATGGGTAGTGCATGTAGATGTCCTTTCATAATCCTCCTATCCTTGAATTAGGAATGGTTTTCTTAGTTGCTAAGGGTAAAGGAACCACTTTTTGGTGATGAGACTTTTGAAACTCATCTAAATTGGCTTTTAGATCATGGACATACAGTCCACGATCATGAAAAGTCTTTTCTGTCACTTGGAGGGACCATCCCAAGATTTCAAATCGATGACCACAATGTGGGATTGTGGTTAGGATTCAGTGGAAGAGAACATATATTATTGTTCCATTTTACAGATAAAAAAGGATGACATTAGTAAACTGGTAGGCACAAAATCACATGGCTAGACGTTAATTTAGAACTTGCATTGACAAGGTCACAACCTGACATTCTCTTACATGTTGCTGCAACTGGCTTTTAATGAGACTTGTAATTCCAAAATCAATCTTAAAATGGCCAGAATTGTTCCATGTTGCTGCTTCAGACTAAAAACATTAACTTAAAAAAAATACCACATTTGAAATTGGATTTCATTCAGTTTACTTTTGAGTATTTTATAAAAATAAGATTAGAATCTGCTTGTATAGTCAATGTATTAATGATATTGTGGCTTTCTCTCTTTATAAAAGTAAAATTTTTTTTCATATCAAAATTTTTGAGATTGATTTAAAAATCTTTGACCATTGAAAGCTAGTTTAAGAAACCTAAACATGTAATATTTTCTTTAATTTAATTTTAATTTTAATTTAATTTTAATTATTTAATTTTCTTAAGGGAGATAAATAAATCACTTTTTTATAATATTGAAAACCAAAAAGATGTTTATGAGTTTATGGAAACTTCTTAGAAAATCTAGTCAGTTTTGATTTCATTTTTTTCTAAATTCTGCATATGTGTCTATATATGTGTTAACATTCATTCTTTGAAGACAGTAGAGGCAAAGCTATAGTTTTCCCCTAAAAGAGGTTTCTCATTTCTATCAGTTATTTTATTATATACATGTATATTTATGCACATGCACATATTATCTACAGATAAACATTTTATTTTGATTTAGAATAGTTGAGATATTTTAGAAACTAAACCTGTAAAATATAGGATAGTTTAGCATAGAGAGGATTTTGATGAAATGCCCAAAGTGAAAAAGAAACTATGATTCAGTACATTTTTGCTCTCAGTATAGACTCATTTGGTCCTTTGAATCTGTTGAGAGAATGTCTAGTTTGGGTACACAAATATATAAAGATACTTGTGGTTGATAGGTGGAGACAAGATTAACCATAATAATACTGTGTGAATTGGAGTTAAAAATAATAGCTGTTACAGAATTAGGAAAACACTAACTAATTTACTTTATCAAAAAATGAAAAAAAATCTCATTTACAATTATTTTACTAATTAAAATTTTCTTTCTTTTAGAAACAATAAAACAATCACTTAACTATAAAGCAACAAATGTTTATACCCAGGAGAAAATAAAAGGAAAGGGGAAGGTTTGTGGACAGTGTGAGAACAAATTTGCATTATTAGTAAGTACTTTTCATCAGGATTCTCTCTTTGAATTTAGAATGGTAAGGCACATGCTGTAGAAGTGTTCATTTCAAAAGCGATAAATGCTTAAAATTAGTTAAAACGTTTCTTGTTCAAATAGTGTGATATATGTTCTTTAAATAATGCACATTACTCTTAATGAATAGATCTCAAGTTTTCTTGCTGGAAGTTCAAAATATTTCTATTTCCATTCAACATATGGCATTTAAGATTTGGAACTGGATGGTCATTTAGTGAATCTTTTTCTTCCAGTTTTTCACATGAGAAAGCTCTAACTGAGAGATTCAATGACGTTCCTGAAGATACACAAATAGCAAATGGCAAAGTTGAGATTTGAACCCAGGTCCTTTGACCCCATAACCATTATTGATTCCCCTGCTTTACAGCTAAATATGCTGCTGGATATGTGTTATTACAATTATGTAGTCTCCTTTCTATATTAACCTCTCAAACTTGGTTGCATTGATGGGTTTGTAGAATGGATCTGCAAGCGCAACTACTACCATAGGTTCAAAGGATCTTCTGTGGTCCTGTATTTCTACAACTCATATTCAAAAATATCCACGTGTGACCTTTATTTTAATGGTCAGCCCATTGCATTTTAGTTGTTTCACTTGGGTCTGACTCTTCATGACCCCATTTGTGATTTTCTCGGTAAAGAGATTTAACCAGTATGCGATTTTCTTCTGGATGAGGGTTAAGTGACTTGTTCATGGTTACACAGCTAATTAAGTGTCTGAGGCCATATTTGAACTCAAATCTTCTCGACTCCAGACCTGGGGCTCTATCCACTGTAGCACCTAATGTCCTAATAGTCAGAGAGGAAATACGATTAGATCAAATAAAAGGCATTTATTATATTATAGTAGGAACAGAGAATAAAAAATGTTTCCCTCCTATAAACCTGGGGTGCATTTTCTTCCTACTGCATAAAATGCCCATGGCAAGAATCAAATCATGTCATGTCAACAAACATTAAGTGCTTTTTATGGGTCAGACTCTATGCTAAGCAATAAGATTTCAAATGGAGAAGCAAAAAGAAGGACATTCCCTGCCTTCAAAAAAAAACTTGTTTTTTGTCCTTTGTTCTTGAATAGGATCATGATGCCAATAAGATGATGGCATGATATGCAAATGAATGGGATATAAGTGAGGGAGGGCTATGCAAAGTTATCAGACTTACTTTCTCCGTCAGATCCCTCTCTGGATCTAGTGGCAAGATGGAGATCAAGACAAGTGCAAATGGCCCTGGATGGAGTGGGAGACCTTGAGCTTTTTAAGCTAAGCCCATTCACAGTTTGTTTTAGGCAATGCCCATTCAGTGATTAAGACTATATAAAAATAAGACAAAGGATGGCCTTTTTTACTTAGGGAAAAATAAGTCTGGAAGAAGAACCTTCAAAGAGCTTATATTTTAATGAAGCAAGATCCAAAACAAAAGGAGTCTAAAAAATTTGTAGGGACCAAGATGGAAGGAAAGGGGGTAAGGGAAGCTATAAATGGAGCCATGATGATGAAGAATAGAATATGAAGGATAGTTCCTCAAATTTATAGTTTCTCAAAATTAAGAGAAAGGAATCAGTGAGAAAAGGAGGCCATAGTGCTGGAGGGAGAAGGCAACTGAATCATGGTGGTAAAATCCAGAAAGTGTAGAGGCAGTGGGCAGAATGGGGAGAAACTAGAGAACCCAGTATGGAGGCACACATTTGGAGACAACTTCTGGCCAAAGGTCCCTCCAGTTGTGCAGGGCTCCGGTGGCTGTTTTCTTCTCATGCTCACATTTCTCTTTGGGAGCAGGATCTTTGCTAAGCAGTTCATCAAACTGGACTCCATGGGTTTGTTCCTCACCATAACACAACTCTCCATTTTTCTTGAATTCCCAGACTTCTCTACTGTTAAGTCATATTCCTCAAAGATGATTCCTACCTCAGTTGCTTTCAGGGGTGACTGGCTTATTTTTAGGAGTCTCTGGCAGTGAGACCAATCTTTGGCCATCCAGTACCCAGCTGCTCTCTTAATTCTCTGGTAGGCAACTCCTTTATGCCCCATAAAGCATTAACAAAGAGGGCAGAAATATTGTGGTATTTGATTTTAACTTATTAAAAAACTTACCATTTTATTAATTTATTAAAGAACCTTAAAACATTACTGTTGTTGTCAAGCAGGTTATGTGGGAACCAGTTCTTCGACTCATACAGATTCAGAAAATTTTATTCCCTTATGCCTGGAGACAGTTAATAGAAATAGTGCTTTATTGATCTGGTTAGAGTAAATTATATAGTTCTCTTCAAATATAATATCTATTGATTGCCTACCATGTGCATAGAAGTGTTTTCCTACTTTTATGTGGAATTGGGTAAAAATAATAGTAAGAAATGGTCTCTGCCCATAATGAGCTTATAATCTATTTGGGAAAAAGATAACCACATCTGAAAAGGAATGATAAAAAGCTATGATTCAGTGACAGATGAATGATACAAAGTGTTATAATAATTTAAATTTAGGAAGCGGGTATTGTGAATTGCATTGATTAAGGAAAACTGAAGCAGAAGGAGCCATAAATTAATCAATTAATATTAGAAGGATTAGTTGAATTTGGATAGGCAGAGAGAATGGAGGGAATAGCAGTGGCTAGGCCCTAGGAAATGATAAATACTTGGTGATTATTTAATAAGGGAAATAAAAACAGAACATATATTAAAGAAAAAGACACATTTAGTAGTCAGTGAAAAGAACATGTAGTTTCATTGAATCTATTTTTAGAGGTAATAGGTCATATGATTAGAAAAATACAGTAAGCCCAGATCATAAAGGGCTTGAAATGCCGACTCAGTCTGAGTTGGAACTTTATTGTGTTTGTAACAAGTGTAACTTTTTTGAGGAGGTATACTAAGATGGAAATATTATGTTAAAAAGATTTCCACTTTGCCCGGGTCATTTAGAATCAGAAGAGATGAAAACATGGAGAGCATTTTAGAGGCTGTTGCATTTAGAAAATGAAGTACTTATGTCCTAAGGTTGAGTAGTGATGGTGCAAATAGGCAGGAGAGACTATCTATGAAAGACATAATGAGGGAAGAAATGATAGCAATCCTTGACTCATTTGGGTTTAAAGATGGAGAGAAAATTCAAAGATGATTTGAAAAATGCTCATTAAAACTTTAATAATCATTAACATCAAATTTTTTTTATCAACAAAAAGGCTCTCCAACAGCAGTCTGGCCATCAGGTCAAGAATTATTTTGTCTTGGCAACCCAACAATGACATAATGATACATTAAAATCATTAAGGAAAAAATCCCATGAAAAATTTAGCTTCTCTGGAAAGCTACTCTCTCAGCTTCTTATGCCTTATGTGTAAAATAATAATGAAAAGAATTGTATGTAAAATACTTTGCAAGTCTTAGAGCATTGGATTGATATTTGTTGTTATTATTATTATGAAAAAAGTCATTCCATCAATATATTTGTGAGATATTCCATAACACTTGGCCAGCATTGGGAGGGCATATTTTTCCAGAGAGAATTGAATAGTGCAAGGACATTCTCCTTAGAAGTGAGTTTTCCTTTTTTCCAGATATGAATGTGTTTCATAAGATATGTTCAGGGAACAGCTGACTAAAAAGGGGGGCAAGGTGAAAGATAAGATCTGAAAGGGAGCTGTTGAAGATCTTATAAGGCATTTGAAAGTGATTAATTACCTTAATTACCTATCAGATTTACTTTTGTGCAATGGTTGATTTTTTTTAAACAAGTTCTTTGATCTGAATTGGTGCCTGAGAAAAGTGATTTGTGCAACTACACAAAGAAAGTATAGGTTAAAAGATCAAAAATCATCTCAGTAAAAAATAAAATAACCAGTACCAAATCATTATTAAATCAAAATGAGACAGAAAGTCTTGATGAAGTAGGTAAATGAATCATTTGTGAAGTATGTATGAATGTTCTTGGAGTTCTGGTGAATGGATAATTAGAAGACTTTCATAATAATAATAGTTTTGTGATAAAGCTCTTGTTTTTAAGAAATTCCTTTTGATTTGATGCATTAAATTCTATTACGTTCTATTACGAACAAATAAATAAAATGTCAAGCCAATAATAAGTATTTAATATGTGCTTTCTGTGTGCTTGCCATATCATACTGAATTTTTGAGGATACTATCTGAAGGAATAAAAGTCCTTGCCTTCAAGTAAGTGGGGAATGAAGGAATAATAGGAAGGGAAAGAAAGGAAGTTGAGAAAGAGGCTCTCTGGAGCAAGCTAGACAAATTTTAAATTCTATAGTACATTGTGGAGTAGAATATTAACCTGGATGTCTGGGAGTCATCCTTAAAATGTAAGATATAAGTAAGGAAAACATCTCTATTTCTAATAGGGAAGTAAGAAAGATAGATATACATAAGTATTTATAGAATAAATATAAAATAAATATAAGTATATAAAATAACAAAAATGGCTACAAACACATGCAAATAAATTAAGTACAAGATGAGGGTCAACTTTAAACAGTTGGGAAAGTAAGGAAAGGCCATTTGTAGAAAGTGGTCCTTGGGCTCCATTTTGAAGGAAGAGAATTATTTAAAGAGAACAAAGTGAGTAGGAATATGCATTTCAGTTATATAGCAGACAGCCATTGTAAAGATGGGGATATAGGAGATTGAGTATGGTATGGGAAGAATAGAGAGAAGGCCAGTTTGGATGGATCACAATAAGGAAGGGGAGAAAAACAGGAAAGATAGGTTGGGGCCAGGTTGTGAAGAGCTTTAAAAGCTAATGACAGAATGCTGATATTTGATCCTCTAGGTAATAGGTTAGTCCTGGAGGTGATTGAGTAAAGGAATTACATGTTTAGTTTTTTGCTTAAGGAAAAATCATTTTGACAGCAGTGTGGACTAAAGAGAGACTTTGATGCTGTATCATTAATATAAGTAAGAAACAATGAGAGTCTGACCTATATATTGGTTGGGAGTCAGTCGATAAAACATGTAATTGTGTTAGATATTGCACTAACACAGGATAGAAAGAGAAATCATAACATTCTCTGTCTTCAAGGAATTCATTTTCTAATGAGGGAGAGGACACATAAATGATCAGACATAGACAAGATAAATGGAAAGAGAATAATATGAGTGAAACACAGAGGGTTATCAGCAAGGAGAACCATTTTCTGGAAAAGATGGGATGTGAGCTGAATCATGAAAGAAGGCAGGAAACTGAGAGTTGAGGGCGAAAAGCAGGAGTATTCCAGATATGGAAGATAAAGAGATCAAAGGCAACCTGACAGAAGATGGAGTGCCATGAGGGAGGAAGAGAACATAGTCTTGCGTTGCTTAATCTCAGAATATGTGGAAGGGAATAAAGTGTGAGAATACATATGGGAATTAAATTAAAATATGGGAAAGGGTCAAGTTATTAAAATGTTTTTAATGCCAGAAATGGACAATTTATGTTTGATGCTAGCCACTGGAATACATGGAATAAGAGACTGACATGATCAGCTTAATATTTTAGGAAAATCACTTTGGTTTTAGGGTAGATGCCATGTGGATTGGTGTGGCGAGATGTTTGAGGCATGAAGACCAATTAGAAAGCTATTGTAGTCCAGAAGAGAGGTGGTGAGTGCCTGGATTTGTGTGATGATGATGTTAGTAGTGAAAAGTGGTATTGAGAGGTGTTGTGAAGATAGGAATGATAAGATTTACCAATGGTCTAGACATGTAGAATGAGTAAGAGTAAGGAATCACAAGGGAGATATGAAGTTAGGTAATTGGAAGAATAGTGCTGTCTGTGACAGATAAAGGAAAGATAGGAAGAGAATTGGAATTTTTTGGGGAAAATAATTCTTTTTGGACATGATGAATTTGAGATTCCTACATCCAATTAAGATGTGCAAAAGACAGTTGGTGATTTACTACTGTAGCTCTAGAGAGAGATTAAGATGGATAATAGCTCTGGGATTCATCTATATCAGGGTGAAGAACATGTAGCCCACAGACATTATTCTGCTGAGAAATCATTTACTCAGGGAACCACAGGTGACGAGCTGAAAGCTAGGTGCAACAGCCTCCCACTGCTTGAGTTCTATAAATTGATATTTTGCATGGCTGTGGATGATGATATAAATATCCAAATGACGGTTGGCAGGAAAAGGTTCCTCATCTCTGATTTATATACAGATGGTGTTTGAACCCATGGAAATCAATGAATTTACCAAATAAAATACTATAGAGTCAAAAAAGAAGAGGACTCAGGGAAGAGACTGGGGGTCACTCATGTTTTCTGTGTATGATATGGAAGAAGAGAAATAGTAAAGGATACTGAGAAGTAATTGGGTATGTAGGAGTAGAAGCAAGAGAGAGAAATGTAAGGGCAAAAGTAAAACTAGAGAAGAGAATGGAAATGAAGGAATCAATAAGGCCTGAGAAAAGAACATTACATTTAGTAAGAGATCATTGCTATTTTGGAGAGAGTAGTTGTAATCAAATAATGAGGTTAGGAGGTAGGTTATAGAAGAACGAGATGGTTTTAGCAGATATAGAGAATTGATTGGAATGGGGAGAGACTTGCACCAAGGAGTCATTAGGAGGTTCTTGCAATAATCTAGATGCAACAAATGAAGGCTTGGAATAGGGATAAGGAAGTGAAAATTGAGGCAACTGATACAAAGTAGGAACAACTTCAAGTAAAATACCTGACAACTGTATGGAAATTTGTCAAGAACTAGGGGAAAAGGACACTAGTAGCTTCTTTTCAAGGAGAAAAATAGAATAAAAAACATCAAAGACTTTTTGATAAATTTGTGATCTCTTTGTTGGTATGAGTACTTCCTCCACTTGTACTACTCAATTCTTCCTTTAATGAATCAATTAAAAATATTTTATCAAGGAAGTATCCAACATATAAAGTCCTGTGTTAAGCCCTGGGTTTACAAATAGAAAAGCTGGAGAAGCCTTACTTACTTTCAAGAAGCTCAACTTCTAATAGGGTGAGACAACATATATAAGTGGTCTAGATGCTGGGAAGATTGAAGGACTCATAGTCTTTTTCTGTGTTTTCTTATTCACGTTTTTACATAAATGCACCATAGTACAAGTCAGTCAGCTTAGTGGATGGATTTGTTTATTTGTTTTGATGATGTAGATCAGTTGCATTAATGCCTTCTCATCCTATGCTAATCTCTTCTTTCTCTCAAATATTACACACACACACACACACACACACACACACACACACACACTCTTCTGTGCCGGTCTGTAAATCTTCCACAGATGTCTACACAACATGTTGGGCCTCCCTCCTCTGGTTCTCTTGACATTGTGTGGATACCACTGGGAACTTCATTTTGTTTAATTTGGAGAATTTGGATCAAATCTGAGCTCTGCTCCTTGATAATCATATACCTATCTATCTGGGGCACAGCTTTCTCAGCAAGAAAATGAGGGGGTTGGACCAGATGGCCTTTAGAAGCTCCCTTTTAGCTCTAAATCTGTGATCTTATGGACTGTTCTCAGATAGTTTAGTGTGTGAGCCACTTTTTTTCCAGAGCAAAACGTCTCAGATACCGCAAAAAAAAAATACTAACCTGAACCAGTACTTTTTGATGTACTCAGTTCTCAGTCAGATAACTCTTGGTTAGGGTGACTACTCTTTTTGGTAGGGGAGAAGGATAATGGAAGAAGCCTTACAATGGAATCAGGGTAGAAGTTAGACAAAGTACTAAATAGGATATCACAATTAGATTTCTTGTCTTAAGTCCTCCCAGACTCCTCCTTGTGGGCATTTCACATCCAGATCAAGTGTGGTCACGGTGAATCCACATCATGTTCTTGGTTCTGGTGGTGGCGGCAGCAGCAAAATATTGTACACACTCTTTGCCCAGATGGATTTTAAACATTGAACATATTTAGAATAAAACTGTTTATCCATGTTTATTTTGTTCTCTTGTGACTTGGGAATCTCTGTAACTAAGATGAATTTCATCCTTATATTTTTTGAATCATATAGAAAATCCTTTGGTGTTACTTTGAGTATCAACTGGTAAATGTAAAAAGTTAATACAATGTTTTTATGTGTTAGGTATTTAATAAATGACCAAATAACAAAATAAAATTAGGAAAAAGCTGTGGTATGGAAACCCAGATAGAGTAAAAACACTGCAGAAAATAACAGCTCAAGCTCAGAGAGATCCCATTAAAGTTCTTTGAGGCCCTTTTGTCCAAACACTGCATTTTCATGGACTCCATGTGCGTTGTACCTTGCCCTGCTCCTGAGCAAAGGCCACACGTTGCTCAGGGAGTTTCACAGTCACTTCATAAGTGTAAGTAACCCTTCTGCGTTGCAGTCTTGACATTATTTGTGCCATATTGGCAGCTAGAGCTTGAGGCAGGTTTTCAAGAAAGAAAGAAAAACCTTAAATGAATTGTTTTCATACTTCCTATTAGGCATTCTATCATGAATCCCAACTTGGTAAGTTGGGAAAGTAATAAGAAAATTAAATGGTGATGTGAAATTTCACCAGGGATCATGTCATTAAAAATAACTTTTCTTGTTTTTTCCCCTGAGGTTTGTTTTGAATGTGGAGAAGATTATTGTTCAGCCTGCTTTGCTAGAATCCATCAGAAGGGGGCATTAAAGCGCCATAGAACTACTCTTTTACAGGTTGGAATTTCTGAAATGCTTTTTATGTGTTTTGTAAAAAAATTAAAAGCATGTTTCTGATTATTTAAAAGACAGGATTATTTTCATTAATTCCTGAAACTCCCACAGATAAGTATGTATCTTCTTGTCTCTTTTAACATTGAATACTACTTATCACTTAATTTTTTGTTTTAAGAAAGGTTTTGTATTTTGATGGAGTAATTGGAAATTTTAGGTAAAAATGGGCAAAAACTGAACTTTTATTTTTCCATCTCTCTGTTTTGAGGAGAAGAGAACAAAAACGAGATCAAAAAAGGACTTCATCAAAATAACAACTCTAGGCTTTGTGCAATGGTTGGATACTTACCCTAGTTCTGATGTATCATAGAGTGATAGTTGATATTCATTGCAGTGAGGCTAAGGCAGTTTTAGAGGATACTTATCTAGAGGATACAAATGAATATAGATAGTTTTAATATTCATTTTTTTGAATTTGATTTTTGATACATTTTTTATTTTTATATTTGTTGAAAATCATCATACAGATATTTTCTTCATAGATCAGCCTGCCATTTAACTTTCTTTTTTCTCATTTCATTCTTTTTAAAGTAGGTTCATTTCTCCAAACATCACAGTTATTTCCCAATATGTTCCCTAATCCCTAATCCTCCCTTGGGACAAAAACCAACTCAAACCAAAAAAGAAAAGAGGCAAAACCCCCCCAGAAAGACAGCTGTATCTGATAGTGTCATATTTACTGGGGGAAAATGGACCCTTGATCCTCTATTTTCTAGGACTAAGATCATTAATTGTTGTTAATTAGATTTGCAGTGCTTTTATTCATATTACTATACTGCACTCTTGTGTAATTTATTTTTTAGTTTGGTTTATTTTTTCTGTGTTCGATCATACACATTCCTTCATGTTTTTGTTTACTCTTAACTGTTATTTCTTTCAGCCCAATATCATTCTATGTTATTGTAGTCTAATTATTCAACTGTTACACAGCATAGGCATCCATTTGGTTTCCAGTTTTTTGCTACTATAGAAGATGCTGTAATTTATTTCCTTGGGGATATGTGTCCACAAGTAGGTTCACTGAGCTAGAGGATATGAAGAACTTAGTCACTTTTCTTGAACAATTCTATGTTATTTTTGAGAATCATTATAGTATTTTACTCTTCTGTCTTCCCATAGCCCCTTCAACAATGATGATTTCTGTTTTTTCATCACTATTTGATAGGTATGATATGCAATCTCATAGCATTTTTATATATAGTTTTCTTAATATTGGTCATTTTGGGCCTTTTCTCCTTCTGACACATTTGTATTTCTTCTGGGATCTTTCTGTTCTACCATTTGACAACTTATTTATTTGGAATGATTTTTGTCAGTTTCCTATATACTTTAGACTTTTTGTCTAAAGTATGTAAATATATATATACACTTAATCCTTGGTAGTTATAAGAAAGGATCTATGACCCTAACAATAACTGTAATGAATACAGTCAGTTCATGTCCTCAGCCATGCTTAATCCTCTATGAGTCCTTATGCTTCTTGTTGTGATGAAAATATCAACAGTCAGTCAACAGTTTTTAGCAGATGATCTTTGAATACTAAGAACTATAATTGCTTCTGCAGGCAAGTAACAGAAGCTAAATAGGTAAAGAAAACATATTCTGTCCTTATGAACATGATATAATTGGAAGTATGTAAATTACATAAATGAAACGTGGCATACACATGTGAAAAATATGCACATGTATATATAAGTATACACAGATGAATACCCTTTATTAAAGTGTTAATGAAGGAGATTCTCAGGAACAGAACACTCAGTGAACTGAACTTTTATTTTTCCACTGTCTTGAAGAAAAGGAAACAAAAACAAGATCAAAACAGGATTTTATCAAAATAACAATTCTAGGCTATGTCCAACGGTCCATGGATACTTAGCCTAGTTCTGATGAGTCTGTTGTACCACAAAGTGATAGTTGATATTCAGTTGAGTCTAAGGCACTTTTAGATTAAAAGTCAAAGAAATATCAAGTTATGCCTATTATGCTGGGGTAAAAAAAACAGTAGGGTCTGTTATTTTTAGAAAAAAGATTGTTCGATTCAAAAGGAGTAACTTTTTAAGCTTTAGGGTGGTGTATTCATTGAAGAAATGAATAATCTGATTTCAGGAAATGTCTTTGTATCATGGTTTTCATGTTTCCTAAAATATGTCCTTAGGCAGGTAGCAACTTACCTTAAATTTAGTTTCCTTATCTATTAAAAAAGGGTATACTGATACTTGCACCACTAGGGTTCCTGTGGGAAAAGCATTTTGTGAACACTAAAATATTGTGTTAATATAAAGGAATATATTAATTTTTACTCCAGTGGATCTCAAACTTCTTGATATGAGTATTCCCTTCCTGGGTGAGGTCACTCCCCAGCCCTGCCTTTTTTCCTAGGCCATTTTCATCCATTTCTCATTCTTTCACAGACCTCTATTGAGCATCTGCTTATGTTGGAGGCCTTGACATTTTGGGGGTATCAGTGGGGGGATCCCTACTAACTCTGATTCTTGCAGTATCATCAGCCTTTTTCTGTCATATACTTTCTTGCTAATACCTCTTAGATTACTTCTTGAAGTTAAATCATTATTGCAGATAAGCTTTAAGTGGCTTCTACCTGTCACACATTGCCCTCTGGGTAACCTCCAACTTGGATTTCTCAGAAATGGAATGTTTCAGTATCCATAATCATAGGGTATCACTGCAGAAACAGTTCCATTGAAAAGATGGGTCTTTGCACATGAAACAGCTTGGGAGAGTTAGAGAGCACTACCCAAATTATTAAATCCTATCCAATTTGCTATCTTTCTCCTATTCTATTTTGGCTCCAACTATAGCCCATCTGCAGTGCTTTCCTAAATACATGTACTGATGTACTGACTCAACGGACTGGGCCTCCAGCTGCATGTCCTAGCCACCTAGTGGGTATTTTCCAACTAGTTAGTTTTTCCTATTTTCAGGCTGATAACTTTGGGAAAATCATAAATTTGGAAAAATCATAAATCATTAATGTAATTAAGACAGTAATATATAATCCCCTTAAAAGAGGTTCATAAAAAGATAGAACCAGAAAAAATAAATGAATTGATGCCTTAAGTGGTTACCTTTGGTGAAATAGGAAATTCTGTTGTTCAGATCATCCCTTCTTCTAACCATTCTGGATTACTTAGGTACCCCTATAGAGTTTATATTTGGCAGATTAACCCCCGATTCTATCACTTTATTTGATATTTTATGATATTTTTATGATATTTTGATCAAATTAACTTTATATTCTTTTTATTTTCGGGACAATATTATTCTAATTTGAAATAAAAGTATAATCCATTATTTTATAAAGAAAAATAATTAAATTGTTGAAAGGTCTATGTTATTATGTTTTCTTCTATTCTGCCTAAAAACCTTTCATTCAAATGGCAACAAATCATTTTTCTTCCCATAAATGAAATGTGAATAAAAACCAAAAGCAGCTAATCTAGCTGCATCTAGCTTCATTATACATAAATTGTTACTTGAAAACAATAGCAAAAACTTTTCAGGATATTAACATAGTATATGATTATGTGTCATTAAATTATCAAATGGAATCTGCGACAGGTATACATTTCCCAAATTTTCTTTTTCTGGGGACTCACAGTTACAATGTTATATATAACATCATTTTTAGCATAATAATGACAATTTGAAATATAATTAAAATGAATTTTCATTTTTCAGAACCAAATTTAATTTATATTTCCTCTTCAACAGCAAATAATCAATTTCTGACAATATAATTATTGTTATTTTAAAATATCATTTTGATTAAAAAACTCCAATAACTCCATGATCTCACTGGTTTGGATATTCATTCCAATGATATTAATCACACAAACAGGACCACCTCCCACCTTTACCCTTTTCCATTCTTGCCCATCTTACTATATGGTTTTTGTCCTATCTAAGGAATGGAGCAGAAGTTCTACTGAGTTTTCTGGAAATATTTCTCATTGATCTTTATTGGTTGTTGGTTAGAAAGATTTACATGAAGTGATGCTGAGTGAAACCAATGGAACTAGGAATACAGTATATATAGTAGTAGCAAAATTGTGCAATGAACAATTATGAGAGACTTCTCAGTGACTCAGTGATCCAGGGCAATCTCAATAAACTTTGGATAGAAAAAGCTATTTGCATCCAGGGAGATGGATGAATCTCTCTATGGAGAACGAATGTAAATCAACACATGCTATTTTTACTTTTTTTTTCTTGTTTTTTTTTTTCTCTGATGGTTTCCCTCTTTTGTTCTGATTTTTCTTTCCCAACATGATTTATAAAGAAATGTATATTAAAATTCATGTACATTCATAACATACATAACTGTTCTTAAGGCATTTATAAAAGTATACTGGCTACATGAGGGAAAAAACCTTAATTGGCAACAATTAGGAAAAAAACACACTTGGAATATAGTTCAAATTCTAATAAGAATCTAATGATAACAAAACATTAGGATTTTTGGTTTCTCACCTAGTTATTACTTTAGCTCATGAAGTATTCATTTTAAGAAAATTTGTTGTTGAGTGTCAGTATGCTCAGCTCTTCTGTATCACATTTGGAATTTTCTTGGTAAAGATGCTTCAACAGTTTGCCAAAGATGAGGAAAATGAGTGATTTGCCCAAGGTCACACAGGTGTAAAGTTTCTGAGGCTGGATTTGAACTTGTGTCTTCTTGACTGTAGGCCTACCACTTTATCTACTTTGCCACCTAGCTGCCCTGTTTATTAAAATCATAGAACAGCCAATTATATACATATATATATATAATATATACAAATGCATACACATACATACATACAATTATATACATATAGTTATAATGAGGCTTGACTTGTACACATTTTTTAAAAGAAGTTATGTTGCATTTTATTTAGGAGATTTGTGATTTAAAATGCTATCTATGTTTCTTGGAGAATTTTGGGAGCAGAGATGAGAAGGATGAATTAAGGTTGGTTTGTTTGTTTCTTTTTCTTTTTCTTTTTTTTTTTTGCTTTGTTTTTGTTTGTTTGTTTTTGTGGAAAATGGGAGGGTTAGTGGACTTGGCCAGTTTGATTTCTGAACTTGTGAATTTTGAGTGGACATGATGTTTTAGTTGTTGAAATTCTGTGAGCTATAGGGAGATCAAGATTTCCAAAAAAGGCTTGTCCCTTATTGATAATCATTAATACATTTTCAATTCCAGGACCTCATTTTCTGAAAAGTGTCATCTGTCTTGAAATGCTATAAAATATCAAACCTGTTTGTCCTGATTAATGGTATATTGTCAGAGTGATGAATTCTTCTGGTGGGTAATTTGAAAGATAATATCATTCTAAGGGGAAAAAAATCAGGTGAGAATTTAAAACTCTTCCTGGATGAAAACCTGCCATCTCACAGTATAGTGAAGAATGTTAGGGAATTCAGGAACATCAGCAATAAATCACTGTGCTTGGTGCTTCCTAGTTGGAGCTAGTGTCCTACAATGAAGTATATGATATACAGTGTGTCTTGAAGGTGGCTGGATTTTAAAGCTTTTTCAGACTCTAGTGAGCAGTCATATAAGTGATATGAATCTTTTTCAAGTGTTTTGCAGTTGTAAAAATGAATAGTAGTATAGTAGATAGATCACTGGACATGAAATCAGGAACACTTAACTAACCCTGTGACACTGGCTGGGTGAGTCACTTAACCTCTGCCTCTTTTAGGTTCTTCATTTGTAAATGGGAATCATAATAGTACTTATTCCCCCAGATTGCAAAAACGATTTTATTGCTAAAAAGGAATAGTAACTGTTAAAAATAAAATAGATAAAAACATTAGACAATTTGATTTTTTTAAAAGAAAGAATAAAATGGAGAAAATGTTTATTTATTTCACTTGTTACTATTATATCATTTGTCTTGATAATATACAAATATAGATTTAAAAAACAGGAAATTTAAAGTAATTATGTTTTCCTGAAATTATAGACATTCTTTGACACCATGTTTATGACTTTTACACTATCTCTGTGATTTTGCACAAGTCACCTTAATCTAGACCTGATTCATATAATGAATAATAATAAAAATGACATTTTTATCATTGGTTGGTTGTTGCTTTACCAGTTATTGCATAAAAATGTCTTACTACTCCTTAGTCCTCCTTACTGACTCCTTGTCCAAGTCATGACTTTTTATATAGGTGTTTCTTATGGATTTGTCTTGGGCCTTCATTTTTTCTACCCCAAAGTTATGGCCCTTTGTTATTTCATCAGCTCCTAGATGTTAAATTTTAATCCATATTGTGATGATTCATAGATCTATATATTCAACCTTCAGCCTTTTTCTGAGTTCCACTTTCACATCACTAACTGTTATTTGGATTATCTTGGATTGGATTTTCCTTAGACATCTCAAATTCATAATTTATTTTGTATTTTTAAAATTTTTTTATTTTAAAGCTTTTTATTTTTAAAATATATGCATAGATAATTTTCAACATTCATCCTTACAAAACCTTGTGTTCCAAAATTTTTCCCTTCTTTTTCCCAACCTCCTCCCCTAGATGGCAAGTAATATGTAAATATGTGCAATTATTTTATATGTATTTCCACAAATATCATGCTGCACAAGAAAAATCAGATCAAAAAGGAAAAAAAAATGAGAAAGGAAACAAAATGCAAGCAACCAACAAAAAGAATAAAAATACTATGTTGTGATCCACACTCAGTTCCCACAGACATCTCTCTGGGTGCAAAAGTCTCTCTTCATCATAAGACTATGTAACTGGTCTAAATCATCTTATTGTTGAAGAGAGCTGTGCCCATCAGAATTGATCATCATATAGTATTGTTGTTGAAGTATATGATGATCTCCTGGTCCTGCTCATTTCACTCAGTATCAGTTCATGTCAGTCTCTCCAGGCCTTTCTGAAATCATACTGCTGATCATTTCTTACAGAATAATAATATTCCATCACATTCATATACCATAATGTATTCAGCCATTCTCCAACTGATGGGCATCCACTTGGTTTCCAGCTTCTTTCTTCTACAAAAAGGGCTGCCACAAATATTTCTGCACAAGTGGGTCTCTTTCACTCCTTTAAGATCTCTTTGGGATACAAGTCCAGTAGAGACACTCTGGATCAAGAGGTATGCACAGTTTCATAGCCCTTTGGGCATAGTTCTGAATTACTCTCCAGAGTAGTTGAATCAAACTCAGGATTTTAAAGGGGATCTCATTATCTTTTTCCCAAAACCATCCTTCTAAATTCCCTCATTGCTTTTAACCACTACATCTTCTAGTCAACTGTCTTCCCAACTTTGGGGTTAAGTCAATACAAATTATTAAGCATCTGTCATAAGCAGGCAATGCATTAAGAAGGACTCTGCTGACAGGTGTCATTTGTGATTCTTTCTCATTTAACTCATATATCCAGATTGGATACTCCCTTTTGTTGCCAAGGGGGCAGTATAGCATTAGTGACAAGGAACCTGACAAAGAAGAACCCAACATATTGTTCATTTTATATGAGAAAAGATAAAATAAGGAGCAATGTAGAAATTCAGCATAGAATTTTCAAATTGTAAAGGAACAACATTAAATTTAGATAGTACCCATTATATCATTAGGTAGACTTCCCGAATGACTAATGCTTGCTTGAAATCAGTCGAGCTCAGGCTAAAATTGAGAGTCCCTTCCTGGGTTACTCTTTTACCTGCAAAATTATGGAGAAGGTTTCTGTCCCTCAGTAAATCTACTGTAATGCCCTGAAATGCATTTAAGTTCTCCATTATGTTCCCCTGGAGATATAACTTTCAGCACCATACATAAGCATGCGGAAGAAATGGAAGAAACAATTCCAGACCACCAAAGAAGATTTGTTGCCTGACCCTACTATTTACTTCCCCATTTAAAACTTTTTTAGAAGCCTAAAAATTATAAAAAGTGGATAATGTAATCAGGCTAAAATGAATATTAAAGTTAAAATAACAAAGATAGAACTTTAGTCCATGGTACCTACTTGTTCCTTATTCTTTCTCTGAACCCCTTGCCTTCTCTGCTAAAATCTAAAATACCTATCAGTTTGGGACTTATTTTTCTTCCTTTTTCTTTTAAAGATTTACAATGAATTTTTCTCATTCTCTATTCTCCCTCCCCTAAGCTCTCATCATTTTCAATATTGAAATCAATTTTATTCATCTTTAATGGGGACTATTATTCTGTAATATATTGGATTTTTTTTGTTCCAAGAATACAATTTCCTCTCATTGTTTCCTTTTTTGAAAGGATAAAATATCATTAAGAGAAATCAAGAAATTATTTTCTTGTATGCTTTGGCAGGAGATCAAGGTCTAGCAGATATCTAGAAAATTGAAATCCCCCATGCTTCTATACCAGCCTTGTGCTCTGTTTCACCAACTCATCCATTTTTTCTTATCATCTAATTGTTCTGTGGTAATAGTACAATGACAGAATTCCTTCTGATTTTGCCTCTTGTTAATCTTGATCTAACTCTTAATGCTTTCCATCACATTTCTTTCAAATGATTTCTGAGCTTTCACATGTGAATACATTTTCTGAATATACAATTTTACCCTCTCTCACCCAATTTCCATTTTTTTTATTTTAATATGGCAGACATTTCCAGAAATATTCACTTAGGCATCATGCCATTTCAAAGACATATCTAGGAAGTTAATTTCTTGCATTAGGATTTTTAATTTATTTCACTTTTTGTTGCTCCTATTTAATAATTCACATGGGAGAAAACAATTTTTTGTTACTGGGTCCATATTCAAAGCTTTTGTATATTAATAGGATCTTCCTGAACCTTCAAGTAACAAAGCTATCTTAATGTCATAATGTGATATTAGAATAGGATTTTAATGTAGGAACATAGATTGTGTTTTAGCAAAAAGTAAATATAAGAAAGCTTTCCTTTGAAAGGAAAATCTAGATGTTGATGATTTATAGAAACCTTTCTTTCTATTCTTGCAACTCTTAGTGATAACTTATCTTACATTGGTTACTATGTTTAATTTTGATAATGATTCACCATTTGCATATCTTGCTATTTCTGAGAATGTTTTCATAATATTAATAGCTTGTCTTTTTACTTCATCTTAATTTCCAAATATCTTCCTCTCCGTCCTCTGCCTAATGAGCCATCCCTCATAATAGAAGAATTATAAAGAGAAGGGGGAAAATATTAAAAAAAATTCAGCCAAACTTACCAACTCATCATTTGAGTCTGACAGTTTATGAAATATATTCCTCATCCATTGTTTCTCACCTCTCCAATGAAGGAGAAGTAGAAGACATTTTGTTGTCTTTCCATCTCTTATTCTGAGACAAGCCTGATCATTATATTTCCAAAAAATAAAGATTTTTTTTTTATTTTGCTTCTTTGTATTTTCCATTTCCCTTGTTGTCATTGTGTATATGCCCTCTCCTTTGGTTTTGCTTACTTCATTTTGCATCTCTTTTTATGAATTTTATACTATTTCTCTGAATTTTCCATGTTCATTCTGAACAGAGTACCCCACTTACAGTGAGACATTTACATTGTTCAATGTTCTTTGTTATCATAAAAATGCTGCTATGAATATTAGAATTCATTTAAGGAAACTTTTTTCTTGTTTTTAATCCTTTAAAGGATCATGTTTGTTACTACAGGGATCTCTGGGGTAAAGAGAAGAAAATATTTTTGTTACTTTACCAATATGATTCCCAATTATTTCCAGAATTTTTAGAACCAATTAATGAATTTGCCAATTAATGCCTTAATGAATCCATGTATTAATATGCACACACATATGTGTTTTAGATAATTCTTGCACTTTTAAAAAGTCTGTTTGAGATAGGATTGGTATAATTTTTGTTTCAGGCAGCTTAATGATATAGCTATAGATAGAAAAAATTAAATCAATCTAACTCTACATATGTAGATATATTATATATATGTTTAAATTATTATAGATATATATAAATATATGTGTTTAGTATAGTGTATTATGCAGGTAGATAAAAATAATTGCTTTTTGTAGGTGACTGAAATTCATATTAGATTAAAATGTATTAGATTTTATATTGGAATATAAAAATGGAATTAACATTTATTAAGACTTAAAGTTATTTTTGTAGACTTACCAAAAAGCTGCACTTGTTACAGTGCCAGTTAAAAAAAAAGAAAAAGACTTAATTCATCTTCTTATATCATTTGTTTTTCATCTAAATTTCTTTCTTGTGAAGACTTTTCTCTTCATGGAAATTAGAGGTTATGGGAATTTGGTTTGGTTTCATCTACTAAAATAGATCTTTAGCTTTATGTCTGGGCAGTTGTGGGTACCAGTCCTATCAGTAATGATGATCTGGCACCAGTACAGCTTATTTTGTTAATTTGCAAGGATATTTTAGGATATATATTTGTAGCATGGAAGTTGGTTGTTTGGGACTTTATAAAGAGTATTTAGGTTTGTTATTCTCTCCACCTGTGCCTTTCTGGAAATCCAAGAAATGACACATTTTTACAATTTATGTGAATATATACATTGCATGTATGTGTTGAATGTGTTGCAAAGATTATGAGACTTCATTGAATAATATACATCAATCAATATATCTGGCCTCCTTAAGGATAACCTTTCTGTTATTACTACTATCTCACTCATAACAATTTTTTCACTGGTTCAGATAAAAATGATTCTGAGAAAATAATACTATTCTTTGTTATACTGTTCTATGGACTTGAACAAGTGGATAAAATAACTGCTTTTTGGAGTTGAAAAATATTATGATATAAGTTCATTGTATTCATTCATTCACTTGCTGAGAGCATCCTCAGTACAATTCCAGCAGCAGCAGAATGAGCAAGATATATATGAGGTATACCTCATTCTGTTACCATTATATATAGTCTTTGTTGTTGGTGATACTGATGCTTGAACTCTTTTGGACCCTGTTTGGAGTTTTCTTGGAAAATATACTGTAGTGGTTTGCCATTTCCTTCTCCAGCTCATTTTATATATGAGGAAATTGAGGCAAACTGGGTTATATGACTGACTTAGGGTCACACAACTAGTAAGTGTCTGAGGCTAGATTTGAACTCAGGAAGATGAGTTATCCTGGTCTGACACTATATCCAATTAGCTTCCATCATAAAATCCTCTGTTAGACACCTGTATTTTGGAAGCATTTTGTTCTATGTAGTTTGAGCATTATAAGTATTTCACATGGTCTTAGATACATTTTGATCTGGGATAAATAATCTGGTTGACCTTATCGGTTGGGATCTTTATGATAGTTGTAGGTTCCTATTTGTAATATGGGAATTTGTTATCTGTCAGTCCATGGTGTGGTTCTGAAATTAAGTTCTAAACACCAAACTATGTCTTGCTAGATATTAGGTAGGTGCTAAATTTTTGTAGCCTGCAGTTATATTCTTTTCTTTGACTTTTTTTTTCCACAAAAAAAATAAGCCTGGATTTTTAAGGATAACCCTTCTGTAATTTATGTTGGCAATGAAGTGGTCTTAAATTCTGATCATAAACACCTCCATTTTCTACTACAAAGCTATATGTCAGACATTTGTTCTATCTTTCGTCATATTCATGTTATTGCCAGATTTTATGTAGATGATACCCATAAAATAAAAAAGAGTTTAGAAAAGAGGGTGCTTGCTCCCAGCCCCTACCACAAAACCCATGGTTCAAGGCATATGTGCTGTATCACAAGGTGATCTAGGGAACAGGAAGGGAAAATAGAATAAGACTTATGGCACTAGAATAATTCTGGTGGGTAGCAATTACAATCAGTCCTCAACTTTCATGGGATTAATATTTCTAAAAACTATAAATCAAAAATATGAATGTTGATTCATTAAACCTGTGAGGAACAGGGGATTAGGTTCCTGTGACCACCAAAAACTGTTATCTTTCACTAGAGATTGTTGATACTTCCCTTTTCTGCATGCAATTCTTTATAACAAAACATTCATCCTAATTATATTAACTTTTTGTAACACAATCACTATGAAATGGCCAAAAATGATGGGGATAGGGGAGGCAATACCAGGCAGGATGGGGAGGCACAGGGGAAATGATGCTAGAAGTCACACACCTGCGATCTCTAATCTTCCTGCCACTTGGTGAAGGCATTGTTGCCCTATGAAAAGCACATGTTCCAGAATGAGTCCCAGGCAATTCAAGCTCAGAACTCCTGAGCTGTCTGGCGTGGCATGGCCAGTCCTGTGTGCAGAACTGCTGTCCCCAGCCTGTGAAGCTGCTCCTCCATTCAGCACCGGCATCAGAGGACAGAGGCAACTATTATCTCATCTACCCACAAACTTGGTCACTTTTCTGCTTTTTAAAAATTCCTCTATTTTTTACCTGAGAAGTTTCTGGAGGAAATTCATGAACACTTTTTGCAAATCTATTTCTCCTTTTTGCAGATAAAAATATGTATATCACCCCTTTCATTTTTTTTCTCTACCACACATCACCATGAATGTGCATGATTGCCAACATGTAAATGAAAATAAAGTTACTAATAAAATCACATGAGTCATGAGTTAGCTCAGCTGAAAATTCTGCTGATGAAATGACAAGTCTTAGAAAGAGGGAAGGAATTATTTTTCAAAGAAAAAAGAGGGAGCTGAGTGGAGTGATGCTGGGAATAAATGTAAGTGTGTTTTTCTTGGGGGAAAAAAGGCTCTATGATTGGCTCTTGAAATAGCATTGGAATATCATCTGTTTTGCCACCCTCTGTTTTGTTGATCACATATACTTAGGAGAGGTCAGTTCTTGCTTTCTCTTACCATACCTCTGTTCCCACTTGGAAGACCATTATGTTTTCTCTTATGTAATAAGAAATCCAACATAGTGAAGATTCAAGTTGTATAAAAAGAAAAGCAGAAAGTTTGCCCACTATCAATTTAATAAAAGACAGAGCAATACCAAGGAAGAAAGCAACTAAAATTCTAGCATTTCTATAAAGAAACAGAACAAGATAAGATCTATCATTATTGATTCAAAGGATTCACAGTTGTACCTGAATTACAAGCAAGGCACTTCCAGGTTCTGTGCAGAAATGATCCTGAATCATTTTCTCTATTTTATTACTAACAGATGAGAAAACCAGTTATCTTTCCAAATATATGCCAATTTATATGAAGAATTTACATATCAATTTTAAAAATCTATAAATAATTATAAGAAAACAATATATTGTTTGAAAAACAAAAGGCTAGATTCGAAATGCACAAAGGATAACATTGATTTGATAAGAAGGAAGGAGATAAGTACTTATATACTTATTACATATTACTAAGTATTAACTACTATGCCAGATACTATTAAAGCTTTACAAATATATTTCATTTGATCCCACAACATTATGAAGTGTGTACTCTTTCTTAGTCACTCTCACAAATCAGAAAAGTGGCATCAACAGAGATTATAAGATTTTTTTCTAGTTCACAAATAGTAGATATCTAAGGCTGGATTTGAATTCAGCTCTTTCTGACTTCAGTTCAGGTGTTTTTTCCAGTGACTCAGTTGTCTGAAGGCTTATAAAACTTGTAAAGACTTCTTTGATTCTTAAAAAAATTTTTGACTCAATTCTTAACTAATGATTTTGTCATGCCTTGGAAATATATATAATTGATCTGGATAAAGTGATTTAGTTATCTGCAGATCCATGTGGAATACTTCTCTATATTTGAAACTTGCCACCAACACAATATTATTAAGAATTAGTGATTTAAAATGTGATTGTTGAAAGGTGAAGTCCATTATGGCTCCTACCTTACCTTAAATCCATTATTATCTTTCCTAAATAAAATTATATATGATTTCCAAATTAAAGAGTTAGGAAACCAAATGTGGTATTATCCACTAGATATGCATATATGATATCAAGTTATGTGGTTCCACCAAAAACATATTAGGCATTTTCTTCATTTCATGTAATCTTTTGAAAATAGTATAAAATGTCATTTTGACTCAGTAAGTCAAAAAATTATCAAGGCTTTGAACTTGAATGCAAGATGACACTAAACAAATGGATAGTAATACATTATTAGTATGCAACTAATATCACTACTAATACTACCACTACAACCTTTGAAACCAGTACCATTAATACTACTACTATCAATCAACAATTAAACATTAAGTACCTACTATGTGCTAAGTACTGGGGAGACAAAAAGAGTCAAAGGACAATCCTAAAAATAAAGCGGTTACAATCTAATGGGGAGACCACATACTGACAAAAATCTACCAAGCAAACTATATACAGAATAAATAGGAAACAGTTAAGAGAGAAGGCACTAGAATGGGAAAGTTGGGAAAGATTTCCTGTAGAAGGTAGAATCTTAGTTGAGACTTAAAAGAAGCCAGGAAGTCAGTAGTTAGAATGCATGAGGGAGAAAGGACTGCTAGAGAGAATGGCCACAGCTGCATAATAGAATGTTTGTTCATAGAACAGTCAGGATGCCAGTGTCCTTGGATCAGAGAGTAAGGTATAAGAAGATTGGACTGGGAGAGAGGGTGAGTATTACAGGTTTTAAATGCCAAATATCATTTTTGTTTGTTTCTGGAGGTAATAGAGAGCCACTGGAGTTTATTGAATGGTGGGTGGTGGTGGTAGTGACGTGATCAGACTTGCATTTTGGGAAAATCACCTCAGTCACTGAATGGAAGAAGATTTGGTGTGGGAAGAGACTTGAGGCAGGTAGATTCACCAGCAGCTACTGCAAGAATTCAGACATGAAGTGATGAAGTCTGCATTAGAGTCAGAGCAGGGTCAGAAGAAAGAGGGGAACATAATGGGGAAATGTTGTAAAGATGAATTTGGCAGACATTTACAATGGTTTGGAAATGGGTAAGAGAGAGTGAGGCTGTGAGTTTGAGGGACTGGGATAATAATATTCTCTACAGGATAAGGAAAGTAGGAGTTGAATGAGAGGGAAGAGTTTAGAGGTAATTCTGTTTTGGCTGTGTTGTCTATTGGGCATCCAGTTCAGGATGTCAGAAAGGCACTGTGTGAGATTGGAGGTCATTAGAGAGATTGGGACAGGAAAGGTAGATTATTAAGAGGTCATGCAACTTCTATTATGACTATTCCTACTACAACTACTATGCTACTATGCCTACTACAACTTTTACTATTACCACTATTACTACTTCTACTACTATTACTACTACTACTACTACTACTACTACTACTACTACTACTACTACTACCACCACTACCCTTACCACTACCACCACTCTACTATCACCATTACTTTTATCGTGTTCTCATCTTTTGGAAATCAGATAGAAAAGGTACAAGGACAAGTCACTATCCTGCTCTTAATCTGTATGTTCAATGTTCTGGAGACTATTATGGAAGTGGCTAAAAGGACTATCTTTTAGAGGTGAATCAGAGCATTGTTATTTAAGTTCATTTTCTGTGGACTCTACAATCATTATGGCTAGTCCACTGGCAACTGATAAGGTTCCTTTCCCTGTTCTGCTATTCCCATATAGTTTTCACTTTTTGTCCACTTGATCTCTATCTTTTAAAAGCTTTTTCTTTTATGTAGTTTGGAGATTGAGTAATTAATGTTTTTGTTGTTTAGGTGTGTTAGGCTCTTCAAGATCCCATATGGGGTTTTCTTAGCAAAGATACTGGAGTGACTTGTCATTTCCTCCTTTAGCTTATTTTAAAAAGGATAAAACGGAGGCAAACAATGCAGAGTATCTTATTTCATTAATTTCTTAAGTCAGATTTAGACAGAAGAAGAAGAATTTTCCTGACTTCAGGCCCGTCCTTCTAGCTGCTCTACCACATAGCTGCCCTGAGTAGTTGATATGGTTTTATCTAATAAAATAAAATATTTTTAAATTTTTTATGCATCAATCTCTGGCCTGAGGGATGGTGGCCATGGAGAATGGTCCCCTTCTGCTCTGATTCCAATGCAGCTTAGCTTTCATTTTTGGAGTTAATTGGGATTTGCATTTGTACCATGGGGATTATTTATTAGTTATGACACTGAGTTTAGGATGCAAAATTCTAGCCACATTTTCTTCCCTTTTTAGATAGCTTGTAGATGCCAAATTTTTGCAGTCTTTGGTGTTAATGTTGCACAGTTTCCATTGATAAACCACATAACTTCTTTGATCAATGTGTGGTTTCCTTAAGATTAACTTTTATATAAGTAATATTGGTAATGAGTTAATACTAAATAATAATATTTTCCTTTTTTATAAACCAAACTCCACAATTCAATTTCTTATTTAATTATTTATTGGTAGAATTCATGTGAACATCATTTATAGTTCACTTTTTTATTCCACTCTAAGTGGCTTTTAATGATAACAAAAACATTTAAGTACTTACTATTTGCAAAGTATTGTGACAAATCATGGACATCTCACTAAGAAAAAAAACCCAAGACAGTCTGGCTCTTTAGGAGCTCAAATTTTGCTAGGAGACAGATGGAAAGGCTTTATTGGTCCTCAGAATATTTCTAGAGAGTAGATGATAGGGTACATTCATTTATGTCACTTCCATTGATAGATGCCATATTAATTTCTGATAGTTCAACATCAGTATAGTATAGCATGTAGTATATAGTATAGTATAGAAAAGTTCAGGGAAGAGAACTTTCATTTCTGGGTTTTCAGCAGCAATGGCTGCCTACACAGCAGGTGGAAAGTTAGTTCAGTACCGGATAGCAGTTGATAGGTAGCATCTCCATCATGAGTGATTTTTTTTTCTGAATGTTGGCTGCCAAGACTGGGCTGGAAGTAGGGTCAGTAGACTGGATGAAATGACTATTCCTGGGACTTTTTGACACAAGATTCTGGACTGTACTTAGAACTGAACGGAGCTGACAATGGCAGCAGTTTTATCTTCCCAGGAATATGCTGCCTCCCATTTCTCCATTGATATTTCTTTTAGTGTTAGCTGGGCTAACTTGCAGTTGGTATGCAGTTGGCATGCAGTTGGCAGTTGGTATTGTTGGGGAAAAGAATGATGGGTCTCTGCTACACAAAGGCTACTCTTCTTGACAAGGTACTTTATCCTATTTCCATATATTTTTATTTTTTGATACTAGCTTTTGATACTCCAGAAACTTTTGGATTGGGCATCTTGATGATTATGAATGTTTGGTATGCTTTCATCTATTAATATATTATTTGTAAGTTTTTAATGGATGAATGTTATAGAAGACAGTTTGCTAGGTGAAAACATCTTAACATCAGAGCAGTTTATAATTTGAGTTTAAATTTTTTAAGTTGTTGCTTCCAAGTGTGAGCCTTTGTTGTTTGCCAGTCCAAGAAACATAGCTAGCTTGTAATCTATCATTCTAGACTCTTGTTTTATCATCTCTTAGCTCTGTCAACATCTATTTTACTATGCCATCAGTTTGAGTTAAGACTAGTATTGCATAATTATTAAATGCTTTAAATGTGTTCTTCCCATTAAACTTTGACTTCAGGATGCCAGGCAGTCCCTAATAGATTTATGCTTGATGTATTTTTACTGGAGAAGACCAAGGTATTTGTGAATATTGTTTTCATACATTGGTTAAAATTAACTTCCAGATTCAGGACAAAGGTTTTAGTCTCTATTCTTAGTGTACTTTAAAAATATCTAACTGAGTACAAATAATATTTTGATATTGTTGAAGAAAGTTTCTGTTAGGTGAAATACATAGTGTTCTCAGTAGTGGTATATAACTGATTGTTGTTCAAATACATCAAGTACTTAATGTTTTGCTTTGATATGACCAAGTTCTGAAACTTGAAAGCCAAATGAGGATCTGCTCAGGAAATTTAAAGTTAGGTAGAATCTTAAAGAGCTCAAGTTATCACCATGGAAGATGATACTTTTTTTTCTAGTCAGTTGGGGTTAAATGACTTGCCCAGAGTCACACAGCTAAGAAGTGTTAAGTATCTAAGATCAGATTTGAACTCAGGTCCTCCTGACTTCAAGGCTAGTACTCTATTCACTGCACCAACTAGCTGCCCATAGATGATACTTTTATGTGTTGCTATTCATGTTATTAATTTCTTGACTCTTTTCTCCCAATATGAAGTCTCAATTGGTTATCTCATGATAGGTCAAATTATCATCTCTGTGTAGATGATTCCTAGATCTCTATCTAATCCAATGCCTCACCTCTTTCCTCAGCTCCCTTCTAGCAATACCAACTACGTTTTAGGCACCTTGCACTGGATGTCTTATAGACATATTACACTCAAAACATCCAAAACAGAACTCATCATCCTTCCATCCCAAACTTCCCATTTTTAAGAATTCTTTATTACTGTTCAGGGCACCAACATTTAAGTCATCCAAGCTTACAATCATGGTGTCATTCTTGACTCATCTCTCTACGTTTTTAGTCTAACCAGGTTTTGTAGTTTCTAATTTCACAATATATCTCATATATATTTTCCTTTGTCTTCATTTTTCCATTCACCAACCTGTGCACACACTATTATTACTCCATGCCATGACTATGAAAAAAGCCTTCTGGTTGGAATCCCTACTACGAATCTTTCCTTGCTCTGATGATTCTCCATTTAGATATCAAAGTGAGATAGCTGCCACGCTGTTACCTCCTCATCTCTAACTCAGCAAACTTTGCTTGCTTATTTCATATTTATTACAAAATTCTGTTTGCTTTTAAAGGCCTTTGCAACCCAGTTCTTTTCTACCTCTCCCATATTCTTATATATTATTTCATTATCTGAACTCTAAGATCCATTGATACTGGCTTGTTTGTTGTTCTTCACACTGTATCTCTGATCTCTTGCTCTGAATCTTTTTATTGACTCACTCCCTTATGGAACATTCTTCTTTATGCCCACTTCCTAGCTTCCTTCAGAACTCAGCTCAAATTCTACCTTCTGCAAGAATTCTTTCTTTACCCTTTCCTATGTTTATGTCTCTCTTCTGGGTTTCCTTCCTTCCTTCCTTCCTTCCTTCCTTCCTTCCTTCCTTCCTTCCTTCCTTCCTTCCTTCCTTCTTTCCTTCCTTCCTTCTTTCCTCTCTCTGTCCTTTTCTTTCTCTTTGTCTCTGTCTTTCTCTCTCCCTTCTTTGCTCCCTCTTTCCTTCCTCTCTTTCTCAAATATACATTTATAGTATATATATATATATATATAGTGACCTGCAAATTGTCTCTTCTGTTCTATTATGAGTTCCTTCAGGCAAGAATCATGTTTTTCATTTTTTCATGCCCACAGTGCTCAGTACAGTGTCTGGAACAGAATAAACATTTAACAAGTGATCTAAGATTGGCAAGTATTAAATAGAGATCAATTAACATGTGGCCATCAAGTACTCTAGTGTTCTCACAATGTTTGTATTCATCATAAATATTTTCTGAGCGTGACTTAGTCGTGAGTGTATAAGCCAATTACTGTGATAACAGACAATTTAGATGCTATGGAAATTCCAGATTTCTTGTATACTAATCATTAAATCAATTATGAGTCACTCTTTTATGTACTTGGGTCTTTTTCATGAAGCTTTTGTTCCTCAGGCAACATATTTGTTTCTAAGTGTTTATGGATTAAAAAAATTTATACAAGCTAGGAATCATTTGTATAAAGCACATAAACTAATAAATGTTATTTGAATGGGTTACTGATGTTCTCATCCTGTGGCAATTCATGGATTATTGTGTGTAGAAAAGTGTAAAGGGCTGAAACTCTTGAGTTGATGCACTGAGGATGGACAACTGAGCACTTAAGACTAACTACCGATTGGACAATACTCTATTAGTATCTGCTTGGAAAATGGCCCTTCCCACTATTCTGTGCTGGCTCAATAATTGGTGTATACAAAGAATTGTAGGAGGGACTGGGGGTGGAGTAAGACTAGACAGAGTCACTTTTTGGGCGGGAGACAAAGAGGAGAGGTCGTGGAGATTCTGTATCCAATAGAATTCACTTCTATCCCTAAAGACCAAGAATAAAGACCAAGGACTTTTGCTTATCCTGACTCCGGCTAATTCTAAGGTATCCAGGGTGCTAACTCGGTCTTCACAGAAAAGGGGGTCATTTTGCTTTGTAAAGGAAGTTAGTAAAGTGCTCTGCTGTTACATTATACATTATACATTATACATTATACATACATATACTAGGGAGTAGAGTCAAGATCTAGTTTGATTCAGAGCAAGTCATTTTCCCTTGGCCTGTTTCAATTTCCTTATTTGTAAAATGGACTTAATAACACTTAGTTCCTAGCATTGTGAAGATCAAAATGAGATAATTGTAAATTTCTTAGCACACTTTCTGACACATAGTGAGCACCATATGAATGCTGGGTATTTTTATTATTATTTTGACTTATCACTTTTCAGTTTTGAAGAAAAGTACAAGGTCAATTGCCTCTTTTAACCTAACTGCTCATTACTTATGTTAAAGCTGTGTAAGCTTTCTGTCACATTTGATTCATTGTATACTTTTGTAAGATGTTTTATGATCAAATAGTTGATCAAGTATTTTACAATTCTTGTTGTCTGTGTAAACCTTCTAATTTCCTTGTTTCTCAAGCTTTTTCACGGAGACTTTGGGTGATGTTGAAATGTTTATTTTGTTCTTTCGGCTGCCTTGATTTTTGTCTTGAACTTTCAATTTTTGATTAAAGGTTTCAGGCATTTCTGATACTGTTCTATGTTTTGAAGATTATTCTGTATGTCTCTTTTTTGTGGTCTAAATAAGTGGCATGGTATTCAAGGTGTTACTGGGCATAGCTATTAGATGATGATGTAATCTTGTTTTTTAATAGATCTTCAATAATTGTGACAAGTTGCTTTTGTCATAGGGATATTTGATACATTTCCTTTGGAATATTCTCACATGATATCAACTTTCCTTCTAACTGTGGCAACAGCTGCATCATATACTGTTGAATGCAGTTTCTGCAATGTTTTTATATTTTTTTTCTGAAGTACTGTTGGGAGACTATATTTATTTATAATGTTTATAGCAAATTTCAGCCTTTTAAAAATGTCTTTATTTGGTATAAGTCATCTATGGATTCATGTTATGACACTCAAAAAGAACTGCAAAGTTTCTCTTCTAAGTAGGGCCTTATCCTTTTCAAAATCATTTAAGGTACCTCTATTGTTGCTATCTGTTTCATTATTCAGTAGTCCTTGTTGAGTTTGTTTCACAAGTATTATTTAAGTACCGTCAGCTTTCAGATATAAATATCTTTGATTTCTGCTTTTATTTGTTCTAATTTGGGCCAAGGAAAGAAATTATTCAGATGATTCTTCTGCATAGCATTGATTTACAATACAAGTAATTGACTATTGTCAATTGTGGTATAATTTAAAATTAACTATATAATTGATAAAAAGCAAGATGTCATCCTTAACCTAAAACTGGCACAAACTCTTCCCAAATTTGTTGTGATATAGTCCTTGTGCATAATAAAAGCATATGCATTTTCAGATAGTCTATTTCATATATACCCAGGGTTAGCCTGCTTGCGTAGTCCGTTCCCTATATACTTATTGAAGGACTTTTGCTCTGTTGGAGTATTAGTATTTTTGATTTGTTTATCTGTACATGGTATGATGGAATGCTACTTGCTACTCTGTTCTCTGTTCAATGTTATCATTTTGACCATTCTGGGTGAGGCCATCAAGCAACTCTTTGCCATCCCATCCATCTCTTAGATCCTTAAGAGCAGTTACATCACATTGGCTGGGGTGCTAATTTGATTTGTGGGATCACTAACACCCAATTGACTTCCATTTTCAGCTTTCTGCCAGATCTTTAACAGCTACTGGAGCCATCAAAGAACACATTAGTTCCAGTTCTTTTGAGAGATTCCTGGAGAAATATGGGAATTTTCTGCCTCTGAATGTTGGATATCTGGATTTACTCAAAAATAGTGATTTTTTATAGAATTTTCTTAATTATTTTGAAATTTCATTTATAAATTAAATTTTCTGTAGGATGCTCATGAAGAGCTCCTAAACATACACTATCAACCTGGTTTTAGCGGCCTAATTTTATTCACTCAGTTATAAGGGCCTTATTTTAGGCAGTTGGACTTCTACCACATTCTTCTTAGTTACAGCAATGGTGTTTGGGTCCCAAATTAGTGCTTGATCTGGCACTGAACCTGTGTGGTATTGTTAGGCCAATTACCTCCAGGGGCTATGCTTCTTCCTGTAGTATGTTGTCCTGTCATCTGAAAAGTAAAATAGATATTATGTCTTTGACATGTCACATGACTTACATAAACTTGGGATATTTGAGCTTCAGCAATAATGGTTCTTGGCAGCTTGTGATTGAAAGTTATAATTTCTTTCATCTTTCCTTAAAAATAAGTGTAAATTTATATTTAATATATTATAGTAATGTATTTTATTTTTATATCAGAGCCTTTGCCCTGCTTTCCTCTGAATTTAACCCTCTTTTGTGAAAAATAAAGCAGTTAAGCAAAAGTATTCAATAATGAAATTGCATATGACATTGTATGTGCTATTCTCTCATGCTTCCTTTCCACTCTGCTGGGACAAAAGAGGTATCCTTCATTATCTGTCTTAGAAGTATAATTTATTAAGTATTCAGGATTAAAATACTCATTGATCATGACTGGGGAAATTTTAGCCTATAGTAAAATAAATGATCATTTCTCATTCATAGAAGAATAAACTTTGCCAAATTATTTTGCAAGTGGAACTTAGCTATAACAACTTTTCCCAGTAAATTGTACATCCTACAATCAGGCGGAAAAGACACATACAGAAAGGAAATGATCTGGTATGAGGTTCATGAGAGGGAGAACACACATTTACACACACACACACACACACACACACACACACACACACACTATTGGGAGCAGAAATGAAGTTTGCAGCCAATAGCCAAATTACCTTTGGGAAGGAAAGAAGACCAACGAAGACACATTTGCTGGCTCTTACTAGCCTACTTTTACACAGCTAATTATACTTCTAGAAAAAAGGCAGTGTATTGTGGAGCCACTAAGTTTTTAAAAAGAGAGCATGGTGGAGGTAAGGGGGAAAAGAGGTGAAGTTTAAGGTGGGGGGATAGTTTAAAGAAGAATACCTTGGGATTTCTATTCCAAACCAGAGAAAAAAGAAATAAAAAAGCATAAATTAAAACTGCACAAATAACCAGCAAAAGAGAGAGCATGAGAGAGAAAAATCTACCTTACTCCAAAAAAGTCTACCTCTACATGGTTTTTGTGTGTGTCTATGTGTTTGAGTGTGCATGTATTGTTTGTTAATTTCAAATGTCAAGTAATCTATGGCTCTTCCTTCTCTCCATACTAGAGAGACATAAAATTTAAACACTTTTCCCACTAAATTTAAATTTGTCATATAAATATAACATAAATGTTCTGTGTTCTGGCCTATCTCTTTATACTTTATTTTATCCCGGAAATCATTTCTTTCTTTCCCAAATGTTATTGCTACTACAAGTCAGCATTTATGTATTAGGTTAAGATTTGCTAAGAATTTTATATTTGATGTTAACAATCACCCTATGAAATGGATAATCATTATTATTCTCATTTTACTGATGAAGAAACTGTGATTGAGGGATCCAGTGCCTTGCATAGAGTACCCAAGAGCTAAATGTCTGAAGTAGGATTCGAAATGTGATCTTTCTGAAACCAAAAGTAATGACTTCACCCTATGACACCTCTAGGGGCACTTATCTTTTTAAAAGACCAGTCCCGTTTGCTTATGTTCTGGTCAGTATTGCCCCTGTACAGCTGTTTTCTGAACTCTTTATTTTTCTTATACTATTTTCCCCCAGTTACATTTATTATTTTTCTGATAAATTTATTTATTTTTATAACATATTGCTTTATAAATCATGTTGGGAGAGAAAAATTAGAGAAAAAGGGAAAAACCAAGGGATAGATGCAAAAATAGAAAAAAAAAAGTGAATACAGCATGTGTTGATTTACATTCGGTCTCTATAATTCTTTTTCTGGATGCAGATGGTATTTTCTGTCCAAAGTCTATTGGGATTGCTTTGTTATCGCTGATCTACTAAGAAGAACCAAGTCTTTCACAGTTGATCATCACACATTCTCCCTGTTGTTATATACAATGTGTTTCTGGTTCTGCTTGTTTCATTCAGCATCAATTTGTGTATCTTTCCACGTTTTCCTATAATCAGCTTGTTCATCATTTTTATAGAACAATAATATTCCATTATCTTCATATACCACAACTTGTTCAGCCATTCCCTAAGTGATGGGTGTCTACTCCTTTTCCAGTTCTTTGTTAGCACAAAAAAAAAATGCTGTGAATATTTTTGCACAGGTCGATATTTTCCCTTTATGAGTTCCTTGGGTTACAGATCCAGTAATCGCACTGTTGGGTCAAAGGGTATACATATTTTGATTGTCCTTGGGTTATAGTTCTAAATTGTGTTAAAAAATGGTTGAATCATATCACAACTCCACCAACAATGCATTGATGTCCCAGTTTTCCTACATCCCTTCCAACATTTATCATTATCTTTTCCTGTCTGAGAGCTGTGAGGTGGTGCCTCAGAGTTGTTTTAATTTGCATTTCTCTAATCAGTAGTGATTTAGAGCTTTTTTTTCATATAACTATAGATGACTTTAATTTCATCATCTGAAAATGATTTGTTCCTATCTTTTGACCATTTATCAATTGAGGCTTATACAACATGTGGTGTATCTATAATTATAAAGTCCAGTCTGTGGTCAGGTAAAATCTTACAGCATTACCAAGGATTCAGTATGTCATTCATATGCACACTATCAAGAAAGCTTCCAGCAACTCCAAGGTTAAGATTTCTTTGCATTTTAAAACTTTCCACTAAAACTGAATTTTTCTGAAAGCTTGTAAAGAAGTAGTTGAAGCCAGAGAATTTTTCCTGTGCTATATTGACTTCCTTTGAGTTGTACTAATTGCTTTGGGCTTAATATATGCTTAATAAATAAGTGTTGATTGATTGAATGAGTGAATAAATGAGCTTTTACCTCTTATATACATTGTGGCTACAAATTGGCTACTGTCATCATCAAAGAACAATCAGCAATTCATCAATTATTCTTTTATTCACCTATCAATTGGAAGTACAGTTTTTTTGAAAAGTTTAATTTAAATCAATATCTATACTTTGAATAATTATAATAATGCTATCTGAAAATATTGGTTAAATTTGTTTTTATTGTGTGAAATACATGCAATATTTGTAATATTTGCATATATTTGTCAATATGTAGCAAGAATTTTAAACAGTATTTAATTTTAGTGGTTGCTAGAGCCCTATAATCAGCCATAAACTTTTAATTGAAGAAAGAATTAGCATTGATGTATTTTCCACAGAGTCTTGTTAAATTGAATTCTTGAGTTGAATAAATTTAAGAACTTTTTCCTCTGATGCAGATAAGTATTAGCTGCTAATTGGGTTTAATGAGATGCACAGATTATACACATATCAGGATTTTTTCCTTAAATGTATTAGTACAAAGTAATATCTTAATATAATAAAAGGATTTATATACGTGCCCCTTTTCTTGATTCAGATTTCAGTTTTCTCCCCTACCACTGTTATCATACAGACTTCAGAGTATAGACACAAAACATTGTAATGAATTGTTGTGACCCCCAAATTAAATCATTATCTATATCTGGCCTATTGATTATTTGCTAGTGAACAGGTATAACTAACTGGGATGAAGCTGTTGATTGGGTGACAGATATATTCTACATTGTTTGCTTTGCACTCAAAATCCTTCTATTGTGAAAACTCTTGTCAAATATTGTGAGCCACTAGTTTTATGCCTTTGGAAAACCTGTTTTATCTCTATATTAAGAGTAGGCCTCAGATAGGACTATCATGATAAAGGTATATAGATAACTGAATTCATACTGCTATTAATACATATTAAAACAAAGTTCATAATCAAGTTGTAAACATATTAGAGTCACAATGTAATATATTCATAACATACTTTTGATTTTTAATCACTTGCTGCTCTTATAGACGAGAACTCAAGTTGTGACCAAATTGGATAGTGCCCATCGATTTTTAAAGGAAGTTTATCCTGATGAATCTCAAGAGGAAAAGAATTTGAAAAAAGAGATTAGTAAAAATGTAAATGCCTCAATAACTCCGTCTCCACAGATCACTGACTCTGAGGTAAGGAGAAGGAAAACAAATCCAAATCTTGCATTATATGAAATATAATTCATATTCATCTAAATCTCTATGATTATTTTGGAACTATTAAAGTTTAGTATTTCTTTATTAAAAAGCAAATTTGTCCTTATTTGTGAAACAAACATAATTAAATTTAAAAAAAGAATGATCCCCTAAACTTTGACCCCATGCCCTGTTTATCTTCTCCTTCTCCTATAGTCCCCTTCTCTCCTTGATAAGTTCCTCCCAGAACCTCCATTTTTATAAAAGATCCAGACTAACAAAATTTTATTTTCTAGACTTTGTCACCCTGGCCCTGAACTGATAACTCCTCCCAGATATTTTTCAGCTCCCTTTTATGTGTAGTCTTTCTCTAGGAGAACATAAGCTCCCTGAAGGCAAGAAATGCCTTTCATTTTGCTCATATTTGTATCTCCAGCATTTAGCACTTAACCCAGAACATAGTAAATACTTAGTAAATGACTATTAAGCAATCCCTCTCCTCTTCCAGTAAGTTCCATTGAAAACTAGACTTTTTGTTGAAGAGTTTCCATATTCAATGTTAGTTTGGAAGAATAAGAAGAAATAGGATTTGGATCTCATCTCTTTTGTTGCCATTGCCTCTTTGTGTGTGTGTCTATCTCTGTCTAGATGTAGATGCAGATATGCACACACATATATATTATGTCTTAGCAAAAGAATGCTTGATCCTTTTAATTTTTGTCTCCTTATTGCTTAGCAGAGTGCCTAGCAGATAGTAAGTGCTTACTAAGTTCATGCTTAGTGATTGAATGAGTTATTCACAGGCACATATAATACTTGGAAAAAATTGCAATGAAAATGTCATTCTTCTCTTTCAATATGACAATTTAGATTTTTCAAAAGTATAATACAGTTTATCAAATGCAAAATGGCCCATTCTCTTCCTACTATTTATTTTTGGCTCCAATTCTTATTATATATTCAAAGTTTTGATTCAAGGTGTTTGCATTGATGAATCAATTGAATGACTCTTTATGCTACTGAATTTTGATATAGCACACAAGTATAAACCTGTAATAAACACACAACAGTTTGAATTGTATTAGTTGTACTTGTATTCTTTACAACACAGCATTGGATGACATTTTAATATCTAACTCTCAATTTGGCTAGATCAAAAAAAGGGCTTCCCCAATTTATTGAAATAATGAGAAACAATGAGAAAAGTATAAACGTATGAAAATCTTTTAATGTCCTATAGTAACCTTATAATTATAGAGATAAAAAAACTGAGGATTATAAATTAAATGGTGGATACAGATGTACAATAAGACACTGTTTGCAACAATGTACAATGTTGAGATTTGACAGCTATTTAATGTATTTGATTGCTGTAAACAGCTATGTTGAATAATTCAGGTTCTATTAAGACATTTATAATCATAATAATAACTTATTATTATTTGAATTATCCAATTTGACTGGTCAAAATTATTTCCTCCTTTGACTGATTGATAAGTCCTTTGTTTTGCTCTCATTGTAGGTAGAGGCAAAGTGTCTTTATCTATTTAGTGACTCTGTTTAGACTTTTGTCACTAAACTTTGAGTACAGAACAGCAGATTACTTTGCTTCATTTTATCTAGTACAATTTTTTATATGTTTATAAACTCTTATTTGAAAGTTCACAATACTGAATAACTATAGAAAATACTGGAAACTAGAGAAATAGGCATTCTTTTAATTAAAATTTCAATATCATGTTTATATTTGGAAGTTAATAAATGTGAAATTTATTTTTAAGAGGTCATGATGCAATACAAGATTTTAAAATAATGAAGTAATTGCATAACATCTTTGATTAATACTTGAAATTGAATTAGGTAGATTCTAAATCATCAAAAAAGGATGAATCAACAAATCAGACGGGTGGGCTCCTGCTTCAAGGATCATTTGATGAAGAGGAGTCTGCTAGATCATTTCAAGAAATTTTAATTCAGTGGAGAAATAGCAACCGTGAAAACAAAGAGAAACATATTCAAAAGAATGCTGAAACTTCCCCAGGTACAGATTTATTTTCATAAAATATGTGTCATTAAAAAATAATTATTTATATGTGTGTGTAAGAAAGTGTGGTTGTTTTAATTTCTATTGGGAATAATATTTTGTGGATCACTATTCATAGGTGATTATGATTATATGTGTGTGTTTAATAAAGTGTGCTTATTTTCATTTCTATTTGGAATAATGTCTTATGGGTCATTGTTTATTCTCACAAATCTTACTCAATCATGACTATATTGGAAAGATATATAAACCTGAAGTATCTAGATTATATAGTTAGTAGAGTGCTAGATCTAGAGTCAGGAAATCCGAATTCAAATTCATTTTTCAGACACTTATTAATTGTGTCATTCTGGGTAAGACATTTAACCTCTTCCTGTTGTCATTTCCTGTAAAATGTAAATAATAATAGCACCTACCTTCCAAGGTTGTTATGAGGGTAAAATATTTGTAAAGTGCATTGTGAAACTTCAAGTGCTCAATTGTTATAAAATGCTATTGTTTTTTCACCATCATTTGAACAATTTCACTTCCATCTTTTTAGAACCTATAAGTGACTGTCAATTTACTATTGGTTAAATTACTGATAATGAATTTCATTGCTTTATACTTTTTGAAATCATTATTGTGTTACTTTCTTCTTTTATAGCCAAAATCTTGTGTCCTTAATGTATTCTATATTCCACTTCCCATTTGTTGTTCCTGCCACCAAATCTTTTTCTCTACACTAGATATTCTAAAGATGTAGCCATTTTATAATGACACCCAAGATATCAGTTGAATGGCTGTCAACTGAGGGATTGTATTTTGATTATCCTTTTATTCCCCACAAATTCCCTGTACATAATGGGCATTAAATAAATAACTGAAGAATACTTCTGTGGACATGGACATTACAATTATACTAGAAGCTTGTTAGTGAAGGGATTTCTACATGCTTCTTATTGTGCATGGTACTTTTGATTGTATCCTTTATGAGTTTTGATGGTCAAACCTTATTTTTTCATTGATGCATTAAGCACTTAGAAAAAAGTCTGTCAGTCACATAATAGATACTATATGAACATTAGCTATTACTGCTACTATTATTAACTCTTAATTTTAATAGCAAAAGTTATAGTGAAAAAGTGCTTGTATTTGTGAAATCATGAGTGCATCAGATTAAATGAAACTTTTAATAATATCTAAGAATTGGTATATCATAAAGAAATAAATTCAGGCAGGCAGTTGTCTCCTGCAAGTGTCATAGTTGAATATTTCTTCTCTCCATGCCCTGTAATGTTAATATTTTATACCTGATGGAAAGGCAATACATCTATTTATTTTTTTCACAGTAATCAGTTTGCTCGAAAAGGCAATGTTACATCATTGCAGGTCAAGAAAATAATGGATGCATTTCAAACTTGTTGATTTTGTTTATATTACTTTGCAAATCAAATGGATAGTTGGATTCTACTAATTTTATGTATTCAGTATAAATTTTTTTTACAGTCTAAGCCTATTGATTACAACAAAGTAAATATATGCCCTTTGAATTGAGCAGCATTTGATGAGATGTAGCAATCAGTTAGTTTTGAATGATAGATGAACAATTTATTTATTTATTTTAGAACAAATGGAAGCATCTGCAGTACAGACAAATCTGAAAATTTGGAGAGAGCCACTTCATATTGAATTTAAAGAAGACAGCCTGACTTACATGGAAAGATTATGGCTTAAGAAACAGAGAAGGTATTTACTAAATGTATACAACATTAATAAGCAACACAAAAAATTTTAATATTCTCTAATTGTGTAAAAGTGCCTCTCTACAGATAATTTATCTGTTGTTTTCATAATTGAATAAATAATAATATTAAGGCAAGATTAAGTCACTATGAAATTCCTGTTTTTCTGCAAAGAATTCTAATTCCATTTATTAATATGACAGGTCATTTATTAGTGAACTTAATGTTTGAAAATACAATTTTCATATAGAAAAAAAGAGAAATCTGGCATAAAAAGTCAGAAAATCATTGTTAGAAATCGTCATTAGTTTTATTGAAACTTTGAATGAAACTTTGTTATTTCAGCCAAGACTTTTTTTAAACTTCTATTTGATTTAAACCCAAGTAATGTTAGAATTATTCAAATCATTTATTACACTTTCTTGCATTTTTTATTTTGCATTGATATGTTGTACTGAGATAACTGCATTCAACAACAAAACATTTTTGAAAATAATGTTAACTATAACTTTGGCCATATTGGTTCACTTTCCTTTGTGTATTGTTACAGGTCTCTGCAGATGTAATCCTTGGTAGGTCAGCCAGGCTGTCAATTTGATCGAAAGTTAAAGCTAAAATCATGCTCGAAATATTTCTGCTTTTGAGTATGTAGATAGAACTAGACAAACTCCTTAGATCCAGCCTTAACAAAAACTCATCTTTTCCCAACATGTAAAGTGCAATGCCTTTGGAGATTTTAATCACAAAGTTATATTTTTAAATTATTGATTAATTCATTTGATATTATTATTTGATACTTCAAATTTGATACTTATTTAAGTATTGATAACTTATTGATTGATATTAACTTATTATTATTATTTTTAACTTAATGATTTTCTGACCTTTTATGCCAGTTATGAGACATCTTTGAGATTAGGTGGACCCTCTATCTACTCAAGATTGTCAATCAGCTTCTGTTTCAATACTTCCAGGAATGAAAAATTTACAGTTTTACAAAGATTTCATTGTACTTGTGACTTCTTCATAAATTTCAAAGATTTTCCTTCTACTTTCTGAATCTCTAAAACTCACATTCATTGGCTACTATGGCATTTTCTGGTGCTGTATAGAATAATTAAAATAATAATTTAAAAAGCTACAGTTTCATATGTTATACTATTGGTATATGATTTCTCTCAAATACATTGTAAAAGTGCACAAGGTGATTTGTGTTGGGAATTATCATTCATAATGGAAAACAAAACAAAGCAAAACAAAGCATGGGGATAAGAATGTAAGTAACTAGATCTTCATTCTGTTTATATTGCTTGAAAGAATTGCAGTCTCAAGATTTTGTCAAATGAAGAGTCACCCTAAGTCATTTCAGACTTTTGGTCTGAACATCCTGTGATCTGGCATCTTTTTTTCCCCCCTTGTTTCCAATAACTCACGTTTAAATCGAATTTCCCTATTAAGGTTCACTTAACTCAATTAGAACAAATCTAATAATTCCTAGGTAAAGGCTAATGTTCCAATAATGTATAATGGTTGTTAGATTTTTTTTAATAGAGAAAAAGCTCTTATGGTCATAAACTCTACCCATGCTCTGTGAACTGCCTCAGAAATGTATTCTATTGATCACAGGAATGAAGATAAGAGCTCAATAGACCTTGTTTATTACTTTTAGAGAAATAGTCCAAAGTAAGCTCAGAATCTACTGACAAGTCTCTCTCTGTATATTTATCATATACATAGTATATATTGTATATGTATACTTTAACATTCATATTCATTTCACTCTACAGTTACATTGCATATCAATATTTAACACCAATGTTTTAAGTAGAGGTTCCAGCCTTTATCTTTTCTAACAAATACTGCATAAATCACTTCTCATAGACAAAGACTTCTGTACTATATTATTAGTACTATATATTAATGCTGAGTGGGTTTCAGTCATGATACAAATCAGAACCTCAGAATTAGAAAGAATCTCAGCAGCTATCTCCTATAACCTGGATCTCTCCAAGAACCCCCTTTATAAATCTGCTATAGAAAAGTGGTCATGCAGATGTTTTTGTTTTATGCTTGAAGTCCATTGGTGAAGGGGAATTCACTCTACATTGAAACTTTCATTTCTTCTTGTTATTGTTCAGTTGTTTATTCCTGTCCAACTCTTCAGAGAATTTTCTTTCTTTTTTTTTGAGGGGATCAACTTAATCATTTTATTAACAAGGCCAACAGGTTATTAAATTTAAAAGAATGGTCCCTTGGCCTTTTAGATCAAGGACAGATCTGAGACAATCACTTTATTGAGAGTTTCTTGGTACCTCTGAGGGGAGACAATATGGAAGAAAATAATGGAAAAGTGAATGGCATGTGGGTTTTCTTGGCAGTGATACTGGAATGGTTAAACATTTCCTTCTCCAGTAGTTTAAGGTAAACAGGGACAGGTGACTTGCTCAGGGTCACACAGCTAGTAAATGTCTGAGGTTGGATTTGACTAAAAGTCATTTGACTTCTGACTTGGTGGGATTTGGGGCAGGGAGGAGACTACAAGTTTAGTCATTGGTTCTTCAAAGATCTTTCATATTGTTAAATACAACTGTCATGCATGGCCTTTTAAAATCTTTTTTTTTTTTTTTTCACACTAAATATCCCATGCTTATTCAGGGTTTTCTTTCTCTTTTTGTTTTCCCTCCTCTGACATGAATAACATATTATTAATGTGTTCTTTAAAATGCAAATCAGATCTGAAGGCAGTCATCAAGATCTGGAAATGTTGTGCTTAGGGTAGAACACAATGAATTTGTGACCCTCTCATGTAGTACACAAGAGGCGCATAAAGTTGCTGAAGATTGCATCATGGATTCACATTCTGTTACAGACTATGACTTTAAAAGCAGCTTTATTTTGTAGTCACTCTTTGCTGCAGACTTATAGGAAGGAATAGAGGAGTGAGTAAAGCAGATTATTTATCAGATATAGATCCTAGTATATTGTCTGGCCTCATCTAATTATCCACTTGATTTAGGGCAAGCTATTTAGCATTTGTATGCCTCAGTTTATAGATTTGTTAAAACAAAGGATTTACACTACATGATCTGTAAGGTTCCTTCTAACCAAAATACACAAATTTGATTAAAGTTGTTGTGTTCTTATAATGGAAATCCTAAACCAGATGTAGATGTTGATAATTTTTCATTAAAAGTACTACCTAAGAAATTCTCTTTGGTATAAATTTGCCAAGATGAAAACTAGTGGTATGGCACAGAGTTCTTTGTATAGAGAACTGGCCCAGTTCTCTATGGCTGTATTACTTACATAGAAATCCAGCCAGTTTCTTAGAAGTACATATTTGTAAAAAAATTATAAGACTTTTTTGTATTATGATTGTTATTCTGTTTAGAGGCATCTTGTAAAATTAACATTTTAGCCTGATGTTGTCTGAAAGGATCAGGATTATCTAATTAGGAATGATCCTTCTTCTTCGTGATATATTGTGAGATAAGTAAGTCAAGATTGCTTATAGAATTGTTTTAAATCACTTTTTAATATTTTCATTGCTCTTTTATTTCATAGTGCAAGGAACATGTCAGTGGAGAAAGAACAAAGTCCAACTATAGCCGTTAGTGAATCACCCACACCTTTACCAGCTTCTACTGAAGACCAGGAATTAAGTGAAAAAGATGATAATATTGAAGGTATATTGAATTTGATAACATTGATAAGTTATGATTTTGATTTTAAGGCATTAAGCTTTTATCAATGCACTAAACTTCCTTCAGAGACTCTTTTTGATGTGTATTATCCTCAATTAGAATGGCCAGTAAGAGGTTACCAGATCTCTCAAACATTCTTTCTTTAAAAAACTGTCCTTTGTTTTCTGTGGATAAAAAAAAAAAATCTCTTGTGTTAATTAAAATGAATGTTTTAAAAACAAGGAGAAGAGATAGGGACTGGATCTGCGATTTTACTGCTTCTAGGGAGCTCTCAAAAAAAAAAACAAAACTCCCACCAATATAGGTTGGCATTTTCACTACAAGTCATTGTTATCATTTTCAGAGTTGTCAAGAACACTGATGTCAAACTCCAATAGAAATAGAGATCATTAACCCATACAAAAAAATCCATGAAGGCAACATATTGACTTTGTTTTAAAATGTAAATTTGTTTTATTGAATTTAGTTTGTTAAACACATTCCAATTATATAAGAATTTGGTTTGGACCACATTTGACCCATGGCAGCATGTTTGACCCCTCTGATCTAATGCACTAAGAGCTTAAATGACCTGAACAAGGTAATATAACCAGTCTGTGGAAGCAACTGAATCTTTAGCTGTGATTTACTGATTTCAAGGTATACTCCCATTTTTTTAAAAATTATTTCTCTTCTATTATAGATTTTTATGAGAACAAACAAATAATTTTGCATTAATTCAATATTTTCATTATATGCATAAAAAATCTATTTTACTTGTGAGTTTTTGTGAGAACCAGATCCTTGTATAGTCACAAAAATAGTTTTAATTGGATAATTAAAGTTTATATTTCACTTGTGGAAACTGACAGTTCTGAAACGTTCACATGAATGTAAAGGAGAACACCATCTGCATGTCAATGGTTATGCTGTTTTGAAGAAAATAAATCAACAAGTAAGAAATGTTCTTTGATGAGTAATGAATGATTTCTTCATGTTTTACTTTCTAGTTGAAGAGCTGAAAGAAAGTTATCCAGATTCTTTACTATCAGAAGAACCTGAATTAGAGCACCTTGAGTCATCTTTGAAGATAGTGGAACTCGATGATGTGAGTGTCTCAGAAAAATATTATTATCCTTTCGTAATAATACAAAATAACATACAAAACTCATTATATAGCATTAAAATTTAGACAGCATTCAGGAGGAAAGGTACAATTGATGAGATTTAATATACTTGTAAAACAAAAACCCAGTTGATATATTTACAACGAGTAGAAAGACAAATTTGTTTATTGGGTTGAGGGTCAACTTTTCAGGAATTTGAAAGTTTATGTCCAGATAATAATTGACTTTAGTTTTTATAACATACGTATAGAAAAACAAATTCTAATTATAAATATAATTTGTAGTTAATGATGAGAGTGTAATAAGGACCTCCCCTTTACAGTGCCCCCACTAATATTACACAAAGATATGCTCTTGAAAACATATATAAATTGATTTTTTGAAATTTAAAAATTTTGGTTAGTTGGCTGTGTGAATTAAAGAGTATTCTACCTTGAATATTTCTATTAACAGTATGTGATGGAAAACTTTCATTACAGTAAAGAAAGTACATTTAAAGCTACTTTATGTATTTAATGATTTTATCCACCTCCTTCAGTAGATGTCTCCCTGTTCTCCCATAGTATATATGTAGCCCAATTTTGAAAGCCACTTCATGACATGTGATCTGTATAGATTTTCTTATTGTTTTATTTATCTCATTTTGTCATAATGAATAAAATAGCTTTATTGATATTTTATCATGGGAAGGAAGCCAGAGTATTCAGTTAGTAAGGAACTTAAATTCATGTTTGGCACATGCAGAATTCATGCTACATTTTACAACTCTCAAGATTCAGAATTCCTGGGGTCAATATTGGGATGAAAATAAAACCTGCACATCCCCCAAATTAATCTCTTTGTGATAAGTATATGGAATTATATTAATATTTCACAATCTATTTTAATAAGAATTATGAAGAGGAACCTGGGGACTCAAGGAATTTTGTGCCTTACAAAGTAGAATTAGCTGACACTGATAGTCAACAAAGGTAAGAGGCTATTAACAGAACTGATTGATTTTGACTTTGTTTTACATTCTTTTTGTTTTCATATCAATACATTGCCCAGATATACCACTCACTTCATAGAAAAGCTGCCGTGGTAATTGTCTGCCAGCCTATCATGTAGCATCCTCTATGTGTCTCATACACAGAGACATACACCTCTCAATGGAGAAGGGAGATAAATGTGTGTTGTCATTTATTCTTTGCAACCAAAATCAGATCTGGCTTCTAATTGGTGTCTCTTAGTGTCATTGTCATTTCCCAAGTTTCTTCCAGGGTTTCTTAGAATTCCTCATATTTGCTGCTGCTTTGGTATGTTAATACTCCATTGCTTTTACATACCATAATTTGTTCATCCATTTTTCAGTCAATGGGGACACACTTTGTTTCCAGGTATAATTTAATTACTTATAAAAGGAAGCACTTTGGCAAATGAATGCTGGCTAAATAGTTTAATTTAATTTTGGAAAATATTTTAGTTAAGGCATTTTTAAATTTGCATGTGATTTATAGTTGATTCATCATCATCATCATCATCATCATCATCATCATCATCATCATCATCATCTGGCATTTATATAGTGATTTAAGCACTGCAAAGTGATTTACAGCTATTATTTCACTTAACCCTCACAAAACCCTATGAAATAGGTGCTATTATTATGCCATTGTGGGCATATGGGAGGTTCACCTCCATAGAATTACATAGTGTGTGAAATAGAGTTCAAACTCAGGTGTTCCCTAAGGCATATCCAGTTTCATCATCCTATGCAACCTACAGAGCATAAATAAGATTGATTTTCTGTAGAAAAAAAAGAGAGAGCACCTATGGTGACCTCCTGGACATTGTGTGCTCTCAAGGTGTAGTCTGGTTATTATAAATTTGAAAGTTTTTCTGGACCTTTATCCTCCTAATGCTTTTTAAACATATTGAAGGCATGGTTTTAGAATTTTGTAGTTCCAAAGGCATATTATCATGCCATCATGCCAGTTAGATTTTTCATTCCTCTCTTCCTGACTCTTGATCAGTGATATCCTCCAGCTACCTGAGTGTCCCATCAACAAGAAGTTGACACCATCAACATGGCTTGACAAAAGTGATGATGTCAGTGGAGTTAATTTTTTTCCTTAATGTTGTGCTGAGAATAAATTTGTTTTATTTTTGTCTTTGTATCTGTAGTATCTTACAATAAGAAGTGTCAAACTTGAATTGAAATGGGGCCCACCAAATCATATAAGAATCTCTGTGGCCTATATATGAACTTAGAAAATTATATATTAGCATTATCTAAGTTCTGGTGTATTTTTACTTATTTTAAAAATATTTCCCAATTATATTTTAATCTGTGTCAGGATAAAGTCAGGCATGTTATATGCCTCAATAATAGCCTGTGGGCTGTGTCTTTGATGCCTTTCTTTTATACATGTTTGGCACCCAGCTGATGCTTACTGCATCTTAGTTGGGTGAATGGATGAATAGGGAATTAAGTGGTAACACAAACATCAGAGTTTCCTAATTATCTGTTTGTTGATAAAAATAATTAGGTAGTATTAGTAAGGGTCTGCTTGTGAAGAAAACTTGTGAAAAAATTACAAGAGAGTTTTTATACTAATTTCATTTATAATTGATATATTGACACAAATATTTTAATTTATGGAAGTTACCTGGTACACTTAAGATGTTAAAATGAGATCTTAAAATGAAAAATCTACCTGTATTTATTGGTAACGATTCACCCACTCAGGTGTACTAATGATGTATGTTGTATATATTTTTCTGGTACAGTCTAATTTATATGTGATTAATCTTTCAGCTATTTTATAGTTTATTTTTCTTTTTGTTTTTATTCCTTGGGAGAATTAGAATAGTAAGGAGAAAACTCTTTAAAATTAAATATTTATTTGAGTGCAAGAGTGAAAAAACTGAACTTAACTAAAATGCTTTGTTTTTAAGTATTAGAACAAGTTGAGGTTCTTCTGTGTTTGTTGTGATAGGCTGAATTAAAAAAATTTCTTTGATGATTCATATTTTTCACAATTTTTTATTTGTTTCCAAATTGAAGTTGGGCAGTACATCAATATGAGAAGAATGATTTTCACTTTGGAAAAGACTTACCTTTTTCACCAAGGAAGGCCACTGATGCTGTGCAACAGCATGGATATTTGAATAAGGATAAAGACTCGTATTCTCAATGCATCAGAACAACCTCATCAGCTTCTGACAAGATTTTTAAAGGTGCAACTTAAAAACAAACAGGAAAAAAAACAACTTCAATATAAATATGATATAATTAATTATGAATTTATATCTGTAAAATTAATATGCAATTTATTTTAAAAGTGTAAATTATGGTTCTATTATAATTCTAATTAATAAATGGTAAACTAAAGAAATACAATTCCTAGCTCTGTATTTGTTAAAATAAAATATCAAGAAAAAGAAAGATGAAAAAGTAAGGCAGTGGAAAGATCCCTGCCTGTTGAGTCAGAGAACTTAGGTTCAAATCTTCCACTAAGAGGAAAAGTAGTTTGATTTCTCTAAACCTCAGTTTCCTCATTTATAAAATAAGAAGGTTGGACTAGATTGCCTCTGAGGTCTTAACTATATCTATATTTGTATAAAATGAAATAAAAAATGCAATGATAAATCATGAAATTTTCAAATAAATAATTATTTTAATGAATTTCCATCAATTTCAACAATATCGACCTCTGTGAGACAAAGCCACCAAAAAGAGCTTCTCTAAAAGCTATTATTTCTCTTTCCACATTTTCATATATGCCATTCATTAGTGTAGCTTTTGGACAGAACAACAGAGGCTGTGAAGCCAAATGAGTGAGCACTTCTCTGCCATTGAAATTTAACATTTCTATAAGACCGGCTTTCTCTTTCTCTCTCTCCCCCCCTCCTACTCCCAGCTGTATCCAGACATAATACTTACTTTTTCTCTCCCTCTCCCCAATTCTATTCCGAGCTGTAACCAGGTAAGATGCAAAGTACCATCATCAGAGAAAAAACTCTGTCTCTGTGACTTGAATTATTATTGCCATTATTCTCTCCTCTCATGAAATGACTTTGCTCTGGTGCAAGTTTCATTCTTCATCATGGAAATGATCCTAGAGCATCAACCTCTATCACTCCTATCTTTTTAATTTACACTCCCCACTTCTGAGTTTATTGCTCTTAAGTCACTAACAAATCCTAGGAGTTTTAATATTCCTTAACCTGTTTGGGAGTTAGTTTCTTCATTTATAAAGCAAGAAATTCCACTGGAAAAACTCCTGAGGTCTCTTTAAGGTCTTAAGTCCTAGAATGTGATTTTAAAGAAACTGTTTTAAAGCTGACTTTCCCTTTTGAACATAGAAGGGAAGGGCTTTGTTAGTATGTTACTTAAAATCATTAGTGGGAATGAATAGTATCCCTTCATTAAGTAGAAAGCAGAGCAAAATGATCAGTGATTTTAGAAACTTTCTGAGCCTTATCATTATCATCTGTCATGTCATCAAAGCCTTCCATTGACCGCATGAGAATTTTGGTTTCTTGAGCTCTTCCAGGTTGAATACCTGGTTAAGAAAATGTGTCTTCTTCTAGGTGGGTCAAAGAATTGATTTGTCACTCTCTTTTAAATGTGATCATGTGGACATGTTGGATACTTAATTTCCATGACCTAATAATTCTCGTAAGCAAACAGCCCATGCATGCATGGAGGAAATCAAAGAAATTTTGTATTTCATTTATGTATGTGTATATATTCATAGCATACATGTCCTGTAAAACGACTTTTAGTTAAGCTTGAGTTCATTGTCCATAGCAACCTCTGCATTAAGATAATGAATAAAGATGAGGTTAAGTTAGGTCCATCATGAGGATGAGAGATTCAGTTTGTTCTACTTGTCCCTAGAAGATAGAATTAAATGTAGTAAGCAGAAGATATAAAGAGGGATGTGGAAGCTTCAGGTTAGGAAAAATTGTGTGTCCAAAGAAACTGTCCAAAGTTGTTCCTGGTGGTAGTTAACACTTGAGTGTGTAGCCAAGGGATTTTCTTTAGGAACAAAGATCTGTTTCTTCATGATTTGAGGGCTATTTAACTCTGAGTTTTGATGTTGCTTTGAAATCAATATAACCTCCAAGAGCTTTATAAATCTGATTATCTTCAGTAAAGTATCTCTCTTGGAGCAACTTCCTCCTATTATTGATAGCATAAACACTTGGGCATCCTTTTCCTTCTTTGAAATTTAAATTGCAGCTTAATTTTAAAGGACTGAGCAGTTCTTTAATGTGCAAGTCTAATTGCTTTACATCTTTGCCATGCTCTGTGGAACCTGTTAGCACATTAAATAGTCCTTTGGGTTACATACTCAAATTTAGGTTGTGGAGCTATATGGCTTCCACTGTTTACAGATCTCTTGGTGTAATGGGCAATAAGCTGGCTGTTCCATACAGAGCAGAGAAATTGTATAATTGCATTGCCAAAAATAAAAGACCATCTGAAAGAATTTTCTTTTCCCCAAAAATTAAGAGTCAGAAGAAATCAAATGCAGAAATCATTCTTTGGGCTGTCCACTTTATATTCATATATTTAATTTACGTTGCTTGGAAGTAGGTTTGCCAGTTGAACCCTGTGTCCTTGCCCCAGGATTTCCTTTCTTTGTTGTGTGTTTGTTGGCCACTCTTCATCAGTGGGCAGTTAGAGAAGAGTGAAATTCAAATTGCTTCAATTTTGCTGCTCATTAATAGTGCCCTTATAAAGGTGTAGTGGAGGAAAAATTCACCAGCTGAATCAGCTAGAAGCAAAATTCAGATTGACTTTTCCCTATCTAAGATATTAAAATGATCTAATGGATCATTAGAAATGATGTAGGCCATACCCTTCATTCTATAGTTGATAAGAAAATGCCTACAGAGAAAAATGGTCTCCCCAATGATTTTCAAGTAGTTAATGTCAGAACTTGGGCTAGAGGCCAAGTCTCCTGATTTCCCAATTTCTCTTTTTGCACATCTTATCTATTATAATAACAGGATCTATAAATAGATATGTCTATACATACATCTCACATTTGGAATACTTATCTACAAACTATATACAGTACTTTCAGAGCAAACCACTTTTAAATAGTTTGATAAAAAGTCCATTATAAAATGTTTATTTATAGATCTATGCCCTATTTAACTTTCAAAGGATCTGGACAATATTGTTTCTTTTTATTGTAGTTTCATCATCAAGAAGTTCCCCTTCAGATTCTCCTCAAATAATAGAAGGAGCGCAGCCTGTTTCCAGTGAAAATAATGCAGCAAAAAAGAAAAGCTTTTTATTTGAAAATAAAAAACCTGATGAAAAAATCTGTGCTTCACATCAAAGTACCCCTCACCGTAATAATGTGGATTTAGGAGATTCCCATGGTGAAATATCGACATCCAATTGCAAAGATGCCTTGGAAGGGAGCAGTTTTCATGAAAACAAGAACTCACAATGTCCCAAATCAATGAAGTCTTCAAAGGTAAAGCAACAGGCTGTTTCATGATTTGAACTATTTCCTCAACCTAGTTATACTCTGTAATTTGACCAGTAAATTTCACATTGATAGAGATAGAATTAATATTTATTATAGAGAGACAGCATTTTGATTTAATAGCAACTTAGTAACTAACTCATCTGGGAGTAAATGGTAAAGAATTAAAAGTCAGATTCTGTTACACTGAATATTGAGACAAAAAGATCTCTATTGGTAAATGATAAAATAATATATTATAATACTTTATTATACTTTCTAAATGTTAAAATTTATTACTGTGAATAATTCGGAAGCCCTTTAGCTGTTACTGAATGTTACTTGTTTTAAGGATACATACACACACACACAAGCGTGTACTTTGTAAACATGAATTTACATAACATATACACACATAGATAAATCTGTATGTATGTATCTAAATTTATGCTATATGTAGGTTTAAATGGGAATACAACTTTGTTGTCCATTTATGGCAAAAAATCATTGGACCAAGGAAATAGATGAAAAAAATAGATTTTTTTTGAAGGGGGGGAAAGAGTTAAGTGAATAAGTCATTCTAGCAGGGAAAAATGAAGCTAGAATAATCCATTATAATATAGATGCTTAAAAATTGGTACATCTGACCTACAGATTTGCATAGTGAATTAAGTCATGTCAAAAAGTAAGACATTTAAAAAGTATTATTGTTCTATTTGATTTTAAGACTAACATCAATTGATTTAAATTATTTATCTTTAATTTTTATATTAGTGTATTTTATCAATATATACTTTCCTGCTTTTCCAACTACAGAAGTATGCCAACATATATAAATAAATGAAGGTGAGGAAAACTAACCACTTCAAATCACATCTATTATATTGGATATCCAACATCATATGGAGCCCCAATACCTATGAGACAATTAGGTGATGGAGTGGATAGAGCATGAACTTGGAGTCATGAGGACCTCAATTCATTTTTATCTATCTATTTATTTATTTATTTAATAGCCTTTTATTTGCAGGTTATATGCGTGGGTAACTTTACAGCATTAACAATTGCCAAACCTCTTGTTCCAATTTTTCACCTTTTACCCCCCACCCCCTCCCCCAGATGGCAGGATGACCAGTAGATGTTAAATATATTAAAATATAAATTAGATACACAATAAGTATACATGACCAAACCGTTATTTTGCTGTATAAAAAGAATGACTCTGAAGTATTGTACAATTAGCTTGTGAAGGAAATCAAAAATGCAGGTGGGCATAAATATAGGGATTGGGAATTCAATGTAATGGTTTTTAGTCATCTCCCAGAGTTCTTTCTCTGGGCGTAGCTGGTTCAGTTCATTACTGTTCCATTGAAAATGATTTGGTTGATCTCGTTGCTGAGGATGGCCAGGTCCATCAGAACTGGGAGGACCTCAATTCAAATGTGGCCTCAGATATTTTGCTCTCTGATCTTGGCAAGTTTGGGCCTAGCTTCTGTCTACCTCAACTCTCTGAAACATAAAATGCAGATGATATCAATATTTAAGTCACAGATTTATTTTGAGGATCAAATGAAATCAAACCAATATTTGGAAAATGCTTTTTACAGTGTATAGGACTAGAAGGTGCTATATAAATGGTTATTACCTTCACTTGCCCATCTTTACCCACCAGTGTAAAGAAGGTAGGAGGTTCATTTCTTCATATATTTTCTTTGGGACAAAGGTATATCATTACAATTATTCAGTGTTAAGTTTCCTTGTAGTTGTTGTTCTTTTATTTATATTTCTTAATCATTGTGTATATTATTGTCTTGGTTGTACTTACTTCGTTTTGTATCAGTTCAAATAAATCTTCCCATGCTTCTCTACATACTTCATATCATTTCCTAAATCCAGGATGCTTAATCTAGTTTGCCCAGTGATATCTTAAACTTCTATGATATTGCTTCAGGAAAAAAGCATATTTTAAACGATTCATCCTAAGAACATAGATGATCTAAATGGCATAACCTCAGATACTTGCTGAATAAATTAATTTATGGAAATATATTAAGTAGAAAGAATGTTGAAGTTAGTATCATAAGATCTAGGTTCAAAACCCTGCTCTGTCACTTATTCACTAGTGACCTTTTTTACATCTGTAAAATCAGGGAATTGTAGAAGGCCTTATAGAAGCCTTTTCAGTTCTAGATTTTATCATTACCAGATACTCTGAAAGATATAGAAGTATAAGCAACATTTTCTTCATTTAATAAACTGTCAGTGTAGCTGAGGAGACAAGATAGGTAAATTATCAGTAAATAACACATTACTAAAATAACATTTAATATTTTCACCATTTTTAATTTGCTCACTCTAATCATTTCATTCTGCCATATCTATCTACATTTCTTTCTATAATTTGTCTCTATTTATTTTTCTATTTACCTATCATCTATACCTAATAGATATATTATCTATATACACTTCCGTTCAAAAATCAGTCAATGAGAACTTATCATGTGCTAGGTCCTGTGCTAGGTATTAGGAGTACAAAAACAAGTACATCCCAGTTACTTCTCTCAAGTAGCTTGCACTGTAGTGTGAGGTTATACCATACATCAATAAGTGAGGGCAGTATCTGTGTAAAAGTAATTGAAAGTAATGTATATGGTACTACCAATTGGGGGCAATCAGGAAATGCTTCTGGAAGGATGTGGCTGTTTATCTGAACCTCAAAGGTAATTAAGGATTCCAAGAGGTCAACATGAGGAGGAAGAGCATTTAATCAGAGGGGAAAGCCTGTACAAAGGGTGGTGAGTAGGAATCTTTAATGTATGAGATGGAGTATTGCATATAGAGAGGCTGAATTCAGAGTGTGAAAGACTTAAAGCTTACATCTCCCACTGCTTTTAGCTTTGGACATCCACGGCTTATAGTATCCTTAAACCAGGGAAACTCCACAACAGGACTTTATTAGGGTCACAGATTCTGAGCAAGAAGGGGACAATCAACCCTCTCATTTTAAAGATTGGAAGACTGAGTTTGGGGAAGTAGTAGAGAAAACAGTCAGTAGCAGAGGAAGGATTTGAATCCATGTTTTCTGGCTCCATATCCAGCACTCTTTCTTCGGCAGCCAGAAGTTGTTCTATTGACTAAAGTCGTCGTTTGCATTGATATAAATACCTCCTTCCACAGTGCAGATTACAAACTATTCACACCTCTTCATCTTTTTCCTCTTCTTCCATCTTGGTATATTACTATTCATGTTCTTTTAAAGATGATTTGTAACGTGGAATAATTAAAAGTAGTGCATGATTTTCCAAATGAAATCCAGCCTGTTTTCTTCCTCCTAACTTTTAGGTCAGATTATGAATCTTTTAATACCTGTCATAGATACATAGATAGATGAATTAATGTGTTGGCCATCTACCTAAATGTCAGAGCATTTTTTTCATTCATTTACTTTGTGTATGTGTATTGTTAGTCTGATTAATGGTTGGAATTTATTGAGGAAGTTCTTTCATATCTTGATACAGACATTAGAGTGTCATTCCTAGATAGGGAAATCTGGATGAACACAATTATCTATAAGAGGGTATTCTTACAATTAGATTTTAGATAGGATGTTCTCTATTACAATGATGGTGAAAAACATTGATGAATATTTCTCTATTTTCTGCTATATTAATGTTAATAAACAGAGGATGAAACTAAATACTATGAAGAAATATTATGGGTCAATTAAGAATTATCTAAATGAAAAACACAAAAGAAAATTTGGCCACAGCTATATGCAGAGTCTTAAAAAAGAAAATATCTTGAACTATAAGGATATCTAGAAAAATTAAGCCAAATAGTACAAACAAAAAGTTGCCATCAAGTGGAAATAAAAGATATTAACAGCTATTTTTTGAAGGTGGCAAAATTTTTTATTCATGTAAATTTTTTAATATTAAATACAAAATGAGAAAAGGAAAAAATGCTGAATACACAGCATAAGAGTGTATCTGAAACAATAAATTTACAATTTATTAAATTTGAAGAAAACCTATATAATAAACACTACACATTGTATTGAAAGCTCCATCTTTTCTTTGCTTCATGATATGTTTTCTTTTGTTCTGTGCTGTGTTTTGTTTACTTTATTTTCTCCCCTCATTCCCTCCCGTGCCCCCCTAAGAGGGCTACAATCAAGCATCTATATCTATCTGTATCTACATTGATCTATGCACACATATATCTATATCTATATACATACATACATATACACATACACACACATAGATACACATATGCATTGATACACATTTATGTAAGACCATACTATGCTTATTTCCATTCTTCACCAGTTTCTCTGAAAGTATATAGCAACTTACTTCCTAAGTCCAAGTCTTTCTATATTTTTCTAAATCTATCAGTTCATCCTTTCCTATACCATAGTATTATTCTAAACTGATGCTGTCTAACAATATTGATTAATATATCTGACATATAGTATACTTACCCTATTTTTCTCTTTTGATTAAATCTATTTGAAGTTTGTCTGAGATCATGGTTACTAACCCTTTTTATATAGAGAATTGTACTCCTGATATTTATTTTATGTCTCTCTAGATCTCACAGATTTTCATTCTGTGAAATACAATATTCCAAGATCTGTGGTTCTTCAGTGTAATAGCTGCTAGGTCTGGTGTGATCCTTTTTGTAGCTCCATGACATTTAATTCTCTTTCCTTGTTGCTTTCAATATTTTCTCCTTAACCTGGAGTTTTGAAACTTGGTTGTGATATTCTTATAAGTTTTCCTCCAAGGATCTCTTTCAGGTGGTGACTGGTGGATTTTTTTCTATTTCTACTTTGCCTTCTTATTCTAGAATTTCAGGACAAATTTCCTTGACAATTTCTTGTATTATTATATCAACATTCTTTTTTAATTCTAATTTTCTGGAAGTCCAATTATTCTTTTTTTATTTCTCTTTGATCTATTATATAGAATATTTTACATTCTCTTCCATTTTTTCATTCTTTTGATTTTATTTTATGATTTCTTACTGCTCTAGGACATTACAAATGTCCCCTTGCCAAATTCTAGTTTGTAGGAATTATTTTCTTAAGTCTTTGCTTCTCCATTTCAAATTGGTTGGCTTTCTTTTCATAATTTTCTTGATTTTCTTTTATAGTTCTTTTTTTTTTTCTATTCTTCAATCTCAAGTATTTGATTTTTAAAATAATTTTTAAATTCTTTCAGGAACTCATTTTTTTGCTTAAGATCATTTGACGTTTCTCATTTTAAAAGAAGTGGCTTTATTTAAAAGCTCTGCTCTCTTCTTCTGAATATGAAACCAGATATTTTCTATCCCTATAGTAACTATCTATGGTCGGGTTCTTTCTCAACTGTGTACTTATCTTTATTTCCTTATTTATTGCTTTATTTTCTTTTTAGCAGCTCTTGGTGCAATCAAATTTTAGTCAATTGGGACTAATGTTCCGAACCTCATTATTTCCTGAAATTCATTTCAGGGCCCAATCTTGGACTCTCCTCTCTATTCCCAAGACACAACTAGGACCCTCAGCCACTCTGTCCTACAAATGATCTTGCTCTTTGCAGTCCCTCTGGTGGCTGCAAAAATTAGTTACTCTTTCTGCCATGAAACTGAAATCAGGGATTTTGCTGTTTTGTAAGTGTCCATAGTGAACAGGGTCCCAGACCCTACATACTTCACTCACAAAGTATGTCCTAGCACCTTTTCACTGCAGCCACAATCTGGGACATTTCTCTTCAGTATTCTTGGGTTTGGCATCTTTCAACAGTAGAAGGTCCTTCAGTTTTCTCCTATTCAGCCATCAAACCACCAATGCTGAGGCTTTCTCTCAACCCAGTTGCCTCCAGGGCTTGTTTGTTGAATCTGCAGAGTTGGTTTGGAGATGTTTGATTTTTACTCATTGGCCCACCCTTGGAGCTTGAGTCTTCCCAAATTGTACAACTGATTTACCTTATATTAATTACTTACTACTGCTCTCTGAGGTGATGTTCTGCCTTTTTTAATTGAAGAAATTGGAGAGTCACAAATTTTCTGACTCCGTTACTCAGAATCTTTTCAGGAATTTTTTCCTGAGAAATGGATTTCCTAAAAATTAGAAAGTATGAAACAGAAATAAATGAATGAATGATATATGAAGGGATAGTAGGCAAAAACAAAATATTAAAATTTTAAGGATATATTTTAAAAGAAAATAAAACAAATAGCCTTAAATATAGAGTGATCATTGGAGTATCATCAGACTACTTGAAAAGATCAAACAATTTTTTAGTATCTTTTAAATTTCTTAGTATCTTTTAAAACTAGAGACCAAAATGAACATGGAAAGAAGTTACCAGCAATCTGCTAAAAGAAACACCAAAGTAAAAGGTCTTAGCATATGCCACAAACCAGAATCCAGAACTTCAAAGTCAAATAGAGATACTGTAGACAGCTTTAAAAAGTTCGAGTACAAAGATATTACAATTACAGAAAACTTGGAAGCTACTGCTTTAAAGGAGAAGTAATATATGAATATAGCATTGGAAAAAAATAAAGATAAATTCTTATATTCACTATGAAACCCAAGAATATATTATTTCTAAAAAACACACTTGACACGTAAAGGTTTATAAAAAGCTAACATAAAGGACTAGAGTAGAATTTTGTATGCCTCACATGAGCTCTGCTGCAGGTGTTAATTAACAAGTCCCTTAATCACAACTTTCTTTATGGGTTTATATTTGATGGAGGCTAAGCTATTTCTAGTTCTCATGATCTCCATATACAGTAAAAATCTAGGATGGACAAAGGCCCTACTGAGCTTCATTTTGACTGATTTCCTGTTACTTTTTCTTTTGTATCACCTTTGCACTCAATGCAGCAATAATGGATAAGATTTTAAAGGGAAGAAGAAGAAGATAAAAGGGAAAGGGTTAGTTCAATAGGAGAAGGGTCATTATGTTGTGGTTAATGACCTCTAAGATCCCTTTAAAAAGAAGAATTAGAAGGAGGAGGAAAAGAATTATTGGTGTAGTAGTTAATGATCTCTAAAATCCTTGTGAAATTCTGATCCCACATTTCATAGAAAATAGACCTTTGAAGCTGGAATTATTAATTAATGACTAATTAAATTCATTAATCCTGGAATGATTTTATGGACTTTTAAAGTTATTTGAAGCTTAAAATTCTGAAGTTCTCAAACTTGTTTGAAATAAATTATTTTTAAGTAACAACAAGGCTGCATCTACTAAAAGCTTCAAATATCTGATTTCTAATGTGTTGTCTTTGACCTCCATTTTTCTAGAACCAAGAATGTAATTTTAAGAGGGCAGCATTTCTGAAAATGAACCTGTATACAATAATTCAATGATTTTTTCCATTTGGAAACTCAGTAAGCTATGGATATTGGGCATTCTAAAATGGAAACCTTCAGTAGTTGGCACAAGAACTAAATGTAAATTACAGTCTCTCTCTCATTGTGGGTTTTGTTTAGCTTTTGCATTACCATCTGCCCATGGAATTCAGTCACCAAACTATAAGTAAATAAGCCTAGGGCCAAAGGGGAGAAATATGTAATGATAAGTGTTTATCTAAGAGTATAGATAGAATGTGGTGGTAAATGTAGCTAAAAATTCAATTTTTTGAGTCTCTGAATAATCATCCATTTGAAGGCATTTTTTGGCTCCCTTAAAGATACTAATTATGAGTGATGGACCTGTTTGAGAAAAGTTTTACAAAACCACAGCTGAACATTAGCATCATGGAAAAAGTATTCTTTTTAAAAATGGAATTTTAAAACTGGAAATAACTTTAACTTTTTGTCCATTTTTCTCTAAAGATTATTTTTAAAACATTGGTTAAAGACCAAAGCTCTCATTTTTTGTCTTCCATTTTATTCTCTCTTCTGTCTGTGCCTTTGGTGAGGCTTAACTCCATGCTCAGAATGGCTCATTGATGTCCCTTGTTCTCAAGACCTACCTTAGGTACTATCTTTTCCAGAAAGCTTTCTTGGAAGATCCTCCTCACTCATTTCCCTCAAATTTCTCAAAGGACAAAACCTGCGTGATTGCACCATAGTTAATTTTCCATCAGTCCTGCCTGTTATTTCTCTTAAAAACTTCTTGGAAGTAGGTTAACTGTCACTATATTGCCTTACAATGCCTTACACACTCTAAGTCCTCAGTCATAACATAAAGGAATAAATACTACTATTTAGGAATATTTCTTCCAATATCAGGTTATTTTTATTTATATCACTTGAATATGAATATCCAGTTTAATCCAATGAACATGTTAAGTGCTGACTATGTTCCAGGTACTATGTTAAGCCCTGGGGATACAATTACTAAAAATAAGTTTCTAGTTTCAAGGAGCTTACAATATAATGGTGGGGATGAAGGGGAGAAGGACAGGAAATACACACAAAGAGATAGGAAAGGGATAAAGAAAAACGGAGGTTCCTGGGCATGTGGATGGGTGGGCCATCTTATTCAATAGAGTTAAAATAAGGCAGCCCAGATACAGAGTGAAGAGAGCTGAATCCAGCTTTTGCCCTGTATAAAGACAGGCATTGGGCGGAGTTTGGTATTCTAACCTATAGCTCTCCAGTCAGAATCTTGAATTAGCATCATGGTAATGAAGTTAAAAGTCATGAGTATAACTTGGAAAAGACATTTTTCTCAAGGAGTTGAAACTAGGCAGAACAGTTCTGACCCCATTAATAATCTTAGAAAATTTACTATTTTTTTTTCTATATAGGCAGGCCTATAACAATTACATATATAGCTCTCTAGAAGATAAATTCCATCATTCTTTAGGTAATTGTTAAGGAAAAAAGAAATGAAAGGAGAAAAAGAAAAACTAATTAGAAGAGAAATGGATATTCTCTTCTCTTAACTCTTCATATAGATAAGATTGTAGTTATTTCATTATTATTATTCATGATTGTTATTTTGAATCATCTTTTTTAGTGTTTATAATTCAAATCTATTTTTACATTGATAAATAATCAATTTCATTTATTTAAATATTTTGTTTCCTAGTTACAAAAAATAGCCCTCAGAAGTAAGCCCATAACTGAAGAATATCAAGGACTTGAGAAATTCTTTGTCTTTGGTAAAAATCATTCTAAAGAAAAAATCAAATTAAACCTGGCAATGAAATCTGAGATCAGCCCTTCCAACAGCAAGACTACACTCACAGGTAAAGCTCGATTACATCAAATCAGTTTGCATTTGAGTGTTATAAATTACTTGTTACCTATTCCTCCTGTCACTTACTCCTAATCTTCCAATTAAAGATTCTATGGCAGCTTTGGGTAATGAATAAAATCATTCTTTTCAATTTGCCTATGAAAATTGTTAGTAATTTAATGCAAAGTGAAGTGGAATGATATTAATGCTGTTATCTGAATGTGTTTTTTTTTTTTCTGTGAGAAAAGTAAAAAGAACATTTTAACTCAGTGCCTATTTTATTTGTAAACTAATAGGAAACATTGGAATCAGAGTACTTGCATGTATTATTATTTCACATTTTTAAAATGAGAAAAGTATATTAATTAATTTGATTATTTCAGTGTTTGATCTAATATTCTTTTTCCTCAGTTTACAAGCTTGAGAATCTCTAAAGCCAGAGAAACTTTTACAGATTCTCTTTAAAAATAAAACTGAACAAAATAAACTCTGTTGCTCTTGGCTTTTGTATTATATATGATGTGCATTTTCCTCCTGTCCTGCAGTCTGACACCTTCCTTATTTCAAGGAAAAACAATTTAGACAAGATACTCTGACATGATATAACAATACTTAGAATATTCTAATCGGTCTGTATACATACACATGTAATTTGTGTGTTTAATTTCCCAAGTACAAGGAATTTGGATACATATATATATATATATATATATATATATATATATATGTAATAAACAACTATCTTGACATACAAATGCCTATCTTTGAAATGCTAATCACCAATTATTTTTAAAATACTAAATAACTTCTCAACAATTATCTTTTTTTTTTTACCATTTAAATTCAGTAAGTATTTAGGGAACACCTATTGTGTGAAAAATTCTTCTCATTTTTGGTATTCATGTACACTTAATGTCATTTTATATTTAATGATACAAATAAATATATTCAGCTATTAGAATACTTTTTTTTTAACTACTAATTCAATTGTGCCACAATGGTGCATGTTTCATTTAAAGTACAGCTTTTCTAGGCAAACATCAAGAGAATGAGCTATTTTTCTGTGTTTAATGTTAGATTTCTATTTTTCCCATTTTGATTTCAGGAAACCAACAGTGGATATCTGAGAGTAGTTTAAGTGAATATGCTGATGATTCAATAGTTCAGGATATTGTTTGGAATAACCAGAAAAAAATGTCAGGTGTGCTACATCCTCAAAGAGGTAAGGATATTTCTAAGACATAAATGGCATCTGTTGGTCTTGAAATAGAGTTGAATGATTTGCATAATGAAGTTTTTTTCTTCTGAGTATTTTGAAATTATTCAACTCAAATAAAAAAACATTTGTGATATACATACTCTGTGTCAGGCACTGTGTTAAGTTCTACAAAGAAACAAAGGTCAAAACAATTTCTATCTTCAAATAGCTTAGAATTTAATAGTGAAGACAATATGCACACAGATTAAATACTCAAAAGGAAGACCCTAATGTTAAGGGGAATAAGAGAAAGGCTTCTTGTAGAAAGTGGGATTTTAGCTGAGACTTGTGGTAATTTAGGGAAGCCAGATGTATGGAGAGAATTCCAGGGATGAATGAAAATGTACAGTAAGGAGATGGAGTGTCATGTGTGAGGTCAGTGTCACTGGGATTTACAAAATGAGGAATAAATTATGTATGAGAAGATCAGAGAGATAAGAAGGCACAGATAAGAAAGAATTTTAAAACTCAGAGGGCTTTACATTTTATTCTGGGCATGATAAGGAACCACTCTTAATTTATTGAGCAGAGAAGAGATATAGTTAAATCTGTGGTTTAAGAAGATTACTTTGACAGCTGAATGGAGAATAGATTGGAGTAAGAAAAAACTGGAGGGAAATCAGTTAAAGGCTATTATTACAATAATCCAGGTATGAGGTGATGAAGGTTCTATCAGAGTGATATAGCTATGTGTGTATAGAATAGAGCTTCATTAGAAAGATACTTCAAATCTATCATTGATAGGACTTGGCAACAGATTAGATTATGGGATTTAATAAAGAAGTCAAAATGGCACCCATATTATAAGCCCAGGTAAGTGAACGGGTGGTTGTGCCCTTCATAGTAATATGAAATGAGGAATAAAAGCATTCTTGAAAAATAATGACTTCAGTTTTAAATCATATTGAATTTAAGATTTCTTCTATCTAACTATTCTATCTAATTGGTTTTGTCCACTTGGCCAATGGAGATTTATTGAAGGCTTAGAAAAATGGGTTAAATCTCAGGTTATCTGAAGAGAGATGATAAGTGAATATATATGGGAGCTTATGATATCATTAAACAGAATAGGTTAGAGGGATAGAAAACAGGGAAGAAGATAAACAAATTGGAGGACTCTAGTAGGACACCCACAGACCTGTGTGAAGGAAGATACAACAAAAAAGACTGAAGAAATGATTAGATAGGTAGGATAAAAAGCAGGAACATTTTACACACCTGTGTGCATGTCCACATACAGAAGCACACACGGACACACAGACATAACAAACACACAACAAAACAAAGCAAAGTAAAAACATTACAAGAAGAAATAGAGTATCAAGGGTAATAGCGTGATCAACAATGTATTGTCTATAGAATGATCCAGAGGAATGAGGATTGAAAAAAAAGCCATTAGCTTGAGCTAATAACAGATCAATGGTCATTGAACCATTTCAGTGGTTGGAAGTTGGAAGTTCAGAGGTTGGAAGCTAGACTACAAAGGTAAAAAGAGAATGAAAAGAAAGAAAGTAGAGGCACAGATTACAGATAGCTTTCTCAAGAAATTTAACCATGAAAAGGAAGAGAGGTATAGGATGTTAAATAAGAGGAACAGATGGATCAACTAAGAATTTTGTTCTTATTGTTCATTGCTTTGTGTTAAATTGCTTTATTTTTGTTTTAAAAATATAAAGCAAGAATTATCCATCTCTGAGAAATGTAAAAATATTGCTACATATGTCTCTTGTTAACGATATAAACATCCAATTCCATTAATCTTTTCTGTTCCCAAACAGTATAAACTCCTTATAGTTGGAAATTCTCATATTTGCAATATTGAAAATCAAACCAAAGCAAATAAATAAATCCAAAACGCACTAAGAAACAAAATAAAATGAGGGAATAGTTGTGAACCTTCACCTCTTATGAATGTTAACTGTTTCTTAAATTTTATATGTGATTATTACAGTTCAGTGGATGGACATTTTTAGTAAATATCTTCTGGTTGTAATGATTACTTAAATTTAGATTATTTTTTGATATTGTAACTGAAACATGATTTGTTTTATGATTTTATATTATTTATTTTTACAATTAAATAGTTTGATTGTAACTTTGTTTTATCTTAATAACTGTTTAACAACATACTTGGCTTTGCTCTCTATACCCTTTCTCTTCCAATAATATTTCTTTAGGCCCAAATGCTGATTACATGTATCCTTCTAATTGGTTCTCAGTTGAACCACATTTTAAAATTATTTTAAATATTTTAATATTTAATAAAATTTATGGCACACGTTGTCCAACTTTATAGAGTCAACTTAATTGAAAATTGTTATTATGATTTAGTCAGTGATTTGATCAATTTAAAATAATGCCTTTACATACTTTAATTTTATGTTAATTCTCATTTTATTTATGAGTAGTCCTTTTCAGGTAAAATATAATTTCCATTCAAAACTTTAATGTTCATTTCATGAAAATAGGAAATTATCCTCAAACTCCATATTATGATATGCTGTAACAGTATAGGCTAGCATTTGCTAGGGTACTTCTTCAGTCTTAGCTGCTTCTTCAATATGAAGAGAAAACCCAAGTGTATTTCTGAATTTCCACAGTATGAGCAGAATTAAGCACCCTTTCCTTTTGAAGTTTGTACCATCTCATATTTTTTCCATTTCTTTCTTATTGTCTTTTAAGTCATTTCCCCCCCTTCCTCAATGAGTTCAGTATTGGATTTTTAGTCTTCTTTTTTTTATCACAGACCTTAACATTATGCTTTGTGATTTCATTATATTCACACTGATGACTTTAATAACACACTGGCTTTCTAGTTCATTAATTTCCTTCATGGAACATTTCTTTAAAACCATAGTGGAACATGAATGTCTTCTTCCAGAAATCTTCCTTATTTTTCCTTTGTGTTAAATGCATTTATTTGCATAACTATATTTCTCTGGGATTAGATGGTAAGCTCCTTGAAGAGATTTTTTTTTCTGTTTCATATACCACAATGCCTTGCATATACCATGTAATTAATACAGGTTTGTTGAACTGAATTATATTTTTGGATTAGTTTCAACACTTATTTGATAGGACACAGGAAACTGAATTTTATTTAGTTCCAGTTTTGCTACCAACTCCCTTGTAAAATGACTTAGCTTCCTTGATGAGAACATTAGATTATCCTTTAATTCCAATTATCCAGAATTTACTAAGAATATGCCATTTGTCTTACACTTGGAAAACAAAAAAGGAAGTCATTCCTATTCTCAAGAGACTTACATTCCAGTTCAAAGTTTGCATAAGGCATATGAACCCATAGCTAACTGGTTCTATATATTTTGTAATTGTCATAAAAGGAGCATATGATCATAGAATTCTTAAATTTAGCTTCAAGTGAGTTCAAATGTTGAGCCCAGTCTGAAGTGTGAATACCATTTATGGCATTCAAAGTGATATTTTAGAAGGTCTGAGGATACAGAAGAATCATGGTTTCTGCCCTTATGTTACTTGTAATATAGTAAAAGCAATAAGACATATTCACAGATGATTGTCACAGAGAATAATATACTAACACCTCCCTTACTTGGAATTCAACTCCTTAAAAACTTTTACATTTTCAGATGAAGCAAAGGAGGTTCCAGAATACCCAAGCATTGAAGGCACATGGATTTCCAGCTAATGGTCATCCATGACCCTTCCTTCTCTCTTAATCTCTGTTCCTGACAATTTCCCATCTCTCTTCTGACATTGTCACCATCCTAGACCACCGCAAAATCTATTAGTAGGTCTCCTTTCTGAAGCCCTTCTACCATTCAGTGATCAAATTGAACTTCTTACAACTAGCAGGTCTGATTACCTCACGGCCCCCTTAATGAAATTCTAATGCCTCCTTGTTACCTCCAGGATGAAATCTAATATTCTCTAGCTTTCAAAGTCATGTCTGTGCCTTTAAATCCAAATCATTCTGACTCTCACTAATTGGCCAGAAATAGGTTCCAGTCCAAGCCTAAGTTGCTTATGGTTTTGGTTTTGATGGCTCAGAGTGAGTGTAAATAGCAATTGCTTCTGCTCTGACCAGAAACATTGAAGGTCTTTCTCTCCCAGATTGATTCTTTTGAGATGGCAAACAAGGCCATTTTTTGCCTCAGTTCTTACCTTGCCTTTACTCACTGAATGAGTGTTGCTTCAGACAGACTGAAACTTGGGAAAGACCTTAGCTTAAAAAGAGTCTCCCCCTGAATCCTGGACCATGTCCAGTGGTCCTGACCTATATCTTGTACTAGACTTTAATGTCTCTGGAGAAGACAGTGAGATTGATGACTTTGCACAGTCCTGGCTCACTTAAATCCAATTCACTCACCGAGCAAAACAATAACCTTCTGATACCATCCTTAGTCTTCTTCGAGAATGAAGGATGAGCAACAGTTTTTATGTATATTTTACTGTCCCATAGACTTAGTGATCCAGGAACATTGGCCTCCTTTCTGTTGCTCTCCCAGATCACTCCATCTCCCAACTAAATATTCGTAGTGACTGGAACACTCTCCATCCTCTCCCCTGGCTTCCTTTTAATTCTCAAGCACCTTCTTATTATCTATAGGACATCTTTCTTAGTCCTCCTCTTAGTGCATCTATAGTCTTACTATAACCTTAATCCTCACAGTCATGATTATTGTGTGTCTTAAGTTTGAAGCATATGAGAAGGGAGATAAATTCGGCTATAGATGTAGACACTGGTTGTGGTTATAAAGAGTAACTGGCACCCTGATGATAAGGAATAAGAAATTAAAAAAAAAGATAGAAATTAAAAAGTACAGTTGTCTGACAACAACCCAGAACCCTTCATACTTCAGTAGCCACAGTGTTGGCCCTCCATTGGGCTCTCTTTATTCTCCGAAAATGTTACTGACTCACTCTTGGCAGTTTTGAATTCTGTCTCTCGGTATGTTGCTGGACTCATGCTGAATCCTTCTCCCTCCCCACCTCTTGTGAATCATTACACACACTTTGGGAGGAAATGATCAACTCAGAAGCCTCTGCCCATCAACAAAGTTTGTTACTATACAAAACTCCCTGCTCTGTATTTCTCCAGTGATGACCTTAGACTGATCAAGTTCATGTTCAAACCAAAATACTGTTCCATAAATCTACAAAATCATACTTCTCAGGCATTAATATACTGGAATCTATCCATACTCATAACTGTGTTATAGATAAAACTGTATTGCGTAATTATTCTTTATGAAACAACATTTTGTATATCTAGCAATAAATCCACCTCAATCTCCCATATATTACATTTTGTGTTATGAGACTCCAGAATACATTCACTTTCTAATAAACTGAATCAAAATGATAACTTGATAAGATGGAGTATTTGTCAAATATAAACATAATTTAATATAAACTAAATAGAGACAAATATACAATTCCATGCCAGAATTTGCCATTTCTCGCTGATGATTGTATAGCAGATCCACTGGGACCTTTTGCCTTCTTCCCTGACTGCTTTCTTTTAGTTTTCTTCTGGGATGTTTGGTTCTTTTGAGATTTTTAGTTGGGAAGGACCTAGACATTTATGAAACACTTAATTCTCTATGCCAAGGTACATGAAGCATTTTACAAATATCATCTCATTTGCTTCCTAGAAGACTTCTGTTCCCAAACACTCTCATTTTAAAGAGAAAGAGCTGAAGTCTTGAGTGTCTGTGACATGCCCCAGGTCACACAGCTGTGAATGTACCAATACTGTGTCACACAGTACTAGAAATGTGAATTGTATCCTGCTATCAGTACTCACCTTTATTTTCTGAGACAGGATTTGAATTTGTCCTCCTGCCTCCAAGTCTAGCACTTTATCTCCTATACCATACTTTATCCTGCTTAAACCTAGACCTCTATAATGCAAGCCCATTTACTTTGTACCACCTCAAGCTCTTTAATTGGCACATAAGAGACCATGAAACTTACCAAATAGATTGTTTCCCTATAGGTTAGTATAATTAACATTCATATTAATAATATTAATGTATTTTTATCATTGTGATGACTTTTCACATAGAAAGTACTGTACATTTAATGTATTCATGTTTGAGACTGAGATTTTCCTATTATTTAGCAAAATGGTAGTGCTTAATGGTAGAAACTACAAGAACACGAGTGTGGTATATTTTGGAGATTTATTTCCCATCTTTGTTAGTTGACATATAACATCTGGTTGATATGAAGATCTGAGCTTTCCTTCACTGTGTTTTCCACTAATGTGAAGAAATATTTTTTTCTTAATCCCTTTAGGAAACCTTTCCAATTGACTGACATACTTAACCTCAGTTTACAGTTTTAGCTATTACTATTGACTGGTGTCCTACACTTCTTTTCAGTTCCTTTTTTAGGTCTCTGCTTATTGTTAATTTTTAATTTTTCTAAGCTATAATGGATACTGGGAAATGTAGTCTAACTGGCTATAAAAGGAGTCACCCATTTTTATAACCTAGTCAAAAAGGTTTTGGGTATTAATATGTTCATCTCCTGATATTTTGATATGTTGAAAAAGTCCCTCAAATTTCAGTATTTCCTAAGTGATGCATCTACTTTTTATATTAACACCAATCTTATGTCTGATTTCCTATTATTATTTGTACTTTATTACCCTGACTATTAGCCTTCACTAAAGATTTGTTCTGGTGTGGAGATGACCCTGATTTCTGAAATGCTTTGCCAGCAGAGCTTGACTTGGGTGTATTACCTTTAGTACTTATTTCAGACACAGTGATTCATACTAAGGCACAGAGGAGTCACCATTTGACTTGTAACCTTGATTTTTTGACATGAGCAGCCAACTATGTTAAAGCTTACACTGAGCTAGCTTCCCATCTTTTCAGGAACATTTGTACATTTCTGGTTGATTGCTTTTCAAATCTTAGCCACTAGATGGTAGTATTTCATTTTTGAAAGTATGAAGCATTCACACTGATTTTTTTTTTTTCTTTATATCCAACAATTAAATGTCAAGATAATGCCATGCCTGATTTTCCTTTTTTCCCTTTTTTTTATATCCACAAATTAACTCTTTAATCAAAACATAAGTAACAATTTTAAGGAAATTTTATCTGGAAATAAATATAATTCTGAGTTCATAGAAGGAAGACAGATCTATAACTTATGTCCAATTGAGAATTTCTCTTAGCTATTTCTTTCCTTTTAATTGCTTATTGATTAGAATTTGGACATATTCTAAGAACATCCTGAGTTCTTTACAAATTGCCAAAGAAGTCCTAACCTTTACCAAATTCTGAGAATCAAAGTAATATTTTAAGTAATATTTCAAGTAATATTGCAAGGATTAGCTTTTCATTTGGGTTCTATAATGTCTTCTTTTAATTATATATAATTTCCACTTCAATAAAAAGACAATGTCATAATTTTTAAAATTAATTTCATTTTCCCCTAATAACATGTTAAAAGGATTTTTACATATTTTTAAAAGTTCTGAGTTCCAAATTTTATCCTCCTTCCCTTCCTCCCTTCCCTCCCTTTTCCCTGAGATAGTAAACAATAAAATGCAGGTTATACATGTGCAATCCTGTAGGATATTTCCATATTAGTCATTTTGTACAAAAAAAGATGAATAAAAGATAAAAGAATGAAAGAACTTGAAAACTAGCATTCAAACCATATCAATTCTTTCTCTGCAGGCAGATAGAAGGCTTCATCATTAGTCCTTTGGTATTTTCTTGGATAATTCTATTGCTTAGAATAACTGAGTCATCCATAGTTCTTCATCAAAGAATATTGCATTTATTGTGTACAACATTCTCCTGGAGCTATTCACTTCACTCTATGTCAGTTCATATAAGTCTTTTCAGATTTTTCTGAAATCATCATTTCTTACAGCAATTGATATTCCATTATAATCATATGCCATATATTGTTTAGCCATTCCCTAATTGAAGGACTTCCCTTCATTTTCCTTTTTTTTTCCCAAAAATTGAGCAACAATTGAGCAATTAAGCAATAGACAGAGTTGCTCTAAATATTTTTGTATATATAGGTCATTCCTCTCCCTTCCTTTTTTTTCTCAAAAAAAATCTAATTTTTACTATTATAGGAAAATAATAGCTGACATTTTCATAGCACTTATAAAAGTTTTGCAAAATACTTTACATATATGTGTGCATGTGTATCATATATATGTAATATATATATATTTATAAACTATATATAAGTATAAACTACATTTTCATCAAGATTATTTTAAAAATAAAGTTCTAAAACACTCATTAAGACTGGTGCCCCTTGGAAGGCATCCAAGTCATTAATTTTTTTATATATTTCTTGTACCAATTCTTTGGATACCACACATACCACATAGCTAGGAACCTCAGAGGATAGAGGATAGATCCTGAAATCAAGAGAACCATCCAAATCTGGCTTCAGACACTAGCTATGTGACTCTGGGCAAATCACTCATCCCTGTTTGCCTCAGTTTCTTCATATGTAAATTGAATTAGAGAAGGAGATGGCAAACTCCTTTCATACCTTTTCCAGAAAAACCCTGAATCAGGACATGAAGAATTAGACATGACTGAAAATGACTGAAAGCAACAACATATAGTAGTTACTGTGCTAAACAACAGGTACACAAACAGGAGAAGTGAGATAGTCCCTGTTCTCAAGGAATTCACTCTCTAATTGGGAGAAAAAGCACAGGAAGGGGGAAGTTCAGGAGGAGGGCCCATGAAAAACCCCAGAAGTTGTAAGAAGTCAGCAGTGGAGTAGATGATTAAGTCCAGAGAACTTCATGTAGCCTCAGTAGATCAGTGGACAATGATGAAGAATCATGGGCAGAGAGGGAAGATAGATAGCAAGAGTTGATGATGTTTTCTCATTGTCAGAAGGAGCAGAGTCATGAACTGGCAGCCAAATGAGATAAATGGGGGTAGCTGACAACAGTGCTGGTGGGTTTCCCCATTTCCTGACTATCGCTAATGAGTGCTGGTCTGAAAATTAATCTTTCTGAGGGCAACAATGATGGGTCTTACTAAACTTATATAAGTAATTGTTCCATGAGAAATATGAGGGGACAATTCTAGTTTTCTATAGCTGCCACAGTATTTGTTCCATTGCTTGAGCCTTTAAGAAATTAAGTGATTGTCTAAGCCAGTATGTGACACCAGAGGAAAATCCTGAGAATTTTTAAAAAAATTATTTATGTTAAAATAAATTTGATTTCTGTGAACCCATACCAACTAACAGAATAAAACAGGCTAGAGGTCTCCTTCATAGTAGGAAGTATCCACATGAAATATATGCTATAGTAAATCGTGAAATTGGTAATTAAGAGGTGATTGTCTAATGAACTCATTTGTTCTAATTGAATTATTGCTGATTGTCTCTACATTTAGTGGGTTTATTTATATGCACCCTCTGTTATTTATTGATAGTGATAATAGTAATAATTATATTCAAATTCTTTGCATTGTGTTTTAGGGCGTATTTCCAAGAGGCCATCATCAGCAAATATACCAATTTGTAAAATGATTCATAATAGCTCTCGGAGCTACATGTCTTTGCACCAAAGACCAAGAAGTGCAGTTTTTCGGCCAATATCCAGAGCTACTACAGAAATTTCAGAAATTGAATACCTTGATGTAACTGAGCGAGATGAACCATTCTTTGAAGATGCTGCTGATCGTCAAACCTTAGACAGTTTGGAAAAAGAATTAAATACATTGAAGAATATTTCAGGTAATTTGAATTACTTTATTTATTCATTCATTTATTTATTCATGTATATAATTGAGTTTTTGTGACTTTCCTAAGATTATTCAGCTGGTAATTGTTAAGTGTCTAAGATCAGGTTTGAACTGTGATGCTCCTGACTTCAGAGCCAGTTGTACCATTTAGCTGAAGTATTTTTAAGATTACATAGTGCATTCATTCTGATTTTAACCTTCTTTGCTCCAAGATGGAGAGAAATTTTTCCTTTTGGCCTTTATCCATTTTGAGTTAGCAGCCTATATTGTTTTTTCTCTGACATGTTTTTCCCAAGTCCTTGGATGTAGTATGAGATAAAATGAAGTAATAAATTTTTCCTTAATGTATTCTTGGCACATCACCCAATAATTGAGCTGCATTTCCCTAAATCTGCATATTCTATGTGGTTTATAGTGAAATAATTGCATTGAAGTCACTATTTTGATGGGCCTAGGAGAAAATATTCTTTCCCTTCCCATAAAGCCAAAAAGAGAAAAAAAAGAAGAAAAGATTTAATTTGCAAAAAATATTGAATATAATTTTTATTATTACTATTATTTTTAACCAAGATTATATTCCATTCTTTCTGATTATATACCCTTCTGACACTAAGCAAGGTAGGGAATCATTCCATTAATTCTTAAAATGTTAAATCACCTGCCCAGGTGGCTATTTTCTTGATTACTTTCCTATATGACTAGAGAAGTAGGTTTGGAAGTGATAGAGCTGTCCTAAGGATACCCTCATGGATATAGTCAGAATGTAGTATGAAGTGAAAGGATTGCATAATACTACTATCTTCTGACTGATGTAGAAGATGTTATTTTTTTTCATAAACCTTAAAGTTAATGGGCCTCAAAAGGGAGGAAGGAAAGGGAGTTGTTTGGATATATAGATCAGTAATTTTGACTTAACAGAATTATAGGACTTAATGAAGGAATGATCTGTCAACATTTAAAAAGGAAAATAAAGATTATCAAGAACTGTGTGACTCTACCAAGCCAGCCAGAGCTGATTTGCTTGATACCCCACCCACAGATTGTTTTTTTCTTTGACAGAGGATATTTTATTGTCTAGTTTATCTAAACTTTAAGATAGCATTGAACAAAGTCTCAAGCTTTCTTTGTGACAAGGATGGAGAAATGGAGACTTTAGGATACTTAGTTTGATTTTCATCTGCTTAAATACTAGGACTGAAAGTCCAATTATTAATGGACCGATGTTAACTTATAATTAAGTGTCTAATAAAGGATACCAATAATCTCCCTGGTTTGTTTAACATTTTTATGAATTATTTGAAGAAATAAATTACATCTTTCTCAGAGTCTTAGATGACAAAGTTAGGAGGGATAACTAACATCCTAAATAATAATATCCAGAAAGGACTCAACAGATCAGAATAAGAAATTTCTAATGAGATAAATTTAGTAACTATAAATATGGCATACTATTCTTGGGCTCAAGAAATTAATTTCACCAGTACAATAGGGAAGAGATGTAGCTAGACCTCAGTTGATCTGCAAAAAATATATTTTTTTAATTTTTAATTTTAATTGGAAAGATCAAAATGAATTAATAGTAATAAGAACCTGGAGAAATAGTAAGATATGTTAAGAGAGACATAGTGTCAAAAAACAAGGGAACTGATCATTTAAAGTGTGTTCTAGGCTCTTTGCTGAGCAGGTGTAGGTAGCATTGTGTTCAGTTGTAGTTTCCTCATTTTATTAGTTACATTGAGAAGTTCCCGATTTCAAGTTCCAAAATTCCAAAGAAGTTTACTAAAGGCTATGAAGACCATGCAATGTGAACTGTGACCTTTCTCATCTTACTCCACACTCTTGGGAACCTCATCTATATTGATGATTCCCAGATTTACATATTCACCCCTAGACTGTCTTCTGAATTCTAGTTATGCATTGTATAGTTCCTCTTTTGTTTATTTTTAACTCGATGTCCAAAAGGCATCTTAAACTTGCTATGCCTAGAAAGAATTGGTTGATTTGTTTGCTTGAGGTTTTTTTTTTTACACCAAGTCCACCTCTTTTCTTAAAACTTCTTGACTATTGAGGGTATCACAATCTTTCAGACTCCCAGATTCTCATTCTCAGTATAATCTTTCTCCTCTTCTTCTCAAGACATATCCAAATCAATCACCACATCTTGTTATTTCTAATGCCAAAACAGCCCAAGTCCTTTTCCTTCTACTGACAGAGCCAACCATACAAATTCAATTTCTGACACTTGCCTGAAGTACTACAGTAATTTCTTATTGTATTTGATAGTTTCTGGTCTGTCTTTCATTCTAATCTTTCTGCCACTAGACTGACAAAATAATCTTCCTAAAAATGCAAGTGCATCCAAATCACTCTTTTTCAGTAAACTCCCTTGGCTATCTCTTCATTATTTGTGCAACAGTAACTTCTTCTGTTTGACATTTAAATCTTTCACCACCTGGACCAAAACTCTCTTTTCAGACTTATCACTCATTCTTCTACAGGTCCTGCATAGTCCATCCAAACTGTCCCCTTTCCTAGTTTTGAAATGTGGTCCACCATCTTCTATCAGCAGTGCCTTTATATTGCCATTCTTCTTGCTTGAAATTCATTCCATTTACATCTTTACCTCTTAGAGTCCTCATTTTCCTTAAAAACTTAGCTCAAGCACCATTTTTTCTTTAAATTTCTAATAACTTATTATTTGCAAAATGCATGCAAAGTTAGTTTTTAATATTCACCCTCGTAAAACCCTGTGTTCCAGATTTTTCTCTTTCCCTCCCAACCTTCCCCCTTTCCTAGATGGCAAGTAATCCAATATAGGTAAAACATGTGCAATTCTTTTGAACATATTTCCACATTTATCACATAGTGCAAGAAATATCAGATCAAAAAGGAAAAAAAAACAAGAAAAAAGCAAGCAAAGAACAACAATAATGACGAAAATCCTATGTTATGATCCACATTCAGTCTCCACAGTTCTTTCTCTGGATATGCATGGCTCTCTTCATCACAAGTCTGTTGGAATTGGCTTGAATCACCTCGCTGTTGAAAAGAGACATGTCTGTCACATAATCTTGTTGTTACTCTTAGTTCTGTTCACTTCATTTAGTTCATATAAGTTCCCTTAGAGCAGTTCATATAAGTCTCTAGAGGACTTTCTGAAATCATCCTGCTTACCATTTCTTATGGAATAATAATATTACATTACATTAATATAGCATAACTTATTCAGCCATTCCCCATCTAATAGGTAACCACTTATTTCTCAATTCCTTGATACTACAGAAAGGCTGCTTTAAACATTTTTGCACATATGGGACCTTTTCCCTTTTTAATGATCTTTAATGATCTCTTGAATACAGGCCCAGTAGAGACATTTCTGGACCAAAGGATTTGCAGAGTTTGTTAGCCCTTTGGGTATAGTTCCAAATTGCTTTCCAGAATAGTTGGATCAGTTCACAATTCCACTAATAATGTATCAGTATCCTAGTTTCCCCACATCCCCTCTGTTTATCATTAACTTTTTCTGTCATTTTAGCCACTCAGAGGTTTCTAGTAGTGCCTCAGAGTTGTCTTAATTTGCATTTCTCTGATCAATAATGATTTAGAGAATTTTTTCATATTCAGAAATGGTCAGCTGCAGAAATTGAGAAATTCAGAAATTCAGCTGCAGAAATGGTCAAGCAGCTTTTTCTAAATGAAGTCTTCCCTATCTTTTCAACTTCTAATACCTCCTCCCTACAATTATCTTCTATCTGTATCCTTATATTTGCATATGTTGTCTTTCCTGACTAGATTGTAAGTTTCTTCAAGGCAGGCACTAAATCAAATTTTCTTCCATTTCTCATGGAAAGTGAGTCATATTTTTTTTCTTTTGCCCCCAGAGAGCAGAATTAGAAGAAAAAGCCATCATTTCAGAAAGGCATATGTAGTTTCCATGCAATCGGAGCATTCTGAACAATTAAAATTATACCAGAGAGGTTTGAGAGTAATGGATTCCACTAAACTGAGAAGCCCTTAAGCTATTGAGGAATGCTAACGTGTTAGTCCTACTGTGGTTCAGCATTTGGAAAAAGGATAGATTGGCCTAGAGGATCTCTGAGGTTTCTTCAAACTTTAAGACAGTGATGATCATTGAGTAGCTTCTTTACCCTTTATGAGGCTTTCTTCAGCATGCATTTGCTGGAATATTGCACTATTTCTTTTGAGTATTTAAATTTGGGGCCTTCTGCTTTCCTAAAGTCCATGAGTACAGTCTAATAAAACATATTCCTACTCTAGAATACTTAGACTTTTGGTTGTGTAATGAAACAATTAAATGAAAATTCAGGGGAAGAAACTTTTCCTTTGAAGTTAGCATATCTTTATGATACCCTATAGAACTTAAAAGCAACTTGAATATACATAAGAAGTCTCCAGAATTCCTTGCCTTTTGTAACTGTGCTCGTCCTACTATCTGGTGGTTCAAGTTCACAGTTCCCTAATGTTAAATATGTAATTATATTAAAATATTCTAAATGAAAGTTTTGTAGTAATCAGCATCTCAAAGGTCAGGTGATAAAAATTTATATAAATGTGGTATACACAGGAAATATATATGTATTTGTGTATGGGAAAATAACACATGGCAAGCTAGATAACGCTCTCTATTTGTAATGCATTAATTAGGAAATTATCAAAATGTTCTTTAAACATGTCCATAGAGTCCTCAATAGCTCTGCTATCTGTTTTGAGTTCTCCTTTAACAGCATTCTTTATGGTAATATAGAATTATCACTTTTCTGCTTTGGAAATTGGTACGTTTCCCAATTGACTCATTAATAGCCTCCATTTATCTGTTTCTCTTAAGGTTTACCTAGTTCTTTTCTGAGAGCAACCTTGTGAAATGTAGGTATTGTGAATTCAATTCAATTTAATAAACACTCATTACTCACTTAGCATATCCAGACCACTGTATAGCCCTGGGGATACACATAATATCTGTTCCCAGGGAACTTAATATTGAATAAGTTCATTTATTGTTTTGATTCATGAAATTCATGAATTTGCAAATGACTTATATTTGATGGCTATTTTTCTGGAATCTCAATTCCATTTGTTAATTGCACTGCAATTCACAATGCATTCAGTTATATGGTCACAGTATCATGCATAGACATAGAGTGACAGATAACACTCAGGGATGTCCCAATAAGGTATTACCCAAGCTCATGAAAAAAAGTAAACAAATGAGTTCACTGCTCTGCACCTATGCAGTGGGTTGGTTTTTATATGGCAGCATGCAGAAAAGTTCACCAGGGTTGATGTCCCTTTCTGGTAGCCTTGCTCAGTTTGAAGCTGTGCTAGGTCAATCTAAAACAAACAAACCAACCAAAAAACATATTCGCTGATCTTGGTCTAAAAGCTAAGACTTGGTTCAGATTACAGCAAAATAATATTCACACACATAAAGAACTATAAATATACATAGGTGTAGTAGGTGTGATTGTATAGATAGATACATACATGTGTATAGATATACACACGTGTGTGTGTTATGTGTGTGTATTTATTTTTAATATTTCTGGATCTCAATTTTCTTATCTTTAAATGAAAGAATTGGACTCTAAAGAGTGCATCCAATTTAATGATCCTTTGAATGATTTAGTTACTTCCTACCATCTTCTTTTTCTGTGATAGCAATTTTCAAAGTCCCAGTTTTCCATCTTTAGCAAATTGGACCAGACACATTTTTTACTCATCATAATTCCTCCTTCATTAAAACAAAACAAAACACACTAAATATGTACTTTTTATGTGCCAACATAAGCCCATTTCTCTTTCATGGAAAACATTTCTGTCAGCAGCTTTTCTCATCTTATTTTCTGTTAGCTCTAGGCTAAATCATCTTCCTTCTCATGTATATGTCTTATGCATCAGCCAGGGGGGTCAGAAAAGAAATGCTGTAGCATGAGCAAAGCTCTTTTAATAGTGTCATTTCAAAATGATGATGGCTGGATAAAAATTGGAAATGGAGAAAAAGAAAATGGTAGATTCTTCATTTGTGCCTCCCCACCCAAAAGTGCTCAGCTGCATGTACACACACACACACACTCAGCATCATAGACTTTCCACAAAAGACCAGGAGCTGTCCAGAAGAGTGCTTTGTAAACACACTGGACTGTTGTCTCTTTTAACTTCTCCATTTCTTCACTACTCTCACCTCCAAACTGTGACATTTTGAGTTGAGCCATATTAGCATTTTTTTTCACATAAGATATTGGGAAAGAAGGACAATACAAGAAAAATGATTTCTTAGTATACTGAAAGGCAATGAAAGTCATCTTGCCAGTTCTCTTCTGTTATCATGGGCTGAAGAGATTCATATCATTGAAGGAAAACATATTTCACTGAATATTACAAACACTTTACTTTAAAGGATTCCCCTTTTGGGGGGATATATGGAATTATATGGAAATTAATTATATGGAAAAGATTTTTCCCATGAAACTGTTGTGTTTTTCAATTTAAGAGACTCCGTTTGAAACCAAGGAGATATTGATAGAGTTTGCAAACCCCTATGGAGTATGAAAGCCTTTAAAAGGTTTCCATATAGTTAAATGAGGTAAATAAATGAAGGAAAGTATTTTTCTATAATAAAATTGAATAGAAAATTCTTGAATACTGACAAATTTAGCAGTTCTGCTTAAGAAATAAACAACTCAAGCCATGTCTTCATCAGGGATTGAATCCCATTTTATAGGTTAATATTAATCATAAAAAAGTGAATAAAAATTTAAATGGCCACCCTAATAAGGTTCTCATGATGACGCAATGACCAGAGTAGATGACTATTTTACTACAGAAGAGCACAGAGTTAAAGTTTTTAAAAGAGAAAAGCTAGAAAGACCTTTCCCCAAGGAGTATCCAATCTACAAGGGGAAGAACAAAGAAGGTGACATGGTACATCTCCTTTCATATAACCTTGTGCTTTTTTCTGCCATGTTTCCATTAGATTATGCCCAGGACTTGAGGGAAAACATCATTCAGATCAGAATTTGGTCACTGTGATTGCATTTTTGGTGTACATTGTATGTAACCCTGACATTAATAACCCCCCTATGTCTTCTCAGTCATGTTGCTATAAATGAGCCATCCAGAATGCTTGATGCTTTCCTCTTGATTCTTTGCCAATAAAAGAAGAAAACTTAATTTCTTTTATGTGCATCTTTATAAATTCAGAAATGTGAACTCTTCTTAATTCCTTTAGAAATTAAAAACGGGAAACAGGAAACTACAACAGCTAATATTGATACCGAATTTTTAACTTTACAAACAACTACTTTACTTTACTTTACTTACAAACTTTAAAGCAGTCCTGCAGTAAAGGGTAATATACATAATTTCAGAATAATGAAAAAGGCCAAGAAACTTATTCAGTTATATGTGTATAGGTATCTATGTATGTATATAGTAAATGGCACAAGACTTAAGCCCATATCCTTTGACTTGAATCCATCTGTTCTCTGCACCATAATAATTCCATATTATCAGTTGATTGATGGGTTGCTGCCCTTTGTTCTGGAAGATGATCAAAATTACTGATCAGATCAACGTAAACTTAGAATGCTCCGTCACAGGTTAGGCCCAAATAGTCCATACAATTCCTTACTACAGCCGGTGAAGGGAAAGAAATAAGGTGTATTTTTCTTTTGAAGAGGGAGAAAATGGAGAAAAAGAATAAGAAAAAAAAGTAAAGGAGAGAAAAAGCAGAGAGACAGGAAAAGAAACAGGGAAACAGATTGAACAGTTTTCAATGGTTCTCAGGGAACAAATTGTAGATGGATAGGAAATGGAGCCTATCTTCTTCACATCATGTCCCAACTCTATTTGAACTCGTACCTCAGTACATTTTGTGTGCTATACAAGACGTGAAAATACAGTGGACCTACTTCATGATATACGGTAGACATCTAAGGGAGAAGTTGTGTAATATAAAAAGATCAGTTTTTACAGTCAATCCTCAAACACTGTAGTAGGCTCTGCTAGGAGAAGTGACTCCTACTTTTAAGAGAGCTTCCAACCCATTGGCAAAGACAATAAACATATATGTCAGTACATAATCATTAGCATCAAGAAAAATACAAACTAGTTAAGGAGGAAAAGTAGGAGTATATGTATGTGGAGAGATCGAGAGGCTTCCCATGGAAAGGTGAAGGAAGAGAGGGAATCTTGTGAGACAGAAGTGAGGGGCAAGTGGGCTCCACCCATTAAGGACAAACAGCTGGCACAAGGAAGGACACAGGACAGGAATTTATCATGTGTGAATAATAGACAGAAAGTAAATATGAAAAGTTTTCTGAGTGTGGGAGTAAGAGACGATGATTTTGGAAAGACAGACCATGGAGTTGTAAAGGATTTTAAAAGTTAAAAAAAGAGGATTTTCCAGTTTATCTTAGATGTAATAGGGATTACTAGGCCTATTGAAACCAAAAGGTATTTTCAACTATTTTAACCTAAGCTTGAGAGCATCAGGGTTTACAAGCATCATCCTTTTAAGAAAAAAATGAATTTTTTGTTTGGTCTCAGAGTGTTTAAGATATTCTCATAAGCTGATACAACTAGCAAATATCAGATGTGGAATTTATACTTTGATCTTCTAGCCCGAAATCTAAAGTTCCTGCCAATATGCTCCAGACATTTGACTGCTTGCTTAGTGATACAATTTGATTTTCACCTCTTCCCAAACTTTATTTCTATTTTCTATCTAAGCTAAACTGTCATTGACTGGAGGAAACTTGAAAATTATGCTGACATAAAAATGTTGGTTTCTGTGAATTAATTACCTTTTTCAAGCTAAATCAGCAGAGTCCTGTTTAGAACAAAAGAAAAATTTGGAGACAGCCTGGAGTCTTGGGGGCTAGCTGGGAGTTAGTAAATTCTAGGATTCACATCCCATCTTGCTTTACAAGCTGTGTGACTCGAGGCAAGTCACTAAGACTCTTGACGACTTCAGTTTGTGTTTGTCTAAAAAATATATAGAACATTACTTTTGCGGTTGTTAGACTGAGATGAGATATATAGAATAGTTTACAAACTTTAAAACACTCTCTAGATTTTAATTGTTTGTATATTGACATACTCTAAAAACACTATATTCCTGTCCTGAAAAAAAATCAGAGCCATTTTTCAGGATTGGATTCTCTTCTGAGCATCACATTTTTTTTAAGTTTTCAATAGTATTTTGTTTTTTTTCCCAATATATGTAAAGATAATTTTCAATTTTCATTTTTGTAAGACTTTGTGATCCAAATTTTTCTCCCTCCCTCTCTTACCTCCACAAGATAAGCAATATGATATATGTTAAATATGTGCAATTCTTTTAATAATATTTCTATATTTGCCATGTTGTATAATAAAAATCATGCTAAAAAGGAGAAAAAAACACAAGAAACAAAAAGCAAGCAAGCAAACAAAAAATGAAAATACTATGCTTTGATCCACATTCAGTCTCCATAGTTCTCTCTCTTGACACAGATGACATTTTCCATCCCACTTCTATTGGAATTGGGCACCACATTTTGGAATCCAGAGTATTATAACCTGGATAGTCAAAGCCAGTGACCTAGAGAGCATGTTATGTGTTCAATTTAGAAAATTAGGGATTTTGATTTTGAAAGAAGATAAGGGAAGCTACACAAGATGTGTCTAAAAGTGGTTCAAAGTAATGAGTTAAATTTGCCATCTTGCTGAGAGAGAACTAAAACAAGTGGGTAGAAATGATGTAGAGCCATATTACAATTTTCGAAAACAATATGATTCCAGTGGTGTATTCCTGAAATGGAAGAGGCTCCCTCCCAAGAGAGAGCTTCTTGGAAAGCATAATTTGCAGGGAATTTGGATTCAGAGCGGAGAGATGACACTGATCCAGGTTTCAGAAGTTAACAAAGCATCTTCTTTTCCATGTGTCCTCTGATCTCTTAGGAGTGAGCATGGACTTAAGCCACATTAATGGTGACAGTGTTTAATATTGGGGAGGGCACTGTTCACTTGTACTCTCCTCTAGATCAGACCATCTTGGAAATGGTTTTAGATTCCACATTTTAGAAAGGAAATGGTAACAAGGCCTCCTCTGGCCTGTCATTTTGACCCCATCTAATTGGTTATTGATATTAGCTATCTGTTGTCAGGGATGTCTCCTCCGTTTGGTTGTAGAAGGCACCGGGGCAACTCCTAGTATTTTGGCAATGGGAGTAACTTGTCTTGTGTATGTGGTTGGTCACCATTATTCAAATGTGTTCCTGAATTATTCAAGATAGACTGAAGAAGTGGCTTTCTATTACGAAGAATGTTGGAACTGGATTGTCTTTTCTGTTGTCAAAGTTTAGAATACACCTTTCTTTAGAAAATGGTACTTCCTTCGACTTTGGGGAGTGGTAGGAAGGGCAGGATATATGGGTAATGGCACTGAGTGCTTAAAAAAAGAAACTTGACTAGGAAATCTGGCTAAGTGTGACTGGAACTAAAGGTGGGATTGTAAGTAGTCTTTTAGGACTTTACTGTGGTCCCTTCTTGTTGGCAGAGGAGTGGTTTTCTCTTAGCTCTGCTCTGGCCTTGCTAATTCTTCTGTCTCTTCTGGATGGTGAAGCAAAGAGTTTTATAGAACCTACTCAACTTTTTCTGCAATCAGAGAAGGGGGAAATAATCCTCTACTGGAGATAGAGTGATAGCTGGTAGTCTGTCTGTTTTTTTTTTTTTCCTTTTCACCCTTCTAGGATTTGGAAAAACTGTGATCTTATATCCACCCAGGTTCCACTGAGGTATATATGCAGGTGTATATATTTAATTCATCACTGTCCTCATTTCAGGAACTTGTGAGTTTCTCACACTTTTCTGATTATTATCAAGGATTATATATACATTCATTGTGTTGGTAGCAATTTTGATAGTGGTACATTTGCCGTGATTTAGAAATTTCCCCTGAAGGTACATATGTCTAAGAGATATAAACATGCATTAGATTTGTATTTGTCATTGAGCCATTAATAGTCCCTTGTATGTTTGTCCACCAAAAATAATTCATTCTCTCTCTCTCTCTCTCTCTCTCTCTCTCTCTCTCTCTCTCTCTCTCTCTCTCTCTCTCTCTCTCTCTCTCTCTCTCTCTCTCTCTCTGTCTCCATCTCTATTTCTCGGTCTCTGTCACTGTTTCTGTGTCTCTGTCTCTCTGTGTCTCTATCTCCATGTATCCCTCTCTGTCTCTGTAGCTGTCACTGTCACTCTGTCTCTGTCCCTCTATCTCTGTCTTTCTCAATTGTGTTTATATCTTTGTTTATGGGGGTTCCATTTTCCAGGAAATCTGAAGTCTACTGCCTCATCTTTCCCAAAAGTGGCAGAGAGAGCATAGAGCATGTTTATGCCCTAAAGTTTTCACCTCTTCATGTAAACTGAAGGACAATATTAATGAGCTAGAGTGCATCTAAAAGGGCAAATAGAGTGATAAAGGATCTCAATCAGTTGAAAGATCTATGAATATTTAGTTCTTAAAAGATTTAAGGGATATGATAATTATTTATTTATACTTATATTTATATAAATTTAATTCATATTTTCAAATATGAATATTTCATATTCAAATATATTTCATATATTTAAATGATTTTCACATGAAAGGGATGGAATATAACTCCTCTTTCCCTCTTAGTTTTATTGGGAAGAACTTAATACAATAGGTAGAAGCTATAAAGATGCAAATTGAGGCTTCAAGATAATAAAAAAAAAAAACACCACCACAACCACACAACCTTCCCACCCCCCTCAAAAAAAAAATTCCTAAAAACTAGAATTGTTTTAAGGTGGAAGGGAGTAGTGGTAGTGGTATTTTCCCACTCACTAGAGGTCTTTAGGTTTGATATGTTGTAGACCAGTGGTGTTAAACTCAAATAAAAATGGGGGCTACTAAAGGCTGTAGATTGACTCAGAAAACCATATCCTTACATTATCTATATTCTGTTTTATATTTATGTAATTAAATATTTTTTCAATAACATTTTAATCTGATTGTGGCACCCAGAGCAGGCATTGGATAACTTTGCCATAGAAGGAATTCTTGCACGGTTGAGGGTGGGACTAAGTCATACCTCATATCCCTTCCCGCTATGAAAATTTAAGATTTGTTACCCTGCAGATGAAGGAACTTCGGAGATATCAGCTACCTTGCCCAGGATCCCACAAATAGGTGTTCTCAGAGGTTCTTATTTTAGGCCCCGCACTTTGGCAGGTTTCAATATTCTCAGAGGCAAAGCCAAGTGACTGAACAATGTACATCAACCCAAGTATGGCATGCTACTAAAAGGGGCATCAGTTCAGTCAGTAATATGCATCTATCTCAAAACACTGCTGCAAAAAAAAAAAAAAAAAAACACTGCTGCATATAGAAAATAAGGTGATTTGTCAAGAGTCACACAGGTACTCAGTGTTCTGTTTGCTCATAATTAAATTGGAGGATTTTGTACCAGATTAATAAATTTGGGAAAATGCACAGCACTTTCAGTATGCTTATGCTATGCCCTGCTATAAAAGCCCATCTTTTAATACCAATATTTTTCCAGCATTGCTGTGTGGGTTTGAAAATTGCCTTTCGCTAAGCAAGTTGAAAAAAATTTTCTCAGTTCTGTTTGATATTAGATAAAGATCAAAAAATAATTTAGAACCAGTTTATAATTCCTAACTACACATTTCTCAAGGGTTGTAAGAGCCAGACCCATGATTTCATATGTGGGAGGCTTTTGTGTTGCAGAGATATGCAAAATAAGTGGGGCAGATGGTGGAAATAGGGAGGTGGTGAATTGGGATGACCCCACTGTTTCTGGATGGCTGCAATCTCCATCCACCCTGAGCTAGTCCTTTGGGTGACGTTGGCAGCCATTGTTCTCTGAAGGGATTGTAGGCATCTTTCCTTACATGGTGGATGGATGACGTGGCATCGGGAACACTGTTGAATCAAAAAGAAGCAGAGACAAAAGGCAAATAAGATATTCTGTCTTGCACTGTAAATTTCCCTGCTTACAAATTAAATCAGGGCTTAGTCATTAACTGTGTCAAGGCTGATAATAGAAGATGTTGGTTGGAGTTGTTTATGGCTGTAACACAATACATAGTTATATAACACTGAAAGCATATTTTCTACTTAGAGAGTTCATATAAGGTCTTTAACTTCTTTTTCTTTTGTACTCCAAGGCTAATACTAGGTATATTCATATTATATATAACATTCCATTCACAATATGGTTCAAAGCCAACAGCAAAGTCATCAAATTAAGATTCATGAAAATGAGATGATGATATAAAATTTTACTGAAAATGAACTGAATACATGAGAGTAAAAAGAAAAATAATTAGGATCTTTTTTTTAGGTTAGCTATGAACTCATTTATGTTGGCCAAAACAACTAAATATTTGTGAGATTGTAGAGCCTATATCGTTACATTTATTGTCTTTTTTAGCAATGTGGGGAGATGTTTTCCAAAACCTTCACTCTTTTATTTCTTACTAACTAATATAATTAATAATTGCAGGTCTGACACTATTTTGATTAAAAAAAATTCACCAGGGGAAGGGCTTATATTTTGCATTTAAGAGCATGGAGGGGTCTCCTTTGATTGTCATAAAGATAACAACAATAACAACAATGGTTTCTAATTAAAGGAAAAAGACTTTACAGTTATTTAGAACCAAATGTTAGCATATTATGACAGTATCTGCAAAGATGGTAGACATCTGGTGTATATATTCAATGAGGCTAAAGTCTTAAGTCTTAAACCTGTTCTCTTGAAAACTAGGTGTATATTTTTCTCTTGTTATTTTATTCTAAACCTAAAAGGGTTTTTTTTTTTAAACAATGGCAGGATTCCAAATTTTTCTATCCAATTATTTGATATGAATTACATTTTAAAATATTATCAGAAGCCCAAATTAAGTTAACCTTATACACTTCTAAATTTTGAAGTTTTAGCTTGAATATTTGTTTTTTTTTTTTTTTTTTTTTTTGGTTTCATCTAGGTGACTCAGTGAATTGAGTCCTGCAGTCAGGATCAGAAAGACCTGAGTTTAGCCTCAGACATCCACTGTCTGTGGGACTTTTGGGAAATCACTTTTATCTCTGTTTTCTAATCTAGTAGAGAAGGAAATTCCAAACCACTATGGTGTTTTTTGTTTGTTTGTTTGTTTGTTTTTAACAAGAATATCCCCAAACATGACTGAATAACTGTTTCTCTCTATAGCATTGCACATTCAGTATTTTATTTTTAAAGAAACAAAACAAAAATTTCCAAATAGAACTTTTTTCAAGCCTACTTGAAATACATTCATTTTTAGGATATAGAATATGATTTCTTCTTTAGTAATAAAATATATTTCTTTCACTTAAGGAAAATGTTAGCTCCAATATACAATTCCTTGCTTTACCAAACAGAGAGAGGAAATTGGATTTGCCTGCTTCTAATACTAACTTGATCATAGCAAAATAATCAAAGGTTACTGTTTTCTGTTTTAGGAATTGTTTTAGCACAACTAAAAATACTCCACAGTTCTACTTTGAAAGTAAAATACTTTGCCAATCCTGAGGAACACTATAAATATGGGTCTATTAGAGGCGTAAATAGAGAAATGCTTGTGTTCTATAATTCTTCCCTCTCTGATAGTCAAGGGACAGAAGAGTATCTAGACATGAATTACAGATACTCAGTCTTCTTTTTTTTTCTTATCTGTTTTAAATCTTACATGATAAAATAATCCGGAAATCCAATCTATGGAAAGCAGTCAAAGTTTGATTACATTTCTAAACTGAACTGAAAATATTTAATTTACTTAGAGAGTATTTTCTTCTTCTAGAAAAGGCATTCCATCTGGCATATTTTTTCATGGCAAAAGTATTTTAGAAGAATGGAGCAGGAAAAGTCTTCTACAGAATTTTTTTTTGGTTTTCACTCTTTTCACGCCAAATTCAGAATAGAAGAAATGAAAGATCAAGAGTTGCTCAAATTTAAGCCTATCTGGGAATGGCATGGACTCGGAACACCTCCAATTGCATTGTCATTGCCCCAGGTGGGACAGTCTGTGGCAACAGATTGACAGAGAGTCCTGAAAATATCAATGAAAGTAGGCACCTCAGCCTGTTTTAAGTGAGGATTCATAGTCAGAGAAGCTCTTCAAATATGACAGTCATCATTACTTACGCTGAATAACAGATATTTAGGAAACTTAGGTTATCTTTACTGAAAATCTTTGACTTTTTCTAAGAAAAGAGACTTTTAGAAAGTCAGCTAAATTAAGACCATTTACAAGCATAACCAGCACTGACAGGCACAAATACATACTTCTTCCTTCCACCAAGCCAACAGGAGGAAGGTCAGTGCTTATTAGCTAGAGTGACAGTTAGGTTTGATACAGGGTAGTTTTAATATAGTGCAATGGACATAAATCAAACTAAAATGTTTTCCAAGTTCTCACATATTTGTGCATCTTAGAAAAAGAAAAAGATTCACATCTAGACCTGTTATTTTTCTTAATCACATTGTCATAACAATTAAATTTCTAGAGACTAAGTCACAGAGATATTGGTGATCTTTTCCTAATAGAATTTTCTCAGATAGATTAAGACACATAGGAAAAGCAGTGAGAAGCTATTAGTTTACACCCACATTTCCAGGGGAGTTCAATTGCTAGGGAGTCAAGAAAGCTCAGCTGAGTTGAGAAGAAATTGGTTGAAGAACAGAAAGCCAAGAATATAAAAGTGGAGGTGGGGGGGTGGGAGGCTGAGAAGAGACAAGTAATAATCTTGGGGGGAAAAGCACAAAACTTTGACTACCCTTAAAGCAAAAATGTACACATACACATACCACTTAGAGGCATCAACAATTATTTCCTGAGCACCTACTATGTTCCGGGCATTGAGCTTAGAATCAGAGATACAAAGAAAGGCAAAACTATCCCTTTTATCAAGGAATTCATGATATAATTGGGGAGAAAATATCCAAACTACTATATGCAAACAAAATCTAGATAAAGTAAGTGAGAAAGTAGAAAGAGAAGACACTGGTATTAAGATAGACCAGGAAATACTTTGTCAAGAAGGTGAGATTTCAGCTGATACTTGAAGGAAATCAAGGGAGGCAGGAGATGTAAACCAGGGGAGACAAGGAGAGAGAGACATGGAGGAAAGCATGTGAAAATTTATAAAGGGTCTTATTTGCAAAGAACAGCAAGGATTCCAGTGTCTCTGCACTTCAGGTCATGAAAGAGGGAACAAGCTTAAGATTAGAAAGGTAAAAGGAAGCCAAGTTGATGGGCTTTGACAGCCAAACATAAGATTTTATATTTTTATCTTGGAGCTAATGGGAAGCCAATGGATCTTGATTGGTGGGTAGAGGGTGATATGGTCAAATTTGCAATTGAAGAAGATCACTTTGTCAGATGAGTGGAAGATGAATTGTTATAGGGAGAGACTTGGGGCAGGCAGAGCCCAAAATGGGTTTTTATAGTAATCCCAGTATAGTATAGTATGAAGTGATAAAGATCTGTACTAGGATGGTGATAGTGTCAGAGAACAGAAGTAGGTACTTACCAGAGATGCTGTGAAAGAAGAATCCTCAGGAGATTGATTGAAGATAGATTGAATATGGTGGGTGAAAGAGAATCTGAAGGGTCAAGAATGATATTAATGTGGTGAGCCTGAATGACTGAAAGTAAATCACCAGAAGTAATACAAAATTTATAAAGAGGCAAAGGTTTTGAGGAAAAAATAATGAATTCTGTTTGAAATGTTGAATTTAAAATGTTTGTGAGTCATCCAATTTGAGGTGTCCAGTGGACAGTTGATGATTCTACACTAGAGTTCACAATAGAAATTAAATCGGATAAATGGATCTGAGATTCATAACTATGTGGAAATGATTATTGAATCCATAGGGACAGAAGAGACCACCAAGTATTAAAAAGTAGAATTGAAAGGTAAGAGAGGGAGAAAAGGGCTGTGGGGAATACATCCAGGTGGCTGTCATGATCCAGATAAAAATACAGCAAAGCACACTGAGAATGAGTGGGCAAATGAGTAGAAACAGAAAACCCAAGAGGCAAATGAGATGAAATGAAAAATTAGAAAAGGGTGAGAAAAGTCAAGGAGACAATTTCTTAATTGTCAAAACTAATGTGATTTAGAAGAGAACATTAGTTTTGACAATTAAGAAATCATGGTAATTTTATAGAAAGCAGTTTTAGATAAATGAGTTTGGAAGTCAGATTGTAGAAAGTTCAGGAAACACTGAGAGGAAAGCAACTGGAAATAGCTATTGGCATGTTGTTTCTCAAGGAGATTAGCCTTGAAAAGAGGAAAGGTACCAGATGACAGTTAGTGGGGATCAAGTGAATGTTTTTAAAGATGGAGAGATTTGTGTGTCTTTTTGTAGGCAAAAGGGAAGTGACAGGAAGAGATCAATCATTAGTGAGAGAATGATTGTGTTAGAGGAAGACCCTTTGCCGTAAAAGACTCTGTGGAATGGGATCAATTGTTCCTGGAGAGGTTTGCCTTGCCCAGAAGAAGGGCCACCTCTTCATATGAGATTTTAAAAGATATATAGAGAAAGGCAGGCAAGTTGTTAGCTAAATCTCCTCTGGACCATTTATGGAAGGATAAAGATGAGAATTCCACTGGATGAGAAGCAACCAATGGGCTGGGTTTAGGAAGAGAGAGTGGCAGAAGGCGTTTGAGTGATGCAAGATGAGGAGGTGGAAGGAAGAGGAGCTCTTGTAAATAAATTACATACACTTTTTTTTGTGAAATATGAGACAAGATCTTCAGGTAACAGAGGTAAAAGAGGGATTGATGAGAGGGATGAAAATGTTAAGAAAAGCCAATGTAGTGAGTTGCATTGAGAAATGTTCAGGTATGTATAAGAGGACTGCCAACTACAGTGAGGGCACTTTTGAGATTATATAGCATTAATTTCTTATGGACCTAGTCAGCATGGTTTCATTATTTTCTCCAGTTTCATTTTGCCTCATGTGGATATGAGACAGATGTTCAAAAGACCAAGCCTCACACAGTACTTTCTAGAGATAATAAACAAAGGATTTTACTTACAGAATCCTAAACTTTTGCTTAGAACCAGCAATAGGAATTGAGTCAACTGGACCCAGAATGAAATGGAAAAATGAGAATAAAGTCTTTTATTGACCTGAGAAAAAGGGAAATTCCAAGCTTCAAAGAAATAAGGAGCCCATAGGCATCAGTGTTTCTGAGTAATAGAATTGATGACAATTAACAAAGATGAGCTTTCTCCCCACCAAATAAGATGTGAAGAGGAAGGTGAAAGAAGCAGTTTCTCTTCACCCCTCAGTACTTAGCACTCACTAACAAAAATGCTACAAAACATACACATTGTTTGAAATCTAGTAATTTGGTCAGCAAAAAGGTTTATGTTATTTATGGCTATAAGCTAGCAAGTGAAGAAACTTAGAGAGAACAAAAATCCTTTTCTAAGATCAAGCAGACTTCTGAATAGGAGCCATTTCCCTTGGATATTTATTGCATTTGATAACATATCCTGCTACTGAGTTCATACCCAGTCAGCCATTGGCCATGGAATCAATGTAATATTTTTAGAGGAGGGGATAGAGTTCCCTAGTTTATTAATCTGTCATTGATCTTAGTGATTCAAGACTGACCTGGTTTGTCTGTCTGTCCTTTGGCTTTTGATAATGGCTGGGATAAAGAAGAGCCAAAACAAAATGGATAGAAATGGCTTTTCATTTATACTGAAAGGAAAGCTTATTCTATGATGGAATCAATTATAACAATAAACTGATCACATAGGGCTTCCTTGACACCATTGCAGCCATTATGGACACGTATGACCAGAAAATGGAATAGCCAACCAAGTGATGACAAGAAGAAATTCCAGATGGACAATTTGTACATCATATTTATGCGATTTTAAAAGATATCTAGATGAAGGAAGGCAGGCTGTTAGCTAGATCTCCTCTGGACCATTTATGGAAGGATAAAGATGAGAATTCCATTGGATAAGAAACACTTACAGGCTGCTTTCTGCAAAGTTGGAAGGAAAATCCACATTGATAACAGATTTATTTGAACTCCATACAGAAGTGTAATGGATTCTATTTCCTACATCTGGAAAATTTGCATTAACTTATCAGCAAAGTGGAGATTACACCTACCTTTCAAGGGTATTGTTAGGATCAAATGAGATCATATATATAAAGTGTTTTGTGAACTTTGACATGTGATGTGAATCTCATTTGTGATTATTATTATTATTATTAATGAAAAATTGTATTTTTTATTTTGTTTTTCACTGTCATCTCTTCTGGGTTGTGTAATGTAGTGATATCACTATATAGATGCTTATTCCTTCATTGATTTTGGGCCTATAGCTCAACAGGATCTGGAAATAAAGGAGACTCGAGGTTCCACTTTTTGAAACTCAGAATTTTAATTGCTCTAATCCCAAGAAAAATATCTGAACTATAGAACAAGGTACCTTCACTAGAAAGGGCAGCTGTTCTGAGGAAGCACTTTGCTTTAAAATAATTGATATCAGAGTTGAAAGGGACTTCAGAGGTCGTTTAGTATAGTGTTAATTAGAATACCTCAGCATAGTTGCTATAATTTCCAATTATGTGGACAGCAAGGAAGAGTTGAACGTGGGGTCAGTATAGAACATAACAGAATCCTTTTTTTTCATTGACAAGCTTTGTTATTTTCTATTAAACTTGGTGAATTTTTGGGCTGTCAGTCCATCTCATATATAATTACAAAGTTATAAATATGCTGATTTTTGTGATCATTTGTCATTTTAGATGTCTGCATCATTGACCTGTAACCTTTGCTCTTTTGTGCATGGAACGGAGAGTTAGTTGTATGCACGAACTGATACAACACACTCTTTACCATTCTAGGTAAATTGTCAGCACAACGTGCTTGGCTTTTTTTTTTGTCATGAGGTAGAACAGTGACAGTGTCTCAAATAAAATATTTCAGATGCTCCAGAAAGACTTTACAGCTTAGACTCTGAAAAGTTATCCGGCATCAACATACATTCAAAGAAGATAAGTAAGACTATGACGGATGTCCCAAAGACACCAGGACTAAAGGACTCCAGTAGACTTGACATTTCAAGGTAAGTAACAAATGGCGTATGGTAAAATGGGTGACATACCGAATTCCTTTCCTGAGCTATATAATAAAATATGTGGCCCACAAATATATACTTCCTGTGGCTATTATTTATAAAATAGTTGACTAGATACACTAGTGCAGATTTAGAAAATAAGACTAATAATTCTTGAAGTTGTTTCTTGTCATATTCTGTAAAATTATATTACACTCTTTCAATTTGGACGAAGTAAATGATTTTGTGCCTTAATATGTTGGTTCAAGGGGACAGTGTTGGGAGGAGAACCCCACAGAAATTTCCCTGCATTGGCTAAAAGTAACTTACATGTAAATATCATTGACTATTTGAATAATAATCTTAGTAAATCCCAAGCACTTTGTCACTGTTTCCTCTATGTTATGTGGAATTATATCTAAGTAATTATTAGTAACTAAGTGATATTTCCCAGCTGCAAGGAGTTTATTAGTTTGAAAAGCAAGACTAGATTGCTCAGAAATTCATATTTTAACTTGTTCAGTCATTTCAGTTATGTCTGAGTCTTTGTGATCCTATTTGAGGTTTTTGTGATAAAGATACTGGAGTGCTTTGCCATTTCCTTCTCCAGCTCATTTTACAATTGAGGAAATTGGGACAAACTGGGTTAAGTAACTTGGCCAAGGTCACACAATTAGTAAGTGTCTGAGGGTAGATGTGAATTCAGGAAGATGAATCTTCTTGACTTCAGCCCTGATACTCTATTCCCTGTAGCATCTATGTTGTTCCCACAATTATGCCCATATTTCAAGTGCAATGACAATTCATCAAGAAAAGTGAATATACCAGTTGAGGATAAGCACCAGTTGATAGGGATTCTGCATTTTTCAGAACAATAATCAATAATTTTGCACCCAAGGTAGCTTATTATACAGTGGTATGATATAAAGGCCATGAAAAACACTATAGTGACTAGAGGACAGTTCTCAGAAGCCCGGTAGACTTGATGTAAAGTCCTGCCTCTGAGAGATCCTGAGTGAGCAGAAGAAAATTGCTGAATGTTTCCTTGCTGAGGAAATTCTTTTATATTTGTGTATTGCAGTTAAGTTGATGATTTACATGAATAGAAGCAGTTGCCTTTGTGAAACAATAAGCTGCCAAGTGCAATCCTTCTGAGAGCCATTAGCTAATGGTTAGCTAATGATGGAAAGGCCAGGTGATCCAAAACCAGCTTCATGCCCTCCATTATCTGGGTGTTGTCTTGATCTTAAAGCCCCCCCCCCAAAGTTTCTCTTCTGGGTGTTGATTGTTTCTGTGTTTTGAATTCCTCAGCTTGGACACGGAATTTCATAGTTTGCTATCATTGTCGGAAAGAAGCATACATGAAGAAGAAAGCTCTCTGGAAAAGCTACAAGTCATTGCCCTCCCTTGACCAAGAAGGTGACTGATCAGAACGTCTTGATTTTTAACTTGTGTGTTCACAGATTAAAACAAATATGAGACAAGATTTAACCAATTGAACCTACATACTGGTCTTAGCTAATGAAAAAATAGATTATTGATGTCTCATTTCAAAACCTGCATACTAATAAACATTGCTGAAATTGTTATACGTTTAAGACATATTTCTTTTGTCTAATAGAAATAGCAAGAATGATAGCACATTGATAGAGCACTTTAAGGGATTGCTAAGAAATGTGTCCAAATGTACCTTGTTTCTTAGATCTCATTAATAAGATCTAGGTTAGGAAGAAATCATGTTTGTCAGTTAAGTGTCCAGGAAAAACAGAGAGCATCAAAAGAGAACAGAGCATTTCCAAAAATAATTTATTGTTGAAAGAAATTTTTAAGCATGGAATAATAGTGTCACTTCAGAAGACTCAAACCCAGCATTTTATTAACTTCAATTCGGTTGAACATTGTTAATGAAGAGTAGCTAATGTATAGAAAAGCCTTCGAACCTATATATTTCTGTAGATAAATAATAGCTTTTATTTTTAGGAATTCTCATAGTTTTAGAGAGATCTTTTGTTGTATAAGACTTCTAGTACAACCTCTAATATAGTTAAGGAAGATAAGGTCATAGAATGTGAAATGACTTTTCCCAGATCTTGCAATAGTAACAGAATTGAAATTAAAGACCAGATTATTTGTCTTCAAATTAATGTCTGTTCTATAGTAACATACAAACTTTTGGGAGAACAAAAAAGATCTTAAGATCTTAATTTGAAGTCCACATAATAGCATTTTATTAATTTTTATTAAAGCTTTTTATTTTCAAAACAACATATTCATCAATTTTCAACATTTACCTTGCAAAACATTGTGTTCCAAATTTTCTCCCTTCCTTCCTCCCATCTCCTCTCCTGGATGGCAAGTAATCCAATATATGTTAAACAATACATAGCATTTTAAATGTTTTATCCTATTTTTTTATAAAAGGGGAAAAAATCCTATCTGTAAAATATATGATAATGAGCTTGTTTCAATTCCTTTTTTTTCAGGGTTTATTTTTTTTATTTATTATAGCTTTTTATTTTACAAGTTATATGCATGGGTAATTTTACAGCATTGACAATGGCCAAACCTTTTGTTCCAGTTTTTCCCCCTCCTTCCTCCTACCCCCTCCCCAGATGGCAGTTTGACCAATACATGTTAAATATGTTAAAGTATAAATTAAATACAATATTAGTATACATGTGGTTTTCAATTCCTAAGAAAAATACTTGAATGTATTGATAAAAGAATTTTAAATTAACAACTACAAAAAGAAGCAGTGATTATACAACTCCAGTATAGCATCATCAAGATCAGATTATACTAGACTAATTTGTGTCCTCCTTTTCTTCCTCCTTTTTTTCTTTTTAAAAGAGTTGCTAAACTGATGGGTTAGGAGAATGCTGAAGATTCATTTTAGCCTAAATGTTAACATGTCATTCAAATTTCTTTTTATATTTTTGTGGAAGTATATAAAAGTACAGTTTAGTATATTTAGAATTTTTTGAATGGCCAGATCCAGAGAGTAGTCATTAAAGTTTGATCCATGTCTTTTATTCTTAAGGTGGATATGCCCTTACCCTTAATATGCACTTTCAGATTTTTCCCACTTAATTATCTCAGCAAAATGTTCATCAAGTATTTGAATCTCCACTATCTAACATAGTACCTGACACTTAAAACTTAAATGATATTTTGCAAAGTACTTTTAAAAAATAAATAAATTAATGTTTATGAATTGAATGACTTAAAATTTTATAAAAATATCATCCATACATTTATCCAAATCAGTGATCATTATATAATTATTATATAAGTCTTGATTCTTATAAATTAAATATCTATCTATCTATCTATCTACTTATCTATCTAGTGTCCAGTCTCATAGAGGGAAGCACAAGGAACTTTCCATGGTTTTCCTATAGAAAAGGAATTTGAACAAAATATTAAAGAAAGTCAGGGAAAGTAAGGGCAAATTTGAGGAGGGAGAATATTCCAGATATGGAAACAGCTGTTCTAAAGACCTGGAAACAGGAGATGAAATGTTATGTATGAGGAATAGGAAGTAAATTTATATCACAGAGAACTTGGGGATTGAGGAATAAATTATGAAAAAATGTCTTAACTGTAGGAAGGGGATAGATTATGGGAATCTTTAAATTCCAAATAGAGGAATTAGATATTTGATCTTAGAGGTAATGGGGAGCCATTGGAGTTTACTGTGTAGTATATTTCTATACTTTCAAAAAATCGCATGGGCATATAAATGGAGTTGGATTGGTGTACAGAGATAATTGAGGTAGGAATCCAATTAGAAAACTTTTATAATAGTACAGGTGAAGTGTACTAAAGAACGTGAACTACATTGTTGGTTGTGTGTGGAAAGGAGGGAAAACATACTAGAGATATTGAAGTTAGAATAATTTGAGAATAGATTGGTTGTGGGGTAAAGTGAAAATGAGAAATTATGGGTAACAATGACATTGAGACTGGGTAATTGGACAATCATTGGTGCCTTTATTAGTAACAAGTTTAGAAAAAGAAAAATTGGCATGGCGACAAAAAGCTATTGAGTTCTTTTGGGGCATGACAAATTTCAGAAACCTATAGGGTAATCAGTTCAGGATATCCAAAAGGCAATTGTTAATGCATGATTAGCTTAGGAGAGAGACAAACGCTGGAAATATACATCTGGGAATCATCTGCAAAGAGGTAAGAATTGAACCCATTTGTCATCAAACTAGATTATATAGAGTGAAAAGAGAAGGTGAAACCTTGGGGGCCATACATGATCAGTGGATGATGTATCGGAAAAGTAGAGTGAAAAGAACTCTGAGAGGTAGCAGAGACATAGATCCCCAGAGAATAGAAAGTATCCAGAAGAAGAAAGTACTCAAGAAAGATCAAGAATGATGATCTCATCAAGGAACCTTAGCATGTGAAATTCCAGAGGACTCCTAGTTCCACCAGGCTCCTGCAACCAACCTTCCTTTGCTTCTGAAGAAGTTTCTGGGTAAATAATCATCTAATTTTTTTTTGCTTGCATATTTGCTTGGAGCTAGGGTGTATACAGTATACAATATGTGAAGGAATTTTCTATATTAAACTTTTTTTTTGGAAATTTTTGGGGAAATGGCCTTTTTGGTTGTATCTTTTTGCCTCTATCCTGGGTTCTCTTTGTCTTGACCACATCTGTCCCTTGATGATGGCATTAACACCTTTGATTCCATTATCATTTCCAGGTAGATGACTCCCAGACCTATATTGTCATTCAGGGTTCTGTCCTCATATCACCAAATATCTACCCAACATTTCCTATTTGAAATCCTGTAGGCATCTTAAATTTAAAATGTCGCACCTGCCCCGTGACATCTATCCCTTCTCTTCATTTACCACCATGCTTCTAATGACCCATCAGCATTACCTACAGCCCTTCATTTTCCTCACCTCTCATAGCTAATAATTTACCAGATTTCTAGATTCTGCCTTTATGCAATTTCTCATATTTGTCCCTTTCTCTTGACTCATGTATACATCGAAGACTCCTACCCAAATACACCCTCAATTTTCACCTGACCATTGCAACAGCCTCCTCTTTCGCCCACTTCCCTCAGGTCCCTCTCTTCAATTCAGCTTCAATACAGCTGCCAAAAACAGTATTCCCAAAGCACAGATCTATCTGGTGATCATATCCACACTTTAAAAAAAATTAAATTAAAACTCCATAAGCTTCTTGTTACCTCTGAGATAAAATACAAGCCCATCTGTTTCCAGCCCTTCAAGCCTTTCATTCCAGGCTTATTAAACATTCTTCATCCTCTCCTTGCTGTTAATCACACATGGCGTTCGATCTCCTTTCTCCATGCTTTTGCCCAAGCTGCCATCTCTGCATCAAATGTATTTCACTTCTGATTCTTAGGAAGTTTAGCTCCCTTCAAAGCTTAAATACGTCCTCCTTACATGAAACATCTCTCAAACCACGCCAGCTGCTAGTGCCCAACCAGCTAGAAATTACTTTCCTTTGACTTTGAACAGATTTTGTTTTTCTAGGACTCAAGTGTTGTTTTTCATAGATAGTGTGAGATCCTTAAGGACAGGAATTACTTTATTTTAAAATACCTATCTCCAAGGTCAGGTACAGTGCCTAGACTTATAGATAGCACTTAATGTTTGCTGAATGATTACAAATCTTAGAACATCTTAGTTTATCTTTTCATCTCTCTTTCTCTGTCCCTCTCTGTGTCTCTGTCTCTTATCTCTCTCTGGCTCTCTGGCTCTGTCTGTCTCTGCCTCTCTGTCTGTCTCTGTCTCTGCCTGTCTGTCTTTCTCTCTGTCTGTCTGTCTTCCTGACTTCACCTTTCTTCCCTCTTTCTCTGTCTCCCTCTCTGTCTCTGCGTCTGTATCTCTGACTATCTCTTTGTCTTTCTGTCTCTCTCTCCCTCCCTGGCTGTGTCTTTCGCTGCCTCCCCTCCCTTCTTCCTTCCTTCCTTCCTTCTCTGCCTGTCTCTGTCTCTGTTTCTGTCTTTGTCTCTCTGTCCCTGTCTATCTCTTTGTCTCTCTATCTCCCTCCATCTCTCCTTTCCTCTCTTTTCTCCTTTTCTCCTTTCATAGCTCCCTCTTTCCCTCCCTTATCTCTTTTTCTCTCTTTTTCTTCTTCCCTTCATCCTTCTTTTTTTCCCTCCCTCCCTCCTTCCTCTTTCTGTCTCTCTCTTTTTGTCCATCTGTCTGTCTCCCTCCCTCTCCCTCCCTGTCTCCCTTCTTCTCTTTCCTCCCTCTTCCTCTCTTCCCTCCCTCCCTCCCTTCCTCTCTCCCTGCCTCCCTCCTTTCTTCCTCTCTCTTTTTATCTTATTTTCTCCATCTTTTCTTCCCTCCCTTCATCCTTCCCTTCCTCCCTTTATCTCTGTCTCTCTCCTTTCCCCCATGTTTCCCTTCTCTCCCTTCCTCCTCTCTTCCTCCCTCCCTCCTTCCTCCCTCCTTCCATCCCTCCCTCATCTTTCCCTCCCTCCCTTCATCCTTCCATCCCTCCTCCGTCTCTGTCTGTCTGTCTGTCTCCTTTCTCATATTTCTTGCTAGTCACACTCAGAAGTAATCTTGATTTCCATAGAGTTCCTCCGCCTCTGCAGTGGCCCCCTCCCCCCTCAAGTCATAATTCTTTGTTTGTGACACATCCTGATTGTTTGCTGTGTAAATGATTATGATGTTGCAAACAGGATTATGAGTGGAGCTGGGGAATAACCAGCAGGAGCAGATGAACTCAGAAGAAATAATGATCCTCCTCTTTTCATGCAAATGCCTTTTCTAGTTAAGGAGAAGAAAAAGCAGGCAGAATTGGCCAAGAAGTGCCAGGTTGGAAGCTTGAACGCTCTCCTCTGTCTTCAACTGGGATCTGTCCTGTCCTTGAAGTGTCTCCAGTCCAACTAAAATGATCCTGTTAAGCATCTCATAAGTATAAGGTCCCGGGGCTGCCAGGAGCAAAATAAACGAATACCCCCATGCCCTTTGCTCTCAATGATCTTACATGTTATCTTTTTTTTATGAAAAATTACCCAACCATCCATGGGTCTGAGAAAACCATTGGCCGGCCATCTCATTTCCTTCTGCCCTAAAGAACTGTGTGACAATGCTGTCATTCAGTTGTTTGTCAGTCACGCTCAATTCTTAGTGATCCCATTTGGGGTTTTCTTAGAAAAGATAACATTTCCTTCTCTAGCTTATTTTACAGATGAGAAACTGAGGCAAATAGGAGTCAGTGATCCCACAGCTCTTTTCTAATTACAGATTTCCTCTCAGGAAGATGAGTCTTTCTGACTTCAGACTCAGTGCTCTATCTATCGTGTCACCAAGCAGTGATATTATCTGTGTTTATTTAAAACTGACCATAATAAACCATCATATTTAAGATGGTAATGATATTATAGCAAAGGATTATACCAATTTTTTCTGAGGCAATTGGAGGTAAGTGACTTGCCCAGGATCACACAGCCAGGAAGTGTTAAGTGTCTGAGACCAAATTTGAACTCAGGTCCACCTGAATTCATGGCTGGTGCTCAATCCACTGAATCACCTAGATGCCCTAAATATAACATCTTCTATTTTGATAACTATTTCAGGATAATTAATTTCCTTTGTGATCCCATATTTTTATGTATTTATTAGCATTATTCTAAGAAGGGCCATTTCAGACTAGAATTGGCATGGATAGCACAAACAGATTTAAGAACATCTTTTACAGAAGTTCAAGATGTTCACTAAAGTTTAAAATGCTCCAGTTAAAATTTATTGTTCCTTGAGAAGTAATAACCTCCTCTTCAATTTTTACTATTAAATAAATTGTATTTGTACAATATTTTTTCCAACATGTATATGTTAAGGTACATTTTGGGGAGAAGATTGTTATTTCCCAATTCTTGTCTGAAGCACAAACTGAGGGCTAATAAATGTTTTCTGGCTTGACTTGAAAAATTATGGAAAATTCTTATGTGCCAGGTAATATGTTAAGTCCTTGGGCTACAAATAATAGGAAGCAAGACCTTTACTCTTAAGGAGTTTCTATTTCAACTGGGGAAGACATTTTTAGGGGAGCAAAATTTGGAAAAAGGGGAGTATGGGGGCAATGGAAAGAACATGGCATGACTTGGAGATGGATGCAAGTTGTTATGGTCGACCTGGGACTAGGCATGCTAAAATAAAAGCTTATAGATCAGAGCTCAGGAGCCCAGGATCATACCAACTCCCTCTGTTAAGCTTGAAAAAGGTCAAAGAAAAGAGGCGGTCCTAATGTCAAAATGACTAAAATCTATATGGAAAACGTGAATCTTGTTCCAGCCTGAAAGAATTCACTTTAGTTAAATAAACATCTGCTTAATCATTATTCAGATTCTGTCCCTTTGCAATTGGATTCCTTGAAAGGCATTCCATGAATTATGAAATACAGTTTTTGCCCTTAAACTTCAGTCTTTGGAGCTGAGGGCCAGTATTCTATGCTGGGTTTTATTTTTTATTCTCCTTCCCCCAAAGTACATAATTACATATATATGTATACACACATATGTAGTGATAGGATATAGCTACAGTTAAAATATTTTCAAAGAATCACATAAGCATTATTAGAATATTTTAAAATGAATAATGCATCAAGCACTAAGATGGATATATTAATATAGTGCAAATGAAAAAAAATGTGTTGTTTTAGAAATATAGCGTGCAAATTAAATAAATTATAGAGTTCAGGTCTGGGTCAGTCCCAAAGACAAGATAATGAGTGTTGTATATTTGCTTGCAGTGGAATGGGGGAGTTGAGCACTGGAGTGAGAAGTAGAACCCAGCTAAGCAGGAGTTCTGACAAGTCCTTTCCACTAAATGTTTTCCTCGGTTAGTGGGGGCCTACTTTCTGACCTATGGAAAATTCCATTGTTTATAATAGGAACAGCAATTGAATTGGTGAGCTTATTAGGATTGGGAACACCCTGGTGAGGAAACAGTTTGCTAAATCAGTTCTTAAGAGAGGAGGGTTGTCAGACTCATAAATATGACCACAAAACCAGCCATAAGGATCTCCATGAGGTATAACTTCATTTAGAAAACCATATTTTAATACCTATCTTTTATTATATTTTTCTTTCTAACATTTCCTTTTTAGTCTGCTTCAGATCCATTGAGGAGGGTGGTGATTTGGGTGTTTGACACCTCTGGTCTAGAATGTAAACATTTATACCCAGGTTCACAAGACCAAGGTATGCCCCGGCTGGGCACTGAATCCAGGCTTCCTTGCTTTCAGCAATCTCTCTAGATTTAACAAGTTACCAAGTTTTATACCAGTTTCAGAGTAGCCATTTCAGCAATATGGGGATCCTCAGAGTAACTTTTCCAGATGTGCAATATGTATGAGACCACATTAAGGCCAGTCAGCTCCCCTTCCCTCCACTCTCGATGGAGTCTTAAACATGTTATTCAGCATAATTTCTGATCCTGTTTGAGTCAATTCCTTTGCAGCAATACTATGAGGAAATTCTAGGCTTCTTTCAAAAGTCACATTAGCAGTCGAGAATGTGCTTTCTACTTTTCTAGGTTGCTGTTTGGTTGTGGGTTGTATGTGCAAGAGGGCATCAAGCTCCTGCTTAAAACACTCCTGCAAAACACGTAGCAGATGATTATTATGGCAGTTCAAACCCATATCACCCATTTTCCCCTTTTATTGATTCTTGGAATGTTCCCATTTTTTTTTTTATGGAAGAAAAACGAAATCAGAACCAGATGCTTGTGATTAAAATAAGAGATAATGATAATAGAATAGAATTTTGTACCAAGATATGTCTCCTGCTACCAGATAAATGCCAAGGTGAAAATGAACCATTTATCCCACAAATAAACATTATATTGGGGTTGAATAGTTTATTGTCAAAGTGTGAAACAATTATATTGTGACAGCACAAAGATTTAGGATTATTATAAAAAATCATTTCAAAGAACGTTGAGATATTAATGGAACAGATTTCATTGCATTGTTAGAGAAGAATTAAAAATAAAGCAAATCAGAAGATGAAATATTTGTTTCAATGTTCACATTTAAAAATGTATTTTGCAAATGATTATTTCTTATTCACTAGGGTATGACACGTACTTTAATAACCCAAAATGAATTTACTGGGTCTGAAAATAAATAGGGTTAGTTTTCCATTATCTTTTTCCCTTTCTCAACCTCATCTCCACCCCTTTTTATATTATCTGCTTATGGAAGTAGAAGCTTAAATGTCCCCTGCTTTCAAATTGGTTGAAGAGAAATTATGTTGATTGATTCTCCTCTGGCATTAGAAAAACACAATCTCAGAGTGAGAAAATGCTTCCCGCAGCTCTCCTCCCTCTCCCCCTTTAATTTTCTATCTATCCCGCATTGAGAATTAGATTGAAAAGAGGATTTGGAGAAAATAATTTGGGAAATATTTTCTTTCCCAGATTTTAAAGTAAAATCAGAAGAGGCAGCAACATTTGGAAAGGAAAGACTATCCTTCATCTGTACCCTGCCCTTGCTCGTCCAAATGATCTAGGTATTTATCCCAAGTGCCTTTTTATAGATATGTGATAACTAAGCTTGAAAAGAGCTAAATTACTCTCACATTCATGAAAATTCCACGGATTTGTGGAAACTGATATCTGACAATGTAGCATTGAGAATTGGACCTGGTATATTTTCATACCTAATCTACTGATACAATTCATGTGTCTAAGAGACAGGGGTGGTATAATAATGGGGCATTAGACATGAGGTCAGCATGACCAACATTCAGATCCTATTTCAGACCTATGATGTGATTCCCAGCTCTATAACATCAGCTCTTTAGGTGTATTATGAGACTTTTTGGTCTGTTCTGTGTCTGATTTCAGATCTGTAAGGAATTCCCAATGTGGCAACTTCTGTGTAATGGACAGCTGTCTGAGGCACAGTCATTAAGTGACTTGTCCATGGTTATACAGGTAGTATGTAGCAGTTGTAGATATTGAACCCAGTGGAATTTTATGTGTTAAAATATGTTCACAGGATCTTCTAAAAATCCTTAATATAGTTTTAAGACAGCTTAACACTTCTAAAAGACTTTTATAAGACTTACACAACACATACACAGAATTCATATATGTATATACATATTTGCATATATGTCTTGATAACAAATTACATCTGTCTCTTTACTCTCATTCTTCCCAGTTTTGCACTTTGGGACCAATTTTAAAAAAAAATTTTTATTTATTTATTAGAAATTTTTTCCAAAGCTAAAATTCATGGCATTTAATTTATTTAATTTCCCCAGTTTCATTTAAACAATTTTTTACACTTGCTTTTTAAATTTTTGAGTTATAAGTTCTCTCCCTTATCCCCACTCCAATTTAACAAACCACTGTGAAGTTATTCAAAATATTTCCATAAAGTCATGTTATGAAAGGAAACATAGATCTCCCATCCTAATGAAAAAAAAAAAAAGAATCCTTCAAGAAAATTAAAGTGTGCATGTGTGTATATGTGTATGGTGTGTGTGAGAGAGAGACAGAGACAGAGAGACAAGCAGAGAGAGAGAGAGAGAGAGAGATAGAGAGAGAATGCTTCAATCTATATTCAAACACAATTTCTTCTCTAGGTATGGATAGGATTTTTCATAAGTCTTTCAGAGTAGTCATGGATAATCCTTCTGAGATTAGCAAAATCATTCACAGTTGATCATCTCATAACATTGTTATTAATTTATACACAGTACGTTTCACTTTGCTTGAGTTCCTGGAGGACTTTTCAGGTTTTTCTGAGATCATCCTGCTCATCATTTCCAATATAAAAATAATATTCCATCAAAATTACCTACCATAATTTATTCAGCTATTCCCCAATTGATGGGCATCCACTCAGTTTCCAATTTTTTGCTCTGAAAAGATAGCTGTTAGAAATATTTTTGTACATGTCCTTTTTCTTTTAAAAAATCTCTTTTGGTATTCATATCTAGTAATGTTATTGTTAGATGAAAAATATACATAAATTTATAGCCCTTTGGGCTAAATTCACATTTTTTAATCATTTTTCAATTGGGGCATGGCTCTTATTATTATTATTATTATTTTTGTTATAAATTTGACTCAATTCCCTCTTTGAGAAATTAGGCCTTATCAGAGAAACTTGCTTCAAAATTATTTTTACAATTACTATTGTTATTGTATTTCTTCCCATTTATTCTATTTTCACTCTTCATCCTGCCCATCCTCAAAAGTATTTTGCTTCTGATCACTTACTCCTTCAATATGTCCTTTCTTGTATCACTCTACCCCCTTCCCATATCCCATTTCTCTCCTATTTTTACTACACCTTTTACTATACAGATAGATTTCTACACCATATTGAGTGTGTATCTTATTGCTCTTTGAGTCAATTCTGATGAGAGTAAGGTTCATTCTATCACCCTCTCATTCCCGTTTCCCTCAACTATAAATAATTTTTTCTTACCTCTTTTTATGGCAAATAATTAACATCATTCCACTTGTCTCTTTTCCTTTCTCCCAGTATATTCCGCTCTCACCCCTTAATTTAATCATTTATAAAACATTATTCCTTCATATTCCATACACATATGTGTCCTCTGCCTATATCTACTACTTCTAACTGCCTAAATAATGAGAAGGTTCTAATGGATTACAAGTAGCATCATCCTATGTAGGAATATAAACAGATAAACCTTATTAATTCCCTTATGATATCACTTTCCTGATTACCTTCTTATGCTTCCCCAGAGTCCTATATATGAAAATAAAAATTTGCATTTAGCTCGGGTATTTTCATCATGAATACTTGGAAGTCCTCAACTTCACTGAATTTCCACCTTTTCCCCTGATAGATTATATTCAACTTTGCTGGACAGGTGATTCTTAGTTGTAATCCTTGCTCCATTGCTCTCTAGAATGTCATATTTCAAGTCCTCTGGCCCTTTATTGTAGAAGCTGCTAAATCTTGTGTTATCCTGACTTGGCTTCACTATTCTTGAATTGTTTCTTTCTGGATGTTTTTGATATTTTCTCCTTTACCTTATAATTTGGGAATTTCACTATAATATTCCTGGGAGTTTTCATTTTATGATCTCTTCAGGAGGTAATTGATGAATTTTTTAAATTTCTATTTTATTCTCTGGTTCTAGAATAACAAAAGTTTTTCTGTGATAATTTCTTGAAAGATGATATCCAGGCTCTTTTTAAAATCATGACTTTCAGGTACATCAATAATTTTTAAATTATCTCTTCTGAATCTTTTCCCCAAGTCAGTTGTTTTTCCAATGAAGTCTTTCACCATTTTTTCTATTTTTCTTTTCTTTTTTTTTTTTTTTTTTGGTTTTGCTTAGTTGTATTTTGGTTTCTAATAAAGTCGTTAGATTCCATTTGCTCCATTCTAATTTTTAACAATTACTTTCCTCAGTGAGCTTCTGTGATTCATTCCTATTTGGTTAATTGTTTTTTAAGACAGCCTTCTCATTAGCTTTTTCTATTTTCTTTTGCACCTGCCTCAATTTTCTTCCTAATTTTTCTTCTATCTCTCTTATTGATTTTCCAAATTTGTTTTGAGTTCTTTCATAGCCTGAGACCAATTCTCATTTTTTGATGTAGAAGCTTTGACTTTATTATCATCTTCTGAGTGTATGCTTTGATCTTTGTCACCATAGTCACTTTCTATGGTCAGAAACTTTTTCTGTTGTTGGCTTATTTTCTCAGAACATTACTTGGCTTTTAACTGTTTGTTAAACTATGACTGTTGCCAAGGTGGAGTGCACTGTCACAAGCTTCAGAGGTTTGGATAGCTGTTTTCAGAATTTGACCACAAGCACTCTTTTCTGACCTGGAGTTGTTAGAAATATTTCTGCCCTACTGTAGCTGTAAGATCTGGTCTATTGAAACAACACAGTTCTTTATCACTACTAATAAAGAGACCTCCAAGTAGCTGAGGCTTCAGGAAATTGCTACCATTACCACCACTATTGCTCATTCCCAAAGTAAAAAATAGCTCTCTTTGTGATGATAAAGAGCTGGAAACTGTAGGAATTGTGGGAATGTGGGGATGACCATCGATTGACAAAAGTCTGAAAAAGATGTGATAGAATACTACTGAGCTATAAAAATGATTATCTCAGTATTAGAAAAACATGGATAGATCTGCATAAAATATTGAAGAGTGAAATGAACAGAACCAATAGAACACTGTATACAGTAAAAGCAATTTTGTTTTAAGAACAACTTTGAGTGACTAGGTAATTTTAACTATTATACTATTAAAATTTTCTATAAAGGAAATATGAAGTTGTGCTACCTACATCCAGAGAACTGATAAATAGAAATAAGTATAGAATGGCTTTATACACACACACACACACACACACACACACACATTTGTGTCTAATGGTAGTCATTTCTATGGTAGAAAGGGAAAAAAAATATTGCTCATTCCCACTCTTGGTTTGCTGGTTTCCCAAGACCCTCTCACCCCGCTGATAAACTTTTTCTGCCAACCTTCCAAGTTGTCTTTTGGTGTCTCTGGTCTAGAAAATATCAGTGCTGCTGCACATTCAGAGTTTTTGGTTTGCTGATGCTGGGGCCTAGTCTAGAGTTTGCACTGTGATTATGTGTTGGGTTCCCATCATGTTGTCACAGACCTTTTCTGTTGACATTCCAAGTTGTCTTTGGCTTGGAAATGTTCTACTTCATCTTTTTGAGTGTTCTGATACTCTAAAATTATTTAAAGGGATTTGGAATCATTTGGGAAGAAATTGGGAGACTCCTTGTTTTTGCTCCATCTCCATCTCCCTTCTTTCTATCATCTATCTACTGTCTATCTACTCATTTTCTATAATCTATGCTTAATCTATCTCTCCATTTATTTACAATCTATCTACCTGGTTTCTCTATTTCTTTCTTTCTATCTTGTCTGCTTACATATTATGTATTTATCATCTAACTATAATCTATCACCTCTGTACTTTCTACCTATAATATATTTCTTTATTTCTCTGGAGTCTTTAGTTTAGTTTATTGGTCAAACCTTCCAAAGACTGTGTTCTAGTTTAATGTCCTTGCAGAATCCATATAATACCATGATTTTAGAGCTAGCATGAATCTTCAAAACCAAATAAGGCAATCCCTCTATTTTATAAATGAGTAAACTGAGAGAGGTTAAGTGGCACACAATTTTATAAGATTATGGATTTACAGAAAGAATGAACCTCTGAGGCTGACCAATGCCACCCCATTTTTTTTACAAATAAGGAAATTGAGGACCAAGGAGTTGAGATGAATTACTGGAGGCCACTTAGGAAATAAGTGAGAGACATGAGATCTGAACATAGATCCTTCAATTCCAGAGTTTTTTCATTAAGGTCACTTCAGTGCTGTGTTTAGACATAGGAAAGGAGACGAAGTTATGTTTCAACCCCCTACCAATTCTTTTATAGGTTCAAATTGAATTGCTTTAGGTTTGGGGTGCTCTCCTTGCCCTGAACACCTTTTGTTGAGGTCTAGTAAGCAGTGAAATGGTAAAAATGCCAAGAACTAGATGAAGAAAGGGAAACCAATGACCTGAATAATTTGCAAACTGGAAAATCAGTTACCGAGTAATGGAATGCTGGCTTCATGTAACACAATTTAGATGCCATTTGATTCTCAGCAGCAGTGGAAACCAGTGAGGAGTTTTCTGCAAAGAAAAAGGTCTCAGTGCCACTTCAAGTATAATGTAAAAGACAGTTTGTCTATCTCTGGTGCATCTCCAGTAGGTAAGAATGTCTAATCCATGCTTGTTTTTTTACAGTCTCATCTCAGTACAATGTCTATTCTGCCTTTGAGAATATTTTAGGAGGATCATTTTTTTTTGTTGTTCTTCAAGTGAATGATGATGATTGGACAATTCTATGTAACAACTTTAACACTGAATAAACATGTGGCTAGTGCTGTAGCCACTAGCTCCACTTCCACAACCAACCATGGAGAGATCACATAATGGGTAAGTGGATGCTGATAGAACAACTGGTTGTGGATCCCAGCTCAAACTCCTAATATTTGGGCAAGCATTAAGTGTTAGTCAGCCACAACTTCATCATCTGCAAATTGGGGACAATTGTATGTTTTCTTTTTTTTTTTTAGCAAGGTTCAAATACAATAATAATCTATGCACTTTGCAAGCTTTAAAGTGCTTAATAAGTATAAAATGTTCTTAGTTCTTACTATCATCATCTTCAACATTAGACAAAACTTTCCCCTTATCTTTGCTTCTGAAAGCACCTCTATTATATAAAATACATATTATAGAGATAGGACTTCTGTTATACTACTGCTATTCTAAGGACAGAGAAACAATATGTTTTAATCTATAGAGCACAAAAACCTGACATCATACATAAAAAGTTGGCCTTAAAGCCACAAACTTCTGGGTATAAGTTCTTCTTGGATCTTCATCATTCAGTTAGTTTCTTTGTGGTATAGGAAACTTTCTAAAACTATTTGCTTTCCTGTGTCGATAGAGGGAATTCCCTCACGTAGGAGTTCTTTCTTTCTACTAATGAAATCACAGTTCTAGATCTTATCCATCTCACCCCCTAACCTATCTCGCTCCATCCTAACTATGAAAGATGGTTCACCCATTTGTGTGTGTTTGTCTATATTTTTAAATCATGAAAGATGGTCAATTTATGTGGACATGTGGGTATGTGTATTACCTAACTATGAAAAATGATTTGAATCAAAACAAAAATTTATCTCTACAGTAAAATTCTAGTTATCCTTCTTAATAGATTGGAGAAAAGACAGGGATAATTGATTAATATGGATATGGATAATTCAAAACAATTAACAATGCCTGGTTAACACTGAGAAACTACCATGGTTGAATTTGAATGCCACTGTATGTGGCAGAAAGTAACAGAACCCGGGGCCCAATCCAATTGCCAATGGAGGCTCAGTTCTTTATCTCAAGTTATTTTTCACTGGCCAGTGCTTTCTTATTCCTTGGGATCCATCCTTCAAAGAGTCTCCTATAATCACTGAAAAATTCAGGCCAATAAAGAAACTGCATAGAATCTGGATAGATATTGAATGTGTCTGCACAACTCACAGCACAGAGGATTCAAGGATTAGGATGAACAAACCTGCTGATTCTCATTTATGTGTGGTGTGATCTTGAATAATAATCTCTCCTCTTTCATGTAGGACTAATAATTGTCTGTACTTAAGAGAGTTCTTGTGATAACCATAAAAGTGAATATGAATAAGACCAATTTTAAAAGGTTTTTTATGAGTTGTAGGAAGCATGTTGGTGGTGGAATAAGTGATAGATTGGTAGTCAAAGGTCCAGAGTTCACTTCTGGATTTCATCACTTGATCCTTATTTGGCCAAGTCATTTTCTTAAGTCCTGTATTCTTTAGACTTGAGTTTTCTCTTATGCAAAATGGAGTTGGACTAGATGATCTTTGAATTCTCTTCATGTTCAAAATATATGATCCCATGATGATTAAAATTGTTCCCTTTTTTGTGGATGTCTAGGAAGTTATTGGTCATGAAAAACATTGAGATTCTCAGCTGTATTGTTTTGAGAAGTGACATGGAAGTATAAGAATTGGGGAAACTAAACCATATGTCCAAGCCCTGAGAGAACCCTGAGTAAACTTGATTCTATTTTGCTTCATTTGCATTTTCTTAACATAAAATATTAATTATGCATAAAATAGACATATTATTTGGATAAGCAGTCGACTTTGGACAACCCTTGCAAGACTACATAAACCTAAGAGAATAGATGTGAAACTACTTATGGAAAGCCTGAAAATAATCTAAAAATATGCTTGTAATCAGCATGCATTGGAAGGAGATGCCTGGTTAATTCAGATGCATATTGGGAAACCAATCTAGCACTGATGTGGGGATAATGTACTACTAATTACCATTCATTTGAGCCTGTTAATATCTTGTTTCCCACCCGCAATGTTCCCTCCTGTTGTCACGTCTGCCAAGCAGATCGACCTGAGTCATTTGATAAGGTGAAAGTGCTTGAGGCACTCAAATCTCCAACCATTTCTGTTTCATCTCTAGCTAAGATTTTTATCATTTCAAAGAGAAAAAATTGGAACAATTAGCCATCATGGGGAAATCATTCTGTTGTCAGGTCACCCACAAGTTTATATTTAGAGCTGACTGACATAAAATGGGAAAATATAGTGACAAGAGAGCTGAAGCTTGTTGCCAGTTTGGAAAACATTTAATGACTGGGATGGCACAACTGGGTCTTCTAAAAGAGAGTTGGAGGGTATCAAGGGGAAGACATGGAATCCCAAGGACTTAAAGAACTTGGAGATAAACTGAACATTAAAATATATTTTGTCAAAAAACATTTATTCCTTCTTATACAGGAGGTTGGTCTGACGAGCTGTAATGTCTGAAATCAGGAAGGAACAATAGAAATCAATTAATCCAATTTCCTAATTTTAGTGATGAGGAAATATGTCCAAGGGAGAGCGTTAAACAGAGAGTGTTCTCTCTGTTTAAAATGTTTACCTGTCCCAAATTCCTGTGGAAATGTTACTGTTATTATCATCATTATTATTATAATTAGGCATTATACATTACAGATGAGTAGGGGACTTAGGGAAGACTTTTAGGATAAGGTAGTATTTATGCTTGCTTAACCTTGAAGAACATGTAAGATTCTACCAAGGGTCTGTAGTTTCCCCATGAGACTCTCAGGGAAGACAATGATCATCTTCTTTGTATTCACAATGATAAGTAACAGTGTCTAGCACATAGTAGGTGCTTAAGAAATACCTACTGACTAAATATAATCAGTTGAAGTAGAGGATGACATTTTTGCTATAGGAGATATGTATGATTAAAGAGTAGGGGTTAGAATATATCGGGTGAGTAAATACCTCCCTTTTGTTTATATAAGCCTTAAGGTTTAAACTTTCCCTTAGATTATCTCATTCTCTTAGGCAAATACTACAAACATGATTCTGATTTTTACAGAGGGGAAACTAATCTAAAAGAAAATAGAGGATAAGTTTTAATCACCTTCACAGTCATTTTTTTCTTTTATACTCTTGTGGAGAAATGCCATGTTGGAAGGGCCAAACTGAGGTTTAGATTTTTAAGAAACTTACCTAGGGTAACAGCTAGTGAGTAAGATTTGAACCCAAGTCTTGGACTCCCCTGCCAATTTTTGTGCCAATACATAGCACCATACTTTCTCTCAAGAGTGCATATTGAGACTTAGGATGAGAAGATATGATTGGAACCACTTTGCTGGAAGCTGATAATCTCTTTGCATTTTATAGGAAGTGCCTAAGAATTTGATCTTTAGCTTGTAGAATTATACAATTAGCTTTCATTTCCATTTCTAAAGTAAGAATTTTTATAAGATACTTTAGGAAATTTAAAAGACAGTAGTAAACATATCTTCAGGATTTGTTGCCAGCTTGAGAAGAAGACTGAAGTTTGGAATTACTCAGGAAGTTGATCCAGTGAGTTATAAGGTGAGATTACTATTAATGTTAAAAACAAGCAAACAAAAGAAACCCTTCTAATGAATGCTTTATCACTACCACCTTGATGTAAAGGTTTGATGACCATACACTGGGGATGATGCAGAGGGAATTATTGATCAGCTTTGGTTTTGATTCATGACTACTGAGATACTTCAAAAATCTGAAACTCTATTGCCATATATATGGCCATTCCTTCCCAAATTTCTGTTGACAAATGTTCATAATATCTGCAAAGCAGCCCATTCTACTTTGGGTAAACTTTAATTGTTGGGGTGCATTTTTTTTTCGTTATGACAGTCTTAATTTGCCTCTTTACAACTATATAAGGGCTTGATAGAGGTTTTGAGATTGAAGATTGAGATAAAGCATCTGGAGTCTATGACACAATGGTATGTAAAGATGGTTGGAGCTTCAAGGTTTTTCCTGGGCTCTTTTGTTTAAACTCGATTCTCTCAATCTTAATGGCAAAGAAGGGGAGGAGACTATGATCCATCATCCAACACTCAACATATCCCCATTTTCTTTAGTGAGTATTCAAATCCTTGCATCATCTTGGAGGGTCTCAGCACCATGATTTTGACCAACCCTACCTGGAAGTGGATAAGTTAAATTAAAATTAGAAAAGATGCAAGTACCTATGGCGAGAGCCAGACTCTCCCTGATAAGTTTCCCCCTTCTCCCCCCTCCCCCAGTTTTAACAGCATCCCTTGTTTAGGGTGGCACAGAGACCTGTTGCAAGAATAGCATGTCAGGTCCTCTGCAATTCTGGAGCACCATGTCAGCCAGGGAGTCCAGTTTGAGAGGGACAATTCAAGGTGAGTAAGGTCTACAGTCATTTGTACACTCAACTCAGTGTCTGCTTACAGAGAAAGCAGAGGTGCTCAAGGTTGTTTGCTGGCCAATCCTAACCCTATTAAGAGGAGAAGGAGCTGCACTGCACTATGCTGTTGGAGAGACTCCAAGGGGAAAAGGTGAGACTTGAAATGGCTCCATCTGTCCCCCCTTGACAGTTGAGGGAACGCTGCTACCTGGGTACAGAAAAAGTGTGAGACTATGCACACTTCAAGAGCCTGACACTAAACTGCAGCACCCTTTGAGTATATTAAAAAGTTAATTAAGGAAATGGGATTATAGAACTGGAAGAGTTGATCAGAAAGATTCTTGGAGATAGTCACAAGATAGGTGCCTATATCTTGGAGATTTTCAGGAATGATGTTTTTGGTAGTTCCCAAGAACAAGTAGATTGGAAAGTGGTCCCAGGAACCGGGTCTGTTAAGGCAAGTATATTAAAATAAGGGGGTTCAGAGTTAAAGCAGAGCTAGCAATCACAGCCCAGCTGGGATTTTTGTGGGGTTTAAAAACGAATGTACAGGGACATCTAGTTGGTGCAGTGGATAGAGTACCAGCCTTGAAGTCAGGAGGACCTTAGTTCAAATCTGGCCTCAGACACATAGTTCCTAGCTATGTGATCCTGGGCAAATCACTTAACCCCAGTTGCCTCAGAAAAAAAGAAAGAAAGAAAAAAAGAAAAAAAATAATAATGTACAATTGGTAATTAACCAATCAAGAAGTGAGGACGAAAAGGACTGTGGGGAGAGCTTCCAATTTGAACTGGTGGGCTAGGAGAGACAGTAGTGCCTGGGGTAATTAGTGGCACTAGTAGTGGTACTGGCTGAATGGGGTCAGGCAGAACTGAGGTTGTGGGAAGGATTACTGTGGTGGCCAGAGATATACCTGTAACCTGCTGCTTGAAGTTTAACTTTTGTCGGGTCTACTTCCCACCTCTCCTCCAGCTGCTGTTCCTTCAATCTAATGCCTTGGTGAGTTGTCTGATAAAGGTGTTTCCTCATTCTTCCAAGTACTTCTGGGAAAATCCATCAGCGTTCCTAGTCCCTTATCTCTTTTCCCCCATTTTGTTTTGTCGAAGGAATCATCCAAGGGGCAGTAGACAAGGCTCTAATTGTCCAGTAGCCATTTCATGTATAAGTCCTGAAAATGAATTAAAGTTCCTATACATAACACACTAGTATAATAGGGTTTTCTACTCTGGAACTTATATAAAGATCCCTCTTATAATTGCATGTTCTTATGGGAACATTGTGTACAATTAGATAATACAGATACACATAATTTGACAAACACTAAACTGAATTATTAGTGGTGCATCCTTTTCAAGTAACATTTACCCAAATTTTAATCCAATATTTTTCATCCTAAATTATAAATACATTGTAACAGGGGACCCAGTTAGAATCTGGCATTTATTCATTAATCAGTTCCAGTTCCTCCTAAATCAATGCGGCTCAGGGTCTAATAGGGGCAGGGATGAGAATGGGTAGAGAGCTGATTCATGCTATAGGATCCTATTTTCTGGGGGTAGTGTGCTGAAATTAATTGAAGCATCTAATGTGTTGATCTAGATCCCTGCAATTGGTCCATAACTTGCCCAAAATCTAGAATAAAAAACAAATCTAACAAATAAAGGTTAGAATAGTCTGAGATATGAAAGACTGGTCCACAAGGACTGCAACAAGATGTCAGGAGGTCAACATAAATTGGCCAGCAGCTTCCCATGTAAGCAAACATGTTTGTCTCACAGGGCAGACAGATATGTCAGCTGTAGTCCCAATAAACAAAATAGTATTTAGGTCTCACATTTGTTGTGATCATATAAATCTGCTATAGGAAGAAAAAGGCAGTCATGAGTATAATATAATATAATCAGTCAAAATTAAATCTTCAGGGCCTCAATCTAAGAACACATACATGACACAGGATAAAGGGAGTTTAATTCAATTTTACTTCAGGGAATTGTCCCAGGAACAATTCCATGTTAAGGCAGATTCAGAAATAATTAGGTGGGTTTTCTTTCAAAAGAACACCACTGGAAAACTGAATCAGAAGGATCCCACCTTGACAAAGTCCAATAGCAGCCTCATATCTCTTGCCCAGATACTAACTTATGCTAATATTATGCTAATAGTTTTCCTAATATTGAACCAGCCCTGCATTACTGGGATAAATCCTACTTGGTCGTGGTGTATTATCTGGGGGATGATTTTTTTGTAATCTCTTGGCCAATAGTTTATTTAAGATTTTTGCATCAATATTCATTAGGGAGAATAGTCTATAATTTTCTTTTCGTTTTTGTCTTACCTGATTTAGGTATCAGTACCATGTCTGTGTCATAAAAGGAATCTGGTAGGAGTCCTTCATTCCCTATTTTTTTCAAATAGTTTATATAGTATTGGAGTTAATTTTTTTTAATGTTTGGTAGAATTCATATGTAAATCCATCCGGTGCTAGGGATATTTTCTTAGGAAGCTGATTGATAGCTTTTTCTATTTCTTTTTTTTTTCTATAAGTAATTTATTTCCTCTCCTGTTAATCTGAGCAATCTTTATTTTTGAGGTATTCCTCCATTTCATTTAGGTTGTCAAATTTATTGGCATAAAGTTGGTCAAAGTAATTCCTAATTATTGCCCTAATTTCCTTTTCATTAGTGGAAAGTTCTCCCTTTTCATTTTTGAGACTAACAATTTGATTTTCCTCTTTCCCTTTTCTAATCAAATTAACCAAAGGTTTATCTATCTTGTTTTTTTCATAAAACCAACTCTTAGTTATATTTATTAATTTAACACTTTTATTAGTTTCAATTTTATTGATATCTCCTTTTATTTTTAGAATTTCAAATTTGGTATTTGATTGGGAATTTTAATTTGTTCTTTTTCTAGCTTTTTCAGTTGCAAGCCTTTTATTGAATATAATTTTTATTGCATTGTGATCTGAAAAATAATGAATTTACTATTTCTGCCTTTCTGCATTTGATTTTGAGGTCTTTATGTCCTAATATATGGTCAATTTTTGTATAGGTTCCATGAACTGCTGAGAAGAAAGTGTACTCCTTTTTGTCTCCATTCAATTTTCTCCAAAGATCTATCATACCTAAATTTTCTAGTATTCTGTTTTCTTCTTTAACTTCTTTCTTATTTATTTTGTGGTTTGATTTATCTATTTCTGAGAGTGCAAGGTTCAGATCTCTGTCTTGTTGCAACTTTCTTAACTTCTCCTTTAGGAATTTAAAGACGACATCACTTGGTGCATTTTTCTTTAATATTGATACTGCTACATTATCTATGGTACCCTTTAGCAAGATATAGTTTCCTTCCTTATCTTTTTTAATTAATTCAATTTTTGCTTTTGTTTGATCTGAAATCAGGATAGCTACCCCTGTTTTGTTTTGTTTTTTTTATTTCTCCAAAGTTTTTAAAATTTTTATTTCTTTTTCTTTCCTTTCTTTAAATTTTTTTAAAAACATTTGAGGGTTCGGTTAAACCGTCTGTATCTTTACTTTTGGGGTTACCCCATTCCATTTTTTAAAATATAATTCTGTATTTTTATCTTTTAACCCCTTTTTCTTTTTTCCTTCCCTTTATTTTTATTATCCTTTTAAATCTTACTTAAGCCCTACCCTTTTTGTTTTTTTTCCCTTTTTGCCTCCCCCCCTTTTCCCCCTTTTTCTTTGGAAAGTTTTTTTTTTTTTAATTTTTTTTTTTTTTAAATTTGCTTTTTTTAAGGTTTTAGGGTAACTTTACAATTAATTTAAAAACCCTTTTTAAATTTTCACCTTTCCCCCCCCCCCCCAATGGCAATGACCGAGTTTAAATAATTTAAACTTTCACTAATTAATACCCTTTTTTCTTAAAAAAATCCCTTAATTATTTAAATTAGCTTTAAAAAAAAATCAGGTTCTAAAAGGGATTAAATTCAAAAGGGTTTTATCATCTCCCATTCCTGGGCAAGTGCAGTTATTTATTATTAAAATATTTGGTTATTGTTCTGGGGCCCTTTTTCAAAAAATTTTTTTAAATTTTTGCCAAAATCATTTCCCAAATTTATTGAATCTTAGGTTTTTAAAATTCCGGTCTTTTTTTCAAACAGGTTTTATTTTTTAAAAAAATTTTTCCCCTTTTAAGTGGCTCCATTCAGTTTAAGTTTTAAATAAAAAGGGCTCCCAAAATTCCTCACATCAGGTCCTTTTCCTTCTTTAAACCTTTGGGAATAATCCCGGTTCCTTTCTGGTCAAAGGGTATCAATTTATAACTTTTTATTCAAACATCTCCAAAATGGTTATTCGCCCTCCACCAAAAGGCTGCCCTCCCCTTCCTCAACAACATCTTTTTTTCCTTTATCTTGAAAAGGGTTGGTAAATTTTTTAAAGGTTGCAATTTGATTTTTGAATTGTTACATTTTTCAATGGGAAAATTTTTTTCCAAAGGTGTTTTTCCCCTTTCCTTTTCTTAAATCTTTTTTTAAATTAAAAATTCTTAATTTTTGGAAATAGGTTTTAAAACCCTTTTGTTAAAAATATTTTCCCATTTTTGCTTTTTTTTCTCTTTTTTTTTAAAAACTTTTATTTTTAATGAAATTTTCTTTTTTTTTAAAATGATTTATTCTCTTTTATGATTCCCCTTCCAATTGATTAAAATTTTTCCCAATTTATTTTTCCCTTCTTTATCTGGCTGAATTTTTGTTTTTTGGAAAACTTAAGTTGGTCAATTATTTTGCCATAATGTTTCCAATTTTCTTTTTCAAAAGAATTCTTTCCCCGGGTTTTTTTCCCAAAAATAAATTCATTTTTTGACTGTTTTTTTAACCTAATCTTTGTAATTCTTTTTGCCAATCCTAGTTTTGGATGTTTTTTAAAAATTTTAAAATTCTTTTCCCAAACCTTTTTTGTTTTTTAAATTCCCTTAAATTTTTTTTTTTTTCCTTAATTTTTTATTTTCTTGTCATTAAAATATTTTTGGGGAAAATTGGTATGCGCTAAATAAATTTATTTGGTAAAAAAATTTTTTTTTTTTTTTCCCTTTTAAATTTTTCTTGTTTCAATTAATTTTGTAAAAGTTTTTTTTTGTAAAAGTTTTGTTTTCCCTTGGAATGGTTTAAATATTTTAATTTAATATTACTTTAAATTTTCCTTTTAACTTATTTTTATTTTTAATAAATTAATTTGTGAATTTGTTTTGTTTATAAAAAATTTTGGTTTTTTTAAATAATTTTAAAATTTTTTTTTCTTTTAAATTTTCGGAAATTAATTTGGTTTTTTTTATTATATTTTTAATTCCTTTTGGGTTTATTTATACAGCTTTCTAATAAATTTAAAAATAACTTAGTCTTTTTTTCAATCATTGGGAAGTTTTTTCCCTTTAAATGTTCTATTTTTAAATTCTCTTTATTTTAGGAAAGGCTTTTTTAAATTTTTAATAGGGGGATGTTGGATTTTTCAAATCTTTTGATTTTGGGGTTTTTAATTTTTGTTATTTGGGTTTTTAAAATTAATTGTATTTTTAAGGAACCAATCTTTGGTTTTAAATTATTGATTGGTTTTATCAGTTTTCTGATTTTTTGCTAATATTTTTTAAATTTTTGTAAACATGGGGTTTTTATAATTTTTCTTTCCGGCCTCCTGGTTTAAAAAACCCGTCTGTGTATAGAAAATTTTGGGGATCCTTTTCCCATTTTATAAAAATTTATATACATTGGGGAATTGTTCTTTTAAATTTTTTTCCATTTAAACCCACTGGTTTGGGATTTTTTAAGTTGTTTAAGCCTTTTATTTCTTTTTCTTATTTCAAAAATTTATTCTTCCCTTTTCTAAATTTTTTTAGTACCATTTCTGGTTTAAATTTTTCAAAGGAGTCTTTATTTTTTCTAATTTCCTTTCTTGGGGGTTTTTTCATTTTAAACTTTTTTTTTCCCCTTTTTTTAATCTTTAAAGGATCATTTTAGGTTTTAAAGAAAAACCTTATTTTAAAGAATTTTTTTTATTTCAATATTTTAATTTTCCCTTTTAATTTAAATTTCAATTTATATTTATTGGGGTTTTAATTTGGCCAAGTTTTTTTTTTGGGAACCCAATTTTAATTTTTTTTGTTTTTTCAATAAGCCTCAAGGAAAAAATTCCCTTTTAATTTTTTTAAAATTTTGGTTATTTAATTTTTATTTAAAATTTTATTTTGTTCAAATTTTTTAAAATTTTTAAATAATTTTTGTTATTTCTTTTTTTTTTAATTTTTTTAATTGTTTTTATTAAACAAAAAAATTTTTTTCTTTTTTTTAAATTTTTGGGCTTTTTTTAAAATTTAATTTTTAATTTCGAAAAGGGGAAAAAATTTCCCTTTCTATTTTCTTTTCCAAGACCAACATACCTACTTTTTAAATTCTATTTATTCAATTTTTTCTTTTTTTTTGTGGTTTGTTTGTCTAATTCAGGTCAAGTTGAGATCTCCTACTATTACAGTTTTTTGTCTATTTCTTTTGCAACCTCTCTTCTCCTTTGGGAAGTTAAGTGCCATACCATTTGCATATATGAAATTGATATTGTTGTTGTTTATCACCCCTTTAGCGGATTATTACCTTCCTTATCTCTTTTAATTGATCAATTTTACTTTTGCGTCTGAGATGGATGGTACCCCCTTTTTGACTTCACCGAAGCATAAATTTTTTTGTCCAGCCTTTACTTTTACTTATATGATCCCCCCTGTAAATGTTTTTTAAACAATATTTGGGTTTGACTTTTGATCCAGTTTGTAACGCCTCCTCTTTATGGGGCATCCCATTCACATTTTGGTTAGAATTATAAATCTGTTTCCTGCCATCCTAACCCGTTGTGCTTTACTTATTCTTGCCTCCCCAACCTCTTTCCCCTTTAAACTTATTGCCCCTCTTGTTCACAATCTTATCCCTCTTTATAACCCTCCTCCCCCTTTGAGACTTTCCCCCCCCCTTTATTTTTTCTTTTTCTTTTTCCTCTCCCCGTTTTAATGGGCGAGAAATTTTTTCTAAAACAAATGTCAATTATTTTTTTTGGCCAACCCTGATGAGTAAGATTCCACAATGTTCCTCCCCCTCTAAATTCCCTCAGAATGATAAGTTTCCCTTAGCCTCTTTGGGGATGGTTTCCTTTTTTCCCTCCTTCCCACCTTATTCTGCCTCATCCTTTCCATATCTCTTCCCTTTTTTTTTATATCAGTACAATCAAATTTAATGTATTCTTTTTTTGTATCCCAAACAAAATACAATTCTCAAGAGTTATTTTACCTTTTCCATCTCTTGAGTTCTATTCTTGGAGATCAAATTTTTGTTTATTCTGGTTTTTTCTTCAGAAACAAATGGAATTCATTTGTTTCATTAAATTCCATCTTCTTCCCTGGAAAATGCTCATTAGCTGGGTGTTTATTCTTGGTGATCTCAAGTTCTTTGGCCTTTCGGAATATCTTTGGTTCCCTTTAAGTAGAGGCAGCCAGATCTTGGGTGATCCTTTGTGGCACCTCTATTTAAATGGTTTTGGCTGTTTAAATTTTTTTCCTTAATCGATGTTCAAATTTTGCCAAATATTCCTTGGGTTTTTATTTTGGGTTTTCAGAAGGTGTTCGATAATTCTTTCAATGCCTATTTTCCTTCTTCTTTACATCTGGGCAGTTTCTTTGATGATTTCTTTAAAATATCTAGGTCTTTTTTCATCATAGTTTTCAGAAGTAATAATCCTCAGTTATTCTCCTAGATCTATTTTCCAAGTCTGTGGTTTTTAATAGATAATTCGTGGTTTTTTCCAGTTTGTTATTTTTTGTTTTGTTGACTGATTCTTGCTGCTCAATGAATCATTAGTTTCAATTGTTCAGTTCTAATTTTAAAAATTATTTTCTTCATTAGCTTTTTTATTCTTTCTGTATATTAATTGGGTTTTGAGATTGTTTTGGTCTGAATTTTTTTCCATTTCATAATTTTTTTTTAGTGAATTATTTTTTTTCAATTCACAGATCCCTTTCTTTGTTCTTTGTCTTTTCCAATTCACGGATCCTTTTCTTGCGGTTCTTTGTCTTTTCCACAGGATCCTACTTTCTTTGGGAGCTTTGTCTTTTCCATTCACAAATCCTACTTTCTATAATTTTTTTTTCCAATTTATTTCAGGAAGTTGTTGCTCTTTTTAAGGTTCTTTTCCTTTCCCATTTTTTCAACTCTTTTTGAGACTTTTAATGGTCTCTTCTTGAGAGCATTATTAAAGGGATACAGTCTGATGCATTTTGTGTTTGGGGTCTCTTCAGGTTTGTGACCGTCTTTTCTGCAAAAGCTGTCGTCTTCTTTTCATCTTTTTATTCATGTTTTAAAGCCTTTAGGGTGGCCCCTAGGCTGGGGTTACCAGTTCCTCTGCAGAGCAGGGAAAGATTAAACCGATTCCTGGCTCGGGTATGGGAGTGCTCGGGAGAGTTTCCCTTCCCCAACAGGAAGTGGATTCAGCACTGGCCGGCTATCAAACTGCTTAGTAGGGCTGGGGATTTCGTGCCTAGGCAGAGACAAAGGGTGAAAGTGTCTGCCCCAGGCGGGTCTTTGGGGACTTGGTTAACGCTGACGGCAGACCCAGACCCAAGTGGTCCCCACAAACTCTGCCCAGTGTCTCTGCCACAAATGGCCCTGGAAAACTCTGGCCCCAAGCGGGGCTCCCCACTGGCAGATTGGAGGCTAACCCGGCTGCGTCCTCCTGCTTGCAGGATCACAACTCCCCGGAAAAGCCCCCGTACTGCAGGTTGGGGTTGTGGGTTTTGCTGAGATCTTGCCTTCCCCTCGTTTGGGGCTCTTGAACCTAATTTTCCCAGTCTGCCGATCTCCCCCCGGCACCAACCTTTTTGCCGGACCAGATTTTCTTCGGCCGGTGGTTGTTTCCCTTCTTATCTTTACAATTGTAGCAGTCAAGACTATTTTGAGGCTCGATATAATATTGATAAAAGGGTAAAGAAGAGCGAAAAAGGCGGGCCCCAATTCTTAGCTCCCGATGTTTCTCAATGAAACCAAATACATCTAATATTTTTTCTTTGAGTCAAATCTGATGAAAGATTCCACACAATCTTCACCACCCTCCTTATTTCCCTCCCAATTATAATAGGTTTTCTTTGCCTCTTCCTGAGATGCAATTTCCCTCATTTTACCTTCACTTTCCCCTTTTTCTGTTATAATCCCCTTTCCACATCTAGTTTCTTTTTATACTATAACAGTAAAACCAGGTTATCTAACTCTTTTATCTTATAAAAAATCAGTTCTCAAATTCTTTTTTTTTTTTTTTTTCCCTTCTCTTGAGTTCTATATTTGGAGTTCAATTTTTTTTTTTTTTTTTTTTTTTGTTTAGCTCTGGCTTTTTTAACAGAAATAAATGGAATTCACCAGTTTCATTGAATGTCATCTTCTTCCTGAAAGAAAATGCTCAGTTTAGCTGAGTAATTTATTCTTGGCTGCATTCCAAGTTCTTTCGCCTTTTGGAACATCAGATTCCAGGCCCTTTGATCCTTTAAAGTGGAGGCTGCTAGGTCCTGGGTAAGCCTTATTGTGGCTCCTTGGTTTTTGAATTGTTTCTTTCTAGCAGCTTCTAATATTTTTCCCTTGGTCCAATAGTTCTGAAATGTAGCCATGACATTCCTTGGGGGTTTTAATTTTGGGGTCTCTTTCAGGAGGTGTTTGGTCAATTCTTTCAATGGTTATTTTACCTTCGGATTCTATGATATCTGGGCAGTTATCTCTGATGATTTCCTGGAAAAAATATTGTCTAGGCTCTTCTTTTTCATCATAGTTTTTAAGGAAGTCCAATGATCCTTAGATTGTCTCTCCTAGTTCTATTTTTCCAGTTGGTTGTTTTCCCAATTAGGTAATTTACTTTTTTTCTATTCATTTTTTTTTTTTTTTTGGTTTTGCTTGACTGATTCTTGTTTCATTGAGACATTCATTTCCATTTGTTCAGTTCTGAATTTTGGTGAATTATTTTCTTCATTTACTTCTTTTTGCATTTGTCCAATTGAAATTTTAAATGAGTTATTTTGTTCTATGGGATTTTTTTTTCATTTCACAAATTCTGTTTTTAAGGAGTTATTTTCTTTTTCTGTTTCACAAATTCTGTTTTTCTGGGAATTGTTCTCTTTTTTTCATTTTTTTCAAATCTATCCTTTAATGAGTTATATGTCTTTTCTAAATCCTCTTGCAAAGTTTTCATTTCCTTTCCCCATTTTTCTTTTCATATTGTATATAGCAGAAACATGTTTAATGGGACAAAGGCAAAAACTATTATCCTCAGAGTCCTTTTCGATAAGGGTTACACTTTAAGATGACCCAATACAATTAAAATATACAGATTATAGACTATTGTAATTTCACATAAAATAACCTTATCAGAATTAACATCAATAACTTCATTCTAAAAATATTAAATCATTTTTCTCCAATTGAGGATCACCTATATATCACCATCTCTCTTTCCTCCCGATTCCAACATTATGTCTCTCCATTTCTCTAACATGCTTTCTCCCTCTTTCTTCTTCCAACATAGTTTCAAAGCAATAACCCTTAACAATTTCAGGTTGCAATATGTCGACAATAACTCCTACACAATTATCAGTTTCACAATTTTCACATATGATAGACACATAAACATAACATAACCTATCAAAAATGGATAGGAACCTCATGTAATCCAAAATAGTTTCATAATTTAACATACACCAATTAAAAATTATTTAAACAAAATCAAGACTTTTTCATGTGATATTCTGACTAGATATTTCATTCAAATTGTCAATTGTTTCTGTAAATCAATCTTTTTTGTCCCATATATGTAAAATCACCTTTTTTCTCCTTTCTTTTGTTTTCTTTTTCTTCAAAACTTTTAAGATCCATAATATAGTTAACAGCTAAATAACTTCACAAAATTTAAATACAAGTTCAGCAGAGCTGACAAAATTTTAAAGCCTAGTTAATAGGGAATACAAACATGTGATCTCTTCAGTTAAATTACTACAACTTTGTTTTAACAAGCTATTTTTAAACCAAATCAAATCAAATACTGTTGCAAATTTCCACTAGTAATGTTTCAATATTCAAACAAATCCCTAAAATATTACACCCAGAATAAATAGATTTAGCATGTACCAGGCAATAACAATTATCTCCCATAATTTCAGAATCACAATTACAATTTAAACATACCAAGCCCCCAAATTCAATGGACAACCCAATAAGCCATACGCTTTTCCCCAGTTAAATAAATTTCCCTAAATTCTAATTAAATGTTGTAGAAAAACTGAATTACCATTTTTCAATTTTTCAATCCATAAAAAACTAGCCCTCAAAAGTTTGAGCAGGTTCAGAAGTCTTGACCAGATATCTCAAAAAGAGGCTATTCCTTGCCAGAGTTTTTTTTTTAAACCTTTGATATCAACTTCCTTTTTTCTCTCTCTTACCCTTTCATTCAGAGCTATAACCTGATTCAGATAAGGTTTTGCCCCTTTCTTTTTTCTAATAGGCTTTTGAAATAGGTTGCTTTTCTGCCAGATTTTAAGAGCAGCCAAGGTTTTTCTGTTTTTCCCCCCAAGTTAGTGCAAACAAGCTGCAATTATGTCCAATAAAGAACTTAACACTCATAAAACATTTGTTTTATGCTAGGCACCTTTACAATCTTGAAATGATCAATTGCCCAATTCCTCAATCAGTGTTTTTAAAACTTAACAGAGCTCCTAAATCAACACATAACAAAGACAAACAAGTCACAAAAGCAGACCACACAAATGTAACATAATTCTTACCACATATGAACAAATACAAACTAGGGGCGAGCTCCTAATATCCAATAGTGCTGTGAGGGGTTTTCAGTTCGGCACTATCTCCTTCCCAGAAACAGAAATACCTAAACTGAGCCTTTTCAGTCAAGCTTCCAGACTCCAGAATAAAACTGCACCAAGTCAGACCAAGTGCATTCCTTGCCTTCATAGAGAGCGCCCGGGTGTATTTTCCTACATTCTATATACCAAAAAAATACCCCAAACCAATTAGTGCCTAATGGCAGTCATATTTATACACAAAGGAACCCAAGATCAAATTGTGCCCAAAGAGGCACCCAGTACCAAATTATGCTTAAGAAGCACCCAAATTTGTGCCCAAAGGCATCCAGGACCAGGTTGTGCCCAAAGGCACCCAGATCATGCCCAAAAGCACCCAAATTTGTGCCAACAGGACCTAAATATGTATTTTGCACAGATACCCAGAAGTATTACTAGGCATCCCCCCACTACATCCCATAGCTGTTTTACTGGTTTAGCCAGCCTTTCCTGGGGTCCCAGATTTATTAGCAATCAGACCAGAGAGAAAACTTATTCTGCAGGGATTTCAAATAAGATTCTCCACTTAGGCTAAATAGAGGTCTATTGGTGGTGAGTCTTTACTGCAGCTGCACCTAGTCTCCCCTGTAGCCCTGAAACCAGGGGCGCCCGCCTCCCTGATGGAGTCCATAAGCAGTTGGCTCAAGCTTCCTCATTGAGGCTCAGTTCTCCAATCTCTAATGTCACTCTCAAATCTCTCACATCTTGCTGGGGCCTCAGAGAAACTGAGACAAGCAGAGATTGATTTCTAATCTTTAATGTAGAGTTTAAGTTTGCTGAAAGGATGGGATTCTTGTCCAAAGCATTCAGTACAGATAAACCGAGGCACAGAACTTATATAGGATTTTAACTAACTAGGGTTTGCAAACAGAATATATAACCTGAGTATATAAAATCATAGGGGAAACAAAGGCAGATAAGGGAGGCAAGGACACTAAGAGGATGGACAAACCATAATTCCAGGAAAAGATCAAAACTTAATCCTGACAGGATAGGGGTCGAGGGCAGGAGACAGCAAGGTGAGGGGCAATGCCTTAAAAGTGGGGCAATTACCCTAACAAGATGAAGATGATGCACCTGGAGTGTATGACACAATCATACGTAAAGGTGGTTGGAGCTTCAAGGTTTTTCCTGGGCTCTTTTTTTAAACTCAATTCTCCTACCTCTAATGGCAAGGAAGTGTGTGTGTGGGGCTATGATCCATCATCCAGTGCTTAACAAACATAGTGGATATTTATTTCTTATTAATGTAATATTCATATTGTGGTACCTACAACCAAACACAATATTATAGCTATGATTTAACCAGGGTAAAGTTCAGGAAGTTTATAGCTTCCTTATTCCAGGAGAGGAGACTTCATTTGATATAATTGAAATCAACATAATTTTTTTCCTCCTGTCATTTCACAATAACCTATAAAAATATAAACATTTACTATGTAGAATTCAATGTTCAAAATGATCTTATTCTCCCTTTCTTCTTTAAAACAAGCCAAAACTTTTGACTTGTATGCTCATATTTTTTTAATATTTGTATACCTACCTTATTTTCCCCTAAGACCTCCAGAACTTTTTTGCATCAGCTTGTAATTTAACCACACACTATTTATCTTGTATGTGTGATGCTGAACTTTTGAATCTAGCTCAAGACTTGCTATCTCCTTAAAATCTCTTCTTAGAATAAGTGACTCAAATGTTTTAAGTTTTGGGGAATCCTTTTGTATCATTATATTGAAGAAGAATATTAATTATCCTTTGATGGAAAGATATATAACAAATTAAATCAGCCACTTGACTTTCATTTATTTTTTATTTTTTGGCATATGGTGAGAGCAACGGACTAGTAGATCAAGAATTGGTCAGGAAACCAGGAAAACCCAGCTTCAAGTTTTCCCTCTGACACATAATGTCTAAGTGATCCTGGGCAATTAACACCTCGTTTGTTACAGGAAGTTCTCTGTTAATTATTAATTGAAAGTGTATGGCTTGCCAAGTGACTACTTGCATTAGTAGGAGGAATTTTTTTAAATCTAGGTGTTCCCTGTATCAATGAAATCATAACTCAGTTCCCTATTGCTATGCAGATGGTACTATTCTAGGCATTGTGATGACTAGGAAGATAACATAATCCCTAGTGTTCAGGAATTTAAAATATAATTGCCTGCAGAGCTCTTTGTGTCAGAGCGTATAACTATCTGGGTTTTCTTTTGGTATAACATGCCTGATTTTTCATATTAGCTAGACTGGTTCATCCATTCTCCCGATCCCTTCTTCCTTCTTCCCAACCCCCATTAAAGAAAAAAAAAAAGGTCCTTGGTCTTACCTTTCTCCTCTCTTATTTAGTGATTATAACATGATCATAGAGGCTAGTAAGCTCCTGATCCCATTTCCCACCCACTGTCAAACATGAACCTAAATTATCTTGGATTTGTTTTGTGTAAGTTTGTGTATACTTGGGTATATCTGTTGTTTCCAAGATGGAATGTAAGCTTCTTGAGAGTAGGAACTATTACCTCTATGTCTGCGTATCCCTAAGGTCTAGGACAGGTATGACACATAGTAGGAGCTTAATAGATTTTTGCTGATTAACTGATAGATTGAATTGCAGTGAAAACATTTAAGTGAAACTTGCCAACACTGAGACTGCATCTGGCCACAAATGCAATATTTCACAGGCTGATTTATCTTTTCTTTGAGTATTAATCTAAGCCATGAATGAGTATAATTATAGCTCTAAAGCTAGGACATCTTTTAAGATGTTTCAGATAAGACAAGGTTGGCCTTACTTGGGGGTCCATAATATGGAATAAAATAGCTAGCCATTTACCCCAATCAGCAGCCCTGAAATAGATCCCCAACCTTTCAGGACATGAAGCCTCATTATACTGCCATCTCTTTATACTAGTGACAATTACAGTTTTGCCAGAAACTCAGTTATGAGCCTCTATGGTTATTAATACTTGATTTGAACAGAAACTTTGAATGCACGGAATCCATGTTGGAGCTTTTCTTTTTAAAGCCTTCCTTTCTGAGCATTTTCTGTGACTCATTTTGAATTTCAATAATATGATACAAAGAGCGTTAGAGGAAGCTTTAGCTCCTGTTCCCATGTTGTTTCCCAGTTCTAAGGACTTTGTGATTTAAAACATCATAGCAATGTCAAACTTGTGTTCACAATGATTAAGTTCTCTAGGTTATTTGAAAATGAAATAATGGAAGCTGAACTTTAACTGATGTGGCAGCACATCAATCCTATCTGCCCTGTACTTATTATTCACCTGCTGAGGGGAACAACAGGCCTGGTGCCAAGAAGACCTGAGTACAAATGTGACTTGAGACATTTACTGTTTGCCTCAGTTTTCTCATCTGTTCAATGGTGAAAAAACAATACTTACCTCCCAGGATTATTGTAAGGACCAAATGAGATCACAATTGTAAAGTATTTAGTTCAGAATAAGAGCTATACAAATATTAGCTACTATTATTTTGTGCCAGACAATGCAATAGTCATTGAGGATAAAGAGAAAGATTACATTTTATGGGGAAAATATAATTTTTGTAGATAAGAATATACAAATACATAAAAAGTAATTTAAGAGATGTCAGTATCTAGAAGAATAAGAAAAATCTGCTAGCATGTGGCCCTTTAGTGGACCTTTCAATGGGAATAATGATTCCAAGTCACATAGTGTAAGGGACATTGAGGGTCATTCTGGTCTAGCTGTCTCATTTTACAGAGGAAGGAACTGAAGCCTAGAAAGTTAAAATTATGTGCCTAAGGGCCACATAACTCATTAGAACATAGTCTTCAGCCTCCAAATATAATACTTTCCTCATTTCATCTGTCAGGAGAACATTAGCAAATTGGTCTCTTTTCAATATGTAAGGAAATGCATAGGTTGTTTATTCACTCTGTTGCACAATTGCAGATCCATATTTGGTGTCATGTTATCACCTCTCTGCTGTCATGGACATGAACTGGAAAAACAGAGGGAATGTAAGCAACAATAATAACAACCATAGATATAAAATTGGGAGGTACATTATAATAAAAATGGGAGTTCACCTAGTCTAAACCTTGCATTTTACCCATGAGCAAACGAAGGTTCAGAGAAGTAAAATGAATTTACTAATTTCATTTAGTTAGTGAGTAATAATCAACCCAGATCCTCTGCTATTAAATACTTCATTCTTTCCAGTGAACCACATCCTCTCTCATAAGAGCATAACATTCTAAGACACAGGATTTAACATGCACATACATACATGTATACATATGTACAGAATGATCCTGAAGTCTTTGTACATTATTAAGCTATTAATATTTTAATAGCTATTAGATCATTTAACAGATATTTAAGTATTAATGAAGTTAATTAAATTAATAAATTAAATTTTTATTATTATTACATATTAGTTTTAAAATTAATAAAAGTTACACTAACACTTTTGGGACAACCTGTATATGTGTATATACATATACATAGGTATATCTTTATAAGTCTATACACATTCATCTTAAACCCTCCTTAAGATGTATTATGTGGATATTAAATATGTATAAATATGTATCAATGTATTATATCCATATTATATATGTAGATACATACACATATACATATATATTATTCAGGCTACACTGTTTCATTGCTTATATAAATGTTTCTGTGTGCAATCACTTCTTGAGGTTAATCAAAGCTATGTTTCTAATTTGTGGATAGAACTTCAAAGACTTGTACTTTTAGGAGTTTGACTCAGTTGCTGCTATTTTTAGACATTTTTTGCCCTTTTTGGTGGTTTACAGAAAAAAACATGAGCATTTTCCTTCTATTCACTGCATTTTACCTTTTGTACACCTAAGTCAGTTACATCAGGAATATAAAGTACCTAATAAATTAGCTTTGTTTTATTTGTCCCTTTAAATTGAGTGCATATATAACTAGATTCCTCCCTTGCTCTCTCTTTGTCTGTCTCTGCCTGTTTCTCTGTCAATCTATCTGAGTCTGTTTCTCTCTCCTTTCCCTGTCACTCCCTGTTCTTGTCTTTCTCTTTCTCTCTCTCTATCTGGTCCTCTCTCTGAGTTTTTCTCTGTTTCTTCCCCCCAGTTTTGTTTGTCTCTCTCTTTCTGTCTGTCTCTCCATCTGTCTGTCTGTCTGTCTCTTTCCCTCCTTCTCTATCTTTCCCTCTCTTTATGTATCTATCTCTGTCCATTTCTTTGTCTGTTTCTTTCTCTCTGTGTGTATCTCTATTTCAGTCTCTCTTTCCATTTTATATCATTAAATACAATTTGTCAACATCAGAGTGTTTACAGATTGCTTTGGCCAGAGGAATATTTTGCTGATTAAAAATATAATAAAAGGAAATTTTAATGAGGATTAAGTTGCAACTTTATTTTTTGAATGGGAAAAGTAAAAAGACCTGGAAGATTTTAAGTACAGAAAGCAAGTATTAACAGACTTATAAGAAGGATTAGGGAGAAGAAAATAACTCCTTTTTCTCTGATAATAGCTCCTGATTAAATCTTGAACTCCTTTAGGTCAGGGACCAGCTTTGCCTTTCAAGTAAATGTTACTTTTCCACCTGATACTTATTAAGAAATTTGCAGCACTCCAGAGGACTTAATCCACAATAACAATGTGAAGCAGGTGGTACATGTTTCCTCCCCATTTTACTATTGAGAAATTTGAAGCTCAGAGAAATGGAAAATAGAGTGGTTTGACCAAGATCAAAACTTCCATCAAGAAAAGTTTCACCCCCCGCTTCTGATTCTAGTGCCTTTTTTTTTTTTCAATTGAACATCTGCCTAGCCTATACCAGTGCCCCATCCCCATCTTCCATCTGTGACTTCTATACAGCATAAGTAGAAGGAGCAATTATTCCTGATTGGCTGAGAGAATTCTGGACCATGAAGGGTTCTACCTGGTGAATGAAGAAGAGACTTTTGGGGATGAGTGGAAAACTTAGACAGTCACGAGAGGTAAATTTTAACTTTTGAATGGCTGTTAGGAACTGACATAATCACAGACATGGAGGGAGAGCTGTTCTCTATCCTCCACCTTTGCATGCCCTTTGATTTTTAGTGCTTACAAAACTAGAGGTAATGGAGAGTGGAATTCCCTTTGGTGAAGTTATTCTCTATTGCTTTACTGAAATCTTATCTTTCTCCCAGTCTAAGGATTCATTTACTTGTGTGTATATTTCTAGTCAGATACAAAGGGGATATAACATTGGCCCCAGAGTCAACAAGATCTGATTTCAAATTTAGTCTCAGGCACTTACTAGTTGTTTGATTCTAGGCAAGCCCTGAGCAAGTCATCTTCCTAAGTTTCTTCATCTGTAAATTGGGGATAATAATAATACCTATCTAGTAGGGTTGTTGTGAAGATAAAAATAGATATTTACAAGGTGATTTGAAAACCTTAAAATGTTATATAAATTCTACTACTGCTGCTGCTGCTACTCCTCCTCCTCCTCCTCCTCCTACTCCTATTACTGCCATTTTTATTGTTGGACCTATTCTAATTTGTATAATCATGACTTTTTTCATGCTTTTTGATAGTTATAAATAGCTTTTTGTGGTGATGGCTTTTAAAATTTAATTTTTGTTTATTTAACATTTTCCCAGTTACTTAAAGTGATTTCGAAACATTTGTTTTTAAGATTTTTGATTTCTAGATTCTCTTCCTTATCCCCACCCCTAATTAAGAGACCACTTGTGAAGTCACACAAAATATTTCAAAAAAGTCAAGTTGGGAAAGGAAACAGATCTCCCATGCTAATAAAAATAAAAACCCTCAAGAAAAAATAAGTTGAGAGAGAAATAGAGAATGTTTGATATGCATTCAGACTCGATCAGTTCCTTCTCTGGATATGGATAGAATGTTTTATTATAAGTCCTTCAGAGTAATTGTGGATGATTATACTACTGAGAATAACAAAATCATTTACAGCAGGTCATACTAGAACATTGCTATTATTTTGTATGCAGTATATTTCATTTTGTTAATGGAGGATTTTCCAACTGTTGTTGTTTTTTTTTTTTTTTTTTTTTTTTTTTTTAACCTGAGAACATCCTGCTCATCGTTTCCCAGAAAACAATAATATTCCATCAGAGAAACATGTTTCACTTATTTTTTATAATTACTATTGCTAATTGTATTCCCCCATTTATTTTCTGTCTTTTCAACTTGTCCCTTCTCAAAAGGGTTTTGCTACTGACTACTCCCTCCATCAAAATACCCTTTCTTTTGTCACCTTCCCTCCTTCCCCCTTCCCATATCCCCTTCCCTTCCTATTTTTCTGTGGGATAAAATAGATTTCTCTACCCCTATTGAGTATGTATGTTATTCCTATTTCTGATGAGAGTAAGCTTCACTCTCTCCCCTTCTCTTCCCCTTCTTGCCCTCCACTGCAAAAGCTTTCTCTTGCTTCTTTTATGAAAGATAATTTGTACCATTTCACTTCTCCTTTTCCCTTTCTTCCAGTACATTCCTCTCGTGGTGATGGCCTTTAAGTTATGCTTGATGGTAGGGAATTATACCGGTGAGTGTAATCTAATTATTGTTCTTTCCTTGAGAGTGATCTGGTAAAATGGCATTGATTATACTCTTCCCCCATCCAGTATCATGGTTAGACACTCTCTTAGACACTCTTAGACACATGGATAGATAGCTCAGGACCCCACTTGTAGACAACAGAGAGAAGTAACAAGTGCCCAGGCATTGTACCATCTATCCATCTATTCATATTTTTACCTTATGCTTTAATTTGTATTTTTACATGTATTTTTATGCATGTACAATTGTACCTTAATAGATGGCCAAATTTGGAGGCAAGAATAGTTTTGATTTTTTTCTCATCTCCTAGTACAATTCTTGGAACATTTGTATAACTATAACACTTGTATTAATTGTAATAGACACAAGAAATGTTTTTTTGAATGAATTAATATAAAAGTAAAGGGAAGATGTAATGAGCTGTTTCCTTTGGTGTGTTTTCACTTAAACATAAATAAAGTCCCAAACACATAATGAAAGACCTGTCAACTCTATGCACTTCTGATGTCCTGATCTCACAAGACTGCTGGATCACCTTAGCTTGGGAACTCCCATTCTGTAATCTGCATCATTAGGGTTGTTGAACCTATCAGGTAATTTGCTATATTGAACCAGTCTCAATCATGTTCCTCATTGCACTTCAGCTATCTTGACATTATTCTCTTCTTCCTCAATTCCATTACTGCCACTTTTTAGCCTTGAACCATAATTGGATTAAATAGAGATTAACTACTGAAAAGATCTTGTCCATCAATTCTCCTATACTTTCACTGATCTTTATGTAAATGTCCAAATAAATACTCAGGCTATCATTTCTTCATATGTGGGCCTCTCCTGTTAGAATCTAAGTTCCTTGAGGCCTATCTTGCTTTTGGATTTATATTCTCAGTATTTGTTATTTTTGCACAAAGTAATCATTTAAGGTATGTTTTTAAATTCATTCATCCACAAGCCTTACCCCCAGCAACTTAAACCACATTAATAAATATACAAATTTTCAATGTGAGGAACTCACATCATCTCAAGAGAACCTTTCCTGGACTGACCCTAATTTTCAGGCAATTAAATTTTAGGGCAAACCAGGTCATTTTAGGAGTCTGATGTTCTGTGCTACTCTAGGAAATCATGAGGGTTAAGATGAGAATTTCATTTTGTTCTAGATCTTAGGGCAATACAATTGAAAATAATTAGAACTTCCTGGAAATCCCAGAGTAGAACTTTCTTTCCTTCCTCACCAAGTATTCTTCCAGATCTATGGAAGCGCTGACCATTGTGCAACTTATCATTTTGGGGTGAGTGATGAAGTAGAAAGTCTATAGAGATACATGGCTTTCACAGTTTGTCCCTTAGGGCAGTCATGACTATCAGTGGCAGTTACCATAATTGAAGGTTCTCTTAGAAAGTACTCAGCTCTTTGGATTTCAGTATGTAGCATACAAGTACAAGGTAGCTAATAAGTAAAATAAAGGCTCATTAGAATTACTGTGGTGGAGAGTGTAGAGATGAGTAGCCTACGGGAGTCAAGATTAGAGGACTCAGTGATGAAAAGAAAAGTTTGCTTGTAATTGTTGGTGGAGTTGTGAATGAATCCAACCATTCTGGAGAGTAGTTTGGAGCTATGCTCAAAAAGTTATCAAACTGTGCATACCCTTTGATCCAGTAGTGTTACTACTGGGTTTATATCCCAAAGAGATCATAAAGAAGGGAAAGGGACCTGCATGTGCACGAATGTTTGTGGCAGCCCTCTTTGTAGTGGCTAGAAACTGGAAACTGGGTGGATGCCCATCAGTTGGAGAATGGCTGAATAAATTGTGGTATATGAATATTATGGAATATTATTGTTCTGTAAGAAATGACCAACAGGATGATTTCAGAAAGGCCTGGAGAGACTTATACGAACTGATGCTGAGTGAAATGAGCAGGACCAGGAGATCATTATATACTTCAACAACAATACTATATGATGACCAGTTCTGATGGACCAGGCCATCCTCAGCAACGAGATCAACCAAATCATTTCCAATGGAGCAGTAATGAACTGAACCAGCTATGCTCAGAGAAAGAACTCTGGGTGATGACTAAAAACCATTACATTGAATTCCCAATCCCTCTATTTATGCCCACCTGCATTTTTGATTTCCTTCACAGGCTAATTGTACAATATTTCAGAGTCTGATTCTTTTTGTACAGAAAAATAACAGTTTGGTCATGTATACTTATTGTGTATCTAATTTATATTTTAATATATTTAACATCTACTGGTCATCCTGCCATCTGGGGGAGGGGGTGGGGGGTAAGAGGGGAAAAATTGGAACAAGAGGTTTGGCAACTGTTAATGCTGTAAAGTTACCCATACATATAACCTGTAAGTAAAAGGTTATTAAATAAAAAAAGAAAGAAAGAAAAGAGATTCTGAAGAAAAAAAAAGTTTGCTTGTAATTACTGGCAGGGTATCCAAATCACTTAAATAGGAGTTAGAAAAAAATGACATAAAACTACACTGAGATTCTCCTATACTATTGTAGAAATTAGTATGATCCTATAGAAAGAATTGAGTCAAGGATCAAGAAGCATGGGTCTTTGTCTGATCAATGACTTACTCATAATAAAATTTTAGACAAATTTCCCCATCTGTCATATAGGGAAAAAATCTATGCTATCTTATAATGTCACTATAAGGAGAAAAGGGATCACTTACATATGGTGGTGCAAATATATGACTCAATATTCAATAAGCATTTATTAATTACCTACTCCTATATGTTAGACAATGGACTAAGCCTTTACTCAGGGATACCTTATAAATTTAATTTTTTTTCAGAATATGGCTAATTGTATACAATTGAAACTAGCATCAACAATCCAAAAAAAATCAGTTTTGACACCTTAATGCTTAGCATTGACTTGCTGAAAACTGAAAACCATTCTTTAGCTTCTGTTCAAAGACCTCCAGTAAGTGGCAAACCCAGGAGCTCCTGAGGCAGCCATTGTGCTATAGAACAATTCTAATAGACATTCAACTTAGATTGTCCTGTCTGCAGTTTGTACTCATGGCTCCCACCTCTGCTTCTGGGGCCAAGCAGAGAAAACTTAATCCCTCTTCTCTGTGACAGTGCTTTGAATTGTTCAAGATGACTATCCTGTTCCTTCAATCTTCTTACTTTAAATGAAGCATGCTCAGTTCCTTCAACTTGCTCTTCCTCTGGCATGAATTCAAGAGCCTTCACCTTCTGCATCACCTCCATATTGTCGAGTTTATTAAGTTATACTTCCTAGAATGTTCTAGAGGCAGATTCAATGGGGAATTTTTTTTTCTGAATTTGGAGTCAGATGCGAGTTTGTGTCCTGGTCCTCTCCTTTGCTGTACCTTGGGCAGGTCCATTTTTTCTCTCATTTTCATTGTGTATACAATAAGTAACTTAGATTATATTTCTAATGTTCCTTCAAACTCTAACTTTGTTTTATTTGCAATGCATTCTGATTAGAGGAGAGCATATTGGATTTTATGACTTTTTATCTGAGTATAAGTTTATTTGGGCCACAGTGGTTAGAGTGCTGGAGTTGAAGTCAGGAAGATTCATCTTCAAGTCCAGCCTCAGATAATTACTAGATGTATGACCTGGGCAATTCATTTAATCCTGTTTATCTCACTTTCCTCATCTGTGAAATGAGTTGGAAAAGGAAATGGTGAACTAGTCTAGCATTTCTGCCAAGAAAATCCTAAATGGAATCAGGAAAAGTCAGTAATGATTGAAATAACTGAATAAGAACAAAACAAGTCTTTCTGAAGACTTATCTTGGGAAGTATTAGACACTTTTGAAAAATACATAAATTCATTAATAAGTCATAACTAATATGTTTTAGACTTAATGTAGTCTTTTTAAATGCCTAACATACAGCCTAACATATGTAATGAAGATATTTCCTGCACTATTTAAAAGCCTGTGTTTTAGTTCTTGTCTGATAAGTATTTCTAGTTGTGTTCTATTGGCTAGTTACCTGATAAGATCACAACTGTGATCATTTAAACAAAACATTTTCTAGTCCATTTAATGTGAGTTCCAGAAAACTGATAAACTGTAGCATAAATATTTACATTTCTATACTGAAGTTTTTGATCAAATTTCCTTTTAAATCTAGAATAGAAATTGATCTTCATAAGCTTCATGCTGTTTTCTGAGCCAACAGTTAAGAAAATCTAAATCCATGATTGTTTTTCTATTACAAGAAGATGCCAAGAGACTTGGATATTTTTCCTTTCCCTTATCCAGATTGCATAAATGATTCAATCCCAATTCCGGTACATATGGTCTTTCTCTCTAGGCTGAATCATGCACTTCAGATCAGTCATACTCTTTGTTCCAATCAAATTGGCCAACTAGTTGCTTTCTGTATATGGTCTAATGCAATTTCTCTTGCTTCAATGTCTTGGCAAAGGCCATATTTTCTAGCAAATTTCAGCAAAGGCTGGAATTTTCTCTGTCATGTTTATCTCTTGGAATCCCTAGCTCTCTTCAAGTCTCATCTCAAGTCCTGCTTTTTACTGAGAAATCTTTCCTGGGCCTTATATGGAATCCATAATTAGAAAACAAAACAAAACAGATAACGACAACAACAACAACAACAAATTGCATTTGCTGATATACATAAATAGTGTTCCCTTACTCCCAGGTCCAGTAGAATGTAAGCTTCTTGAAGACAGGGCAGGGATTGTTTGCATTTTCATCTTCATGTCTCCAGAGTCAAACAGAATCTGGTGTATGGTAATTGCTTTTTAAAAATTTTATTTTTTCCAATTAGGTGTAAAACAATTTTAATATTATTTTTGTTTGAGTCCCAAATTATCTCCTTTCTTCCCTCCCTCTTCTCTCATTGAGAAGAAAAACTATTTGGTATGTTACACATATCCAGTCATAGAAAACATTTTCATATTAGTCATGTTGTGAAAGAAAAGAAAGATAAAAAAACCAAGAAAACAAAATTAAAATAATGCTTCCATCTACATTCCATTAGATCTATTTCTGAAGATAGATAGCATTTTACTTTTTTCACTATTTTTTATTATATCTTTTTATTTACAAGACATATGCATGGGCAATTTTTCAGCATTGAACTTGCAAAACCTTCTGTTCTAACTTTTCCCCTCATTCCCCCCCTCCCCTATCCTAGATGGCAGGTAAATCAATATATGTTAAATATGTTAAAGTATATGTTAAATACAATATATGTATACATCAGATAGCATTTTTATCATAAGTCCTTCTGAATTGTTTTGTAGCACTGTATTGCTGAGAATAGGTAAGTCTTTCACAGCTGATCGTCATACAATGCTGCTGTTACAATGTACACTGCTCTCCTGTTTTCTATTCACCTCACTTTATATCAGGTCATGTAAGTGTTTCTAGATTTTCTGAAAACATCCTGTTCATCATTCTATTATGACAAAGTCGTTTCTATGATACATATATACCATAACTCTTTCAACTATTCCCAGCTGTTGAGCATTCACTCAATTTTTGATTCTTTGCTGCCACAAAAAGAGCCAGTAAAAATATTTTCATAGATAGAGGACTTTTCCTCTTTTTCTTTTTAAAATTTCTTTGAAATACAGACCAAGTGGAGATATTGCTAGGTAAAAAGGTATGTGTATGTGTATGTTTTTGTAGACCTTGGAACTTCTTTCCAAATTGCTCTCCAAAATGGTTGGATGAGTTTACATATTCAACAACAATTCTTTAGTTTCTCAATTTTTCTATATCCTCTCCAACATCTATCATTTTCATTTTCTTTCATATTAGCCAATTTCACAAGTGTGAGGTTGTACCTCAGAGTTGTCTTACTTTAAATTTCTCTAATCAATAGTGATTTAGAGCACTTTTTCAAATTACTTTAGATAGCTTTGATTTCCTCATCTGAAAACTGTCTATTCATGTTCTTTGACCATTTATCAATTATATTCTCATAAATTCAACTCTGTTCTTTATAAATTTGAGAATTGGGTCCTTTTTCAGAGAAACTTGCTGTATTTTTTATAATTATGATTTTTATGTTTCCCTCTATCTGATTTTCCCCATTTCTCTCTCTCTCTCTCTCTCTCTCTCTCTCTCTCTCTCTCTCTCTCTCTCTCTCTCTCTCTCTCTCTCTCATTCTCTTTCTCTTTCTCTTTCTCTCTCTCCTTTTCTCCTTTCACTTTGTACCTCCTTAAAAGCATTTTACTTCTGACTATTGCGTCCTTGAATCTGTCTTCTTATCCCTTCTTCTCTAATCCATTTCTTTCTTATTTTTTCTACAAGGTAAGACAGATTTCTATATCCAATTGGGTGTGTATATTTTTCTATCTTTGAGCCAATTCCAATGACAATAAGCTTCAAGCATTGCCCAAACCCATCCTATTTTCCCCTCTAATGTTCATCCTTTTATGTGAGATAATTTACCTCATTCTACCTTTCCTTCTTCTAGTGCATTCCTTTCCATTACCCCTTAATTTTATGAAATATCATTCCATCAAAGTCAACTCAACATTTCCCTCTGTGTATGTATACTCCTTTTGACTACCCTAAAAATAGGAAAAGTTTTAGGAGTTATAAATACCATGCTCCCATGTAGTATGTAATTTTTGTACATCTTTTTTTCCCATTTACTCAATTATACTTTTTAAGGATTTTTAATCAGTAAATTTTTGTGCTTTTTTTTCTTTGTGTCTTCTTTACTAAAATGTTAACTTTTTTCATAAATTTCTCACATTACTCTCATTTCTTTTTACAATTTTTCCTCTACTTCTCTGATTTTTAAAATTCTATTTGAATTCTTCCAGGGGCTCTTTTTGGGCTTAAGAGCAATTCACATTTTTTCTTTGAACCTTAGGATATAATTTTTGATTTTCTTGTCTTCAGGATATGTTTTAATCTTCTATGACAACATAGTAACTTTCTGTAGTTAGGTTCTTTTTTGTTCTTTGCTCATTTTTCACTTTATTTCTTGATTTTTAACTTTATTTTGAATGTGTACTCTACTCCTGAATTGGAAGGGGCACTATTCCAAAATTTGGGTTTCATGCTGCTATTTTCAGAACTTGTTTTCTGATCATGTTGTGTTTTAGTTCTTCCAAATTGGTTTTATCTAGGAAATAGTGTATTCACTGGCATTCCGGGCCTGTACTCCCATCTGTGAATGACCACAAATTGTCTTTTCCACAATGAACTATGGCTAACATTCCTGCTTTTTTGAGGCCATAATCTCTAGTGTTCTAGAACTCCAACTCTTCCTGGAACTGCAACATGGAATCAAGTATAGGCAATGCAATATTCTTTCCCCTGTTGAGAGCAAAGAAGACTGTAATCTCCTTCTGTCCATGTGTCAGATACCCCTATCATTTGTGGTCCAAAATTTCTGAAAGCTGCTGCTTATTCAATCACCCACAAGGCTTACTCCTGGCTTACTGAGGCACTTGTCCTGGACAGCTTTCCACTTTCACTTCAGTGAAACAAACCTCCTGTCAAGTTTTCAAGTTTTCTTGGATTGGAAATTTGTTCTACTCTAGCTTTTTATTTATTTTATTTTACTTATTTACTTATTTTTAAATTTAAATTTTTTTTTAGTTCTGCCTCTTTAGAATTTGTTGTGAAACATTTAAGTTATTGTAGGAGGAATTTAGGAGCGCTTAGTCAAATCCCTTCCTTTTTTCCGCTGTTTTTGGCTATATCTCCCAAATCTTGCTTAATAAACACTTGTCCAACTAAATGGGGTCAGTTTTCCAGGTCAATTGTTTTTCCAATAAGATATTTCACATTTTTCTTCCATTTTTTTGTTTTGCTTTATTGTATCTTGATTTCTCATACAATCATTAGCTTCCATTTTCTCAATTCTATTATTTTAAGGAATTGTTTTCCTCAGTGAGCTTTTGGACCTTCTTTCTCAATTGGCCAATTTTGCTTTTTAACACAATCTTCTCCTTTCTGTATTTCCTTTTGCAGCACTCTCAATTCTTTCCCTACTTTCTCTTCTATCTCTCTTACTTAGTTTTCAAAGTCCTTTTTGAGCTTTTCCATGGCCTGAGCCCAATTCTTAATTTTCTTGGAGGCTTTGGATGTAGGAGCTTTGACTTTGTTATCATCTTCTGAGCATATGTGTTTTAATCTTCCATGAAACTTTAATAACTTTCAATGGTTAGAAACCTTTTTTGTTGTCTGCTCATTTTCCTAGCCCATTGCTGGGATTTTAATTCTTAATTGAAGTAGGGTTCTCTTTCCAGGGTGGAGGGTGCACTGTACCAAGCTTCAGGGGTTTTGTGCAGCTGTTTTCAGAAATCCATTGGAACAGGATCACAAGTCTTCCCTTATATCCCCGGGGCTAAGATGTCCAGAAGCCTCCAGCATTGCTGCTGATTCAGAAATTCCACCTTGCTAATGCTGTGGTCTGGATCAGGCCGGGGACTGCACTGGTGCAAACTGTGCTGTCATTGCATGCTGGATCCCACCCTAGTCTCATGGATCTTTTCTACTGACCTTCTAGATCTTTTATGGCAACTCTGGGCTGAGAGGTCTGTACTCCTCCAGTACTGCTTTTGATTCATAGATGGAGCTGGGAAATGGTCAGGCTGGGCTGGCACTGAGGCTGAGGCAGTGCTGGGTCAATCTGCACTGGAACTTCATTCTGGACTCCCACTCTGGTGTTACAGATCTTTTTTCCTGAGTGTCTAAGTTACATTCCCCTGGAAAATATCCTACTCTCTTTTTGGGTGTCCTGATGGTAAAAATGTATTTAGAGTTCCTATTTAAAGGGATTTGGAGCAGTTTGGGAGAGAGGTTGGGCAAGTTCCTCTTGGAACTTCACCATCTTGGCTTTGCCTTCCCTTGTCTGTTGATTTTTATATGACCACAGTCTTCCACCATTACCTTTCTAATCATTATATTAATATTTTTTTTCTAATTTGTTATTTCCTTATCTTACATGTCTTTCTACTTCTCAAAGCAATGGAATATTTGTTCATTAAGGGTGGTTTCTAGGGTTAATGACCACATGTTTGAAGCAGAGATTGCCTTATATTTGTTTTTGTTGTTGTTTTTTGTTATTGTTATTTTTTATTTTTGGTTGAGACAATTAGGATTAAGTGACTTGCCCAACTAGGAAGTGTTAAGTGTTTGAGGTCAAATTTGAACTCAGGTCCTCCTGACTTCAAGGCTGGTTCTCTATCCACTACACCACCTCACTGTCCTGAGATTGCCTTATATTGATGGTTGTGGTGATTCTTTTAAATTGTTTAAATTTTTATAGATAATTATTAAAGTTGGAGCTAATAATTCCATCATTATTTTTATTGTTGTCATTTTCTAATGAGTTTCTATTCATCTCATAATAAGGAACTGCAATACAATACATAGGTAGTCAATATGACAAATCAATATATTGATCATATATGAAGACCCCTTTCATCAACTGTAATCCACCACCTCTCTGGAAGCAAGTTTGAGATATGCTTCAGTTCTATAAGTATTTTTAAAATTTCATTTCTGAATTTCCCCATTTTCAGAATCACTTGTTAGTTTGAGAAGATCAGAGAGGAACTTTCTCCATTGCATATGGTGATTCTTTTATCTTTATATCTTATTCAAATTTCATGTTAATTTTTGCTTCTTTTTTAAAATTACTTAAAGACTACTATGAGATATCTCCCTTTAAATTGACAGCTGAAACTAAATTGACCTGGAATCATATAACAGTTCTCCAGACTGGTCTTTAAATTGTCAATGGCTGGATACAAAGCAAAGAGTGATGCAGGGCTCCAACTTATATGAGCTTAGAAGTCTCTTTATGACTAGAAATACATGGATATGTTTTCTTGGTTATTGGGCTTGTCCAAGATTACTACTTCTTTATTCTTTGAAATGTGAGTAGAAATTATCTTTTTTGTTATAATTTATTATTGCTCAATAATTTTCCCCTTGAAAATATCATTCTCTGGTGTTTGAGGGGCAAGATGAAGCCAACTCTGTTAGCTAGCTCTTTACTTTTAGCTCTAAGGGGAAATTTTGGGTCATCCATCTTTTTCTCAACAAGATTCTAATCTAGTTTCATTTTTAACAAGAATTTCCATATTTCTCCAGTCTGCCATACTATTTCTTGGAGATCTCCAGGCCCATTCTATATCTTTTCTAATCATTTCCTTCTCCCTGTTAGAATTTTTACTCCTTCTTGTATATCCTTAACATTTTGCCATACCTTGCCATTATGCTACTTCTTGGCTATTTCCAAAACATATTATCTAGAAACCAAGTGGTCATCCAGTCCAACTTCCGCATTCTGCACATGAGAAAACTGAGGTCCACTGGGGTTGTGATTTGTGTGCTATGTGTCACACAAGTACTAAATATCAGAGCTAGATTTGAACTCAGGCTCCTGTTTCCCAAATACTGTTTCTACTCTATGGTGTATAACACATGATTGCATAATTAAAATATCAGGAAATATTTCACTTGTATGAGTTTTTTTTCATCAATCATATTAGATAATCACAGTTCACTAGTGTCAGCTTATAAGGGGGTTTGGAATGAATGCTGGGGCCAATACATATGACTGGTATCATGGCCCAGCCCATCTTCCAGTTTATTGTTGCAATTCATTTATCACTGCTAATGAATTCCTTCTGGAAATCACTGTGCTCAATTGGGGAATCAATGCAAGAAGTGTAACATCATGTCTTTTTTGTTTGTATTACTGTAGGCAGTCAAATTAAATTCAGGACATTTTTATGACTGACTTCAAAATTCTCTCAGCTTGCTTACCACCCTGGATGGCAATATACTTAAGTATATCTTTACTACTAATAGTATGTTTTAGACTTGGTCTTCATCATATTCATTTAGATTTATACTTGAAATGTTAATTGGAGCTGCCAAATTTTCCATGACTTAATGTTATGGTCCCAAGAATCATTTACTTCCATTTCAATTAGATGCTGTAGAAGGTAATAGTGCAATGATGAAGGAAGAACTCAGCTCCATCACTCAAAGACCCAAGAGTCATGCCTTATGGGTGTTGACTTCCCTGAAAGCCTTCAATGTCAGCTGCTAATTGCCAGATCTTTGTTTGCCAAGGTTTGATTTTTTTTTAAAGAATTGTTTCATTTTTTCTTTAGCTTACATCCCCTTCTCCTTTTTTGAATAAAACTAGCTATTCTTCTCATTAAGTCACCATGAACCAAATGACAGCAAAGCATTGGAAGGAACAGATTGCATATAGTACAATTTTAACATGAAGCCATCGATTTGCTATTTTACCACCCACCATCAGTGATAGATTTCTCACAACTCCCACCACCCTGCCAGAAATGGTTTTTGTTGTTATATTTGTCATCACACTTGACAAACAAAAACGCCTCTTTTCAAGAAGGTTGGGGACATGTAACCATAGAATTAGGATAGAAGAGACCAAAAAGTTTGTTGTTGAGTTGCTGCTACTGCTACTTTTCCCCATGTTTCCCTGCCTCCAAAGTAGTTAATCCTGAGAGTTGTCCATATTTTCTAATTAATAGTTTTGAAAACCAATAGACATTTTCATCTCCCTCCAGTGAGAATACACTTTAACAAAAAAAAAAAATGAACAAGTGGTGAAATTTTACTGAAGGAAGAACAATGATAGCCTAGTTTTCTGAGAATTATAAATATTTCCTTGCATCAAAATATTAAAAGTTAGAAGACTTTCTTTTACTATATGGAAACCTGTATGGTGTGTGCAACTTGAACTACTCAGCCTCAATAATACTGTTCTCTGTCCTGGTCAGAACATCTGGAAGGTGGTGTTCAGTTTTGGACTCCAATGACTAGGATGGATACAGATAATTGAATGAATGAAGTATTTATTAAGTGATTCCTAAAGGCAAAACATGGCACTAATAAATGGTAATACTATTAGTTCTTGCTCTCAGGGACCTAACATTTCAATATAGAAGACAATAAAGGTTTCCATTTCAAGTCAGATGGACAAGTCCCATAGGCTGTTGAAAAAAAAAGAGTAATGTCTCTTTTTATATCACTTCCACTTGTTATTTTTTGAAAGGCATCCATGTATGTATGTGTGTGTATTTGTATAAACACACACATATACATACTCATATAGCCTTAAGGTTTGAAAAGCATTTTAAAATATATTTTATTTTCCCAACAACATTTTGAGGTAGGTACTATTATAAAGTTGCTTTTCTAGATACAGAAATTGAAGCTTAGAAATATCAAATGAATTGCCCATGGTCACACAGTAGGAAGTATCTAAGGGAGGATTTGAAATCAGATACTTTGAACTCTAAACTGAGAATTCAGTGTAGTTTAAGTTATCATCTTAAAAATCATTGTTTGTTGGGTAATGAGTTCATTTGATTATGGAGCACAGCTAGAGTTAAAATGTGTTCAATTTAATCATAGCCTTCAAATTCAATCCTGACTTCATTTAGTTAATTATTTTAGGCAATCCAGTAAATGATAAGTTTTTAAAATAAAAATTGACAAAAATAATGACCTGATTTTCTCCATCTCTTTGGTCTCAACAAGAGGAAGTGGGATTAGAATCTAATATGAGTGATTTAATGAGGATACATATTTGAAAGCACTTTGAAAAATATAAATTACTGATAATTTGAGATGCATTAATATTTATCATTCAAATTTTTAACTTTTACAGATTTTGAAACATATAGAAATCTGTAAGTTACAGAACATTTGAGTTTTCGGGAACTATGATTTCTTTGGTATATTTCTTTGGTATAGGGATATTTCCTGTAAAGAAACTCCCTGTGTCTATACTTGGTGGCTTCTATGAAACATGGGTTTAGAGAATAGCTTAAGGTGCTGAAAGAGTAAATGATTTGTTCGGACTCCCAAAGGCGGTATGAGTCAGAGACTGTTTTTGAGTTCAGGTCTTCTGGCTTCAAGGTCTGATGTCTATTCACTATATAATACTATATGCACATACAGAATATTTTATGTAGAATTACATGAAATGAGGAATTTCCTGATTTAAAAAATGGAAAGGTTTTTACTGTCAATCAAGGTGCCTTGAGAAATTCCTTACATTTGAAGGAGGTTCTTATCCATTTAGCTTGAATGTGAAAATGTCAAAGAGTTTTCAAAGAATTTTTTTTTCTGGAGCAATGACACTATGATTTGTAACTTCAACTACATATGTCCTGCCTTTATTGTTTCATTACTTTAAAAAGCAACATGTCTCAGAGGAAAATGTCTTAATCTTGCCACACAGGATTATATGATTGAGAATCGAGTTCTGAAAAATCAGAGTGGATGATGAATATTATCATGGGTATGAAACTGACATCATTAGAAACCGGATTATTTTCCCCATGTCTATTTGGCAGACTGTGTAGACACAATTTATTTCAAATGCTAATCCAAGAATCAGCACTTGCTATGTATTTATTTGTAAATGGTTTTGCATTTATTCACATAAAAACAAAGAGATATTTTGAAAGTCATTACTTTAAGGTATTTCATAATTAAACTTATATTCTTGTACTAGAATTTGGATGATATTCTAGCAAGGAAACATTTCTAATTTTCCTGGGTCCAAGTGGCATTTGCTTAGTAATTTCAAAAATTAGTCTTATTTTAATATTATGACTTAATAGAAAGATGTTGCTTATATCACTGGCTTTGAGAGACACATAATAGAGTGATTTCCAATTTGGGGAAGAAAAGATAATTGTATGAAATATTCTGATGTATTTAAGTGATTGTAGATTGGAATTGCAGAGTAGATAAAGTGAGATTGGGTATATATCTAAGGATATAAAATTATTCAATATTGCTTATTAAGTTATAATAACAGGTTGATGGGATTTCAATTTTGTATTTAAGACAACTCCAAATTTATAGCTCTAAGTACTGGGCTGATTTGGAGGGAGGGATGAGAAATATTTAATGTTCTTTTTCAAAAGAGAAAACTTTCCATGGATGTGCCATAATTTGTCTGTTATTAGCTGGCCACATACTTCTGTCATTCACTAGGCAACTAAGTGACACAGTGAATAAAATGCCAGGTCTGAAGTCAGAAAGATTTAAGTTCAAATCCAGCTGTATGATTGTTGGAAAGTTACTTAATCTCTGTCTATGTGCTTCAGTTAGTTGATCTGTAAAACAGGGCTAATAATACAACACCAGGGTTTTTGCAAGGACCAAATGAGATAATAATTATAAAACACTTAGCACAGTGTTTGGTACAAGGCAAGCTATATATAAATGTTAATCCTATTATTACCATCTGTGTTATGTAACCTCTGTCAAATCAATCAGCCTTTCAGGTCTCAACTTCCACATTAGTAAAATGAGAGAGCAGAAGATCGGGAGTTGCATAAAATAAAATACATAAATTGCAAAGAAAACCTATTACATTTAAAGAGTTGATAAAAATACTTTTCAAAAACAGGTTAAGCAACTTGAATGTAAATAATCTCTAATTTTTTTTAAGTCTTTAAAATTGAGTGAGTAACTACTTTTCTATTATGTAAAGATTCTTTAACTAGGAAAACTTAGATCTTACTATTTCTACAAATCAGCTTGGTATAGTGGAAAGAGTATTCAGTTCAGAATCAAAAGGAATTGCTTTGAATCTAGGCTGTACGCCTCTCTACTTCTAGGATCATGGGTAAGTCCTCAATTTTCCTAAGCTTTAGTTTCCTTACTTGTGCATGTGTATGGGTATATCTGTGTATGTGTATATGTTTGTGTGTCTGTATATATATAATATATACACATATATATTATATATATATATGCATGTATGTACATATAATGTATAAATATTAAATATATACACATATTAAATTATAAATACACATATATTATTATTATTACCATTATTAGGGAACCTTAAGTTCTAAATCATTTTTAGAAGTGACATTTTGATCTGCAGCTTCAGAGTTGCGGAATACCCCCTTCTATGGTACAGATCTCAATCAATGCACACCATCCTGTCTTATCTGATTCTTTTTTATGTTGTCTCATAAATCCTCAGCAAAAGAATCATTCCAAATCCTGAGTATCTCAACTTATAAATACTTTAACATTTCATGGATGTTAGGGCTACCCTTTAACTATTATCCTCCCTCTGCCTGAAGAAGTGATCTATGCCTTTTTATAATCTTGTATTTTTTTCCGTAACTCTTTGTCACTTCTTTCATGCAAGTCACCATTTTCTCAAATGATATAGGATTTGTAAAATGCTATTTAGTTCTTTAAATTCTATGTAAATGCTATCTATATATTATTATTATTATTATTAATAGTATATATGATCAGTATATCCCATTTATTATAAACATTCATCACACATTTCATCATTGTCTTGGGGTCACATTAAATAATCCCCGCAAAAGCTTAAAGACATACTTTATATTCAACTTAAACCTTGCAAAGCATTTTAGGCATGTTAACTCATTTGATCAGCCCACAACCCAAGATGGTTGCTATTACCCCCACTTTACAAGTGAGGAAACTTAAGCTTGGAATAATCAAATGATTTGCCCAGACTCATAAACCAATAAGTGTTTGAAGTAGTATTTGAATTTATCTTCCTAAATTTGAATTATTCTCTAGCTATAGTGCTACCTACTTGCATTTCTTTGGAGAGTGTAGTTTACATTAATTTGTAAATATATTTCATTACCAAGTTAATATTGGGTGGTCAAAGCCCTCACCCCCATCATCTCTGAGTTTGAATAAATGGATAAAAGGCAGTTATTCATTCATTCAATAAATGGAAAACTAAATATCTACTATATTTCTGCTACTGGGCTTAGCAATGAACAAATAAATATAAATGAGGAAGATAATATATTTTGTTAAGAAATTTATATTCTACAGGTAAGGCAGCACATATAGGGATCTGGTGGTCTGGGAGCTGTTTTGTTTAGGGAATCCCAGAGAGGAAGAGTATCAACATGACTTTTCTGAATAATGATAGTGCTGATGTGAATAGTATTCCTAAAGATAGAAGTGGGAGAATGAGAGAATGAAAAAGGAAAAACGAAAGAGGAAGAGAGTAAGAGTGAGAGACAACTCAAAAGAGAGACAGAGTGAGGTGTGATTATAGTGATAGTGATCATGACTGTTACGGTGTAAAGATGTATAGGGTTAAAATGATGAATGATGAACAATCAAAATCTTAGGCAGCCATAGTGGATCAATGCAATGACAGATTAGAAATGAAGTCTGGAGCAAAAGGATCTGAGATGGACTGGAAATGACGAAGGTTCAGGAATCAGAAGCCCAATGACCCTGAGCAGATCAATGGGATGCCAGGTCAGAAGTTGTTTTAAGAAGGAGCAAGGTATGAAGATGGTGGGAGCCTTAATCAATCTACGCCCTTCACTTCAACATATTCATTTCTAGGTCTAATGCATTGCCTATCAGCTGTACTCACCAAGATATATTTATTGATGAATTAAATGAATTTGTTATCAAAGTTCATGTCAAAATCTATGGGTTATCTATTCTTCAACTACTTTTTTTGTTCTTGAGAATATCTCATTTAAGAGCTCCTGTAGAAAACTGTGAATTTTCACTATTTATAATTCAAACTAGTTATTCAAATACAGACATTTCCAATTTAGACAGAAAGACTATATTCTACTGACCTGAAATATGATAGAGAACAAGGTAAATTTCTATAGATGAGAAAAAGGCAAATGTTCTTATTTCCCAAAAAATGAAGAAATTAGTATCTGAAATATAGAGGTCAATTCAGTTGACATCAAGTCCTGGGAAAATTGTGGAACTTATTATTAAAGACAGCAAAGAAATTAAATTATCTCTTCCTCACCCCCAATTTGACTTCAACAAGGAATTATTCCAGAGTATTGACTGTTTTTGGATAGGATTACTAAACTTGTAAATTTGAGGATTGATGAAAAGAATAGTTTACCAAGTTTAATAAATCATTTGGTAAGATACATTAGGCTATTCTTGTGCAAAAGATGGAATTATATGGGTTAAACAATGGTATAATTAGGCATATTTGAAACAAATTGAATGGCTGACTGCAAAAAAAAAAAAGTTATTAATGATTTAATGGTTCAACTTGGCAGGAAATCTCCAGTGTAATGCTTTGAGTGTCTGTGTTTGACCCTGTATTGTTCAGCATTTTTATCAGTGTTTTGAAGGAAGGCAAAGGTATTATATTTTTGAAATTTATAGATGAACTAAATTAGGAATAATAGCTAGGAAGACAAAATCAGGATCCCTCAAAATCTTGACAGATAGGAGTACTTATTATTTTAATAACTTTAAAGTCATGTCTTACTCTTTATGACTGTTTTTGGAGTTTTCCAGGCAAGGATATAAGAATGGTAGGGCAATTTCCTCTCTGCCTTATTTTACACATGAAAAAAATAAAGCAACCATGGTTAAATGACTTTTCCAACATCACAAAGCTTATTTGACTAATGCTGGATTTGAACTCGAGTATTTCTATTTTATTACTGTGCCATCTGTGCGCCTGATAGGAGCACTAATTTGAATCTATTATAATGTAGTGTATTCAGAATATAATCTTCAGAATTTGAGGGTGTCATGGTTAGAGATGAGATTGTCCAAAGACATTTCGCTGAACTGTAACTCAACATCTGTCAGTGATGACATGACAGTGGGAAAAACAAGTTTAATTATGTGTGTCAATGAGAGTCATTGTTTCTTCGAATATGGAAGTGATGGAGTCAAAGCACTTTTCTCTGGGTAGACTTCATTTAAGTAGACTATTATGGTCTATTCCAGATGACACAGTTTTTGGAAGAAAAGTATAAACTATAGGATTCTCTTTTTTCTATGAAAGACTTGAAACTGCTCCCAATTCTCACCATCACTTTTGTATATAAAATAGAAAATCTCAAGGCAACTCAAGAACAGGTGGGTTTCAGTTTCTTCATTTCTAAAGTGAAGAGGATGGAATATATAACATTTGAAGTCTCTTTGAGGAAAGAAAACAAAAACAAAAAACCCCAACCACAAGTCTATGATCTACAGATTGATCTCCCTTCTGTGAGAAAAGAAAAAGGGGTTCAAGAAAATGATCATCCAAATCTAGATTATAATAAAGAATGATAAAAAGAGTAGGAAATGTCAAAGTAAAAACAAAGAAGAAAAATAATGAGAAATAAGTTAAAAAACCCTATATTTTGGAGTCTTTGGAAGGTGAAAGAGTGAGAGGCAGAAACAAAAAGAACCACTTAAAACTTGGACTATAAGAAATGGGAGGCTCATTCTGTGGAAGGGAAAACTAGACCTTCTGAAGGTGAAGAAACACTCTTCAGAATGATCATCTGGCTTCACAGATGATATCAACAGAGAATTCTTTTAATCAGTCAGGGAAAGAAGAGATGAGACATTGTTGTTTGGTATCTTCTTGCTGAAGGACACGACAGATATTTGTTGAGTTGACATTAACAATAGACACTTCTGCTGTCTTCTCATGGCAAATATCCAAGATGTGACAGACAACCTCCTAAGACTTGTCAAATCTGATGAATACTACCCACCTCTGGTGATTCACACAGGGACAAATGATCCTGCCAAAAGGAATATAGAAAGCACTGCCAAGGACTAGGAAATCCTGGGAAAGGAACTGAAGACTTTAGAAGACAGGTGGTGTTTTTATCTCCCTGACTGATCAAAAGCAAGGACTTAGGAAAAGAGAGGTGGAATGAGAAAATGAAAGTTGATTTAAAAAGTGGTATCTGAGAACAGATAATAAATTTTTTTCACCCATGGATTAACATAAAGGAATGAATGGACTATTGACCATTGATAGTATGAGTATTGGAATGACTGTATACTTACAACAGGGGTATTTAAATATAGTGTCTATAAACTTATTTCTTAAACATATTTTTATAACATTACTTCAGGATAATTGATTTCCTTTGTAATCCCATGTATTTTCTTTTATGCATTTCATGTTTATGAGAAGGGGTTACATAGGTATCACTCATCTTCAAAAGGAATCCATGATTTTATATATATGTATATGTATATATTTAAATACATTTATGCATACATTCATATACACATATATGAATCCCTGATCTGGAGTGTTGTTGATCTAATCAATGAGATACTGAATTGAAAAAAGGAACAAGACAAAATTTCTTTACATATCCCTTATAAAATAGGAATCATGGACAGAAATCATCCTGTAAGGTGATGAAATTGCTACAATTTCTATCAATCCACAGAAGACACAATCCAAGAAAAGATCCAGCAACAATAAAAGGCAAGGCTTCGTGTGTCTTTCCCAAGTTAAATTTTTACTAAACAAAAAGAATTCAAGATTCTAGAGTAATGACTTTTAATGTGACAAAAGTATCTCTGAATCTTGATGGAATGAATCTGAGCCACATGAACTGGAAATATATATCTCATTCAAACTAACCAGGACAGGTCAAGGGAGAAGGGAGAAGAATTGTATAGTTCATTAAGAACAAAGCCCTATGGGAAAATTTCAGAAAGCAGTAGGGGAAACATGGTAGAGAATATTTGGTCAAAGATCAACAAGGAAAGAGACAGAAAAATATTCTTTTTGGAGGGTACTGTAGACCATCTTAACATAGAGTCAATGTAAGAAGTTTTGAAGAATCAGATCATAATCCTGACATTAGGCTATAAGAGATCATGTGTAGATGGATTTAATTATTTCATCTTCCTCTGTAGGTATTTCTCTGTCAAAGTCAGAAAACCTTCCTTCCTTTCTCCTTTTCTGCCTTTTTCCCTTTCCCCCTTACTCTCCTTCTCCCCCCTCATCTGTCTGTCTCTGTCCCTCTCTCCCTCTCTTCCCCCCATCAGTGTGTAGAGAAAAATAAAGAAAAACGCTTGAGTATTGTGTGGTGTGTATTGATACTTGAACACACATTTAAATTTCATTCTAGAGGCAATAGGAAGCCAGTTTATTGCTTGAATAGAGTTCACATAAGTTCGAGATTTAAGGAATATTACTCTGATAATACACAAAATGGACAGTTGTTGAAAGACTTCAGGAAGAGAAACCAATTAGAAGGCTATTACAATGATTTAGGTAAGAAGTGATGAGAGTTTGAATTAAAGTAGTAACTGTGTAACTGGAAAGAAACTATCTGATGCAAGATATTCTGTGAAATACTAATAAAATCAATAACAGTGGCAAGAGAAAAGTGGGCTAAACATATAGTGTGGAATGCATTAATATCTTCATGAGATCAACAAAGAGCAAAGAAGGTCCCCATCACATTGAGTGTACCTTTCTTCTCTTTGTCAAACTTATGGGAAGATCTCAGTCAGTAAGGATTGGGAGGTTGGAACTGATATGCTTGGAAAGAGCCTCCACTTTGACTAAATCAGATAGCTCTTCAGTATTAGAATACTAAGTTATGACATAGACACAAAGAAGAGAGACACTCACAATGGTTGGTCGGCACAATTCAACCACAATACATTAGAAACGCAGAATTTTGTTGGTAGGATAAAGGATGTCATCACCAGAAGCATCATCAGAAGCATCATCTGCATAAAAGATCTCATTAGGGAGATTTGTGTTAGAAAAGATAAGGTAGGTTTTGTGGGGGAAAGAATGAGAGGTAATTGATATCAAGCCTGTGTGTTTCCTTCATATTCATATTGTCACAAGATCATAGGATTCTATATCTAGAACTGGAATAAACATTAAACGCCACATAGTCCATCTTCATCACTCAATAGATTAAGGAATTGAGGCCCAGGAAGGTTGAGTCAATTGTGCAGACACATAAACGGTGAGCATCTAGATGATTTAAACACCAATCTTGGCTACTAACTAAGTGTATTTTTAAAGTACTCCAGAAGAAGAAACCCGTGGAAAGTTCCCCAGCATACTGGAAATATCCTCCAGAGAGCTTATGGGAGTGCATGGATGAGAGTCTTACCAGAGAAGTAAGGATGGGTGGGTAGTACTCAGTACCCCTGAAGTCATCTACATGGAAGAGTTGACAGAGGCATTATGCTGTTTAAGAGTATTAAATTCATGTGCTAAGAGAAAAAATTAAAATAAACAGACACTGACCTAGTAACATGCAGAAGTCATCTTTTTATTTTTATTTTATTTTTTGAGCTTAAAAATTTTAATTGTTTTTTAATATTAATTATTTTTTATTCTAGACTCATCCCTCCTACATTTCCCTCCCATCTATTGAGAAGGCAAGAAATCAAATATACATGTAAAGTTAATTTTTTTTTCTTATTAGTTGTGTGGTTTAAAAAAAGGCAGGAAAAATAAATAAAAAATATGCTTCGATCTGCACTCTGAATTCATCAGTTTTCTCTTTCTTTATCTGGAAATGAACAGCATTTTTCTTCAGACAGGTCCTTAGGAATTAACTTGGATCATGGTCTTGATTAAATTGCTGTTACTCTTGACAAGGTGTTTTTTTTTTTTTTGTTTTTTTTTTTTGGTTTCAGTCATTTCAATTTACCTGAGTTCATATATATTTTTATTTATTTTCAACAGTATTTTATTTTATTTCCCCAATACATCTAAAAATAGTCTTCAACATTTATTTTTGTAAGATTGTATTCCAGATTTTTTTTCCTGATTTTTTTTTACCTCACCTTTCCCAAGACAGGAAATAATCTGCTATAACTTAAATATGTGGAATTCTTTTAAACATATTTTCATATTTGTCATATTGTATAAGAAAAATCAAACAAAATGAAAAAAAACACAAGAAAGCAAACAAACAAACAGGTAAAAATACTAAGCTTCAATCAAACATTCAGTTTCCATAGCTCTATCCCTGGGTGCAGATGGCATTTTCTATCCCAAATCCATTGAAATTGTCTGGAATCACTGTATTGTTGAGAAGAGTCAAGTCCATCACAGTTAATCATCACATAATGTTGTTACTGTGTACAGTGTTCTCTTGGTTCTGTTCACCTCACTTAGCATCAATTCATGTAAGGCTTTCCAGACTTTTCTGAAATTAGTCTGCTCATAATTTTTTTTAATAGAATAAGAATATTCCATTACATCCATATACTGTAACTAATTCAGCCATTCTCAGCTGAAGGGCATCCATCCAATTTTCAGTTCCTTGTCATTGCAAAAAATACTGCTACAAATGTATTTACACATCTCTGTCTTTTTTCCCTTTTTGATGATCAATTTGGCATGCACACCTAGTACTGATATTGCTGGATCAAAGGGTGTTCAGAAGTCATTTTGGGCATAGTTCCAAATTGCTCTCCAGAATGGTTGGACCACTTCACAGCACCACAAACAATGTATTAGTGTCCCAATTTCCCCTCATTTCCACCAACATTTATCATTATCTTTTCTTGTCATCTTAGCTGATCAGAGGTGTGAAATGATACCTCAAGAGTTGTTTTAATTTGCATTTTTCTAATCAATAACGATTTAAGTAGAAATGGCTTAAATTTCTTCATCTGAAAATTTTCTGTTCATATCCTTTGAACATTTTTTAAATTGAGAAATGAAAGCCATCTTTTGTAGCATAAGATTTGTACCTATTTGTCAGATGTTTTACACTTGGATCACTTAGTTTTTAAATCACTTAAGGAAGGAGTTAAAGATTTGTGATGGATTTCAGATTCCCAATCAATAAATTTGTCATGGGCTTGGTGATAATCTTCTTGTTCAACAGCTTCTGTTGAATTCTGCATAACAAGTGTGTGTATCTATATAAACACATGCATATACACATATGTATATGTCTAAAATCAGCTTATTTCACATCTGTATGTCTATCTATTCTGTTTATCATCTAGCCATTTATACCTCTAACTGTACATCTATCTATATCTATCTGTCTATATCATCTATCTGTTAACTATCCAATTTATCCATGTATCTTTCTATATACATCTTAAGTTTCCAGTTTTGTATACTTACACATCCTGAAAAGCCTACCTAGAGAATGAGACACAGGTTTTTTTTTTCTCATGCTTATATAAAGCATGATAGAAATTAAGAATTTCTTTAGAGGTATAACAATACTTTGACAGACACTAACTAATATTCATCACAATATATCTTTATTTTAGAAAAAGGGATGTTAACAAACACTACAAAGTGAACTTTTAAGTCCAGAGTCTCTAATGATTAGATCCTCTTTTTTGGTAAAAACACACACACACACACACACACACACACACACACACACAAACAAAAAAAATTAGGAAATTATCAATTTTTGGCATATTCCTGTAGAATCAATACTGAAAATGAAGTAACAGAATACTGTGTTAATATCCAAAAATGACTTCAAGTCATAAATAAGCTTGTGGGTTTTTTCCCTAGTTCCTGAGTAAATATAAGTTGTGCAAAACATTTTTACTATGCATCAATGCTGAAGGCTTTCATTTTGATGGATAATTTGGGGAAACGTGTTGTTCATTTGATCAGAAACTCCAAGAAAGGTCACAGCCGCACATTATTTTCTGTAATCCTTGCAAAGTGAGTTTTTGACAATTTAACAGACAGTTTAAAGTTGTAAGACTTCAAAGGACAACCTTGTAGAAAGTATTCATTTTGGGCATGGATTGCAAATTAAAATTCTTCTAACTGTCTTAGATAAGCATCACCAACTTAAATTTCATATGCTGTATGAGATGGGTCTGTTTTGAAAGTCAAAATCACTTTATCCAGTGTGCATTTTGAATATTAAGTTTTTGCCACCTGGAAAATGTTCAGCATTATAATTTTAATGAAGCTGACAAGTAGCACTATGATTTTCTCTAGGCAAATCCACTGATTTATTAAGCAACTGTAGTATGCTGGTCACTCTATAGGCACATAACCTTATATATTATATATTTGTCTTATAAAAAGAAAAAGGAAATGTTAATGGGAATCACAAGGCAAAAATAGATACATATTTTTAAAGTTTTAAAAATATATTGAGTAGAATGTTGATAGTTATAACTTAACTTATAATATATATTATCCATAATAATATAAATATAATGTAACATAACATAAAGAATATTGAATAGTTGGCTCTACCAAGTTCATTTCTGCCCCTTCACCAGAGATATCAAGGATAAAAATTAGTTTCAAATGGGACAAGTGGAGATACCATGTAGAGTTATCTCCCTTTGGGACTCGTTCCAACTCTATATGACATAATAAAATAGGCTATGTCCAAAAGGTCCAATTAGTCCTGTTAACAGTGACCTGTCTACAGAACACAGTGCAATTTGGGGATATAAAGGAATGATCAGAAAGTGCTCATTCTGCCATTTCTGGAATTTTCTTAATGAATTGCTTTTTTGGACTGACTGATTTCTTATCCCATGATTCATCTCTTCATGGTTCTTCAGTTCTGACCTTTGCCTCGTCTATTTTAGCAATTGAATTCCAGTATCTGAGATGTTTCATGCACCTTCATCAATTACTTCACTTAAAATGATAACATTTTAATGGCTCATCCAAGCTTCGTTAACACTATATTTTTCCTATCAGACTTTTCTGAATAATACTTATTATTAAAGTTACTTGGGATTTCTCCCAAGACTGACATGAGTGTTTGTCAAAGTAGAGATAATTTTTTTTAAAAAAAATAACATGTATTTATTGCTTATTTTTTTCCCAGAACTGTGTTGAATAATATTATTACAACTTCACCCACTGTCAATACAAAAGGCTCCACTGAGCCTCTTTTCTGAATAGATGACTCAAGCTCTAGAGTTTGGCAGAACTGAGGTCACTTCCTTATTGAAAGATCAAACCCATGATGGAAGAAATGTTTTTGTTGTACATCACACTGTACCCAAAACAATAAACTTGTGATGGTCCACAAAACAGATTAGCCGGAAGACTTTTATGAAGTTCTGCATTTACATCCAAGAAGCGTTCTTTTTTCTAGTTATTTTTTATTATGATGTTTCAGGAATGAATTCTCTTAGGAAAATGCAGATCTCATGGTTATTATGAACAGACTTCAAATGTGACAAGAATGTATAAAGCAAAACTCTCAATAATAGAAATAAAAAGCAAAGGAAAAGAATAATAGGACCATGCCTAGGTGAAGGGGCAGGTCAATTCTTTGAGAGCCTCCACAGGCTGTGAATCGGAACATCTGAACGAGTTGTGGGGCAGCCTTTACTGACACAGGTGTGTTGCTTGTGGAATGAAATAAATTGGAGGTAGAGGGAAGAGGAGAGAGGTCAGACAACGTAACTTCCTTTCAGTGGAGAGGTCAGAGAACAGCAACTGCATCTCAGTCTCCTTGAATCATCATCATCCTCTCTCACATGAAGAGATCCATGTATCCTGTATGATACCTGTATGATACCTAATACATCTGTATGAGACCTCCAGCAGCCTCTGGCAGGTGGCTCCTGTATTGCAAAAGATCCCACTTTAAAACATAATAAAACTTGATAAAAATAACAGCAACAACAACAAGGTAACTGAAGGCTAGACTCATGTTCTAAACAGTCTAGGAATCCAGTCCAATCCAATTCAATCCAACAAAATATTTTACAAGTACAAGACATGCTACTAGGCACTAGGAACTATGGGTATAAAGATAAAAAAAAATACGGACAACTCTTGTCTTTGAGAAGTTTATGTTCTTTCACAGTAGTGGGGATGTAACATATAACAAGCTGTAAGCATATATCTCCTTATATGAGATAAGCGTAAACCATGAAAACTTAAGGAAGGAGATAAAATCAGCAAACAAGTGGTCCAATAGTTTCATAAACTGAGCCTTGAAAGAAGTTTAATGTTTATGGAGGCTTTTTTTTTTAAAGAACTCAATGCTGTTATCTGGTTTGATAAGACATATACTTCCACATACTTACTCTGGATGAGAAATCTCATTTCTCATTATCTGAGAATCAGGGGACTGAGGATTTAGGTTGAGAAGGACATTTATGGTTCATTTATTCCATCCTACTAATTTTACAACTCTGAAAACTAAGGTAGAACAAGATAAAGTCATAAAAGTAATGTGACCAGGTCAGGATTTGGAATTGAGTCCTTTGACTTCAGATTGAGGGTCTTTTCACTGTTCTATGAGCAATGTGCTCATCATTATATTTGCTTGGATACATGTATTTGTTGTAGGAGTCCTTACTGTGCAACAAGGACACCTGTGACAGCCTACTGAAATCAATGGGTCCTTTCTTATGTCATTGTTCTTAATAAAGACAATAAAATGTATAAGATTATAAAAAAAGTAATTATATAAAGACATGAAATTGTACAAAAATAAGAGCAAATTCAGGGACCTCATGTTAACTACCTTTGATCAGTTCAACCATTTTTTTAAGATCTAGAGAAACTGAGGTCCAGAGAAATGAAGGGACTTGCCTATAGTTATATATGGACAGAACTAAGATTTGGACTTCATTCCTGTGAATTAAAACCCTGTTTTTTCTGCTGTATCAAAAGGAATACAGTGCTCATTCTATCCACTTGAATACAATCTATGTCTATTTGTCTTGAGATATTGGATATAATGTGAACATAACTCTGGTTCAGTATGTTTATGGCAGCCTTGATATTTTGTACTTGGATTTCAGAAAAAAAATATGAAAATTTAAGCAAAATGAAGTTAATTTCCTAGATAATTCATGTTTTCCTTTTTCATCTTAGTATCTTTCAGCTTTGCTTGCAGTATCATTTATGTATTGCCAGCTGAGTATCTGAATAATTAACTGATAAATTATATACATTAGCTCACGTTATATACATATATATGTGTATATATGTGTGTGTGTGTGTATGTGCGTATCATTTGTCTCCATTGTCTGTGTGTGGACAAACACAATTAATTGCATTAGCAATAACTTATAGTAGTTGTCAGAGTGGTGACATTAAAAAAAAAAAAAAAAAAAGCACTGGCTCTAGAATAAGAGGATCTGCGTTCGGATTCTGCCTCTCATGTTATCCACTTGTATAATTAACTGTGGGTTCTCATTCACTTCAGCAGCAAAATAAGGGATATTGGAGTAGATAACTCTACCACCCCTTCCAGTTCATGTTTAATGAAGTCTTGGGACTAGATGAGAAGAAGGTTGTGTATTGACCAGAAGCATAACTCTGGAATCAGGAAGAACTGCTTCAAGGACATTAACATATATTAATTGTGTGACCATGAACAAGTAATTTAACCTTTCAGAGTCGCAGGCTTCTCAGAATCATAGATGAGTTGTTGAGTTATATAGAGAAAAATTTCACACTGATAATTCCATTGCAGGGAAAAAATCATAAGACTGGATAATAAAATTATGATTTATAATCAAATTCTCAAAATGCATTTTTATTCCAATAATGAGTTATAATGACTATAAAAGTATTATAGGCTAATATTTTAATACAAAGAACATATATATAATAAAATATAGTATAGTCATATTAATATATTATATAATGTAATATAATCAACATAATATTATGATGTATATCCATGCATATACAATATATATCATATTATATACATTTCTTACCAGTGTGCTTTTTTCCTAATTCCTTTTAATTACATGTGTATGCATATAGGGATAAATGTATATATGTGTATATGTCAAAAGCTGGAAATGACTTGAGGGATACTTTGAAGAAACTTTTTTTATTTTACAGAGGAGAAACTGAGGCCCAGACTAACTAAGGTCACACAGACATTTAGTGGAAGATCCAAGATTCAAATTTATTTTCTGTGAACCTAAGTTTAACACTATTGCATTGCATTGCTTTCAACAGAGACAAATTTGGGATGGGGAGAGAAATTAAAGAAAAGTTCTTTTTGATGAATAGAAAGAATAAGGAAGATCCAAAGTACTAATATACTAATGAGGAAATCTTCCAAAACAACAACAACAACAACAACAACAACAACACAGCTTCAAAGAGAAAGATTTGGAAATTAGAGAAAGAAGAATTGTGGAATAACTAAATTTTAAAGCAGAAAGTGCACGGGCGTATTATAGATGACCAAAATTGAGGCCTTGAAGTATTAAATGGTTTGTTTAGATCTTAAAGCTTGCTCAGGTAAGGCCTCTGTCTCATTCCATCCTTCCTCCTCTCTCTCTCCTTCCTTCCCTCCCCCCTCCTCCTCTCCCTCTCTCTCTCTCTGTCTCTTTGTTTACCTCAGTCTCTCTTTGTCTGTCTCTGTCTCTGTCTCTCTCTCTCATCCTCTTTGTTTCTTTCTTGACTTTCACTCCCTTTTTCCTTCTTTCTCCTCCCTCACTCTTTCCCTTTCCCTTTCCTCCTCCTGGTCCTCCCTTTCTTCCTCCAATCATTCTCTCTCTCAGGGATAGGGTGGAATTTAAAAGAAAATGCCCATACATCCATCAGGACTTATTTTCAATAACTTATATCCAAAATTTTTTATGGTTAGGGCTATTTATCATGGTGATGGCAATGAAATATGAAGAAAATCACGAAGTGAAGGTTATGCAGCAAGAATCTTGGCAGATAGAAACTGGCCTTGAAATTAACTCCCTCAAACACTATGAGGCAAATTATTTAGTCCCTTTCTGCCTCAGTTTCCTTACTTGTAAAATGGGAGAAATAAAAGCACCTACTTCTCAGTGTTGTGGTACAAATCAAATGAGATAATAAATATAAAATGCTCCCCAACCCTAAAATCCTTATAAATGTGAATTTTTTTTTGGTTTTGCCCACTTAGTTTTGTGAACAGCCAAAGCCTGTAATGGCTGATCATTGGTGCTGTTCTCCTCCCTTTCTAGCCACAGAACTGCAGGCATATCTCTTAAGTCTTATCTGCAGTCTTCACCCAGCTGCTCAATTACTGTTAGCAATAAAAATCACTGAGAAAAAAGTCCATTTTTGAAGGATTTGGCAAAAATTCATAAAGAATATATCAGGCCTGTCAGATCTATGGATATATGATAGATAATGCATGCATTAATGCAGCAGATGGGAAGTTATAAGCATAATCATGGTAGATTTCAAAGCCTAGTATACTCTAGGTTGAAAATGGATCTCAGCTTCACAAATAAAAGACTGCAGAAAGTGTTGGATAGCTTAGTTTTATTTTAATTGTTTAGAGGGGCAGCTTGGTTAATGCTACAAAAATATAAACAATTAATGTGAGTTGGATAATGGAAAAACAAGAACAACAATAACCAGATTTGGACCAAAAAACAAAAACAAAAGATCTTGATCAACTCTCCTGTGTCAGTCCCATTCCCTCAAAGGTGCTGCCCAGACTTCTTGGGCCAGCCATAGCTCACAAGTCTCTGGTTCTGCTCCTGGCTTCCCAGACTCTTCTGCCTCCTCCCTTTGGAGATACTTACACCCCTGAGGTCCAACAGATTCCTGGGAAGTCAGTCTGGGAGATGCACACTTCTCACTTCTCTCCTGGCTCTTTTCTTGATTGTCCAGACCTTTTCTACCTTGTCCCCATGAGATAATTTCACACTCACAACTTTTCAGTTCTCTTTTATTTTATATCTTCTCTCATTAGAATCAAGCTTTCACTATGCTCCCCACATCATAAATTCTTAAAATGATATCTCCATCTCTATTTGCCTGTCTCTGACTATCCCATTCTCATTCATTCTCTCTCTCTCTCTCTCTCTCTCTCTCTCTCTCTCTCTCTCTCTCTCTCTCCTCTTTATCTTCTCTCTGCCTTTCTGTCTCTGTCTATGTACAAGTATTTCCAAGTCCCTCTTTGTCTCTGTCTCTCCCTCTGTACCTTCCCCACTCTCAACACAGACACACATACACTTGCTTGAATGTATATTTTATTTTTTTTCTTATCTTAATGCATAAGATGTCTCCCAAATTGTAGGACAGTTAAGGCTTCAAACTGAACTAAGATTTTTGGTACATGGGGTATTATTATTCCATTAATACTCCTGTAGTTAAATATATGTTCTTTGAGAACAAACAAACCAACCTTTTTTATTATTTATCTTTGCAATTCTCTTTCCTGACTATATCAAGTACTTAAGAAATCTTAGTTGAATTCAGATTGGGAACTAAAACATCCGTGTTCTTTTTTTCAGGTTTCTCCCTGCTAGGTACATAGAAATCAAGGACAGAAAAGTGTTAAATGTACCCAAAACATTCATAGCAATAATTTTTTGGCAGTCAAAACATCTAAACAAAGGTATATATGTTAATTGGGAAATACCTGAACAAATATAATATGATGGAAAATTAATGGTGTGAGAAATTCATAGAAAAGTAGCTAGCACTTATATAATTTGAAGGTTTCCAAAGGACTTTACATATGATATTTCACTTGGTCCCTACAACTCTATGATAATGTTGCCATGATTATTGTCATTTTACAGATTAAAAAAAAAAAACTGAGCCTGAGAATGAAAAAAGTATTTGCCCCTAGGCTACTTATGAAGTAAGGCTTTGAGTACTAGGTCTTCCTGACTCCAAGACCAGGACATTGCCTCCTATACAACCCAGATGCCTTTAAAATAGAAGAAAGGGTCTCCCACCTTCTTGGGCTATAGGCTTAGCAGTAGGATCTCTTAATAAAAAGTTATGGATGTATATTCAACAAACATTTATTATGTATTCAGAACAAAAGATGTCACTTTAAATATTATTAAATCAACGAAAACAAGGACATATTGTGGATGTAACAGAGGAATATTATACAGTGGTATAATTTAAAATTGAGTGAACAACTAGTGCAATGAATTCCAGGAGTCAGAAGTAATGCAGTGTAAAGGTCTGTGCCTTGAGGATGGACAGGTTGTAACATAAAATATATTTCTCTACAGAGATGAGATTTTTGGCACTCAGAGTAGAGTCGTAAAAATCATTCTCCACTGTAGTCTATCTGAAGGGCTTAAATGGAAGTGTATTCAAGTACTATTTATTTCCAGCTGACTGATCTCTCTTATCACAATCCTAGCAACTACACCTAGAATTTATTCTCTTCTCATTCCCATTTCAATATATTCAAACCTTAGCTTTAAAAAGCTTTTAGGTCCTTCAAGACCTCACTCACATGCTATCTCTTCCATGGTTCTGAAAGCCAACAGCTGGAGGCAAGCTTATTGCATAACTCCTTTAAATTTATTATATTTAGTCTGTTTTGTGCTATTTTTTCTTTCCCCTAATTTAATGTATGCTCTTGGATGTCAGAAAATATGTTCTTATTTAATCTTACTGCTCTGCCCCCAGAACATGGCGCTTTGTGCATAGTAAATACTGAACAAACTTTTCAGGAATCAAAAATTTGAATAATATTAAGCTTCAGATTTGGAATCAACGTTTTTTCCTATTAATAGATATGACCTTCATAAATGATCCTTTCAGGGACATGTAATCTATTTGGATACTGACTTTCATTCAAGATGGAATAGTTTTTTTTTTTTAAAGTTGGCTTTATATTTTGAATTAGATCATGATCTTTGCTTCTTCTTCCTTTGTTGGATCATCCATTACAAATTTTCATTTGAAAATTTTAATTATTTTAAATTAAAAAGCATTTATTTTCTGTCACTCTCCCTTCTGCAATGGGAAAAATAAATGAAAATATATATCTTATAACAAATATGCACAATCAAGCAAAAACAAATTCTTACACTGGCATTATTCACAGACATATTTCCCACTCTGCATCTTGAGTATCTCTTCCCTTGTCAGGAGACAAATGATATTCTTCATTGTCGGTCCTCTAAAATCATGTTTGTCATGGCTAATCAAAATTTTTAAGTCTTGCAAAGTTTCAAACTTTTCAAATTTTGTGGGGTGGATTTGTTTTTACATTTGTATTTCTGCTCAGAGTCAGAGGCATTTGAGTTTTCAAGAACCAGGGAATTTTAGCAATGTAGTGAATTCTATAAGCAATCTAGTCTAACTTCCCAATCAACACAGAACTTTATTCCATGATATTACTGAATAAGTGGCCAACCAGATTGTATTTGGAAAGCCTATAAGAAACTATTAGTATATTCCATTATTGCAAAATCTGTAGAAATATCAAGTTCTTCCTCACAGTGAACTGAAATCTGAATTCTTATAACTGTCACTCAATGCTCTCAGTTCTGACCTTTGGGGAAAATACTGAAGAAATTTCTTTTATTTTCCATTGCTTCACAAGACATATGTCAAGTAAACCCTGTATAATACTGTATTTGGATTTAAAGTCTCATAGTTACCTTTGTATCCAAGAATTCAGGAGATGATCAAGGAATTAGGTTGATTTCCAACTAATTGGAAAACCTAACCCAAAGAACCAGGATGAATATGAAACCAGAAAGTAGCTTCTATGTGACCGATCCAACCTTGAACTTGTTCTGTTCTGAATAATATAGTAGTAATTTGGATGAAAGCACAAATGCTATAGAATTCACTAATTTATAGCCAGTATAAATGTAGGATAGCAAGCTAATAAATTACATGTTGGAATCAGAATTGAAAAATGACTTTGGCAGATAATTATGAAACATTATTTTCTTAATAGTATTTTTCCCAATTACATATTTAGTTTTCCACATTCATTTTTGTGAGATTTTGAATTGTGAAATTTTCTCCCTCTGTTCCTCTTTTTCCCTCTCCCAAAGGCAGAAAGCAATCTGATATAGATTATATATTATAATCATTTTAAACATATTTCCATATTAGTCTAGAAAGTGAGAAATAATTCAAACAACTTTGAAATTTTATATCCTCACAAAGATGTAAAAGATGGGAAGATCCAGTTTTAAAAGATCTATCATAAGACAGACACACTAAAACATTATTGGTGAAGCTGAAAAGTAGTCTAAATGTTGGATATTCAATTCGAAATTATACAAGAGAAAATTATCAAACTTCCCTTTGACCCACTATTGGGCATTTACTCTAAGGAAGTCAAAGGTGGAAGCAACGTCCCAATATACAGAGTGTCCACAAGTCTTAATCTCATTTTAAGCAATTAAAACTTAAGTCCTTAAGACTTTTGGGAAATACTATATATCAAAAATATTGATGAGAACACCCTTTGTGGTAACAAAATTGGAGTCATTTGTTGATGAAAGACTGAAAACCTACAAACAGAGCAATGGAATATTATTGTACAAAAATAAATTACAAATATTAAAAAGGGAGTGAATGATGTAAAAAAATCTGAAGAAAGTAATACAGAACAAACTAAGTTTCATAATTATAGAAATGTTTTATTACCTTGAAAAAATGAAGGGTTCACCTAGAAGATTGAAACTCCAAATAATGGGAGGGGGAAGAAAGTTACAGAGAACAGAAAATGAAACAGTTCTCCTTTCTTAGAGAAGAGAGGTAGAGACTGTTAGGAAAAGCTCTGTACATTAACTGATGTAGTCACCATATCATATATTTTTGTTTAATTGTTACTTTTATCACTTTCAAAATGGTGTTGATATGATTACCGTGTTTGTCACCTTAGAAAAAACATGCACTTTGAAGTTCAATCTCCCAATTTATGAGACACCAATTTAGTTGCGATCATCATTTCATGCTCACTTCACTCCTGTCTCAACTCCCTCTAGTTTTCCCACCTATTCAATAGCTACCTTGTCTCTCCTCCACCTCCTCCAGCTTCTTTTATATATTGTTGTCCCCCATTCCAGTGTAAACCCCTTGAAAGTAAAACTGTCTTGTTTATTTATTGTTAGATCATCAGTATCTCGTATAGAGTCTGACACATAATAAATATTTAATAATTACTTTATTTTGGGGGGAAGTGAGGTGGCAGTGGAACAATGAGCCTGGAGCTTTCTAGCTAGACTGATTTTCATGAATTCAAGTCTGGCTTCAGACCTTACCAGTTGTGTGAGCTGGGACTAGTCAATTAACCCTGTTTGCCTTATTTTCCTTATCTCTAAAATAAATTGGAGAATAAAATGGCAAACCATTTCAGTATATTTGTCCAAGAAAATCTCAAATGGAATCATGGAAGGTTGAACATGATTTATAGCACTGAACGTGGCATAAAATCCTAGATTTTGAAGTAGAATGATTTTAGGTGGAAAGGAAGGGTCATAAAATAGAAAGAGTCCCATATCTGAAGTCAGCAGACCTAAATTCAAATTTCTGTGCTATGATATTGTGTGACCTGTACAAGTTTTGGCAAGTCATTCACACCAAAATTAGATTAGGTTGTAATTGGTAAGAGTTAAGAAGTAGTGAAAAATATAACAAGCATGTAAGTAGAAGGTATGCAACCTTTCTCTCCTCCCACTTATTCTGTAATACAGTAACTCTGCCCTCTTTGCTCTTTTTCCAATGAGAATTTCCAGCTTTCAAGCTGGGGCATTCTCACCAACTGTCTCCCATCCCTGGAATTCTCTGCTTTCTTGACTCAGCTTCCTGATTTCCTATAGTTCATTCAGGTTTCAGTCAAAATCCTACTTTTTACAAGAAGTCTTTCCTTTTAATACTAGAATCTTACCTCTGATACTATTTCTAATTGGTCTTGTATATTGATTATTTATACATTGTTGTTTTCATGAACTCCTTGAGAGAAGGGACTGTTTAGCATAATACATGTCACATAGTAGGCATTTAAAATACTTATTAATTTGACAAACATTTGTCACCCCATTTTCCTTCCTTAAAATAGTGAGAAATGTGCAAATCTAAATTTACCTATGAGAAGAATAGCTTATGAAGTAATAAGCAAGGTTCTATTATTAACTTGACAGTAGTCAGTCAGTTAAATAGCATTTATTAAACACCCACAATACTTCAGGCACTATGATAAGTGCAAAGAAAGTCAATATAGCATTATAAATTTAGGTTGGAAAGGACCATTTAATCCACTTCTCCTATTTTACACAAGTGGAAAGTGAGGCTCAGAAAGATCTAGTGCCTAGCCAAAGAATGGGGAAGTAATGACCCAAAGTCAGGATTACAACTGACCTCCTCTGTCACTAAATGATTTTTACTTTTAATAGAACTGTGGATTTTATAGATTATTCTACTTGTATATAAACTTACTTTTAAAAGTTCTTTGTATGTTCAGATGCTATAGTCTAATTTTATTAGTAAAACAGAATTTGTTTAAATGAAAGAAAAGTACTCAAAAGGCACAAACATCTTGTGTGCTGCTAGTTTTTGGCAATCCATCCTATATAGTGACAGTACACTCACAGTATCATTGTTTGATCTGAGACTCATGGGTAATTTGATGTCATTTTTGAGGGAATTTCAATGATCCTATGTGGAGTCATTAGAAGCAAGCAGGTCAAATGGCATCCTAAGAAACCATTGAACATCCTTGCCTTCTGTTCCAAATTTTCTGGGGACTCCACTGGAGACCAAACGAGAAACAAGGGTTAGGAACTTTATCTATTGTCCAGACATCTGTACCCACAGCAGGCTGTCAAAAGAACTACTGTCCTAGAAGCCAAAGTCACCCAGGGGGCTCGTCAGCTCCAAAACAAGACCAGAGTCGGAGACAGCTCCAAAGTGCTAACAATGTTAACTGATTGTGTTGCCTGCCAAGGAGAGGGATATAACTGCCAGGATCAAATAACATTTTCCTCCACTTGGCTTAGGGAAGTCATAATTTTTTCACGACACTTGGAGGAGAATAGGGGTGGAATTTGAGTTGTGCTTCTGGGGAACTTAAGATCAATCCATCTGGTGAGACAAAGTTGAGTTTGGGAAGTTTGGCCGCACTGTGGGCCAAGGAAACAGAGTTAAAAGCAAATTGACGGGCATTGGGGACTCTGTATAACTTTCAGAAAGAGTTCTGTCCCTCATCACTTTTGCTCCTCCATTCTGGCAGGCAGAGGAATTAATGAGCAGCACTCAGAAGTTATTTAAGGAAAAGAATCCTTTCTCTTTTGACTCTTGTTCTCCCGCTGATCACTTTAAAAGCTCATAAAGGTCTTGTGTAGCCAGCTGTATTTCATGGTCTTAGCTTTTTTTGTCATATTTTAATGAGATCTGGTACAGAACAAGAAGGAATTAAAATGAGCATGAGTCATTTTGGTAACCAGATTATTGCCCTGTCTTCTTCTTGTCATTTCATTCACAAATGTCACAGATTACGTTTTGTCTTTTACCCTTTTCTGAAGTCATGTCCAGGGAAAGCATGAAATCATTTTCTTGATTTTCTGAATCTGATACTGTGTCCTGTTCAAATTTAGAACATCTAGATGCTTCCTGACACCTCTTTCATGGACCTGTCTCCCAATCACAAACTTTTATTTTTGTTTCCCAATGATTGAGCCAAAATGGAAGTTGTTAACATCCCCTATTCTCCAAAAACAACATTAATTATTGATGTCGGTGATATCACTTTCCAGTTATCTGGGTTTACATCTTTGAATTTATTCTCTACTTTTTTTCTTTCTTGCTCCCAGTATTCAACGAACTACCAGGCTTTCTTAAATATCTCTTAAATCTGTCTTTTCTACTCACTGCACCAATATTCTACCTCAGATTGACATCACTTATCAGGTCTTTGAACTATCTTTCTACTTCCAAACACTTCAGCTAGGTAGAGGCTCAGCTATCAAACTATTATTAGATACATTTTGTCAGTGTCGGAGGCAGTTTTTTTAATTGGGGTTTTCTCTAGATGCAAGCCCAAGGCTCTATCCATTGTATCATAATGGATATAGCCTCAGTCAAACTGAGACCTGTTGAAGACCTTAGCTGAAAAAGACATCTCATCCATAGCCATGTCTAGTTGTTATCTGTATCTTGTCACTGGACCGAGATGGCTCTGGAAGGGAAAGGGAGACAGCTGATCTATAAGGAATCCTAGTGAATAAGGAATCTTAGTGAGTCTCAGCCATGTTTTCTGTGTAACTTTTTTATTTTTATTTTTAATAACTTTTTATTGACAGAACATAATGCCTGCACAATTTTTACATTATCCCTTGCACTCACTTCTGTTCCAACTTTTCCCTTTCCTCCCTCCACTCCCTCCCTTAGATGGCAAACAGTCTTATACATATACATTAAATATGTTGCAGTGTATCCTAGATACAATATATGTGTACACAACCGAACATTGCTCTTGTTGCACAGGGAGAATTGGGTTCAGAAGGTAAAATAACCTGGGAAGAAAAACAAAAATGCAAACAGTTTATACTCATTTCCCAGTGTTCCTTCTCTGGGTGTAGCTGCTTCTGTCCATCATTGATCAATTGGAATTGAGTTAGATCTTCTCTTTGTTGAAGAAATCCACCTCTATCAGAATACATCTTCATACAGTATTGTTGTTGAAGTATATAATGATCTCCTGGTTCTGCTCATTTAACTTAGCATCAGTTCATGTAAGTCCCTCCAAGCCTCTCTGTATTCCTCCTGCTGGTCATTTCTTTTGTGTAACTTTTCTTGTGTAACTTGTGTAACTTTTTGCTGAGAATATGAGAACATGCTTTCAATTACCTGATGGAATGCCAGGAAACATAAGAAGGAAAGACCATCCTCCTTGTGCTTTGATTAAGTTCCCTTTATTGCTGACCTGTGTTTGCCTTGGAAACCTGGCCAGTTCCCTGAGTAAACACAGTCATCCTAAAGAATTAAACAAATATTCTCCTTGGTAGGTCCCTTGAGATGGAGCACTTTTTACCTGGAAGGCTCCTCTGTATCAAGTGTCACATATCACATGAGAATACTTAGCATAACTCCTTCTTATTTCTCAGTCTATAAAAGGCCATTAGTGACAAAGGGACTTTGAGAAAGTTACTCCGAAAGATTTGTATACTTTTCCAGGGTTGTTTTTCCCCCCTCACTCCTAGATCCTGAATGGCTGGGACCAGGGATACTTTCAGCCAAGAAATTCAGATGTTGGTGCTTATTCAGAGAGATGATGGTATATGCTGTCTATTGTTTTTTGTTTGTTTGTTTGTTATATTGTCTTTATTGTTGTGGTGATCACTGTTTGTTAATTGTATATTTCTTTTATGTTATAATTCTCCTGTTTCCTTATATCTTCTTTTAATCAAGGTTCTAAGCAATAATAAACTTGTATCCATCTTCTTTGAGTCTGTGCCTCTTGAATGCCAGTTTCAAACCTAGATTATCCTTACATGATCTTGCACTGCCCTCCCTCACTTAAATCCAGTTTACTTGCAATGTCATGGTAGTACTTCCCTGAATTTGTTATCTTCTTTGAGAAGAAAGGACAAACAACAGCTACCAAAATAATCTTGAAGTACAAACCTGAAAATGATATTCCCCTCTTCAAGAATCTTTAGGGCCTCCTTATTGCCTTGAGGATGATAAACAGATCAAATATTAAAGACCTTCACAAATATGGCTCTTAACTATCTTTTTAGACAAATCAATCTCCTTCACATATTCTAGGTCCCGTTCAAACTGGAATACCTGATATTTCCAAAGCATATCATCTTATCTCCAGCCTCTAAGCATGGGAAGCACTTCTTCCTCACCTCTACTCTTAGTAAGTATCCTTGCTTCCTTTAAAGCTAAATTCTTTCTACTTTCTATGGGAAGTCTTCCCTGATATTTATTATTTTCTAATATTCTTTACCTACTTAAATTATCTCAATTACTTATCAACATTAATGTTTTATACTTCAATAAAATATAAACATTTAGGTTTGGGGATTGCTTTTCATTTTGTCTTTGATATCTTACACAAAATAAGTGATTAATACTATTAATATTAATAATAATAAATGTTGAATTTAAATGACCATGAGAACCAGGAAGCATTGTAGAGACAATTAATCAAAAACTCTGCCTCTATTCCATAGATTAGAAAAATGATATTTAGAAGCTGAGGTGCCCTGTCCATATCCATGTAACTAGCAAATAGCATCTCTCCCATCATCAATACAGCTTATAATTGATTTCCTGATATTTATGCCTGATTGATTGATCAAAGTTCACAAATCTAGTGTTAGAAAGTACCTCCAATCTATTTAGTTCAAATCATCTCATTTTTCATTTGAGAAAACGGACAACCAGAGAGGAAAAGAGTTAGCTGAGACAGTCTCGATCTTGAATCAGAAAGAACTAAGATCACAGCCTGTCTCAGGCATCTGTGTGACTTTGGTCAAGGTACTTACCCTATTTCAGGCTCTCCCTTCTCCTCTGTAAAATAACTGGGGAATCAAATGAGAGAACATAAAAAGTGCTTTACAAGATTTAAGAACCATATAGATGCTAGATATTATGCAGTAACTTGTTTCAGTTCAACTCAATCATAAGCCACAAACAGTATTTGAACCCAGATCCTATGGTTGCTGATCCAATGCTCTTTTCACTGCCCTACATTGCTTCTGACGGGTCATATCTCTGCTTCCTAAATTCTGAAATAGAACTGTTATTGATGCCCTTTTTTATATTAGAAACCACAGCCAACTTTTTAAAGTGCATTGACATTGGAGAGGGCATTTCCCTGATGTCCTACTCTCACAAAGAAAGAATTAAGTTATGTGGAGATAGGGGATGATGGTGCTCCACTCTCAGTAATTACTGAAGGAGAGGAAACCAGCAGCAATTGTAGCCAGTTATATACCATAATGAAACTTCTTTAGCTGGGTAGGTCATTGAAGGAGGATGTGAGATCTCCTTGTCTGGAGGCTTTTAGGATAAATCCCTGTGTATCAGGTGATTGCTTCATGGCTTTTATGGATGTACTTCTGCTTAAAATCAGAAAAAAGGAAAGTTTCTTAGCTGCTCACTCAGTATAATAACATTTTGTGAGCAAGTGGCAGAGAAGACTGATTTCAGTCTTTGTTTCTTTTAGTACATTTGCCTGGAGAGGAGTGGATGAACTAAGAAAATAAAAGCAAAACCAATTCTGCTCAGTTCCCTCTTTGCATCTGATTACAAGAATCAACCAATCATTATTTCCAGATTCTTTTCAAAACAGTGCATTTGGGGGGAGCTAAGATCATTGGACCTGACTCCTATTTCCATTCACACCATTTAATGTAAGAAAACTGTAACTGTTCCAGACTAGCCTCCCTGACTGTAGATACTACCCAATCTATCATGTTCAGGTATCCAAGTAATCTTCCAAATGCACAAGATACAGGATTGACAATTCTGTCTCATTCTTCAAAGATCTTTAGTAGCTCCCTATTCCGTTTAGGATGCAAATTCTTTAGCCTTCCATAGTTTGTTTCCAGTAAAATTTTTAACATCATTTTATTTTCATAACAGCAATTCAACCCCAATAACTCACAGCTGTTTATTTCCCAGATCAGACACCATGTCTTGAACAACTTCACATTGTTAACTTGGAAGACTTAGTACTATCCCAAATTCCCTTTGGATTGGCCACTGCCTTCCATGGCCATTAAAGCAAGAGTCCAACTTCATCCAAGTTTTACTTCCCTGCCAGGTCATCCTCTCACCTTCTGTCTTAATAATCAGTTTCCCAACACTCATCTAATTCTGTAACCATAACCAGTAACTATTGCTGTTGCTCTTGAGGAGGGTATATCTCTCTATTTATTGCCTTAGGACTCCCCTTTCAAACCAAGATAGCTCTCTCCAAGCTTCCAGGCTCACCCAAAGGTATAGTTGTCCCCTCTAAAAAAGTAATTTCCTTGAGAGTAAGGACTGACTTTGATTTTGTGTTCATATTCTTATAGTTTGTTGTTTAGACATTTTAAGTCATTTCTGACTCTTCGTGACCACATTTTTTTTGGGGGAAAGGCAAATGTATTGGAGTAGTTTATTATTTCCCTCTCTTGCTCATTTTATGGATGAGAAAATGGAGGCAAAGAGAATCACATGTCTTACCCAGGGTCACACAGCTGGTATGTGTCTTTCTGAGTCTAGATCTGGTACTTTATCCATGCACTACTCAGATGCCCACAATATAGTTTAATTTTTGTTAGTTCTTAATAAATGATATTTTCTTTTCTCATTTATCTTTAGCCTTTATGGTTTGCATACTACATTTCATCAGCAAGTTATTATTATTACACAGCAAGTGTATTTTATAATACACTTTTTACAGGTGAGGGAACTGACACTTAAAAATTTTCAGTGACTTGACCGGCGTTTCTCAACTGGTAAGTATATGAAGTGGGATTTGAACTCCAAGTCTTCCTGATTATGATTTCAGTGAGCTCAGCTCCTCTAGATTGGAAGTTCAGTGCTCTATCCATGAGTTCAGCTGCCTTTATGCCCTCTTTGTTGCAATTTAACTAGGAACTCTCCAACACTATTTTATTATTAAATTGTAAGCTTCTCCAGGGCAGAGACTGTTGCCTATTTTTGGTTCCTCAGTGCTTAGAATGGTGTCAAAGTAGGAGCTTAGTAAATGTTAACTGGCTGCCTGACTATCCTTTACCAGCCATCCCTGCTTCTGTCCTCTTGTTCAGATGGCTGCCCACTTTTGGAATACATGCTTCTCTGCTTATTAAATTTTAGCCTTTCCTTTAAGGTCCAGCTCAACTGCTGCTTTTTTTCATGAGGCTTCTTCTGACAATCTGAACTCTCCTAAGAATGTTCCTACTTCAAAAGTAATCTCATTGATAGAAAACATATTGTGGTTAGAGCTCTTCAAATCTTTTCCTCTACAGATGATTTTTGTCATGTGCTTTCTATAGTTTGTCAACTGGACTGAACCAGCCTCTAACTTATGGATGACTAAAGTTGAACAAAACAGGCTGCTAGACACAGGAGAGTCAGCTATCAAACATTTCAATGCAAGGGGGATGGCTTTCAAGAACTAGAAAGTCTTTGAGATCCCTTTTGCCTCTATACTAATGAAATCATAGGTCTTTTGCAAAGTTAAAATAATATAAATTCTGTATTCCAATAGAATTTATAGTCTAGTATATTAAGAGCCTTCTCTGGGGCAAGAAATGAGAGGCCTTCATTTCAAAATCAGATCAAGGCATTGCAGTATTACAGAAAAGCAAGAAAAAAGAAGGAAACAAATATTTATCAAGTACATATACTAAGCAGTAGGCAATTTACAAATATGCTCTTGTTCATATTTACAGCTACCTTGAGAGGTAATGCCATTACTATCACAATTTTGCAGTTGAGGAAATCAAAGCAGATTAAGTTTAAGTGACTTACCCAGATAGTATGTCTCTGATGGCAGATTTAATTTCAAATCTCCTGCCTCCTATTGACTATGACACCTAAGTCCCTCTTTAGAAAATAAAAAAAAGAACTCAGGAATAAGAGTAAGAGAATTCCTGATTTGGAAAAATGGCCCTTCTCCCATTCTAAAAAGTGGAAGTCTGAGCCTCAGTTTGCTTATCTGTAGAATGAGATGATAGGAACAAGAAATCTTAAAGTTCTCTCTCTCTCTCTCTCTCTCTCTCTCTCTCTCTCTCTCTCTCTCTCTCTCTCTCTTTCTAAAAGGGTGAAGGGGAGGAAGGGAGGAAGAATCTTCTGAGTCAAAATCTAATTATTTTTTTCCATTTTTTCCAAACTATATTGATTGTAGTAAATTTGAAATTTTTTCTACCTTATGGAGAAAACATTTTGCTACGGTTTTATCTTCAAGTGTATAGATGAGTAAATGAAAAAAAAAAGTTTACTAAGTACTTACAATCTGCCAAACTAATACTAAGTGTCAGGGACACAAATAGAAGGAGGGAGAATAAAACCTATAGATAATTAGGGGCCACAGTGTGTTTTAGTTTCAGATTCACAGGGATGGTGAGTAGAAACACTAGAGGAGAGTTAATAGATTTGTTTTAATTAACAATTGCAAAATTGATTCAGTTATTGTCACAGAACTGAATAATAGAAAAAAGTACATTTTTGGAGGTAATAAAAACATGACTAGGTGTATGAGACAAAGACCTGTGGATGGGATTCAAAACAAGGTGTCAATCAGATAAATACAATTATCGAATTAAAGTGACATGGTCATCAGGACAGGAATTTCAAAGTGAATTTAATTCCACAAATTTTAGGGCTAAGAATATATAGCCTCTTGTTCAGAAGATGCAGTGGAAGTGTTGATGCACAGCAGATGGAAATATTGAAAAGGTTGAGGCATAAAAAAACATGGCTGACATTGGATAGATATTGTGAATCATATCATGTACTTCCTAGTCAGGAGTGCATAAGCTCTAGAACCAAAATTCAACATCTAACCATAGATAGAATAGGGCTATCTCAATGGTTCTATTGGTACTTAACCCTTCTCAAACTCAGTTTCCTCATTAGTAAAATGAGGATAATGGAGCTATAGCACTTTTCTCTTAAGGTTCGTATGAGAAATATATATATACACACACACATCTATCTATATAAACTATTATCATCATAATTAAAACAAATAATAAAATTATAATTTTTACTTTTTTAGAATAGTAAACTATTTAAAAATAAAAACAAATTTTGTTTTATGGAGATATGTTGATGTGTAAAGAAGTCAGTGCATCAGAATGGCTGAGCCCTGGGATTTTATTTCTGGCCAGAACTTCCCTGTAACTGAGACCTCTGGCTCTTGACTTGATTGACTTTGTACCTCAGTCAACCCAGATGGAAAAAAGGGGTAATGAGCCAACACTCTCTGAAAACCAGCTGCTGCATCTGAGCTCTGATTTCTCTAGTAAATGGGCTACAAAAAATTTGTTTTTTTGATAGTTGTCATATGATTCGTCTTTTAATGTGATTCAGCCTATGCCCATTTTAATAATAATCATAATCATGATAACAATTTCAATAATGATGATAGAGACATTCCTATTTAGAGACAATCAGGTCTTAATCAATAGACAAGCATTTATCAAGCTGTGTTTATCTACTAGACATTTTGCTAAATTCTAGAGAAACAGACAAAAGGGAAACTGTCTCTACTCTCAGAGAGATTAGAATCTTAAGGAGACATTGTACATGAGACTATACCTTTTTTAAATTAAGTTTTAAATTATGTATTTGTATTTATACGATCTAAATTTCCTACTCAATCTTTTCCTCTACCTATTCTCTAAGAAACAAAGCTTAGGATAAAGAAAAAAAAATGGATAAAAAATTCAGCAAGTCAACATATTGAAAGAGTCTTATGTTATATGAAGCACTCTCTATATATAGATCTCACCTCTATGAGGAAAAAAAAAAGGATGATTTTATTTCTTCTTTAGTACCTAGCTTGGCCTATACTAACATAGCATTAAGTTTCAATTGGTATCTGTGGTAGTTATAGCTTTGAGGTCCTACATATAGCAAAATTTATAGCAAAACTTTTTTGTGATGGCAAAGAATAAGAAATAAAATAGGTGTCCATTGATTGGACAATGGACGAACAAATTATGATATATGAAAGTAATGGAATATTATTCTGTAAGAAATGAGGGATATAATAAATCTATGGAAACATTGGTAATTTGTGAGAATTAATGCACAGTTAGATAAATGAAATCAGGAAAACAATGTACATATTGATTATGCTAATGCTGATGAACAGAACATGAAAACAAAGTGATCTGCTGTGTAATTATAATGAACAATTTTGGCACCAAAGAAAGTAAAGATTGAATCTTTTTGTCTTTGAAGCTGTCTATGACTGTGCATGCTGAATCTTATATTTATTTTCAAATGGGCTTTCTTTGTGTTTTCAAAATAGTTTTTTTTTTTTAACTAAAGAAGGTTCAAATGGTGGCCATTGAATGAAGGTGGGAGAATATCCAAAAATAATAGGAATGTAAAAAAAAAGTCATGCCTTTAATATTAAAAATCTCCTTCTTAAAGAAAAGGACCTTAAATAGAATGACAAAGGAAATAAAAGTATTATTTTTGACCAAAACAACATGCAGAGAATTATACAGCTCACTATCAAAAGGCTCATGGGTATGAAGTTCAAAGAAGAATATCTATTAACTGCACAATGTGACAAAGACAGAAGGCTCTTCTCTTTCGTATGTGCCAGCTGTGAATTTGGATGAAATAAAGACAGAAACCAGTCTCAATGGAAGCTTAAATAACAGGTTATCTTCAAGCAAGAGTTTAAGGACTAATAGCATGGTTGCACCATAAATGTGTTAAAATACTCAGAATCAAGGATCAGAGTTATAAGGGAGTTGAGACCTGTGCCTATTCAAGATTCTACTCTACAGATGGTTCTCCATCCTCTGCCTCTGCCATTACCTCTTAAGTCAATGTCTTCTGCTTTCAAAAAGGATGGTGTTCAAAATTATCAGAAAGCTTTGTCCTAAGATTAAGACAATATCCATTCTTTGTAATTTTCACCCCTTCATGTAGTTCATTCCTCCAAGATAAAATGAAATACTTCCAAATGCCTTTCCCTCAAGACAGCATTCAGACTTTAATCAGAGCTGCCATATTGCCCCTAAGTCCAATTTTTATATGCCTTGATGTTATTTCTCAACCTTATCACCGTTGTCTAAAAACTCTGGAGCTTATCGATAATTGAATACAATAAGGTAAATATATATTGACTAGATAGAGAATGTTGGTACAATCGGCTCAGTTTTCCTTGATATTATATCATTGTGTGTAAAATTGATTTTTTCCCCCTCCCAATGGTTCCATACTATCAGATGGAGGAACTATGTTCATGTCTCCATAGCTTACATGCCTGGAAAAGAATCAATATGTGAGATAAGGTTGGGGTCACCTAGACTAGAGACAGCAGTTACCTAGGTATTCAGAGGTTTTCGTGCTGTGTATGGAAAACAATAGTATCAATCTAACAATACTCTTTTGCTTAAGACATTGTGTGAGGTACTGAGGATACAAAGATAAAAACAGAAATTATCTCCCTCAAAGAACTTACATTCTATCAGAGCAGACAGAGTGTATAGTGTGTACAGAACAGATACAAATAAATAGAAGTTAATTTATGAGAAAAGAGAAATGACATTGACTACAGTTATAATGTTTTCATTTGAAATTTATACCAAAGTAAATTAAGAAAAAAGACTCTAGAAAATGAAGTCTTTTAATCAACACAGATCTGCCATACTGGCCTAATGTAGTGACGTAGCTGCCAGTAGTATTGAGGAGTTAAAATATAAACTTATTTAAATCTGTAAAATATTATAATGAAGACTGATGAAAAATTCTGGGTAGCAATGATTCAAATAATATGTAGAAGCAATGGAGAGTATGAACAGTGGAGCAAAGGCTTTGCAAGGACATCTAGTTTAAGAAATTCAAAAGCCAGTTAGAGATCCAATGTTAAAGGTGAGGAGGAACAATAATGCTGGACAAATATACCTGAATATCGTCTGTTTAAGGATGATAACTATATTCTTAGGAGTTGATTAGATAAGATCATTGAATTAAATAGAATAGAGGGATTTTAGAAGAGTCTGAAGTGGAATACCCAAGATACATGGGCATGACTGGAACAAAGATCTAGCAAAAGAGATTGATAAGGAATAGTCAGACAAGTTTTAGAATAACAAAGATGATGAAAAGGATGATCAATAGAAGAGACAATCAAGGAGAAGAAGGTAATCAACACTGTCACTAGGTGAAGAGAAGGTAAGAAGGAGGAAGATTGAAAATGGGGCATTTGACATTTGGATTTGCCATTTCTAACTTTTGAAGGAGAAGGTAGAGTTAAATGATAAGATCAGAAGCTAGATTCTAGGTATTTAAAAGGAGAATGTTGGGGGGGGGGAGATGGAGACAGTAATTGTAGATGGAATTCTCAAAGAGTTTAGCCACAAATTGGAGGCCTAGTGGTGATAGATGAATCAAGTAAAGATATTTTTTAAAAGGATTAGATAGTGTGCTTATAGCTAGTAGGCAGATAGCCAGTAGACACATGTGGAAGATTAATGAGACAGTAGACATGATAGAAGGGGTAATCTTCTGGAGAAGACAGGATGAAAGGGATCATACGTACATGTATAAGGTTTAACCTTGGGTAGGAGAAGAGCCATTTCTTTATATGAATCAGGGGTGAATGAGTATATAATTGGGAGAGGCATCTGAGTGATATTGGATAAGGAGAAACAGAGGAAGTGTTTAGTGAATGGCCTCTTTTTCAATGAAATATGAGATACAGCTTTTAAATGATATAGTAGAATGTGCTAGTGTCATGAAAAATTTGTACAGAGAAGAAAAGGTGTGAAAATGCCTTTGTCTTGAGAAAATGAGATTCTTAGGGAGCTATTAAAAGATCCCCTTGCTTCAGTGAGGGACCAGTTGAAATTATATAACATAAATCTGTTCTGTATTCAAATCAGCATGAGTTCATGATTTTTCTCTGCTTTATTCAGCAGCATGAGACAGGGGAGCGAAGACAGTCAATGACAAAAAAAAATAATCCAAAGTTGGGGCTTTGAAGGATAAGATCAACAATAATATAAAGGCTTTGGAGTAAAGTATAGTATACATTTGAAATCGTTCACAAAAGGGTCAGAATAGGGGAGCATGGTTGATACAGGAGTGATGACTGGAAATGAAATAAAGGGAAGAAGGACTGGAAGTTACTGTGAGGGCAAAGAATAGTGTTGGTGTTTATAAGGTAGAGAGATAGATTGAATGATAAGAGTTTATGATTTTATAAAGGACTTTCAGTATTAATGAATATGAAACACTTGTGGTTGATTACAAGATCAAGATTATGGCCGTCTCTGTATGTAGCTGAAATGGGATGGAGCACTAGGCCATGATAAAGACATTGTGGAAATGGGAAATTAAGAGTACTCAGCCTGTAGGTTGAAGTCTCCTGATATGAGAGCATAAATTGGGAAAATGGAGATTGTGACAAAAGTACTGAACTCACTGAGTAAAGAATGGGTGTGTCCTAGAGTTCAGTAAATAACGGTTACCAGAATTTGGATTGAAATGGGTTAGCATATGGGTCAAAAGAAGCTCAAAAATAAAGTTACTGAGTGATGGTAGCACGGAGAGATTCCAATTTCCACAACATTACCTATTGAGAAGTGTATGTAAATGTGCAACCAATAATAGAAAGGGCTACCAAAGATACTGTATCATCAGGAAGAATCCATTGCAAGCAATGATTGCAAGAAAATAGAATAAGTGAAAAAGGAAAAGATTTGAAATTTTTAAAAACAGTTTAACTGGATTAGGAATTTCAAAAAACACAGTGGAGAAGGTGGGTACCTATGAAATGATATGTTGAGAGAATTGAATTGAGAGGAGTAAGTGTAAAGAAGTAAACAGGGAAGGATTGTGAAGTAGATTTGTAAAGTAATAGCTGAAGACTCAAAATCTCTGAGATGGATGAATAGGCTTGAATGGGAATATGCTAACGATGGAGGACTGACTTCAGGCAAATGTTAAGTATTTATTTATAAATCCTTTGAGGGAAGATATCCTTTGAGGGAAGAAGATGATTTGACTGTTCATATTAATACCTCAATTTCCAGACTTGTAGCAGATGGTGCTACTGAGTTCTGTAAGGCCCAGAGAATCTCTATCACAATAGGGAGGAATGGCAAATATTATATCCTGGGGAGGGGGATCCAGATAGGAGGCAAGAGCTTACAATTCCATATGGGTCTGGTCTGGGAATCAGAATACTGGACATTATCCTTTTTCAATGGCAGGAGCCAGAAACTTGGATCTGGGACTGTTGGAGAATATCCTGGAAAGGCACAAAAGAAAGAAGGCACAGGTGGGCAGACTAGATGTGCTGACCCAGGAGCAAAGACTGAGGAAACAGGTTACCAGGATGAAGCCAGGGCTCCCTGAAAAAGCCCAGAGACCAAAACAGATTTCATACACAATTGACTAGAAGTGGATCAGCATGAACATGTGCTACCTGCAAAATTATACAGAAGGTGATGGAAGTGTCTGATGTGAGCAAGCTATGCTATAAAGCTATTTAATCTTTGAAGAAGAATAGTGAAGGGCATCATCTAGGAATTGTAAGACAGGAAGAGAAGCCGCATTTTTAATGAGATATGGAACAGTCATGGTGGGTATATGGGCAAAAGGTTCTACCTAGATGCTCGTAGGAGCCTGGAGTGTGTTAAATGGTCCCATTGTGTTAAACATCTAGATACACATGAACAAGATCCACACTAAGTGGGCATTAAAATCTGCACCACTGGAGATTATTTCTCAATTTGTGTGAACATGGATCTACCTCTCTCCCTTTCCTATCTGTTTCTGTTTGTCTCTGTCTCTCTCTCCCTCTCTCTGTTTCTCTCTGTGTGTCTCTATTTCTGTCTCTTTTTTCTCTCTCTCTGTCTCTCTCTTTTTCTGTCTCTCTCTGTTTTACTTTCTCATATAAATGTACATATATAATCTCACTGGGTCTTCACAAAAAGCCTGGGAATCAGGACTTATTATTATCTCGATTTTATAAATAAAGAAACTGAGACTAAGAGGCCCACTCAGGGTCATACAATTCGTGAAGATATAAGGGAAGGTATGAACTCAGGTTTTTCAGGATTGGAATTTTTCTATAGCAAACCAGCTATCTCCATATATAGAAAGACTTCATGTTGTGGTAGAAGCAGAAATATCACTGGACCCCAAGTGATGAGTTCGAATCCTATACTTGCTGCTACCTAGCTCTCTGTCTCTCTGCCAGGTACTTAACATCTCTGAATGGCAGCTTCCTCATCTATAAAATTAGGGTAATAAACTTGCCTAATTCACTGGATGTAGGATTATTATGAGGATCAATGAAGTAATGTAGACAAAGTCATTTGTGAGCCTTAAAGTGCTCTATAAATGTCAACTTCACATGTAACAGGCTTTTTGGTTTGAAAAAAAATACAACCAAATAAAAATGAAACCAAACAAACAAAACGATTTTTTAATCACAGTATTAGAGTAGCATGAATATTATTATTTCATCTTCAAAGATAAGGAAACAGGATCAAGAACTTGTCCATAATCCTATTTTTCATCAGTGGCAGGACTTGAATTATGTGAACCTAACTCTTTGTCCTTTTTTAACTCCACTTGTTCTCTGGCATAGTAAAAATCCATATCTGTAGTATAATTATTCTAGAAATTCATCCTACTAATGGAGAAATCTTTTTCAGCAGTTCTCCATCTTTAAGGAGCTGACCAGAGTACTGAGAGCTTGCACCTTGTCCAGGGTTACATAGTTCAGGAGCTATCAGAGTTGGGCCTGATTCCATAGCTTCCTGACTTTGAGAACTGCTCTATAGCTACTCTGGCATGGCAGTTCTCTTCCAACTTGTATAGACTAGTTCCTATGCAAGGAACACTTGTGTTATTCTTATTTCTGTTAATGCCATCTCTTGGAGTTTGGTTGAAGGCAAGCATTTCACTATTTAAAATTTCTCTATTACACATAATAGAATAGCTATAGTGCCTGAATTTGTAATTCCATTTCTAGAGAAAATTCCTGAATTAAAAAAAAAAAGCTCCCCAAATTCAGATCAATAATTTTTTTGGAATCTTATAGTCTTTTAAAAACTACCAAGAACAGTGAAAGGTTCAGTTACTTGCATAGCATTATACATGAGAGATGGCACTGGCACTCAGGTATCCTTGGCTTCAAAGTATTTCTGTATCCATTATTCTCTATTTTAGCTCATATGAAATTGTTGCTTCATAAATAGTGAATTGAATTGATTTGAATGAAAGACACTACAGAGGTGTCAGCTGATTGTCCTCTACTATCTCACTAAGTATCTTTTAGGACTCTCCTAGGAAGAAAACCCAGACCGTTTTCTTTACTCTCTTATCTGCAAGCTATGTAGCTTCTCATTGCTTATGTGAAAAATCTGCTTATTTCCTTAAAATGCTCCATGTAGGTGTAATGACAAGATTACAACCCATTTTCCTCATCTTTACAGAATCTGTTATACAACACAAATAGTATGGCATTCGTTCTTTGGGGAATTATATTGTGATGACATTTCAAGGACATATGACAACACAGATACCCCACTGAATCACAGAAAGCATTTCTCTTTAAAGCAAGCTGCATTCACTTGTTGAACAAGGGTTTTCTAGGTCAAGTAGAAGGCAATGTCCATAGGATAAAGATGACTAAGAATGAATCCTGTAATATTAAGTAAATGCCATTTATTATAACCTTACCTCTTAACTTTTATTATATTATTCAACAAATCCTGTAACATTTCCATGCTCCTTGAAGTAAATGTTAGGAGCCTGGCTTCTTACTTATCTTTAATGTACTTTAATGAGAATAACCTGTGTTGGTTCATACATTACTTCTGATGCTTACTACCTGTGTGAAATTGGGCAAATTTCTTGACTTCCTTGGGCCTCATTTTTCTCCTTTAAAAATGAGAGAATTAGAAAGATGTAATCAGAATACCCAGATATGTATTATGCTTCTTCCAATTCTCTGGCTGCATAAACTTTAAGAAATTATTTAACATCCTTTGGCCCCAGTTTTCTTCTGTATAAAGTGAAGTGTTTGGACTACATAATCTCTAATATTCACAGCTGTAAGTAACAACAACACCTTTTTTTTCTATTTCCCTTTTTAAAAGGAGCACTTTATTTTTTCCTATTATATATATAGATAATTTTTCACAATCATTTTAAAACAAAACTTTAAGCCGATAAGCTTAATATGTGTCATGGCCTATTCTAAGCATTGGCAAAACAGAGAAAGAAAAAGGCAGTATGTCCTCAAGGAACAAACAGTCTACTGAGGAAGTCAACATGTAAATAACTATGTATGAGCAAGATAGGTACAAAAAAATGGAGATTATTTTAGAAGGAAGACTCTAGCCTTCAGGGGTATCAGGAAGTTTTTTTTTTTTCATAAAGCAGGATTCTAGTAGAGTCTGAAAGAAGGAAGGGAATCCAAGAGGCAGCTGTTAGGAAAGTGACTATTTCAGGCAAGGTGACAGCCACAGAAAATACCAGAAATCAGGAGATGGAAAGTCTTGTGCTAAGAAAAAGAAGGGTGCCATTATCACTAGATCTCAGAATATGTGGATGGGGAAAAGGCATAAGAAAATTAAAATGAGAGTCTAGGTGATAAAAGATTTTAAAATTCAGTTTTTAAGTTCAAGTTAAATAGATTTTTTATTTGATGCTGGAAGCAATAGGGAGCCACAATTTATTGACTGGAGATGGACAGGTGCTATGAAAATCCTGAGATTTAGGAACATAACATTGAGAACTGGATATAGGAGGGATTGTAGTGAAAATATATTTGAGACAGTAAGACCAACTAGCAATCTGCTTGTATTAGCTCAGACTGAGGGGAAGAAAGCCTATAAAAGCCTTGGTGCCAGGATTATAGAAGGAAAAATAAACAAATACAAGAAATATCAGGTTAGTAAAAGGGAGAAAATTGGCATCAGAGCCATATAATTCTGTTTCATGTGACTTAAGTATATGATACTATGAAAATGTTTAATGGAAAAAAGGAAGAAGGGAAGAGGATTGAGAACAGAGCATTGAGAGATATACCCATAGTGACAGGGCAGGAGTAGAAAGCTGAACCAACAAAGGAGAGAAAAATAAATAGTAAGGGCAATTGTTGAACAAGTTGCAGTACATAAATGTAATATGGTTCTATTGTACTGTAATAAATGATGAAGGGGATAGTTTTAGAGAAACTTGGGAAATTTGTAAAGTGAGTAATAGAAGAATAACAGTAAAAACGATATTGTTGGGCAACTAGCTGGTATTGCCTGGGAGCAGGAAGAATTATTTTCCTGAGTTCAAATATAGCCTGAGAAACTAGTTTTGTGACACTGGGTAAGACCCTGTTTTCCTCAGTTTCCTCATCTGTAAAATGAGCTGTAGAAGGAAATGGCAAAAAACCTCCAGTATCTCTGCTTATAAAATCCAAAATGGGGTCACAAAGCCATACACAACTGAAAAATAATTGAACAGCAATAATGATATTGTAAAGACAAATAACTTAGGGTACTTTAGGAACTCAACTCAATCAATCCAATTAACCCATGAAACCATTGCAATTCCAGAGAACTCATGATGAAACATGCTGCATACTACTAGATAGAGAGGTGATGAACTTAAGTTCAAATTTAGGCCTTTTTTTGACAATGCCAAGATTGAAATGCAGGAATTTTGTTCACTTTATTTGAAAAAGGTTTTGCTTTTTACATTTTCTCAGTGAGGAGACAGGGAAGTGGGAGGGAGAAAATTTAGAGCTGGAAAATAGTGAATAAAATAATGAATAGTAAGACAAATATGATGATAAGCAAGAAATAGGAGTGTTGCAGAAGACATTAAGATATTATTCAATATCACCAAATGTCAGAATTTCTGACTTAGAAGGGAACTCAATCTTGGTCATCTATTCCAATTCATAATTGAAAAATAGGCTCATTTATTTTATGACTTGATTAATAATGCCCTTAAGGAGGGAATAGAAAACAACAAGATAAAAAAAAAATCATTGCTAATTCTGATTCTCCCTAATTGCAAAGGACTGGTTGCTGGGATGGAAATGAATGGGAACTTTGGTAGGAAGTTATAATTCTGTCCTAAACTTTGTGATAAGGAGAATAAATTTGAGAATATGTTAATGTAAATTTTAGATTTGAGGAGAAGAGATTCTAAAAAATGATAAATAGGACCCCAAGGATTAACATTTTTATAGAGGGAGGTAGTCCAAGAGGAATGAAAACTTCTAAGATTGAGATTCTTAAGACACAAAGGAAACAAGTATGATGAAAAAAATGAGTTCTCTTAAGAGAACAGTATGGACACTGGGGAACTCATCAGTTATCTTAAAGTATATAAAATTGTGTAGAAGATAGAAGAAAGGGCAAGAAATAAAGGATATAAGAAAAGAGCATGACCTAGTCCTGCAAGAATGGTATCAGAAGCACTGAATCTTAGAATCATCTGAGGCTGGCAAATAAAGGTAGGTACAGTAAAAGGGTATTGTTTTGTATATTGAAGAAAGAGGAGGATCAGGCAAGCAATAGAACTGATGTTAGATAGAAATAGGATGATACCTGATAGCAGAGAAAGAGAATATAAAGTTGCCAGAATTTCATCTGCCTTTGCGTTCCCTCCCTAGGAGAAGGACCTTTGATTTGAAAATGACAGATTACAAATGACCAGTAAGCACTTGATACTTAAGAAAACAAAAGATGACAGCCAGAGAGAACTTTATTGCTATGAATGAATTCAAGTCACTTGACAAGACACTTGCAGCATCTTTAGATACTTAAGGAACCAGCAGATGTCATTGCTGAGCCACCATCAGAAATGTTTGAACAATCATGAGGAAAAGAAAAGGAGTTACAGTACTAAAAATGAACAAATGTTTTCAATTTAAGAAAAAAAGCACCAGACAGAGTCTACAAAACTATAGTCCAGTAAGCTTAACTTTGATACGTGAAAAAAAAAATTACCAAATAGTGACCATTCAGAAGAGCAAATGAAAACTAATAATAATATTTATAGGATATTTAAGAATTGTAAAGCATTTTGTATGTGTTGGTGCATTTGATTTCCACAGTATCCCAGGGAAGTAGATGCTATTTTTGTTCCTTTTTTACGCATAAGAAAACTGAGATTGAAAGTTGTTATGTAGCTTGTTGAGAGTCACAGACCTACTGTCTGAAGTTGCTTTTGAATTCAGTTTTTCCCAATTCCTTGTTCAGCACCCTATATACTATGCCAGCTAGTTGTCTAGTGTTGTTTAATCAGCAACAGAGCATTCCAAACAAATTTTATGCCTTTTTAAATTATTTGTATTTGTATTTTTAAAATTTATTTTTAATTTTTCTTTTTAAATTTTTCATTTCAAATTCTCTCTCCCTCACACCTTCCACCTTAATAACTGAGAAAGCAAGTGTTATAATACCAGTTAAACCCATGAAATCACACAAAACATATTTCTATATTAGCTGTATTTTAATGCAATGCAAGAAAAAATGAAAATGAAAAAATATACTTCCATTGTGCTCAAAGTTGATCAGTTCTCTCACTGGAGATGGATAAGATTTTTTTTATATTATGGGCCCTTTGTAATTATCTTGAATCACTATATTGATCAGAGTAGCCAAATCTTTCATTGTTAATCATCATTGCAACATTTCTCATACTGTATAAAATTATTTATTAGTCTCTCATCGCTTTGAATCAATTTATACAGGTCTTGTCACTTTTTTTCTGAAATCACCCCCGTCCTTGTCATTTTGCATAGAATAGTATTCTATCACAATCATATGTCACAACTTATTTAGAGCTGAAAAATAGTGAATAAAAATAATGAATGGTAACAAAAATATAAGAAGTGAGAAATAAGAGTGTTGAGTGTTGCAGAAGACATTAAGACATTAAGAAGAGGGTATTACCCAATATCATCAAATATCAAAGTTTCTGATTTAGAGGGGAACTCGATAATGGTCATCTCCAATTCATAATTGGAAAATAGGCTGATTTATTTTATGACTTGCCTTAATGATGCCCTTGATGAGGGGATAAAAACTAACAAGATAAAAGAAAATCATTGCCAATTCTGATTCTCCCTTATTGCAAAGGACTGGTTACTGGGATATAAATGAATGAATAAGTTGTAGTCAATTGTGCCAAGATTCTCAGTCATTTCCTAATTGATAAATGCCCCCTTGAAGTTCAATTCCTTGCCATTACAAAAAGAACTACTATAAATATTTTTGTTTATGTATTTCCCTTTCCTTTATCTTGAATATCTTTGAAGCATAGACCTACTAGTGCTGTTGCTTAGTTAAAGAGTATGCATAGCTTTATAGATCTATGGGGATAGTTCTAAGTTGTTCTTCAGAATGGAAGGATTAATTCATTAATATACCTATTTTTCCCTCATCCCCTTTAGCATTTGTAATTTCTGATAGGTGTGAGGTGGAAATTCAATGTCAATTTAATCTGCATTTTTCCAAACAATAGTGATTGAGAGCATTTTTCATCTGGGTGTTGATAATTTTGATTTCTTTTGAAAAATGCCTAGTTATATCCATTGACAATTTATCAATTGGAGAGTGGTATTTAAATTATTAAATTTGACTCCGATATATTCTTGGTGTATATTTAAGAAATGAAGCTTTATCAGATAAGCTTAATGGAAATATTTTTGATATTATTTACTTCTTGATGGTTTAGCATAATGTGGTTTCCCTGTTTATCTCTTTTAGTTATGTATATTTTTATTTATTCTTTTAATGAGCTCATGAATGCTTATTTTTTAGATCAGCTGAAGTACATTAGATACTGCTCCATCCCTTTATTTAAGTTTGTGTTCTATTTCAAGTGTGTCTCCTGTCAACAAGATATAATTAGATTCTGGTTTCTAATCCATTTTTCTAACCACTTTCATTTTATGAATCGGCAAATCCCATTCACAGTTATGATTATTAGATATACATTTCTCTTCACCCCATGTACTTTGGTTTCTTCTTTTCCTTTTATCCTGTTCCTCTTCAAAAGTTTACTTTGCTTCTAACCATTGCCTCCCTTAATCTGTAATATGATAAAGTTCTTAGGAGTTATATTTATCGCCTTCCAATATAGGAATTTAAACAGTTTAACTTTATTGACTTTATTAACTTTATTGAGCCTCTTAGGAGTACTCTTTCATGTATATCTTTTATGCTTTTCTTGAGCCTTAAATGTCAACTTTTCCATTCAACTCTGGTCTTTTCATCATCAATATTTGAAAATGTTCTATTTCATTAAATATTTAGGTCCCCCATCCCTCACATGAAGATTGTACTCAGTTTTGTTAGGTAGATCTATTCTGGTTTGTAAACCTATTTCTTTTGCCTTCTAGAATATCATATACCAAGCCTTTCCCTCTCTTAACATAATATGTTTTCTCCCATCATAAGGTACTAAATCTTGTGTGATCCTGACTATAACTCAAAAATATTTAATTCTATCTTGCTGCTTTGTCCATAATATTTTTGAGAGTTTACATTTGTGGATCTATTTTAGGAAGTGATTGGTAGATTCTTTTAATTTCTATTTCACCTTTGTGATTTAAAACATTGACATAATTTTCCTTGATAATTTCTTGAAATATAATATCCAGGATCTTTCTTTGACCATATCTTTTAGGTTGTCTAATAATTCTTAAATTATATCTACTTGATCTATTTTCCAGGTCAGTATGAGATATTTTATATTTTTAAATTATATATATATATTTATATTTTTATATTTATTTTGTTTTATTTATTTTTTATGCCTCACAGAATTACTGACTGTCCCAATTCTAATTTTTTTTTTATTTAATAGCCTTTTATTTACAGGATATATACATGGGTAACCAATTCTAATTTTTAAGGAATTATTTTCTTCATTGAGTTTTGTTAACTCTCTTTCCAATTGGTCAATTCTGTTTTTAAAGGTAATGTTTTCTTCAGCATTTTTGTGCCTCTTTTACCAACCTATTTTTAATAATTTTATTGCACCACTCTCATTTCCTTCTCCAATATTTCCTCTACAACTATTATTTATTTTTTTAACTCTTCCAGTTCTTTTTGACTTTGAGTTCAATTAACATTTTTACAGGATTTCTTTGTAATTATTTTCAGATTGTTATCTTTTTTTTATGTTTTTGTTTTCTCTGTCACCAGAATAGTTTTTGGTGGTTTTTCTTTTCTTTCCCTTTTTTGGTAGGGTTATTGTTTTCTTTTGGTGGTGGGGAGTGTTGTTTGTTATTTTTTAGACTATTTCTTGATTTTGACCTTTATATTAAACTTGTGCTCTGATTACCTGGAAGTGGGGAGATACTTTCCAAGCTTCAGGCTGTGCGTGTATGTGTGTGTGTATGTGTGTGTGTGTGTGTGTGTGTGTGTGTGTGTGTGTGTGTGTGTGTTACAGTATTCTGAGTTAGTTCTGGGGTTCTGCAAATTAAAAAAAAAATTCAGGGTGATTTGATCCTGAGTGAGCTGTAGTCACTGCTCTCCTGTGCTGCTCTGGTCTTTACTCAGGAAAGGCCCTGATCCCCTCTAGTCACAAGTGGTGGTGACCTTCTTTGTCTTGAAATTGAGACCAGACTCCCTATCCCTTGGGGATATCACCCAGTGCTCCTTTTCATCCTGGAACTGATCCAGAATTATGCAAGACTCAGAATCATGCAATTGCCAACTAATCTCAAATAATTTCTTTCTTACCAGTCATCTAATTCTTTTATGATAGCTCTTTTGTGAGAACTTCTGAAGCTACTGTGACTATTCTCATTGCCACTATGGGGATGGACTCCAGGCAGTTTTCCCTCTAGTATCACAAATGACTCTTTATAACCTCCTGAGTATTTTTAGGCTAGTAAAAATATCTCACCCTAGGACCTGAATATGAACTTATAGTCACTGAGTAATATTAGTGCTATGACTCTGGGCAAGTCATTTAACTCCGATTACCTCACAAAAGAAAGGATGGAAAGGAAAAGAAAAGAAAAATATTTCATTCTGGTTTTTTGTTGATTATCACTCCAAAATTTTATTTGAGTAATTTTTTATAAAGTTATTTAGAAGGGAAAGTTGAGGAAGTTCATCTGGGGAGTCTCTAACAGGACATATTTTATTCCCTTTTTTGAAAAGAGTAGGAAAACTTGTAGCATGAGTCCCCATAGAAAAGGCTCACCCAAGTTCTGTACATTCCTGCCTACTAATAAGATAGCTTATAAGGATTCTCTAGTAGATCTACCTTTAATGGTCAGACAGATGACACATTTAAATTAAAGCATTAATTTAAATGGTATAGAAAGCAAAGAAACAATAAATTTTCTCCATAAATGTGGTACATAGTCTCCCTCAAATAAATATACACATACACACTCCCAATGAAAAGTTGCTGGACTGCTGGCTGGTCTGCTCCCCACTTGGATACTTTTCTGGACAGTATTCTACTGGATACTGCATTCATAGTTTCTGCTGGACATTTCTCCCTCTACTATGTACTATTCTATCTGACTATAGTATCTGCCAGATAGTTGACTGTAATTCCTCTTGAGAGTTCCATGGAGTATATCATCCCTATCATATGCTACTCTTCTGGTTGTCTAAATATTGCAAAACATGGCTTTGCTGCACTCTATACTAAAGATTTTCTTTTTTCTTCTAGCTTCTAGATTCAGTTAAAGTCAGAGAATTATATATTTAAAACTTGATAACATAAGGATCGCTAAAATCTATCTCCCTAATTTTTACAATAAAAGAAATTGAGACACAAGATGGTTAAAGTGTTTTGACCAGGATCATACAGCGAGTGTCTTAGGCAGGATTTTATCTGGGTTTTCTCAATTCCAAGTCCAGGGTTCTAGCTACGGTGCTATGTTGCTTTATTCCCTATAGATTTATACTTCACCAGCAGAATGTGCTCCATATTTGCTTTTAGTTTAAGGGACTTTTAAAAATAGCTCTTTTTAGAAAAGGCTTTTGACTCAGTCATAGGATCAGATGGTTGGGCAGTACAGAAAAGACTTTTCTTGACATTTTTTCCTTTACCAACTGGCTTTCTGAGAAGCTTGGTTGGAAGATCTTTCTATCCCCACAGAAGATTCATTGTTCCAGGCATCCAAACTTATTAGTAGACATATTCATATTAGCTATGCTTCCAGGGTTAATCTTTTCTTTGTCCTGAACTTTTTGGTTATTGAGCTTAGTTATCTAGAAAATGTGTTTCCTTCTTTATTTAACTTTTATTTATTTAAAAGGAGTGGCTGCTTTCAAGGACGTGTGGAGCCAGGGTGGTTCTGCTGCCTGTAGCACTGGATCATTGGCAAAACATTGGCTAACTTATCTGTAGTAATCAAGGTGAATATTTATTTGAAAAATGGCTTTGAACTGACATGAGTAATATGACCCAGTAAGTAGGAAAATCAAAGAGAAGTACATCATCCTTCAATGACCAAATCCAAAGAGATTATTATAGATATGTTTGAATGGAATCCTTCCCTCTTCCAACTTTTATCAACCATCTATTTCAATATCTACTTCAACCATCATTTCTCATAGCTAGAAGTCTGCGGACAATTTCCCTCAGACTATTTTCCTTTATACACTGAAGCACTCTATGCTAGCTCTTAAACTTTGATAATATTTACATGTGATCTGTAGGGGTATTGATTCCTCTTCCTTATATTCAGTGTTGACCTAGAGGCCTCCTAGTCTTTAGAGAGACACTATGGAATGATGGGTAGAGGTCTATTCTTGAAGTCAAGAAGATCTGCTTTCAAGTCCTTTCACTCCACTTTCTAACTAGTCTTGTGATTCTGGGCAAAATACCTAATCTCTCAGTGTCTTTTTTAAGCCCACAAATTAAAGAAAAAAATGCCTATCTATACAAGCAGGGTAGAGATTACACACCAGGAATCCCTCCCAGTAATAAAATCACTGTTTTGGACAAAAGAAAAATAAGCTTTGTTAAAATCTATTATTTTTGTGTGTTTCATACATATAGCATTGACCTTTCTTCCATTGTTCTTCATACTTCTCTGGCCCTTCCCATTTTGGAACTGCTTAGAGTAAGTCCTATTCATTCCAGTTATATTTTAGTTTAGCTAAGAGACATGGTGATCACTTAATGATTATATGATTGTGAGGGCAGCAGAGAAATTCCAGTACTTGCAGAGCTCAATTACACAGAGCATTGGAAGCCATTATCAGATCAAGAACACACTAACAGAAGTTGAGGATGTTGAAAAAGGAGGAACAGCTATTTTACCCCCAGAAGACAGGGGAACAAAATTGACTATAGCCATCAGATATTCTATAGGTCTGTTTCAGAATCCTCAAATTGTGTCTTCACTGTTGATTTTACTGTGTTGATGAACCATTGTTTTCATTTACCTTTTTCCCCACTGAATTTTCTCATGTGCATTATCTTATTTTCCCTTCCTAACAAGGATTAAAAAAGTCAAAGTGTATGCTATTATCCACCCTCCACCCTGAATTCAGGTCCCTTTTTACATTTCACAGAGTTGACTCAGCATCATTTATCTATTTCAAATAACAGAGTGGAAGAGAAGAAATTAGAACTATGTTCTTCTGACTCAGTTGATACTCAGATTTCCTGCAAACTCCAGAGTACAGATTTCAGCTTTTCAAAATGCTTAATATTTCCAAAGAAAGTTATGCTAGACTCTATTAGATATCAAAGTACAGAAAACATGATTCTTTCCTTCACAGAGCTTACATTTTAGTAGACCGTATAGTATGTACAAAAACTTGATTCAAACGAAGAATCATGCATTATAGAAAAACATGGGAATTTATTTTATTTGACTATTCATATTTGTTACCAGGGTTTGGTGATTTAAAAAAAAATACTCTTAATTTTCACATGAAGAGACAGATGGGAGAGTGAGAAAAAGTGAGTGTTAATTAATGAAAAAAAATTAAGTCTTCAGGGATGATGGAGGTCATCAAGTCAGATAAAATAAAAACTCTAAAATATTGCTTTTCTCAGAGAAATTGCAATTAGGGACTGTTTTTGTTCAGCCTTTCTGTCTCCAGCACCAAGAATTGCTCTTTAAACAAAATAAGCAGGTGACATTTAAATTAGGACATGTTTGTGAAAGTAACAAATAGGATTTATGATTATCAGGGTAAGGAAAACATTACTGACAAACTATTGGATGAAAATATTTTAGCTGGAGTTTAAAGTAGGAAGAAGACCATAACCATATATCATAATAGAAATCTAGAGATAATCTGACCATCACCCTATTGATAAGAAGGTAGAAAACCTTCCTCTTTGGGGCCAGTGTTATTAGTCTGTAGTTTGATAGATGATATAATTTAGATAGAACATAAATTCTATGTAATATCTAATAAATAAAATTACTATCTGATGGAATAATTTAGAGTATGATTTACTAATTCATTATATAGATTTTGTGCATGGGCATTCATTACCCAGGCTATGTACCTTTTTCACCTTTTTTGTGGGGAAAGAGCTTAAAATTACAAGGGATATTTTAAGAAGCCACATTCGTCTTTTACTTTAAGTTGCAATTGGAAAAGATGAGGAAAAGTGTCTGTTGGTAAAATGTGATGGAAGACCACAATATGTGTCTGTGTTTTTGTGTGGGCATGTTTTACAAGACCAAACACCTCAGAGGCAGTGTAGCCAAAACCCTACCTTGCATTGTATACCTATTTGTGTTTAAAAGATGTGCTCTTGTTTCCAGAAGGAATTTGGGGTTACTAAAAGCACTATGCAATTTCCCAGAGGCAACTCAGTTTAGCTGGCTTTCTTCTATTTCATTCTGGGTTAGATTGCCTTTGGGAAATTATCTGGGACTGCTAATGACCCTCCAGGCTTCTCCTTCTTGTTTACAATAATATATTTACAGTGATGTTCCAAGGAATGAGATACCACATTCTGTGAGAAACTAAAGATAGATACAGGTCACACAAATGACAGTAGAGTACTCCTTGTGGGGCATGAATATTTTCAGTTTAGTATCAACAAGGGATCTTAGCAAGATTTTAGATAGGGGGAAAATAGAAGCCCTAAATCAGTTAGTTCTGGAATCAGATTGCTAATCACTCATCTCATCTTGTCCAGTATCAGGCTCACCATGTGTCCTGGTTGATAATGTGGTCCTGGTCATGTGTCCTGATTGATAATCTCAATCTTGGACCAGAAATTGGACTCCCTCCCTATGATCCTACACTCTGAATAGCAGTCATATCAGTTCTACCATTCCTATGAAGTACATCTACCTTTTGGCCCCAATCAAAGTTGCCTTTGACTTCCTTGTCCAGAAGAGGACTTTCTAGCTACCAATCTCCTATATGTGAAAGTAAAGAATAATTCTTAATTCTTTATGAATTAATTCATATTATCAAAGAAAAGCTTGAAAATTAAAGTGTGTGGGCCAGTCAAATAGTGATGTGAGCAGGGGATAACAGGACAGCCCATGTGCCCCACTGATATCCTGAAACAGCTACCAATTTAGAGAAAGATCTTTAGCACATTGGACAAGATCCCTAGAAAGTGTTGACAGCAAGTTCTGGAGAGGATGCAAATGACAGGGCTTGATGAGCTATGGTTCTAGCTACAACTATTTATTTCCACATTTGATGTTATTTCAGATGAAACATTAACTCAGTCTTTTCAAATAACTTCAAGTAATCAATTTTAATACCATAATGATTAGACTAAAATTATTTTAAAATATCTGATTTAATGATTATATAATTGTTATATCAATGAAGAATGATTAATAATTATTAAAATTATCATAACAGTAATTAATAACCACTTTAAAGGTTCTATGGTAAGTGATACTTTTTTTCTTCTTAAAAGTCCTCCAAATGACTCTTACAAATATGGCTGAGTTATTTCCAAACTTAACTTTGAGGTTAAATTAGGAAAAAAAAAACTTTGGGGAGTTGGTTCTTGGGAACAAAGCTCATTTACTCTAGATCCCTCTCTGCAGACAAGGAAGACAGATTTTATGGTGAATTAAAAATGAAAGAGAGACTGAATTTATAATTGATTTGATATAGGGAAAAGACCAGGGAGTTTGCTTTATTACTCAAAGTGTTTTCTGCTGTGAAGATTATTTGTTCAAATTATCCATCTATGATGAGAAAAATAATGCAGGATTGCCTTTTCAATGTGATATATTGCTTTAACAAAACAGGGGCAAGTTATGACCAAGATCATTGAAATTTAACCATAATACTAAAAACCTTTAACACTGAGGGCCTCTTGTTAAGGAAATACTTACTTCTTTTAGAAATGACAATGCTTTTCTTTGTTGGGGAATTCCCTATTGCTTAGATTTTTCACTTCCATCTTACATGAGAGATCTTATAAATTAAATTCTTTCAGATCATAGAATATTTGACAAATTTTCTTATTGGAAACATTAACTTTGCAAAACATGTATATATGTGGACAGATGTGTACACAAATAAAAGCCTATACTATTAATATATTTTGTGTTATGATTCTTCCCCTCTCTCTTTATCTCTTTCTCTCTCATCCCTTTTTCATTCTTTTCTGTAGATGTCACTATAGACTAGTGGATAGAAAAGACTTTTCTATCCAAGTAGATTACCCTTCTGAAAATATATGATTTCTTCATGTAAGTAAAAAGAAGGTGGTGATCCAGTGTATTATACCAAGGTTGTCATATCAACACCAAGGTTTCCAAGCAACATGCAGAATCAATTGCTTTATAGTTGTATTTACTGATCGTCCTCGAATGGACCAAAATGGAGAATGCATCATTTAAAAAAAAACTGTGATTATGTAGTAATTAACCAAAAAGTCATTATTCAGGAATTGCTCATTAAATTCACATTAATAAGAAGAAGTCAGAATGAATCTTGTGAATACATAATCCATGACAAAGAAATTAAGAAATGATTTACTTCTGCCAGGGAAGTAATGGCATTTGGCATGGAGTTAGCTTCAATAATTGGTTTCTGAGCTGGGTTTGTGTGTGTCCCACCCAGATTCATTACATTATAGATTACATATATTGTGCTTATGTCAGAAGCCTTACCTATATTTTTAAAATGACTTCTATACAATGCTTTAAGTAATTGGACAATAACTTAACATCCCTTTGTTAAGCATATTGCTTGCTTTTATCTTAGAAGTCCTCCAAAATGTTGGTTGTATTAGTCAGTGAGTTATCAATGTAGAAACAATTGCAATACAGGTTTTGGGGACTTGTTTAACATTCAGTTTCCATACACATAAAACATCCTAATACAGTATATATATATATATATATATATATATATATATATATATTCACTATTATTTGGAGTCCTGAATAGTTTCTTACTTGGGTTAAAACCTGAATTGAATATATCCTAGTGTTTTTTGTTTTGTTTTGTTTTGCTTTGATTGGGCTTTCCCTTCTCTTCCTTTCATTAAAACTTTTTCCCTAAGATTTTTGCTTTGCTTAGGATGCTGACATTCAGAAAAGAAAAGATCTACATTTTTTCCTTAACTCAGACAAAAGTAGTCAGCATTGTCATACAATGCCTGGACAGTAGGTTTCATATCAGCCTTCTGCAGACACCTCTGTTGGTGGGGAAACTTATTAATAGCCATAGAATAGCACCCCTTTTAGTCTTTCTTTCTCTTATCCTGTGGTTTCTTTTCATTTTCTCACTTTGTTTTTACCCTGTTTGGAAAAATGCCTTCCATTCAACCACTCATATGCTATATCTATAGAAATGAGGGAATATGTTCCTTGGGAAAGTACCCCTTTTATTGAGAGTACCAAAGACGAGAAAGAATTCACCTGGTTCTTCAAATTTAGAACATTAAAGTGAATATATGCATGTTTTCTAGGTGTAGAAAGAGTTTCTTCTGAAACATTTGTCTAAATACGTCTTGCTTGATTCAATAATCTGATCCAAATATCAATTATCTCTAGATGGGTAATCAGAACTACTTCCTATTGAGTTCTGGTTCTACATCCTGAACTATCTTTTAGACATTCCAAACTTAGTATTACATTGATATCTAATCTTAATTATGTTCAAAACAGTACCTCCTTTATGAAAACCATTCTTCTGAATTTCCTTGTTTCTAATAAATTGTCTAATCTTCCAGGTTTACTAGATCTTCACTCTCTCAATGGCATTTTCTAAATCAGTTAATGATGGTTTTATCATTGCTATTTGTTAGACTATTTTTGACTGAGCTTAATTTTTAAGTCTTTTAATTTTTCTTCCTTTTTTATTTGTTAATACCATCATCCAAGTCATCATCACATCCAAAAAGATACAAAGACTTGTCAATATCCATCAGAGTGGTACCTATGCCCAGTCTAAGTAAAGTACCCTTTCCATTTTTAAGCTAACTTTCTTGTTATCCATGAGCTTATTACTTCATTTACTCTGTGTCACATTTTCAAGTTGCATGATCTTTGATCTTTCTATCCCTCATATATTTTCTTTCATAACTACATAGCCTTACATGCTTTTCCATAGAAAATATGCTATATATCATCTCTGCCTTCCTTGCACAGACTGTATCTCATACTTAGACACTACTTCTGCCCACTTATTTCTGTCTCCCAGAATTTCTACTGTTTTCTGCCTGGATTTCATTCTATTATTCATTACCAAGTTGGAAAGTAAATCATCTTAGAAAAAGAAAATAAAAAGGACAAATCTTGATGAGTTATTTCAAATATGATACTATAGAAAATGTTTTCCATTTGGATCCCACTGAGACATTACAAATACAAACCACCCTTTTTATGGATGTCAGAAGAGCATGAATATGAATTTCCTTACATTTATGCTCTTTTGATATTCATAATGAAGAATGTTTTGTACAAGTTTCCTTATTAGTGGAACAAATTGAGAACCACATTTGCCTCAAAGGAAATGAAATACAAAATGGGTAAACCTTCATTGCAAATTTACTTATTTGTTTTCTATGAAAGAATAAGATGAAAATAAACTGAGCCCTATGGAAAATATAATAAACAAAATTTGCCAAAGATCTTGTGACTTAAAAATGGGATCTGCAATATAGATCACAACATGCCATTCTCACACTTTGTATTGTTCTTTGCTTGCATGTTGTTTTCTTACTCATTTACTTTCTTTTTTGATCTGATTTTTCTTGTGCGGCAAGAGAATTGCATAAATATATTTATACATATTGGATTTAACATATATTTTAATATGTTTAATATATACTGGAATGCTTGCCCTTTAGGAGAGGGAATTGGGGGAAAGAGGAGAAAATCTGAAACAAAGGCTATGCAAGGGTCAATGTTAAATTATCCATGCATATGTTTTAAAAATAAAAAGCTTTGTAAAAAAAGTTTCACACGGCTCGTAGTGATCTGCCAAAGAGGTCCTAATTATAGTACAAGGAGGAGAATGAAGATTATAATGAGCCCATGTATTGCACAAATAACACCTGATCCCGGATGTGCCTTGGTTCAATGTTCAACATCTTTTCTATATCACCCACGTGTGACATGTGCATCAGGTAGCTGCCTGATGAGAATTTCAATAAAAATGGATATAAAAGCTATAAAGAAGTTGTAAAGAAGGGAGATGTTTTAAATAAATTAGCAACAAAAGTAAGTGACAAAAAAGAGGATAGGAATGAAGAACAAGTCAAAGGTGACTTAAATGTTTTCAGCTTGAGATGGGGGAACAATGATGCTGTCACTGATAGATTATTATTATCTATCCTAAGATCTTCATATCACTAATTTTGTGCTGGATGTTATGCTTGGATGTTCCATAGGTGCCTCAAAATTAACATTTACAAATAGAAATTATTTCCCCACTAAAATTCTTATTTCTCTAAATAGCCCATATTTGCTGAGGCCAGCACTTTCCTACTAGTCAGCAAAGTCTGGATCATCACAATTTTTCTCTTAGACATCTACCTTAATTTTCCTTGACATCAAATTTAAAATTTCAAAAACGGAACTAATTATATCTCCTCTAAAATCCATCTCTCTTCTTAGCTTGTCTGTTTCTATACCTTTCTGTCTACAATGTCTAAAATCATGAATCATATGCTCTATTCTTTCCTCTTCCTCAATCTTCATCCCATTGTAGGATGAGGATATGGGATATGTTATGATATATTAATCATAATCAATTACAATGCATTCATTTTATTTTTGTGTGGTTTCTGCCATCCTTCCCCTAATCTCTACTCATTTCATATGAATCCAGTTTTAGATACAATTCCTTTCATCTGTGTTTCTCTAAAAACCTAGTAATTGATGTCCCTATCTGCAATGTCTCCTATCTACCCTTTCTAAACTCTCCCAATTTCTCCAAAACTATCATTCATATACTAACTAAATTGATATAATTAAACCTAAGTCTGACCATATCATTTTTCTGCTGAAAAAACTCTGCCATAATTTCTGGGATAAAATACAATCTCTCTTCCTGGTCATTTAATCCTCAGTAAAAATGCTACTGGTCATTTTAAAGAAAAGTCCATTTATTCCTATACTCTCTAATGTTTTTAATAGGAATGGTTGTTGGATTTTATCAAATGCTTTTTCTGCATCTATTGAGATAATCATGTGATTTTTTGTTAATTTGGTTATTTATAAATTGATAATACTGATAGTTTTCCTAATATTGAACCAGCCCTGCATTCCTGATATAAATTCTACTTGGTCATAATGCATTATCCTGACTTTCTGTAATCTCATTGCTAGTATTTTATTTAAGATTTTTGCATCAATATTCATTAGGGGAATTGGTCTATAATTTTCTTTCTTTGTTTTCACCCTACCTGGTTTAGCTATTTGTGATGACCAAGTTTAGCACCCAGAGTATATTAAAAACAGCCAGAGTCAGAATAAGGGAAAATCCTTGATCTTTATTTTTTATGGAGGTGAAGGGGAATGGCGATATGAAGTGAGAACAGTACCAACACAAATCCGGCCAGCAGTGCTTCTGGCTCTCACACTCCACCCCCCAAATCATCTCTACATCATCTCCTATACAACACATCAAAACTTGCACAGAGAGTGGGCAGAGCCATTCTTTCTCCAAGCATATATATTAATAGAGCATTGTCCAATTGCTATTTAGCCTCACGTGCTTGGGACCTCAGTGCATCAACTCGAGCTTCAGCCCATTACATCTCCCGCTTTCTTTTGTTTTAGAACACAGGTGGTCACACCATCTCTGATCACTCAGGGTGGTGACAGCCCCCAAGGGCACATGATCACACCCTCCCTGACTTCTCAGGAAAGGAGGTGAAAACACCAAAAAGGAGGTGATCATGCCCCCCTGACTTCTCAGAAAGGAAGGTGAAAGCATTAAAAAGGAGATGATCATGCCCCCCCCCCGACATCTCAGGAAGGGAGATGAAAAGCACCAAAGGAAAGTGGGGATTGCTAGCAGGTTTCTGGGCCGAAGGGTCTTATTAGAAACAGGTATGCACAAACCCATCAGCATGGGAGGCACATAGCACATAGCAAAAATGCAAAGGCTATTAGTGATGACTCTCCCCACAGTCAGTGCAGGTTCGATGTGGTGTAACAGGCATGAATTGTACATGCAAGTAGCGGTATAACAAACAATATAAATTAACGTGGTATTGTAAAAGATTTCCAGAAGTCCTAGAAGGAGGGTATGTAAACAACAGTTACACATACGCCTTATTTAGCAGTCAAGAGATAGTCTAAAACCAATCTCTTATTGATTGCTTTACATGTCAGGGAATCCAATGATCCCCCCTTCAAGTTTTTGAAGTCCTGCAACAGTCCTTTTATGTGTTAGGGAATCCAATGATTCCAGCAGATTTTGAAGTCCTACAACAGTCTTATCATTTCTCAGAAAATCCAATGATTCCTGAGGGCTTTCAAGTCCTACAACATTCTTATGTCTCAGAGAATTCAATGATTCCTGAGGGTTTTGAAATCCAACAATTTTTGATGTCCATGAGTCAAACCACAAGTTTCAGTGGTGGGCACAATCAGCAATGGAACCACCCAATGTTTTTTGGTTCTTCTCCTTCATTTCAAGGGTCTGCTCCATCTCTCTGCAATGGACAAGGTGAATACAGCTCATTGGCACCCATCTGATTCCTTCTCCACCTGTAGAGATATAAGCAAACCCTCTCTCCCAAGCAGTTAACCTATCTGGTCCCTTTCATTCACCACTTTCTGGGTCTCTCCACATCACCTGGCGATTATCTAAAGATAGTGGAGCTGCTCGCACTGGACCCTGCCCTTCTGGTGGGTTATAAAACCTGTCTGCAGGAGCCAGTTCATCTTTGTCAAAAATCAAGAACTTAATAGTATAAAGGAAGTTCTGTAGGGTTACCTGTGGCTCCCCCTTTCTTTTGTTTTTGGAGGAGTGTCTTAATGTCTCTGTTTCTCCTCTCTACTATTGCCTGTCCTTGAGGATTAAAAGGTATGCTAGTGGTGTGTAAAATCTTATATTGTGCACAAAAGTGTGCAAAATCTTAGGAAGTATATGCAGGTCCATTATCTGTTTTTGCTTGTGGCACACCTATAATTGCAAATGCTTGAATAGGAACTCAGTGACCACTCGGGCTGTCTCTTTTGCTGCTGGTATTGCAAAAGTAAATCCTGAAAAGGCATCTACCACAACATAGATAAAAGACAGGTGACCAAAAGATTTATAATGGGTCACAGCCATTTGCCAAATTTCATTGGGTCTCAAACCACGAGGGTTCTTCCTTGAACGGTCCTTGGACCCACGTTGGGTGCCACCTGTGATGATTGCGTTTAGCACCCAGAATATATAAAAAATAGCTGAAGTCAGAATAAGGAAAAATCCTCAATCTTTATTCTTTGTGGAGGTGAAGGGGAATGGAGATATGAAGTGAGAGCAGGCGGGACAGAAATCCGGCCAGCAGTGCTTCTAGTTCTCACACTCCACCCACCAAATCATCTCTATATCATCTCCTATACAACACATCAAAACTTGCACAGAGAGTGGGCAGGGCCATTCTTTTTCCAAGCATATATTAATAGAGTATTGTCCAATTGCTATTTAGCCTCACGTACTTGGGACCTCAGTGCAATGACTCAAGAGCTTCAGGTCATTACAGCTCTCAGCCACATATCTGTGTTAATAGTAGGACTCCTGCTTTCCTTATTTTTTCAAATAGTTTATATAGTATTGGAGCTAATTGTTCTTTGAATGTTGGGTAGAATTCAAATGTAAATTCATCTGGCCCTGAAGATTTTTTTCTTAGGAAGCTGCTTAATAGCTTGTTCTATTTCTTTTTTCTAAAATGAACCTATTTAAATAATTTATTTCCTCTTCTGTTAACTTGGGCAATTTCTATTTTTGTAAATATTCCTCAGTTTCATTTAAATTATCAAATTTATTGGCATGTAGTTGGACAAAATAAGTCCTAATTATTGCTCTAATTTCCTCTTCATTGGGGGAACGTTCTCCATTTTCATTTTTGAGACTTAAAATTTTATTTTCTTCTTTTCTTTTTCTAACCAAATTAACTGAAGGTTTATCTACTTTGTTGTTTTTTTTAAATAAAACCAACTCTTAGTTTTATTTATTAATTTAATACATTTCTGATTTGCAATTTTATTAATCTCCCCTTTTATTTTCAGAATTTCAATTTTTTTACTTAATTGAGGCTTTTTAATTTATTTTTTCCTAGCTCTTTTAGTTGTAAGCCCAATTCATTGTTCTCTTTTTTATTTTATGCAAGTGAGCATCTAGAGATATAAAATTTCCCCTTATAACTGATTTGGCCGCATCCCACAAGTTTGGGTATGTTGTCTCATTATTGTCATTCTTTTGGATGAAATTATTGATTGTGTCTGTGATTTGCTATTTCACCCATTCTTTCTTTAGGATTAGATTATTTAATTTGCAATTAACTTTTGGTCTATTTTCTCCTGGCCTTATATTGCATGTGATTTTTTATTGCATCATGATCTGAAAAAAAATTGCATTTACTATTTCTGCCTTTCTGCATTTGATTTTGGGGTTTTTATGCCCTAATATATGGTCAATTTTTGTATAGGTTCCATGAACCACTGAGAAAAAAGTAAACACTTTTCTTTCTCCATTCAGTTTTCTCCAAAGATCTATCATACCTAACTTTTCTAACATTTTGTTTACCCCCTAACTTCTTTCTTATTTGTTTTATGATTTGATTTATCTAGTTCTGAAAGAGCAAGGTTGAGATCCTCCACTAGTATAGTTTTGTGGTCTATTTCTTCTTATATCTCTCTTAAGAGAATTTGGATGTTATACCACTTGGTACATATATTTTTAATATTGATATTGCCTCATTATCTACTGTGCCCTTTAGTAAAATATAGTTTCATTCTTTGTCTCTTTTAATTAGATCTATCTTTGTTTTTACTTGATCTGAGATCAGGATTGCTACCCCTGCTTTTTTTTTTTTTTTTTAACTTTACCTGAAGCATAATAGATTCTGTTCTATCCCTTCACCCTCACTCTATATTTATCACTATAGTTTAAATGTGTTTCTTGTAAACAATATACTATAGGATTCTGACTTTTAATCCAGTTTGCTATCTGTCTCCATTTTATGAGGGAGTTCATGTCATTCGTATTCACAATTAAAATAACTAATTCTGTATTTCCTGTCATCTTATTTACCCTAAGTTCTCCTTTTCTCTTGCCTTTTCCCATTCCCGCCTCCCCAGTATTTTGTTTTTAATGAACAGCTCCCTCAACTAGCCCTTCCCTTCCACATTTTTTACACTTTCCCCCTGCTAACACTTCTATTTTTCTTCTTTCCATGTCTTTTCCCCTTTATCCTCCAATTTCCCTATAAGATGAGACAAGTTTCTCTGTGAAACCAGTTGTATCTGATATTCTCTCTTTGGGCCAAATCTAATGAGAGTATGATTCACACAATGCTCATCCCTCTCCTATATTTCCCATAATTATAATAGGTGTTCTTTGCCTCTTTGTGAGATGAAATTTCCCTTATTTTATCTCTTTTTCATCTTTTTCTAGTGTGATCCCTTTTCCAACTCTAGTTTATCATATTATCATAATAAAATCAAATAACACCCACACTCTCTAAGTATATCCATAACAGAAATATAGTTCATGAGTTCTTTCCTTTTTACTTTTTTATGTTTCTCTTAAGTTCTGTGTTTGGAGATCAAATTTTTTGTTCAATTCTTTTCATTAGAAATAAATGAAATTCACTTATATCATTGAATGTCCATCTTCTTCCCTGAAAGATAATGCTCATTTTAGCAGGATAGCTTATTCTTGGTTATAATGGAAGTTCCTTTGCTTCTCAGGATATCAGACTCCAGGCCCTTCCATCCTTTAAGGTGGAAGCTTCTAGGTCCTAGGCTCCTCGGTATGTAAATTGTTTCTTTCTGGCTACTTGCAATACCTTTTCCTTGGTGTGATAGGTCTGAAATTTGGCCATGATATTCCTTGGGGATTTAATTTTGGGTTCTTTTTCAGAAGGTGATCAGTGAATTCTTTCAATGGCTATTTTACCTTCTGATTCTAAAATATCAAGAAAGTTCTCTTTTATGATTTTTCGTAAGATAATGTCTAGATTCTTTTTTTCATCATGGCTTTTAGGAAACCCAATAATGCTTAGATTATCTCTCCTAAATTTATTTTTCAGGTCAATTGTTTTTTTCTAAGAGTTATTTCATATTTTCTTCTATTTTCTTTCTTTTTTTGTTGTTTTTGTTTGACTAATTCTTGAAGTCTTATTGAGTCATTCACTTCCATTTGTTCAAGTCTAATTTTTAGTGTATTTTTCGTCAGTTACCTTTTTTAGCTCCTTTTGTAATTGGCCAGCTGAATTTTTTTGTTCATTTCACAAATTTTGTTTTTCAGTGAATTGGTGTCTGTATCATATCTCTTTTGTAGGGCATTATATGCTTTTTCCATTCCTTCTTGCAATGATCTTATTTCTTTTCCCCATTTTTCTTTTAACCCTCTTTAAGATCCTTTATGCAATCTTCCAAGAAAGTCTTGTGAAATGTGGACCAGCTCATGTCTCCTTTTGAGACTTTATCTGGAGTTGCTTTGCCTTTAAGCACCTCAGGATTTGAGGTCTGTTCTCTTTTTGCATAAAAGCTGTCAATGGTGAGAGTTCTTTTTTTTTTCCTCATTTTTTTTAGGCTTGAGGTCTGCTCAATGCAAAGGAGTAACAGTTGTTTTAATTTTCCTTGGGGCAGTTCTGCTGATAGATTTCTGGTGCTGGGTAATCACAGCTAGATCCAACATTTTTTCCTGGGCTCAATGGTTTATAATTTGCCTTATGCAAAAGATGAATCTGCCGAACCATCTGCTTGCAACCAGGTCAGAGTAGCCTAAGAGGTCCCAGAAGATTCCCAGGTATGTGCAATCTGCAGTGCTCTGACTCCCTGCCCCATCTCTTTGCTGTGGTCTTTCTGTGCCATGGTCAGCAGACTGTCCCCCTATTTGAAACAGACCTGTTCTGAAGTTCTTCCAAGGTATCTTCTGGGAAAGTGTTGTACTCCAAAGATTTATGGGTTCTTTGACTCCAAAACCAGTTTAGAGGCTTAATCTGCTGTTGGTTTAAGAGAAGGTAAGAGAAAGTCACAGAAAGTCGTGTCTGCTCTACCCCACGGTGCCTAGACCCCTGGGTCAGATAAATGTAATATTATTTTCTCAATACAATCCTTGATGGCATTTGACAATGGTGAGACTCCCTCCATTGTGATGCTCTCATTTTTATGAATTGCATATTCATCACAGCTTTTCATCTGTACCTTCTCTGTCCATTCATTGAATTGTTTCCACATGTAAGCATTTGCTAAGGTTAATTCTGTTAGCTTCTACACTCTTTTTTTTCTGAAAGATATTATTTCCTTACTGAGCTTTAAATCTCTCCCCTTTGTCCTGTTACTTTCAACGTATGTATTCTTTACTCTTAACCATTTGACTAAAATTCAGATTTTCATTTCTAGCTACTTGCTGGATATTACCACATAGATATCTCACCATTAACTCCAACTCAGTATTAATAAAAATGAACTAATCACATTTCTTACTAAATCAACTGAATTCCTAACTGTGAATGACACAGTTATTCCTATAGTTCCCAGGTTCAAAGTTTGGGAGTCATTTCTGAATTCTCTCTACTTCTTAATGTGACCAAAAAAAAGAAATATTACAAAGTCCTGTCAATTCTTCTTTTTTGATTTATTTCAAATAAATCCCTTCTCTTCTATTTTTATTTTAGCCTTCAAGTCCATATCACTAAGGCTCAAATCTATCATACCTGTACTACTTCAACAGTCTCCTAACCGGGGTCCCTGAATTTAAATTTATATAATTTGAATTTTTATCAAAATGTCAACATAATCTTTTAATATTTTGATCATGTCACTGTCTTGCTAAAAATAGTATATTGGTCATGTAACTGTCTTGCTGAAAAGCCAAAACCAAAGCCAAACAAATAAACAAAATAAAACAAAACAAAACAAAAACTTCAGTAACTCAGAGAATAACAAACTGGTGAGTTGTAAAAAATCTCAAAGGTCATCTGATGTGACCCATCCCTGAACAAAAATCCCCTTTTCAACTTGTCAAAGTTATTCTGCCTTTATAGGAAATCCACTACCTGAAATTCCTTAGTTGAAAAATGGCAATAATAATAGCAACTAACCTAACAGGATTTTTTTGAAAACAAAATGAATTAACAAATTAAAAATGAGTGTTTTAATACTATAAAAGGATAGTCTTTTATGTTAGTAATATTATTAATATTAATTATTGATTTTGATTTTGTCTATTAATGTCTATTAATATTATTATGAAGTTTTTGCTGACATCAAATTTAAATTTGTCTCTTGGTCCTCTTTACTAATGCTCCTATTTTTGTCCTCTGAGGTCAACTCAATACCTTTTCTATGCAACACATTTTCAACTGCTTAAAGACAGTTTTAGAACATCTAAACATCTTCTACAAATTGACATTCTTAGTCCCTTAGCATGATCCTTATATTATAGTCTCAAGTGCCCTTAACCTTTGTGATTTTATTCTGTTGGATACTCTCTAGTTTGTCAATTTCTTTCTTTTGCTTTCTCTAAAATATGGTTTGTAGAAATAACCACAATATTCAAAATATGATTTGATCAACATGAATCCCAGTGTGGCTATTTGCTCTTGAATCCTGAATCTCAGTTCAGCATGTTCTTTTTAGTTTTCTTAGTTGCCTCCACATCATTATGTCATATTGTAGGTCTGAGAAGCTTTATACATTTTTCAGATGACCTCTCTAACTATGTTTCCCTGATCTTGTACATATGAAGATAATCGTTTCAATCCAAGCATACATTTTGGTTTTATTGTTCATACTTATGATTTCATTGATCTAGGGAACCCCCACCTCAAAACAAATCCACAATTCTTTTGCAACTTAAGAATTTAAAGAATTCCTTGGGGGCACTTTGTGGGACTTTCCCAGAAGTCTTAAATTCAAGCCTTTTTCATTCTAAAACTATCCCATCTGTCATAACATGTTGTTTGTCAAAGTTTTAGTTTACCCCAGCTATATATAATCTTATTATATGCTTCTCTGGACGTTATTATCTCTGAAAAAAACCCCACTGATTATTGTACTGACCAATTATGGTTTAAAAAGACTGATGATGTTTTTAAAAGACTTGAGGGATGCACAAAGCAGAACCAGTCCTATGTGGACTATTCTTGATGGAGTCACATTTCCTCTTTATATTTACCTTTTTTATAGCAGTTATTTTTTCATAACAGGTTCTAGTATTTTGCCAGGAATCAAAATCAAGCTTGCTGTTCTATTGTTTGCAGATTCTATTATTTTCTTCTTTTTTCAGTTAAAAAATCACAACAGCAGCTGTCCTTCTTTAATCTGTGTTTTCATCTTCCCCCATCTCCTGAATCTTTCAAAGATTACTGACTGTGGCTTAGACAATGTATTGGCCACATCTTTCAGACCCCTGAAATGTTGTTTGGGCTGCATTACTTGATGTGGCAGAGAATGACCAAAGGGGAGGGAAATGAAGCCTCCAATGAATTCTACATGTGTCAAAATAATGTTTATCTTTTGTCGACCTGAGCCACAGGGGCTGATTTGTCCCGACATGCTTACTCTGGTTAAGAAATCCTCTCTGAATTCCATTCCATTCCTTGTATCTTAGTCTTTCAGATATAACCCTCTGAATATCCACTTTAACAGAAAGCTAGATTTGTACTTTTTAGGTACCTATTATTTATCAGAAAGTAGCCTTCAAGAAAGCCCCAAGCATATGAATGCCACAAATCTGTGTGTTTGTATGTGTATCTATGTGTACAAGTGTAAAATTATCTGTTTTTAATGCAGTACTTGGATGATGAAAAGTATTAAACATAACTTCCTTATAAGTAATCCAATGGTCCAAAATCATAGTATGGAGTGTTAATAAAGCAAAATGAAAACAGGAAGGAAAATGAAGTTTGGAGTGGGTAGTATAGCTTTTGTCTAATCATACTTAATGAATACAGTTTAGTTGAATAATTTGACAGCAATGAAATAAGTTCTTTCTCGATTTTAATAGCTTCTCTCTTAGGCAAATTGCTTGGCAATGTATATTTCTTCTGTTTTACTCAACATGAAAATAGCATTTGAATTTGTTCTTTGAAGGAATATTTTATGTTATTTAAAAATTAATGTAATATTTTATTTTCCTCAATTACGTGTTAAAACCTTTTTGAAAAAAAAAAATTGAAAAAAATTGAGTTCCAAATTCTTTCCTTCCCTCCATTATCTCTCTCCCTGAGATCGTAAACAATTTGATAAAGGTTATACATATGCAATCAAGTATTTTCGTATTAATCATTTTCCACAAAGACTCAAATAAAAAATGAAAAAAAAAAGAAAGTAAAAATATACCATGCCTCAGTCTGTATTCAGACAATATCAGTTCTTTCTCTGAAGACAGACAGCATGCTTCATCATGAGTATTTTGGAATTGTTGTGGATCATAGTGCTGCTGAGAACAATTAAACAGTTCACAATTCTTCATCATGTAATATGGCTATTCTTGTGTATGATGTTCTCCTAGTTTTGCTCACTTTACTTTGCATAAGTTCATGTAAGTCTTTCTAGGTTTTTATAAAATCATCCTGTTTCTTATTTCTTATAGCACAATGATATTCCATTACAATCACACATCAGTTTGTTTAGGCATTCTCCAGTTGATGGACATCTATTCAATTTCCAATTCTTAGCCACCACAAAAGAGCTGTTAATTTTTGCACAAATCATTTTGGATGTCTTTAGGTCATAGATTGGCAGTGGTACTGCTGGGTCAAAAGTTATACATAGTTTTCTGGAGGTTTGATCATAGTTTCAAGGAATATTTTTTGAGTGTCTTTTAAGAATTCAATACTCTTTTGGATCTTGGGGGATTATCTATTTATTACTACACTTTATTACTACAGCTTCAGTATAGTTTATGGAATGGAATGCTGGATATGGAGCCAGGCAGGCATGAACTCAAATCCTCTCTTGAACACATAATTATATCTGCTCCTGACAAAATGACTCGGCCTCAATTTTGTTATCCATTAAATTAGGGTAACAATAACAATCACTTCAAAGTGTTATTACTTTGTAATGGCTAGATCAGATCACTTGTAATGGCTAGATGCTATTCTGAAGAATAAGATAGGGCCATTTAGGTGGCATAGTAGGCAGAGTGCCAAGAATCTGGAAGAATCCATCTTGCTGAGTTCAACACTGGCCTTTGTCACTTGCCAGCTATGTGATTCTGGGCATATTATTTTAATCTTGTTTGCTTTAGTTTTCTCACCTGTAAGACAATAGAAGGAAATTGTAAACGGCTAAAATATCTTTGCCAAGAAAACCTAAAGTCACAAAGAATTGAACATTATTGAAGAAAGATTAGACAACATAAAAAATAAGATAATCTTTGTAAAGTACTTGGCAAACCTTAAACACTTGTTTAAGTATTTGGTATAGGAGGACTTTAAAGCATTTCCTAAATATAAACTTCATTTCTTCATTATAATTATACTGTCCAATATGTGGCACAGTGCCTGAAATGAAGCATGTGATCATTGTTTAATATTTACTCCCTCTGAGATCTTGGGTATAATGTCTCAATTTATCCATCAATAAAATGTGGGTACTTATGGAATCCGAGTGTTCTTAACTTGAAGCCCATGAACTTTTGGTTTCAATATTTTGATAATTATATTTCAAAATAATTGGTTAACATTTTAATGCTATGTGTGTAATTCTATATAATTCTTTTTTATTTTATGAATCAAAATGCATATTTTTATCAGATTCCCCAAAGAGTTCATGACACACATACAAAATTAAATAACTATTCTCAATGGTCTCTCAGATCACTTTAGAGGTAAATCTACAATGCGATGTTTTTTTTTTTTTTTTTATTTCTTTTTTTGTGTGAGACAATTAAAGTTAAGTGCCTAGCCCAGGGTCACACAGATAAGAATTCATAACTATCTGAATTAAGGTCTTCCTACTTCAGGGCCCATGCTCCATCAACTACATCTAGATATCCTCATTGCAATGATTCTTCAACCAAAAAAAAAAAATGCAACTCTGTACCAGGCATTGTGCTACTGACTGGGGATACAATTACAAACAATGGCACATCCTTCATTGACAGGAATTGTGGTTGTAGTTTAATCATTTTCAATTGTGTCTGACTCTTCATGATGGCTTTTGGCATTTTCTTGGTAAAGAGTGATTTACTATTTCCATCTCTATCTCACCTAACAGATGAGGAAATTAAAGCAAATGAAGTTAGGTGATTTGCTGTGGTTTGTACAGCTAGTAAGTGTCTGAAGAAAGATTTGAACTTAGGACTTCCTGACTCCCAGTTCACTTGGAGTGATATCCACTGTATATCACCTCGCTGCTCATATTTGTAGGGAGTTTCTATTCCAAAGGAAGACGCAAAAAAGAACAAATATAAAGATATACAGAGACTTAAATATAAAGGAAATATATACATTAAATATTAGTTGATATTACATATTAGTTAAATACAAGGCAGTTTGGAGTTGGAGAAAAATTAGCAATTAGAAGAGTTAGGAAAGGTTAATACAGAAGATGGTGATAGATAGGAAGAGACCAGAAGAAAGAGAGAATGAGATAGGGAGGAAATTAGTTTCACTGATATTGTTCTGTTGGAAACAAACAGTGAAAATGTTTTCAGCCCTGCCTCCCCCTCAATTATATCAGTCTAGTGCTTTCAACTCTTCTCCACTCAGCTCAAATACTACTCTTAGATGAGATGAAATGCATAAATGCTTGATACAGCCTGAGCTAGAGCACATCTCTCTAGAGGCTGTCACCAACTTTTAAAGGCTATATTTCAGGATCCCAAGCTTCAGGGGAATTCTTCCCATACAGAAGAGGATACCCAGGATAGAGAGCAGAAAATATGTCCTAATGGATCCATTTCAGGAAATGGGCACTTGAGTTTGCAGAAGAGGGCATATCTGTCAATTTCAGAATCCTAAGAAAGACAAATAGAATTAGGTTGTATGCACACTTTATTTCTTTCAAATTGGGGCATACACAATTTCCAGCAATCATAATTGAGCTCAAATAAGCCAAAATTAAGGAAGTAACGCTAATTTAGAATGTATGTGCAAGCTTAATCCAGTCCTGTAATTCCTAACATAGCAGAGGAGGTTCTGGGTTCATCTAATTGTTATTTTAAAGGATTTCTGGTATGTCAACCTTGAGGGATGCATAGTCTGCCTTCTTATTGCCTGATTCTGATTTCCACGTCAGTCCAGTTTTCTCTGTATAGTAAGGGAGATCAAACAAACCAAAGTGATTAGTAAATTCATTAATTGCCTCAGAGGGCTGTTTGATAAAAAGATCAATAAGGCTAATCTTCTTTGTTCCAAGAAAGCAGAAAAAGAAGTGTGATTGTGGCTGGACAGTTGATAAGAAACAGAATTTGAGTTCAAATAAAGGAAATTGGAGCTATCTAATAGTAAAATCATTGGTCCCAGGGAGTAATAAAGGCCTTTTCCTTTGGGTGCTCTAGAAAAACAAATAAATGACTAATTTTAAGTAATTTTTTCTGGTTGGTTTATCTAGATTACTTCTGGGATCCCATACATTTCTTCAACACTTTAATTCCTTCTTGAATCATCATCCCTTCTTCTCTTTTTTTACTTCTCATACTCTCATGACTATTTCCTTATTGTATGCTTTCTCTAGACTGTATCCTAACTCTGTCTATCCTTATCCCTAAAAAGCAGATCATGCTCATTGTGTCCTCTGGAAACTCTAAGTCTCAGATTTTTTATTGCCCCAAGAATATTTTGGCACTTGGAACAGCCGGAGTTCATCTTTTTTACGTATGAGGATTGTGGGATATGGAGAAGAAATGAACTAGATATCTATTCATTTAGTTCCTCTTTAGGAAAGGCAAGACTGCATACATGGTTAAGCACAGATAACTTCAGGTTTGGGTTCTAAAAATGTTGAATGAATGAGGAGTAGTGAGCAATAAAGAAAAACCTTTGCAGAATGGTACCTAATACAGCCCTCTTTCTTTTTATGGGTATATATATATGTATATATGTATATAATGAAGATTAACCTCTATTTGTCATTGGAAGAAAGAATAAAAAGTGGTATTGATTACAAGGGCCACCTATTCATTGAAAAGAATAAACCTATGTCCTGGTTTGACCAAGTAAATGTGGCACTAATTAAAACTATTTGTGAAAACTTGGTCATTCATGGCTAATTGTCATATATGCAAAGAATGTGTGTGTATATATATATATATATATATATATATATATATATGATATGTGTATGTATATATATGATTAAAGGTATGGCATGTAATTATATATGTAGTTATATATCTACATATATGTATATATCATATACACCATGCAAGAATTGCATACATACACATGAGCATTTATCACTATTTCATTTTTCTTGATTTTACATCAAGATCATTCGAAGAGAGATCATTTCTCTACATGTACAATATTAGCTCACAAATGATAATGAAAATTATTTAGTTTATATGTGGAATACATTGTATTATAAGTCAATAGCAAAGCATATATCCCACCAGATATGGAGTTAATCTATACAAATTCAAGTAAAAGAGTCTGCTTTAACAGAGTTTAAATTCTAATGAACAAAGACAAAATGAAAAAAAAAGGCAGTTCTAGAAACTGAGGTCACCAGTTCTAATAAGAGAGACTTGAAAGGGGCAATTCTAGTAGAATTTGTAAAGTCTAGAAGGGGCTGGAAATGATATGGAGTACTCTTATGGTCAGACTCATAAATCTTAAGAAGCTAAGATCTTGAGGAGCAGAATTCAGGTGGTTTTATGTGGAGAAGATTGAGAAAGATGGCTGAATTGCATATTCCATATATGATTTTTTATGTCTTTCACATCATGATCTTTCCAACAATTATAATCGCTATCATTTTCCCATAGCTACCTTTATGATAGACAAATACTTCTGCAAAACAAATGAATACATATATACCATGTTCGACAACACATACAACATTTGGCATTCATAATTCACAATGGCATATTGTGTTGTTAGGTCTCTGAAATCAAGAAGAAAGAATGCATTTGTCTAAGTTCTGTAGCTGTTTAGTCACAGTAAATAGGGCTTTCTTTTTTCTATTTTTTCCTTCTGCATTATTTCATACAAATCTTCCCATCTTTTCATTGTTGTTCCCGAAGGCACAATATTACTTCATTAAATTCTTTAAAAAAAATAAACAAGACGTTTATTTAAAAAGCAAAAGTTTTGACTTGAAGGGGAAACTACCATTGATTTCTTTATGGTAATTTATCTCTTTTGAAAGACGGAGATTTACCTCCTGTAAAAGCTATGTACAAAAAAAGTCATTGAACACTTCATTGGTTTTACAATTATAAAAGAAAAACACTGAAATTATCTAATCAAATAAGACATCCAAGGATGTGTGTGTGTATGTGTGTGCTATTGCTGTTGTTAAACTGTTGAGAGCAATCTAACTTACTGAAACATAAAAATTTAAAAAAAAATTGAATGATTATTCCAGTAATGAGGAAAAGGGATATTTTCACAGAACCAGTTTGTTTTTCCACTCCCCATCTGATGTTTATCAAAACATACCATTGGCCATTTAGTTAAAAATAATGAATCATGCCTATGCACACATACTATTTACTTTACGAACAATTTAAAAACTGGTGGAATGGAATCAAAGAAGAAAAAATCTTTACTGCACTAATCAGGATGTGGAAGAACCAAATTCAGGTATCTAATTGTAAATGTATCATTTTCCTTGGGAGCACAGTTCTGGAATAGAGTTGCAGGTTCTCTTTTTAATAAATGCTTCCTGTCTGTTCCTGAAATACATCAATTTTACCTTTATCCTCCATTTCCAACTGTGCAGTGTTTCTTTTCATTGATTGGTTTTCCATCAAATCAGAATCTCGTCTGCCCTATTGACAAACCCTGTTATTCATAGTAGGATTTCATTAGTTCACTACGTGGTATATGCCTCTTAAATTGTACCAGTGAACCATCTTGCCCTGACATCTTCAAATCAACATTCTAGTCTAGATTCCTTCTTTGGTTTTTCATTGTCCATGGAGAGTTTGGGGGAGGGTCTCTTTCAGACTCCTTCATAATAGAGCTACCAGAATAATCTGTTCCAAAGCAATGGGGTGAGGTCAGGGGGAGAAGTAGCAGCAACAGGAGGAAGAGGAAGAGGAAGATAATGATTGTAGTGATGGAGCTGTTCAATATTCATAGATCAAGGCTACAAAGCTTAGTGAATTTTCTCACATTCAAAATTATTTTGGGAATGACGGGGGCAATGCATAATATAATGAATTCTTTCTTCAACCCCTCAATCACTATCTCTCTCTTTTTTGTTCATCTTTGCCATTTGGTGTGTGTGTGTGTGTGTGTGTGTGTGTGTGTGTGTGTGTTGCTTCAATTTGCATGCCTCATCAATTTGATAGATATGACATATATTTAAGTGAATCAATGATATTTAAGCTCTATTAAACTCTCTCTCAACAATTTTGGGATATTTGCAGAGGACCTTCTTCACTGCTATTACTGAAGCTTCAGTAATAGGATCTAGAGCTTCCTATGTAGTATAATACATAAGCACTGACTCTGCAATCAGACATCTCGGGTCAGATCCTTCTTCTGACACTTTCCATCAATATGACTCCAGGCTATCGCTTTAGATATCATAGAGCTCTGTTAATTCATCTTTAAAAAGAGACAGGTTGGACTAGATGGCCTCAGATCTCTTTCAGCTCTAAATCTATGTTCCTATGACTCCTCATGTAGAAGTCAGGAGGGACATATATTTAGCACCAGTTTCCACTTGACTTTCTATAGAGTATAAAAAAGACTTAGTGCCTGTTGAGTTTACTCAACATTTGATGGATGAAACAATTTCTGAGGATTACAGATGACTGATATCCCTTAAAAGCTAAAAGGCTTATTGTATATACAGAAAAGTTCTATCCTTATGGCTTAACCAAAGATACATGAAGCATTCATTTGAGGAGTTCAGTTTTTCCATTTCATCGAAGACAGAGGTTCATTCATTGCTGTACATGGTCATTTAGTCTTTCTTTATTCTAGCAAGGCATTAAAAGATATTTGAATAAATTCATTGATTAAGAGCATAATTAACTCCTTGAAAAAGCTATATGGGTTGTCAGTCCTTATGCCTGAATAGATGTTCGCATACATAGTATTTTACTTAGTAACATTTTACAATGTATGGAATTGTAATCTTTTTAGATTTTCCATAGGGAAAAATGAAGTTGTAATAGATATTAGTGTTGAGATTAAGGGATTTTCTTGACATAGAAGCATGGTATAGTGGAAGAAACCTTGAGTTGTATTAAGTAGTTCTTAGATTTAAATCTTGCTTCCGACATTTATTAGAATATGAACTTGTGTGAATGACAAACAGGAATTTCAAAACATGTGTATCCCTTATAATCCTGTAGTAGGCAATGAATATATAGAGGAAATATTTGCAGTGATGAATCTTCTTCAAAGATAGAGGGTTCTTAGATTCCAAATATTATTTGTACATATCATTAAGATAATTCTCATGCTTCCCTAGCAGTCATCCCTAGCAGATCAAAATGTATGATTCTATTCAGTTTTATTTTAAACAAATGGCTATTTCAGAATGTGATAATAGATAGGAAACTGCAGTCCTTTCTTATTTAATATTTTATTTTTCCCAATTACATATAAAATAATGTTAGCTTCATTTTAAAATATGAGTTCTCTATTTTTCACTCTCCTCTTCCACATTAAAAAGGAAATCAGATTGTTATAGATTTTATATATATATATATATAATCATACAAAACATATTTCCATATTAGTATTGCTATGAAAGAAAACAGACTTCCCAAAAATAAAAGTAAAAGAAAGTATACTTTGATCTGCATTCAGAATTCATCAGTTCTTTCCCTGTAAATGGATAGCATTTTTCATCATATGTCCTTTGAAATTATCTTGGATCATTATATTACTGAGAATAATGAAGTCATTTATAGCTGATCATCATACAATATTCCGGTTATTATGCCCAGTGTTCTAATGGTTCTGGTTACTTCACCTTATATGAGTTCACTTAAGTATTCCCAAGGTTTTTGTTTATTTTTTATTAAAACTTTTTTTTATTTTCAATACATATATATATATATAGATAATTTTTAACATTCACCCTTGGAAAACTTTATGTTCCTATTTTTCTCCTTCTTTTCCACCCACTCCCTCCCCAGATGGCAAGTAATCTATGTTAAATATTTGCAATTCTTCTACCATATTTCCACAATTATCTTGCTTCACAAGAAAAATCATATTGAAATGGAAAAAAAGAGAAAGAAAACAAAATGCAAGCTAACAACAACAAAAAAGAGAAAATACTTTGTCATGATCCACACTCAGGCCTCACAGTTCTCTATCTGGATGTAGATGGTTCTCTTCATCACAAGCAATGGAACTGGCCTGAATCATCTCATTGTTGAAAAGAGCCATGTCTGTCAGAATTGATAATCATATATTCCTGCTGTTGCCATGTATAATGATCTCTTAGTTCTGCTCAATTAACTTAGCATCAGTTCTTGTAAGTCTCTTTTGGCCTCTCTGAAATCATGCTGCTAATAATTTCTTATAGAACAATAATATTCCATAACATTTATATACTGTAACTTATTCAGCCATTCCCCAACTGATTGCTATCCAGTCAGTTTCCAATTGAAACTAAACTACAAAAAACTAAACTAAAAAAAAAATAAAAAGAGCTGCTACAAACATTTTTGCACATACAGGTCCTTTTCCTTATTTTTATGACATCTTTGGAATATAAGCCCAGTAGAAATACTGCTGGATCAGAGTACATACAATTTGATAGCCCTGTGGGCATAGTTTCAAGTTGCTCTCCAGAGTGGTTGAATCAGTTCACAATTCCACCAACAATATATTAGTGTCCCAGTTTTCCTACAACCCCTTAAACATTTGTCCTTACCTTTTCCTGTCATCTTAGCCAATCTGAGAGATGTGTTATGGTATCTCAGAGTTGTCTTAATTTTCATTTCTATGATATAGTGATTTAGAGCACTTTTTCATATGACTAGAAATGGTTTCAATTTATTTATCTGAAAATTATTCATATTATTCATATTCTTTGACCATGTATCAATTGGGGAATGACTTGAATTCTTATTAATTTGAGTCAATTCTCTATATATTTTAGACATGAGGCCTTTATTAGAAACCTTGAATGTAAAATCCCTTCCCCCCCTGCAGTTTATTGCTTCACTTCTAATCTTGTCTACATTGGCTTTGTTTGTACACAATCTTTTTAACTTAATATTATAAAAATTATTCATTTTGTATTCCATAATGTACTCCAATTCTTCTTTGGCCACAAAATCCTTCCTTTCCCATAGATCTGAAAGGTAGACTATCCTTTGTTCTTCTAATTTACTAGTATCACTCTTTATGTCTAAATCATGAACCCAATTTCAACCTTGTCTTGGTGTATGGTGTTAAGTGTGGGTCAGTGCCTAATTTCTGCCATATTAATTTCAAATTTTCCTGGCAATTTTTGTGAAATAGTGAGTTCTTATCCCAGGAGTTAGCATCGTTACTTCCCAGTTTTTTTCCTAAAAATTTTCCTAAAAGACTTTCCTAAGTGTTTTGCTCATCGTTTCTCATAGCTCAATAATATTCCATCGTTATCATCTACCATAACCATCAGCCACTAACAAGTTGATAGGCATCCCCTTCATTCAACATTATTTGCCATTACTAAAGGACCTGCTACAAATATTTTGTACATATAGATCCTTCTTTTTCTTTTCTTTTTTTTTTGTTTGTTTTTTAATCTCTTCTTTAGGATAAAGACATGGAACTGTAGAGCTTAAAAGTAGATGGGAACTCCAAATGTCATAAGAATTAATCATCTGCCTTTAGAATCATAAGGAATTAGGACCCTTCTAATGTTGTTGCTAGAGATCCAATGTGGTCATTACCTAAACAGGCAATCTTTTTGAATCCTAGTTAATTAATTCCATGAGTTCCAGTGTGGAGAAGCCTAAGCCAGAGTAGATGTTTCAAAAAGAGAAGACTTTTGGCAGTGTGATAGAAGTAAGAAGATAATTTTACATGGGCCAGGCTTTTTTCTTTGTCAGCTGGCCTTCTATAACACACTCCAAAAAAAATCCTCCCTAATATAAGTCTGGAATATAGAGAAGTATAGTCTTACTTTCTACCTTAAATAGAAGCTAGAAAGCAATAGGAAAACATTGAGAAGAAAAGGGTGGTTGAGAAATGTGACTATATAGTTGAGGCATATCTTTAACCCAGGTCTTTCTGACCTGAGGCCAGTTTTCCTAGTGTGTGTGTGTGTGTGTGTGTGTGTGTGTGTGTGTATTCTATAAATATCCTCATACATATAAAATATGAATCTGTACATATGCATTTTATATCCATTTAATATGGTAAAATATGTTATTGTCCATGTCAATGATGTCAGGGTTTTGAAGATTATTTCCACAATAGACATATGGGAATCTGTGTGGTGGGGACTAAAGAGACCCCTTATAAAAAGAAAGAAGTTTTTGAAACATTATGTAATTGGGAGTTATTGTTACTGAAACTGCAAACAAGAAGCCTTATTTTACCAATGAAATAGCAAAAGCCCCAGAGGTAATGCAATATGCAGGGCTATCTATTTCCTTAGAGGCAGAAGTAGAAACTTAGGAACTTGGGGTCCAGACAGAATGCTTCTTACCAATTTATTGACTTGGGGCCAACAGGGTAAAGGAAGTTTTGTGTGTTGCAGTGGAAAGGGAGCCAGGGGCCTCAGGATTTAGTTTTTGATATATTTCCAACTTGAATTAGTCATTTCGCATTCCGAGGTCTCAGTGTCCTCACATCTAAAATATGGGATTAAATCAGATCATCTTGAAGTTCCCTTATAGCCCTGAAATCCTATGAATGGCATAGGAAAAAATAAAGAGATTAAAGTAAGAACTAATAAAAAAAACTAGAGAGGTTCATTATAGAGGAATGGAGTTTAATTGAACTCAGTTTTTAAGTTAAAAATTAATAGAGTGCAATTATTAATTAAAATAATTAAGGAAAGGAATAAGAATAACATTTTATAGCTGGTGTGGCAGTTATCTCTGGAGAGTGTTCCAATGATGTTAATAATTAATTGAGCTTCCTGGTTGGCAAAATTCTTTACATATATCATCTCATCTGATCCTCACAACAATCCTGTGAGGTAGATGTTATTATTGTTTTCATTGCACCTAAGAGGAAACTGAGATTGAGAGATCTTAAATGACTTGTTCAGGGTCATATTCCAGTAAGGATCTGATGTATGATCTGAATTCTTTCTGATTTCAAGTCCGATATTAGTTATACCTGGTATAACATTATCCCTCTCACTACAGCTACCTTAAGCAAAGAAAATATCCCTTCTATTGAGGAAGGTCTTTGTTAGAATAGACAGCTGAGTCCAGACAATAGGCACATCTACTTAGAGAAACAGTAACCAATAATGGGTAAATAACAACCTGGGAGCCAACGGTGTATAGCAGAAAAATCAGCTGGGCTGACATTAAAAGTGACTTGGATTGTAATCCTTCTCTGATAGTTATTTATGATGGGACACTGGGCAGCGCACTCGGTTCTGAGCTGACACTTCATCTACAAAATTGGTATAATAATAGTTACAGAAACGATTTCATAATGTACACATAAACACAACACATACAGAATTTATATCTACAGAAACACAGCATAGGGCTTGGCCTAGAGAAAGTACTTAATATATTTTTTGTAGGAGTATGTGTGTGTGTATATGTATATATAAGCATGTTTACTCATACATATATACAAGTACTATATAGTTTATTACATGTACTTCAGTATACATATACACACATACTTACACACTTGTTTTGTGTATTCATGCTTACATGTATTGCTTTGTGAATTGAAGAAACATAAGAGGTTATCTTGCATTGTAGAGATAAACAGTTTCAGAGCAGGATCAGGTAGGTTCTAAAGCTACACCTGTGAGAACCTGGACAAATAATTTAAACTTTCAGCATTTAAAGTTCTCTGTGACTAAAAGTCCAGAGTAACTGTGATTTTAATTTGTGGATGGAATTAAACACACAAAAGCACAGATCTTGTTCAAAATAAATATACGTACATAAAAATAGAAGGACAGGCAGATATCTAGGTAATAGATGGAATATATACATAGATATGAAAATAATTTGCCATTATGCAATATATGTGTGCATTATTTTGTTCACAGCCATATTGTTTTCATATCTATATAACATAGTTGAAAAAAATAGTAAATGCAAAAGAAATTCATCAGATTCCAGCACTCAGCACATAGTAGGCATTTAATCAGTGCCAGTTGCCATGTATCTGTTGGCCAAAGAGTCTTTGTATATTTTTGTAGTTTGTATTAAGCCATAATTTGATTTTATAGGTATAGGAACTAAACAAAAAGATGAGGACAGACCCTCTATCAATGCACATAGGCAGTTGCTCTGTAATCTGCTGTTTTATATCTGGGGCACTGTAACATTGAGTGACTTATCCAGTTTAGATCAGAAAAAGAACTGGAAGCCAGGTCTCCCAGGCCATTAAAGAATGCCTAGAAGCATTGCAAAAAATGTGTCTTTAGCAAAATTTACTCCTTATTGGTTCTTTCTAGAGATCCAGAAACTCTTTTTATAATCCTCTCTATAAGTCATCATGAATATCTTAATAGGACATTAGACCAATTAAAGAGTGAAGAACAATTTATTTTAGTCTCATGTTGCACATGACACATTTTAAGTAATTAATCCCTTTTAAATTTTTTTAGATTTTTTTTCGTTTGAGCAAATGTTATTACCATAATTTCTTAATAGAATATTCATAAGCAATTTCTATTCATTTAGCTAAATTCTGTGGGTTTTGAAAACCCTTCTTTATTTGACAAGTCAGTGAGTTCTAGTGCCTTCCCCATATCATTTACAATGGCAAGGAATTTAGATTTGGCCTGAAGTCTGCTCTCAAGCATTCTGAGAATACCCCACATGTTGTGAAAGATCCCCCACTCCTGGGGATCAACTCAATCAGTAGGATGTTAGAGGGAGGGTTACCCTGGCCCTTAGACTTTTCCAAACTGCAGTAAGCCATAGGAATTTTATTCTCACTAAAATTATATGGGGGTAGCATCAAGAGTTTTTGGCTTTGGGATGGAAATGCCCATGAAGATCTGCTTGCTGGATCTTCCATTTTTTCCAGTGATTCCAGAAAAAACTGGGGCAACAGGAAAAACCGGAGGAATAGATATTTAGGAATGTTTCCATAGAGATATTGTTTGTCCTTTGCTCTCAAAGAGGACCATGACTTCAAGAAGGTGATGTGTGACTTGCAAATGAATTGATTTAAGGGAGGGAGACCTTTGCAAAGTTACCAACCTGAATCTCTCCTATGGAGCCATCTGAGTCCAGTGGCAAGATAGAGATCAGCACTATTAGATAAGACATTGGATGCAATGGGACAACTTGGCCTTTTTAAGTTAAGGTCTTTAAAAGTCTCAGTTTAACTGAGCCAACACTTATTCAGTGATTGAGGAGGGGTAAGAAATGGCTGCAAAGAACGACCTCTTTTATATAGTAAAAAAAAATTTCAGTGTGGGAGGGGAAGACTCTCCATGTTTCTGGTTATAATGGAAACAATTGCTATTTCTATTCACTCTGAGGCATTAGGGTCAGTGAGGCTTGGACTAGGAGCTATTGTTGGCTATCAATAAGAGTCAGAATAATTTGAATTTAAAACACGGTCCTTAGAATACTAGCCTGTAAATCTCAAGGTACCTTCCCAGATTTTATAGAGTGTACCTACACATACATACACAGTGATTGATACATATTTATGATAAATATATGTATCAACATACATCTAGTGACATATACACACATGTACATTGCATGATATGTTTTATACAGAAATGAATATAAATTTATGTATATTATGTAACACAAACATAAGAACATGTATGTGCACAAAACCAGACATCAATACTTTGGCCATCTGAGGGTGTATGTTTCATTTGGAATCTCTGGTCCTTCACTATCCCATCTCTGCTTGGAGCAGGCAATTATATGCCATTCATTAGTCTTCTTAAGCTGTAGTTGTTCAAGGTTTTTATAAAATACTTTTTCTTATTCTTTTTGTTTATTAAAATGTTTTTCTGTTCATAATAATATTATCAATAAAAAATAAATTTAAAAAACCAAGAAAAGGGGCTTATACCCAAAGACACCAAGCCTCATTTTGCCTGGCAGAGATACTAGAACAATAATTCAAAAGCAGGTAATTGAAATTGTTCATGTTGGGTACAATTTTAGGAAGGATTAATTCTGGTCTTTATAGTTTCCTATCTTTAATTATTCTTGCTAATTGTGAAACAATTTCCACACTGCTGAAGAAACACTGTGAGTATCCCATATGATGGAAAATATAATTTTCCAATCCTATGGAAAAATTCCAGTTACCTCATCCATGGTATTGCTTTGCTGGGTTTTCTACAGGAAAACAGGTGATGTGAAAAGGAGAGGGAATTTTTTCAGCTGCTGTTAAAAATAGATCTTATTTTTAATATACCTTACATCAATTGTTCCCAATATTATTTTCCTAGCACAATCTTTTCAACAATTACCACCACAACCAATACCACCACAACAATAATATGTTGTAAACTTCCAGATGTTCACATACATAACATTCTTTTAGATTTATTCATTAGATGTTTACATTTGTTATAATAAATTTGTACCAAATATTTCAAATTAAAATTTACATGATATAATTACAATTAAACTATAAATGTATTTGCATATAATTAGTCAAACTATAAATAAAAATTTACAAAATCTTAATTGTAAAATAATGATGAATATTTTCATGGGATATTTTATAAGAAAAGAAGTAATCTAGTAATCCACATTACATTTATTTTGCCACTTTTAAAATATCAATGTTTGATTAAATATGTTACCATTTATAAGAATTTAACCTAATATGACAATTATATATGATCTTAATTTTGATGTTAACTTTTCAATTTGAGTGAAAATTTATAAAACTTGTCTAACTCCAACAGTTTTAACTCTGTATAGAATTACATTCTATACACTGCTTCTTTATTTTTTTTAAAAAAGTTTATATATAAACTAACCTTTATAATTGTCTAATATAATTTGCATGTAAGCTCAGTCAAAATTAGGCCTGTTGAAGACCTTAACTTTAAAAGGCCAAGGTATCCCATTTCACACCATCTCCAGTTTTCTTCATCTATATCTTGCCACTAGATCCAGATCGCTCTGGAGTGGAAAGTGAAACAAGTGATCTTACACAGCTCTCACTCATTTAAATCCAGTCCACATGCTATAGCATCAACTGTCTGATTTCATGGTCATCTTCTTGAATGAAGGCCAAACAACAATAATATATAAACCACATATGTACACACACACACACACACACACACACACACACAGAAATAGAGAGAAAAAACACACAGAAACAGAGACATAGACAAAGAAAGACACACAGAGAGACAGAGAGATACATACACACATACACATAACTTTTTTTATGTGTACTATTGAGAAACTGGGACTATACCTATATATTTTACTGAATAATTGAAGAAATGTTGCATACCAGTTAATTTGAAAATCCTTCAAAGAGAAGGATAGTAACATGCAGATGATGTTTCAACTGACATATGGCTTTAATACTTCAGTAAAAGGAAAGATAAAGCTTATCTCTGAAGACTATTTGTTGTGATTTTTGATGGTTTCAGAATTAAAGTATCTTTTCAGTGAACACAATTTTCCAAAATCCTGACTTTTTAGCTCTGTCAAAAGGATGAGGAAACTTCTCATTCACTCTATCAAAAATGCCTGAGGGTATACATGTGCATGTGACTGGCCAGAGGTTTAAAAACATTTTACTTGGCAATGTAAAATAGTTGCATTAGTTTGGAAACAATTTGATAACAGGTTGAGGTTAGTGTTGCAAAAATACATTGATTAGAAATGGAAAGTGTTTGATTCATAATATCTATGGGAAATACCAAAATTATTGTGTAGGCTAGAATTACAGTAGAAACAAAGTTTCAATCAATCGTGCAATTTTGTTGTAACATGGAAAGATTATATTTGTAACATAATTGGGCATTTATTTACTGCTTGAATTACTATTAAGGCATTCTAAGTGATAGCTACTTTACACTTGGGGGACCATTTCCTTATCAACTCAGCCCATAACATTATGAGACAAAGGTGTGTAGTTGGCAGTTCCAATTTTATCCTTCAGCAAACTGCTTTTTTTTTTTTTTTTTTTTTTTTTTACCAGTTCCCCTTTGGTAAATTTATTCCTCTTTCAAGATTATTTTTGATGATCATAAAAAAGTTTTAGACTGAGAAGAGATTTGGCTTTGTGTGCTGGTTCTGGCATTCCCTAATGACTGTGTGAAATGTGATACTACATAATCAACTTCACCTGTCTAACCCCTAGTATCTTCATCTGTAAAACTAGCAGTTAGGATTCAGTGATCTCTCAAGTTCTTTTTAGTTCTTACATTTTATGCATCTATAAAAATTTGGGCCTATGAGTAGGATATACTGAGTGATAACATATATACACATAGACCCAAAGCTCAAAAGATATCTGCATGTAAAAAGCCCTTAAGCATGTTCCCTCTCTCCCTTCATTTCCATAGGCATGACTTTGTGTCATATTATTTCTTTATTGTTAGAGTCCTTAAGAATAGAGTACCTTTTTGCACTGGACTTATTTTTTTCAGCAACCAAATAAAGCCTCCTACACACTTCCTGAAATCATTCAATTAGAAATTAGCATAATATAAAATATAGAAATAGTATAAATTCTTGCATTTTAGGATTCAGGCAGATTTGGCTAGGAGAGAGTAAAGAAGTATGTTTCCCAGTAATACTCTTTGTTACTGAAAATCATCCTCAATTTTATAAAACAATTAGACTATTTTTAGCTCCTATGGGAAAACTTTGGCAATGATAATTCTTGAAAAGAATATTCACAAGAAACTAATGCTTCTTGACATTTTTTTTCTCTTTTAAAATATATTACAATCAAACAAGTCAGCATTAGAATGTGATGGAAAACTGGCCTCAAGATCAAGAAGACTGAATATTGTCTTGCCTCTGACACATACAGGCCCTGAAACTTTCAGCTTACTTGTTAATCACTTGGTATACTAGCTAATCATCTTAAGATTTCTGAAGAATTGTTTATATTAGTCCAAGGAATTTTCTTATGGGAGAAGTCCCCACTGATAAAAATTATTGGTTGAGACCAAAAATAAAATAATACATTCAGATATAAAATATTTATAATGAAATCTTAATTATTATTTTAAATTCTGTTTTTAAAAGTGGCAAGTCAGTTTTCTACTCCTAAGTGCTTGACAAAGTCTTAGAGGTTATTGTATGTGAAATACAAAAATTATTCATTGGCAAATTTGTGTTCCATGTGTTCATATTTTTGTATGATATTATGCTAATTGTATGGAGCCCTGGGTATTTACAGAGCATCCTTAGTGTTATCCATGATCCTTGTCCTAGCAATTCAAACCAAAAAGATCAAGTGGATGACTAGTTCCCCTTATATAGACTATGGTCTGCTGAGTAGATGGACTACTTGTCATATTAACCCCTCAATATAGCTCTTTTGAAGCATGACAGATGGATAATAATATTACCTGAGAATTGACTAGGAGGAGAAACAGGTTGTATCACATGTGGTCAATTATGCAATGTTTTTAATGATCCCAAGCTGCTCACTATCATTTTTAACATACAAATATGCTTATAATGATGCCATATGGATGTGGCTCATTATCTCAGAAAATATCTGAATTTCCAGTGACCCAAAGGACAGTGGAAAGTTGAAGGAGGAGCAAGTAAAAGAGGGAATAAAGAAGCACATTACCAATAATTTATTTGAGCATGAAGAGAGACATAAGAAGTCTCATCAAGGACAAACCCAAGGGCCCTGCCACCTCTAAATCTATAATTCTATCATCCTAGAATCTTATGTAATCAGAATATTATCATCATGGATAACCATGAAATATTAAAATATCTACAGGAAGATATCAAGATTGATTTGTCTTTTTATTAGTATCATTTTTAGCTTTATGAGCTATGAAGTCTAAATAAGACCTTGATGACTTTATCAAATCCTTAACAAATTTCCTATGTTTTATTGAAAATTAGAAAGATGTAATTACGGGCAGTTCTAGGTGGCATAATGGACAGAGGTCATGACCTGAAATTAGGAAGAATCACATTCAAATCTGACCCCTGGACATGACCCTGGATAAGTCATTTAGTCTTTGACTCAGTTTCCTCATCTGAAACATGAGCATATTATTAGTACCTTATTACCGGGTGAACAAATGAGATGATAATTATAATGAGATATTTATAAAACTCTTAGAAAATCTTAAAGTACTGAATAATCACAATACAAATAATACTTATAATTATGCTTATCATAATAATTATTATTATTACACTGACTCTATAATCAGGGAAAATTGTAGCGAAAAGGGATCTTAGTTCATATTTTTTCTAACCCTTTCATTTTACAGAAGGAAAAACTGACAGGCTCAATGGCTTATGTAAGATCACAGAGCTACGGACTGATTCAAGACTAGGGTACAGTTTTCCTGATTCCTACACTCAAAATGTTTTCTCTTAGACCCAGCTAGTCTACTGCACCAGTCTTAGAGAGCTGCTCCTAAGACTAATTTTTTAGTTGTGACCAACTCTTCATGATCCCAGGTATTACAGCATACCTGCCATTATGGGTTGTTTTCTTGGCAAAGATATTGCATTGCTTTGCCATTTCTTTCTCCAGTATATTAAGGCAAAATGAGGTTAAATGGCTCACCAGAAGTCTCATAGCTAGTAAGTATCTGGGATTGGCTCTTCCTCACTCCAGGCCAAGTGCTCTCTCTACCTTACTACCTAGTTGACTGAAAGGTTAGATAACAACTCAAATTAAAACAAAAATCAAAACATTCCATTCAAAAAGAGGTCCCAACATAATTGGTAGCAAATTCCTCTGTATCTTTGAGGAACAAATAGTCCAAGTAGAGCAAATATTGAAGACCATTAATTCTTTTAAACTTTAACTTGCATTTGATGAGCTCTTAAGAATTTGAGTAGATGACTGTCTTTGTTTTACATTTTCATTTTTCTCTCACCCTTTAAACTTAGTGAAATGAGATTTTCAATTCTCTTTCATTCCATTTGGTAGCTTTATTGGAAAACATTTGTGGTATGTAGTGTTTGAAGACTCCTCTTCCATTAAGTGACTTCTCTAACTCAGTTACAGAGGGCTTATACTCAAGATTTCTCTGATGTGACTTTCTCATATTTAAGAAGATGCTGTCCTATTTGGGAATCTCTTGGATCCATAGCAATACTCATCACACATATATTGCTTGTAGGCTAGCTAATTTTATCTCCCTAGCAAATCTAGATGATAAGTATAATACAAATATTATATCTTCTCCAGTTTATAAATAAGGAAACTGTGGCTCATAAAAACTTTTTCACACAGAGTTACCAGATATTTCAGATATGAATTCAGGTCTAAGTCCAAGACCAGTGCTATTATAATAAAATAGAATATAAAGGGCAGGGATAATTTCATTTTTGGTTTTATATTTGCCAAGGTATAGTTGCTAAAACAATTATATTGTTTAGTTATTTCCAATGCTTTGTGACCCTATTTGGGACTCACTTGGCAAAGATATTATGATGGTTTGCCATTTCCCTTTCCAGATCACTTCTCACATGTGGAAACTGAGGCAAATAGCAGTAAGGAATTTGTCCAGAGTCACACATTTATTAAGTGTCTGAGATCTGATTTGAATTGATGAAGGTGAATGTGTCTTCCTAACTTTAGGTCCCATACACTATCCATGGTACCACCTGGCTTCCCTAGTTAGGTTTCCGGAGGAGAAATAGTGCTAATGAATTTTTAAAAAGAAAATAAAAACTATCAAAGAGATAAGAACTGAAAGTATTTAGTGTGCTCTCCTGGTACATAATAGGCATTTAATAAATGCATATTGAATACTATTTTTAACATTCATATAGTGCTAACTAAAAGCCAAGCATTGTGGTAAGCATTTTGTAATTATTATCTCATTTGATCAACTTTGAGAAGCAAATGCTATTATTAGCCCTATTTTACAGGTGAGAAAAATGAAACAAATAGAATGATTTTCCCAGAGTCATATTCCTTATAAGGGCCTGAGACCAAATTTGAACTTGTTCTCCACCCACTGTGACACCTAACTGCCTGACTGACTGTTTGATATCATGCCATCATGGCCCTTCTCAAGATTGAGGTATAAGAATCATTTTCTTGCGCCTCCTTCCAACGAGGTCTTGGTTAAAATATATTTTTATAAGACTTTGAATCTTAGCCTAATAAAATTGCACGTAACTGCCAAAAATAATATATCCAGCCTTGCCAATAACCATCTGAAAGACTCTTGAAATTTGGCATTTAAAGTTGCTGTAAAACAACTGGAAGGATAGAAAGAGAAAGCATGAGACCACTGAGGAGCAACATAAAATGTTAAACCCCTGAAGAGACAACAGAGGAAGTTTAAGCTCCTTTGTTAACTCTTGTTTCAACACAATGCCAAGAAGGCCCATCTATAGTCAATTCTTGGATAATTATACTAACCTAAAAAGAACTTCAAAAAGAGAAACACAATAAATACACTTTCTAGTATGCATCTCATCCTATGTCAATTTAACCATAAACTAATTTGATACTTGGTGTAAAAGTACTGAAATGATTTTAAGAGCAAGGAAACTATTCTTTGCATTCAGCAGAGAATCTAGTTCAAAGAATTTCTGCAAATTGTAAAATTCTATTTTTTGTAGACTTAGAGATTCTTGTATAACTTAGTGTTAAAAAAGTTGCCCTTTCACCTAGAAAACTAACTTCTGTGAAATTGTTCAATTGTCACTTAATTTGTTCATTGTCACAATTCAAAATAGAATAATCTTTTAATCCAACTAAATTCAATTAAAATTTAATCATATTTTTTCTTTTTCAAAGCAACCAGTAATTACCATAAGTAAGTACCATATTGGTCCAAATTGACTTAAAAAAAAAAAAGAGCAGCCCTCACAAAATGTGCATCAGATAGATGAGATATAACCTTGAGAGGTAAATGGAAGAGTACAGAAGTCATTACTCTAACTAGCTTTTCTTAGAAAAGAGATACACTGGGTGAAAAATTAAAGAAGAATTTATGAATTATAAATGTAATGGAATATAATTTTACCATAATGAATAAATATTTAGAAACACTTGGAAAGACTTCTATTAACTGATGTAGAATTAAATCAACAAAACCAGGATACCTTTATTTCTACTCACAGCTATAGCTCTGTTCTCATCTGTATAGCTATAGTTTTCATCTATATCCTTGTCTCCATCTCTTTGTTTCTGACTGTCTTTCTTTGTATATTCTATGTTTATACAATATACGATGTATATGCAATAATTATAGCACTGCAGTTAAAAGGAAGAATATAGCAAAGTCACACTCTATTAAACTATCATGGCCAATCCTGGTTCTTCAGGGGTAGAAACTGTATTTCCCTTTCTTTTCATCTCCATTGCTTAGTTTAGCAATCATAGGTACTTAATTATAACACACTGTTTTGACTTAACTGAAGAAGTGATGAAAATAAGTTCTCTTTTAGGAAAGATGTGGAGGACTATGGGTATGTAAAATTGTATATACTTTAAGATGTGATCACCAGGTTGGTTTGTTTTGCTTTGTTAATTTTATTTTATTACAAGGGAAAGGTTACAGGATAGAGGTTGAGTGATACATGAATAAAAATTAAATTAAAACATTAATGTACTATCAGCGAAGTTGTATACTGGTTCAAGCATTCGGAAGAGCAATTTGAAACTATGGCCTGAGAGTTATAAAACTACAGATATCCTTTGACCAGGAATTATGATCACTAGGTCTGCATTCAAAAGATATTTTTTTAAAAGGATATGTATGTATAAAAATATTTATAGCAGCTCTTTTAGTAGTGGCAAAGAATTGGAAATTAAGATGTCCATCAATTGAGGACTGACGGAACAAGTTGTTGTATATGATTGCTTTAAGAAATTATGAGCAAATGCTCTCAAGAAAACATATGAACTGAAGTAAAGTAAAATGAGCAGAACCAGTAAAATATTGTACACCATAACAGCAACATTGTATGATATTCTACTATGGATAAAGTTAACCACTATCAGAAATGCAACAATCCAAGACAATTCTGGAGGATTTATAATGAAAAGTTGTTGTCTCTGTCCAAAGAAAGAACTGATAGAGCCTGAATTTGGGTCATTTTAAAACTTATTTTTATTGTTTTTTTGGGGGGATATCTTTTCTTTCATAGAATGACATATGGAAATGTATTTTGAATGAATGCCATGTATAACCTATGTCAAATTACTTACCTTTTTAAAGTAGTGAGGGAGAGGGACAGTATTTGGAGCTCATAATTTGTGGAAAAAAGAATGTTAAAATTATCTTTGTAACTCAGGAAAATAAAATATTAAGTAAGTTTTTTTTAAAGTAAAAGAAAAGAATTAAACGTGGCATAAAGTCTCAAATTCAGGTCATTTATACATAACTTGATGGAGCAAATGGATGCCCTTGAAATTCAATTCAAGCTTCTTGAATGAATGTTGTTATCAAAGTTATTGCCTCTATGTTTTTTCTTCTTACATTTGCTCTTCTGTTTGTCCTAGAAACATTACCAGAATATGTTTAGATGGCAAGGGAATTTCCCCTGCAGGTCATTAAGGCTAGTGTAGCTTGCTATGTTATTTCATCTTCATTGGGATGCATTTCCAATATCCTTCTTTTAACAACCACCCATCGGAATTGCAACTTCCTGCCATTTACAATCTTCAGAGGTCGGAGCCTGAAATAACCAAAGAAAATTCTGATCAAGGACTTTGAGTTGGGGGAGGCATTGGAGGAAGTGGAATAATAAGCATGTTTCCTTGAGTCTGAAGGATGAGCTGTCTCCTCTCGGTATGGGTAATGCTTCCATAGGAAAGCACCAGCTTATAAATGAACAAACATGCCTGGTAAATAGAACAAAGACAAAAAAAAAATCAGTGGTGGTAGGAGAATACAGCACAGAAAATGAAAGTCAAAGTCAACTTAGATGAATTCATTAATAAAAATGTCAATTGAAGCACCTCTTAGCATGCTCTACCCCTGAAGAAACTGAAAAAGCTTATAGCACAAAGAAAGGAAGAGACAAAGTGAATGCTGTTACCTGCTGGAATAGAATAGAGCCAAGATTCATTAAGATGAACTGTTCCATGGAATGACTTCATGTATGAATGACTCCAAAAAAGCAATTGTTTTGTTTTCTTTCCTCTAAACTGTTCCTTTAGTTGTATGTTATTCTGTGTGTTTGTATGAAAGAGAGAGAGAGACAGAAAGATAGAAAGACACAGAGACACAGAGAAAGACAGAGAAATAGAAGACAGAGAAAAGAGAGAAGAGAAAGAGAGAGAGAGAGACAGAGAAGAGAGAGGAGGGGAGAGAGAACATTGATAAAATAAACATGACGTTAGATCCGGCATAAAAATTCCATTTTTTCTTTCATGTTTGAAACTGTCACATGTTATGTTATTAGTTAATCCGTAAAGAAATAGTCTTTGTTTCCTACTAGAAATTCCTTTATTTTTTCTTTTCTAGAGTAGTTTTATGTTTGATTACTTGTGGGCCAGTTTTCTGGTTCTGGGAACATTTCAAGAGTACAGACTCTGAAATGACAAAAACGTATATGGGCTAGAAGATGTGCAGGGAAACTCTACATCACAGTCTGTTCCTGCTAAAGAAATCTGGGAGAGTTTCTGCAAGAGTCTGCTGAATTCAGCTATTCTGGGTCATGGAGGAAACCCAAGACACTCTCTCTGACCCTTTAGAATCAGTGAACCAGCATAAATTACTGCATGCTATTTTACAAGAGGAAAGGAAGGAGGAAGAGAAGACTTGCATTCTGCCTATATGTGCTGGTGCAGGCCAGCTATATTAAAATTCTGGGGATGCTGAAGGAATCATAGGGTCTTCCCTCTGCAGCAGGAAGACAATACCCTTTATTTTACAGATGGTGTAACTGAGGCTCAAGATGATCCATTACCTTTCTTAGTAATTGGTGTCCAAGGACACATTGCTATAGATCTACAGCTAGATGGGACTTTAGAGGACTTGTAGTTCAAACTTCTCAATTTATAGATGAGGAATTGATTTAGAGGCAGGATAAGTAGCTTGTCATAGGTCAAAGAGTAAGCAAATGTCAGCAGTGGGAAGTTTCAAAGGAAGTAACCAAACCCATGCCTGTCCTAACTCTGAGTTGAAGTCCAATGCTTGCAGCTTGGAACTTCTGTGACACATAGCTGGAGTAATAATTAAATTTGCTGACATTGATATAGGGTTTTGGAGCTCACAGAGTGTTTTCTATTTATCATCATTGTGAAGTTCTTCACAACAGCTCTATGAGGAAAGTGTTCCAGCCTCCACTCCAATTATTCCTCCTTTACAGATAGGAAAACTAAGGCCGAGAGAAATAAAATGAATTGTACTGTCAGATAGTGTATAAAGTAAGGTTAAAACCCAGGACTTCCTGACTATCCAAGATATTTTATTCACTAAGATATACCAAGAAGCTCCAAAGGTGTCAGCATGCTTTGGAGAAGGGCAAAATTGTAAGGAATGTAAATTTTGTTTTCATATGAATATCACAGGGTCATATATCTAGAGATGGAAAGGCATTCAGATACTACCTGCTCCAACCATGTGATTTTGGGAAGAAATCTGAGACCTGGAGCAAGAAATTCATTTGCCTCAAGTCACTCAGATGATTAATTATAAGAGATATCAGGATTTGAAGTGAGGTCCTTGAACTCTAATACAGAGCTTTTCTCATTAAACTAAGTTGTCTGTTTGATGCCCCTAACTTTGCTCTTGTCTGTTTCCATGACCTTGGTTCCTATGTGAAAGATTTTTCTTTCCACATTGTGGGATATATTCTCTACCACTTGTCATCATCCAAGTCTGCTTTCATGTATTCCATTCACACAGAGATAGACTGCGTGTAGCATTACACAGTAACAGCTATCAAAGCTTAAAGTTCAAAGAAAGAAGAGTGTATTGATGATGAGTGAAATCACAACAGAGCATCGACTCAAGCAATGATAGAGTTTAACCACTGCCTCCCTACATGTACAAAAGTATGTTTTTCTCCCTTAGCTTAGAGCATATTGCACATTGTACCATATTGTACTCTATAACCAGGACAAAGTGTAGAATCAGTTTAATATTGCCAAAAATGGAGAACTAGAGCTGGAGGAAGAAAATTTGGGTTTTAAGTCTTCTGTCTTCTATGTACCAGTTAGGTGACTTGTGCAAAGTTACACAGTTATATCCTCTTTAAGTTCAGAGTTATAGAGGATCACAGAGACTATGTGGTTCACTTGGAAGATGAGAATATTGTTGCTCAAGGAAGTGACTTCTCCTTTCAAGGTCAGTCACTTCAATTTTCTGCATCTTCATGTCTACTTTTGTAAAATTAATAGAAGTTGGATTAAGCCCCTTCCTATTCTAAGTGCTCAGATCATAATGGAAATTCTGATCTATTTGTTTCTATTAAAATATTTCTTTGTTCATGGTCAATGTAAAATAAATACCTTTTCATTCATTCATTACTTTATAATAACTTGTCTTATACAATTCTTCAAGTTGACTAATAAGAGAAAGAACATTTCCCTAGCTACTGACAGTTTTCATTTAGAAGGCAATTTTTTTTCATAAAACCAACTCTTACTTTTGTTTATTAGTTCAATATTTATCTTAATTTCAATTTTATTAATCTCCTTTTTATTTTTAGAATTTCACATTTAATTTTCTTTTATTATTTTTTCTGTTTTCTAGCTTTTTAGTTGCATGCCCAATTCATTGATATTTGTTTTCTCTATTTTATGAAGATAAATATCTAGGGATATAAAATTTCCCCTAAAAATTTATTTGTCTACATCCCATAAATTTTGGTATGTTGTCTCATTATTTTCATTCTCTTGGATGAAATTCTCAATTATGTCTTTGATTTGTTGTTTCACCCACTCATTCTTTAGGATTAGATTATTTAGTTTGCAATTAACTTTTGGTCTGTTTTTCTGGAACTTTATTACATGTAATTTTTATTGTAGCATGATTTGAAAAAACGATGAAATTACTATTTCTGTCTTTCTGCATTTGAATTTTAGCTTTTTATGTCCTAATACAGGACATAACTTTTTTGTGTAGGTTCCATGTACTGCCAATAAAAAAAAAAGCATATTCCTTTCTGTCTCCATTAAATTTTCTCCCAAGGTCTAGCATACCTAACTTTTCTAAAATTTTATTTATCTCCATACCTTCTTTCTTATTTATTTTGTGCTTTGATTTTAATAGAGCAAGGTTGAGATTCATCAATAGTATAGTTTTGGTTCTTGCTGCCCTCTTAATTTTTCCTCTAGGAACTTAGATAATACCACTTGGTGCATATGTTTAGTATTGATATTACTTCATCATCTATGGTACCCTTTAGCAGTACTTTCCTCTAGCAATATGTACTTTCCTTCCTTACATCTTTTAATTATATATATATATATATATATATATATATATTGCTTTTGCTTGATCAGAGAACAGAAAAGTGATTTTTGCTTTTTTTTTTAAACTTCAGCTGAAGCATCATATTCTGCTTCAGCCTTTTACCTTTACTCTGTTATGTAACATTCTGATTTAAATGTATTTCTTGTAAACAACATCTTTTATAGGATTCTGGCTTTAAATCCAGTCTACTATCCACCTCTACTTTATAGGACAATTCATGCCATTCATATTCACAGTTAAAGTTACTAATAGAGAGCAATCAAAATAATTTCTAAGGCCACTTCCTGATCTCAGTTTTTGGTTTTATAGTAGTATCTTGGAGGAGGTAAAAAGTTGGATTAATTTGAGGGAGAAACAAACTGGAGTATGATTTTTTTTATGAATTGGGGAAATGTGGTAGCTTTTTACTTTAACTCCATATTTAATGGTCCTCCATCTAATTGTCACCAGAAAGTTGGGTTTGAGATTTAAAGAAGCTAGGTTCAAAGCATGCCCCATCCCATACCCATTCCATGAACCCATGAATCACTTAACTTTGGGGGCACAGTCAAGATGGTGGAGAGCAGACATGACTTTCTATGACCTCCTCTGAATTTCAAACCAACAGCAGTTAAAGCCTCTACACTGGTTTTGGAGTCAAAGAATCCATAAATATTTGGAGCACAACACATTCCTGGAAGAAGATGCCTTGGAAGAACTTCATAACAGGTTAGTTTCAAATGGTCAGGGGAATAGTCTGCTGAACTCAGACTGCAGCACAGGGAGCCTGGGGCAAGGAAAGAAGATGGCAAATCAGAGAGTTGCAACTTCCATACACATAGGAATCTTCTGTGAGCCTTTTAGGCTACTCTGTCATGGTTGCAAACAGGTGGTTTGGCAGATTTGCTACAGAAATCAAATTGTAAATTACTGAGCCCTGGAAAAACACCAGACCTAGCCACCATTACCCAGTACTAGAAATCAATCAGTAGGACTACCCCAGAGAAAATTAAAGCAGCTTTTTTTTTATTAAACAGACCTTATGACTTAAAAAATGAATAAAAGACCAAAAAGAACTCCCACAATAGATAGCTTTTATGGAAGGATAGAAGAATAGACCTCAAATCCTGAGGCTCCTAAAGGCAAAACAACTCCAGCTGAACCCCCAAAGGGGTGACATGAGATGATCCCCATTTCACAAGCCCTTCTTGAAAGATACCATAATGGATCTTAAAAGACAGTTAGAAGAAAAATGGCGAAATGAAATGAGATCATTGCAAGAAGGAATGGAAAAAGCATATAATGCCCTACAAAAGAGATATGAAAAAAACATCAATTCACTGAAAAACAAAATTTATGAAATGGAAAAAGAATACAATTCAACTGGCCAATTGCAAAAGTAGCTAAAAAAATAACTGAAGAATATAACACAGTAAAATTTAGAATTGAACAAATGGAAATGAATAACTCAATAAGATTTCAAAAATCAATCAAACAAAAACAAAAAATGAAAAAAAATAGAAGAAAATATAAAATATCTTCTAGGAAAAACAAATGATTTGCAAAATAGATTTAGCAGAGATAATCTAAGGATTATTAGATTTCCTGAAAGCCATGATGAAAAAAAGAAGTTAGACATTAACTTGCAGTAAATCATAAAAAACACTGCTCTGATGTTTTAGAATCAGAAGGTAAAATAGTCATCTAATTCACTGATCACATCCTGAAAGAGACCCCAAAATTAAATAACCAAGGAATATCATGGCTAAATTTCAGAACTATCACACTAAGGAAAAAGATATTGCATGGAATCAGAAAGAAAAAAATACATAAATACAGAGGAGCCACAATTAGCCTTATCCAGGAACTAGCAGCTTCCACCTTAAAGGACTGAAAGTTCTGGAATCCGATATTCTGAAAGCCAAAGGAACTTGGACTACAGCCAAGAATAAGCTCAAGCTATCTAACTAAAATGAGCATTATCTTTCATTAAAGAAGATGGATATATGATGATATAGGTGAATTTCACCTATTTCTAATTTCTAGAAGGAGCAGAACTGAAAAAAAAAATTATCTCCCAACACAGAAGTCAAGAGAAGCATAAAAAGGTAAAAAAGAAAGAACTCCTGAGAGCTACATTTCTGTTATTGGTATACTTAGAAAATGTGGGTTTAATTTGATTTTATTATGATAATATGAAACAGAAACTAGAGGTGGAAAGGGGATTATACTGGAAAAAGAGGAAAAAGGAAGTAAAATAAGGGAAATTACATCTCACAAAGACGTGAAGAAAACCTATTATAACTGGGGGAAAGAAGGGAGGGGGATGAGCATCGTGTGAATCTTACTCTCATCAATTTAGCTCTAAGAGACAATATCAGACATATTTGGTTTCACAGAGAAACTTGTCTCTCAAAATACCCATGTATATATCTTGTAAATAAAAAGCTATAATAAAAAAGAAACTTGTTTTTTTTTTTTTTTTTTATTTATAGGGAAGTGGGAGGGAAAGGGGTGAAAGAAAGGGAAAGGCTGATAGAAGGGAAAACAAAAGTACTAAGGAAAAAGTATAAAAAGGGGCAGGGGATCGAAAGGGGGAGGCTTTTTGAGGGAGGTGGTCATCAAAAGCAAAATACTGGAGAGGAGAGTAGGGTGAAAGGAAAGAGAAAAGCATTTGTTAGAGTAAATAAGATGGCAGGAAATAGAGAATTAGTTATTTTAACTGTGAATGTAAATGGGATAAACTCTACCATGAAATGAAAGTTGATAGTAGACTGAATTAAAAGCCAGAATCCTACAATATGTTGTTTACAAGAAACAAAAGCATAGTGATACATACAGTGTGAAGGTAAAGGGCTAGATCAGAATCTATTATGCTTCAGACGAATTTTAAAAAGCAGGGGTAGCAATCCTTATCTCAGATAAAGTAAAAGCAAAGATAGAAGTAATTGAAAGAGATAAGGAAGGAAACTGTATCTTGCTAAAGGGTACCATAGAAAATGAAGCAATATCAATACTAAACATATATGTACAAAATGATTCATTATCCAAGTTCCTAGAGGAAAAATTAATAGAGATGCAAGAAGAAATAGACTGCAAACCTATACTAGTAGGTGATCCCAACCTTGCTCTCTCAGAACTACAAAAATTGAACAAGAAAATAAATAAGAAAGAAATTAAGAAGTAAACAAAATGTTAGAAAAGTTAGGTATGATAGGACTTTGAAGAAAATTGAATGGAGACAGAAAGAAATTTAATTTTTTTATCAACAGTTCATTGAAATTATACAATAATTGACCATATATTAGGGCATAAGAATGTCAAAATCAAATGCAGAAAGGCAAAAATAGTAAATGAATCACTTAACTTCTCAATACTCGGGGCAATTCAGTAAGACTAAAAGCAGATGTTGTTGAATGAAGTGAACCGTGCAATCTGTCTCATAAGATGGAGATAGTATTCTAAAAATTCAGTGAACATCAATTGTGCCCCAGGGCCAGGTTTCTTTCTCCAGAGATCAAGTGGTTTACAAGGAGTGGGACCATGTAGCCCTTTTCTTTGTGAGATTAAGTAGGGTTTAGTAATGAAACTCCCATTTAAGGTAATTTGGTAATCCTAAAGATGTGGTTGTGTTAGAAGTTTTTCCTCATTTATGACTTAGGATGTGAGGTCATTTGTCCTGGCTACTCAGGGCAAAGACCCAGCTTATAGGGAGTGTTAGCTCAGGCTCCTATATAATTATCGCATGTTAACTGGGCCTTGCCTCTTCATACCTAAGTGCTTGTGGGGAGGTAGACACCCTTTCTTGTGAGATCATAATAAAATTCCTTTCTGCTTGTGCCTTGAGAAATCTCCTTACTTAATTTATTTGATTTGTTTGAGCCAGTGGTCTTCTCCCACACACTGTGACATGCATTGAGAAAGAGTTCCTGTATTAATGGAATCATAGGTTTACTTCAAAATAGGTTTTTAACTGGATATTAAGGTCATTTCAAGAAGCTTATGACCTGTCAATGTCCTGTAAATTTTGGTGATGTGAGTCAAAGCCCCAGATAGCCTCCTTAGTTTACAACTCTGACAGGAGGCCACTTTCCTAATTGCCAGGAAGCTTTAAAGAGTTAATGCAAGTTCCCAAAGTGCCTAATTTGCAAACATTCCACATAATGGATTCAAATTTCTTCCCGCTCCATACTCCCTCACTGTTGACTCCTTTTTATTTATTCAGGTAAGGGATTCTTAATGGTATAGCTAAAATTGCATCAAAGTTAATCAAAAGTCCCACAAAATCAGATCATCCTCATTCTTCTGATGGACTTCTGCCAGGATGAGGTGAGTAGGATTTTGCTACTGTGTCCTCTGTGATCAAAAATGACATTGATGATGGTTTTACTAGCTGGCAGAGACAATGGAAATCATGACCCAGTGGGGAGCTCACAGTTGATATCTGAATTTAATACACAATGCCAAATATACCCATGACAGAGAGCCTGGTGGAGAATGGGAGTGAGAGTAGAAGATGCCAAGTCCTACCTCAAAACTTACTTCTTCAACTTGGAAGTTTTGTGGCAGGTTTCAGTGATCCACATAAGAGCTTGCTTGGCAAAGTTTAATAGGTAAATTTAATAGGTAATTAATTAGGTAATTAATAGGTAATTAAATTAAAATAGGTAAAAAAAGTTTCCCCTTTATTTTGCATTGTGACAAAAGCTTATTTTGTGTGCTGACATTTGATTCTATTGTCAGAGGCAGAGTCGAAGTGCTGACTTGATATCTCTGTTCTTACATCCATTCTCTTTTTTATGTTCACTATTTCATATCTTAGTTTGGAGCCTCATCATCTCCCACCTGGACTACTGTAGGAGCCTTTAAATGGGAACATCCTCCTTGTAGCTGCCAAATAAATACATATTTTATGAATATTAATCATCTGTGTTAAAAAGATATAAAATCTTCAATAACCCTCTATTGCTTTAAAGAAAGAAATTGAAAATTCCATTCTTTTATTTAAACCCTCTATAACATGGCACTATTGCTAGTCTTATTTCACATACTTTTTATTTTCATGCTTTATTTTCATGTGCCAAAAAAAGGAATTGATAACTGCTTCCCAGAAGATGGCCTTCTCTCTGTGCCATTGTACAAGATGTATACCCATCTGGATTACAGTTCTTTGTTCCCTCTGATAGAACATCCTTCTAATCACAGATCATAAGCCACATTCTCCAAAAATCCTTTCCTGATATGCTTGGTTCATAGTATTCTCTCTTTTTAAAATTTAGTTTGTACTTTCTTTTCTGTGTATATCAGTTTTTGTTTTTTGTTCATTTCATTCTTTCCTGTTTTTTAGATCACCTTGCAGGCTGTAAAAACCCATGAACGTTTTCTCCAAATAATAGTTTTAAATAATTGAAGGAAATGCTAAGTTTTAATTAGAAGTAACTGAAAATAAAGATGCTTACCCTCCCATTCAGTTACATGCATCCCCCATACTATAAAACCTTTTCACATAATATACCTCCTCCAGGTTAAGAATCCTTAGCAATTTTATGTCCTTCGCCTTGGAGAATAGACTTTGGAATTAGCATAAATATTTTGTCTTTGTATTCCTACAGTAGACATTATAGACATCTAAATGAATTGTTAAGTCTTCCATATATGGCTACTTTCTCCCCTGGAACAGCTTTTAATCTTTCCACAATTTCTCATATAATTCTGTGCTGTACCAATCCATGTTCCCTAAGAAATTTTTGACAGAAGGGCTTTCTGATGTATCAGGACTCTTTTCTGAAGTAAGTAGATACTACAGAGGATAAAAAGCTAGTCCTGAAGCCAGAAAACTCTCATATCAAATTTGATCTCAGATATTTAGTAACAGTGTGATCCTGGGCAAGTCAATTAACTTCTGTCTGTCTCAGTTTTCTCATGCATAAAAGGGGGATAATAATAACACCTACCTCCCAAATTTATTATCAGGATTAAATGAGATGCGATTTGTAAATGGCTTAGCACAAAGCTTGGCACAGAGTAGGTACTTAATAAGGCACTTCCCTTATTAACATGTCCTGGATGATTCTGCAACATAAGGACTAGCTATTATCTCTCACAATTTATTACTGACCTTTTCCTGTCGTATCTGTCCTTTATGATGTCTTTTTTAGTTTCTTCTTGAATAGCAGTAACTGCATTTACTAGGTTGTAGTTGACATCCTGTGTGCTACTTCTCTACTGTTGGGTATGCTTTCAGGGTCAAATCCCTCACAAGGTTCTTTGGACATCTAATATGATATGCTGGAAAGAACACTAAAGTTAGTCAGAAGACACTTTGGTTTAAATTTTACTTTTAACAGTGTTTCTCTTTCTCTCTCTCTCTCTCTATCTCTCTCTCTCTCTCTTTGTGTGTGTGTGTGTGTGTGTGTATGTGCGTGTGTGTGTGTAGGAAAGACCATGGTCATACATATCCTTCCATTCATTTTGCCTCAGTTCCCTCATTTCTGAAAGAGGATGATTATAACTAGCATTTATATAGTGCTTTAAGGTTTCTAAATTGCTATACATATGTTACCTCCTTTGATCTTTGCAACAATCCTGAGAAGTGTAGGTATCATTGGCCATTTACTATTGAAAATAAGGACTCAGAGAGATGTTAAGTGGCTTGCCCAGGATCACCCTATCAGTATCTGAGGCAGGATTTAAACTCAAGTTTTCCCTACTGTCAAAACATTCCTCTATCTGCTGTTCAGTTTAGTTGCTTAGCATGAGAACACTTATAATGCTTGGGTTGTGGTTTTGTTCTGAAGGCCAGGAAAGTATGGTGCTCAGAACAGGAGAATGTTGTGATATTATTGTCATGTACTTGGTTTTGTACGATGGGATATGTTGTAAACATGTAAAGTGAGTACAGTTCTAGAGGAGGAGATTATGTCAGCCTTGGTGCTTATTAGAAAGCACTGAAAGAAGCTGGGGGATAATGGGAGGAAATATTTTTGTTGCTAGGAAGCCTTTCCAACTTTCAGGAATCTAATGAACTAGGAGCATGCTTAGTTTGGCCACTCTTGTCCCCTTGCTACATCTCTTTCTGCTCTCCCCCACACCAGTTCCCTTGCTGCAGTTTTATTACAGTCATTTTTGTTTAATGCTTTTTGTAACAAGTATACCATTAACATAGATCAGCACTTCTATTCCATCAGAGGCTTTGCTCTGAGACACCTGCAGGTGAAGTCCCAGTCTTTGGGGAACTAGATGATTTTACATCACTTTTCATTGACTTTCCTGAAAACATCTGGAGAGAATTCCCAAGAGATATTAAATAGTAGGGAATGATATTCTCAGGATAAGGGATATCAAGCTAAGAGTAGCTACAATACATTTTCTCCCAAATCCCTCCATTGGCACTCTTAACAAAAAAGGCTTGTCTAAAAAAAACAGTTTATTTAAAGGTCCTCCTTCATTTCATACAAAAGAGCCTCATCAAGTTTTATTTGAATTTAGATCTCTCTGACTCTAGATTTGGCACTCCATATACTATGCCACCAGGCTTCCCCTTCCATCCAAATAGAGAGAAATAATACAAAAAAAAAAAGGGAGAATGGGTAAGGGGTTGAAAAAGTACAGTGGATGAAGACATTATGCCTGTGGAGTCTCAGGAAATGATGTCTAGACTAAGGACTCAGTCAGTACACAGAACTTCAGGGTAAAGTCATATCTCGGATTGGAGGAGTGTGTGCAGGGAGTGGATAAATCTAGAAAATAAAGAATGAAGAAAGTTGGGAGTGAGTTGAGTGCTAAATTTGTAGTTATGAAGGCTTGGATTGGAAATCTACCTCCCCTGACCCCCAGATTCTTTATCAGTAAAAATAAATAGAAAAACAGTGATTAAGTGCTTATTGGACACTACACATTCTGGTTTGTGCTGAATGTTAGTATTACTAACAGAAAACTAAACTCATCCCTCCTTCCAAAAAGTTCATTTTCTTTTTGGAAAATTCAATACATATAGAAGGGTTGGCTGTAGTGCTGATGGAAAAGCCTGGTGCTTTTCCAGATAACAGTATGAGGGCAAAAGACAATGGGAAACAAGAACATATTAATCACCTTCTGTGCATTAGATAGTGTTCATGTATTAGATTTCTGCAGGAGGGCAAAAGATGAGAGACAGCATTTATTAATCACCTTCTATATATTAGATATTATGCATATATTAGATTTCTGTAGGAAGGCAAAAGATGAGAGACAGCAAGCATTTATTAATCACCTTCTATCTATTAGATATTGTGCATATATTACATATCTGCAGGAGGGCAAAAGAGAAGGGGAGGCAATAAATATTTATTAATCACCCGATATGTATCACATATTGTGCTAAGCACATTACTGCTATTATTTCATGACCTAGAGAAGCTGCCATTGAAAGATACAACTTCAGAGTTGTTGTGACAAATATACAAGTGAGAAAAAATATGTAAGTGCTTTTTAAGTATTAATGCTTTATATAAATGCCAATGATGCTTATTATTCCAGATTGAGGTTTCCCATGCCTCCTATCTCATAAGTGCTGAGTGCCTCTCTGGGCCCTGATATTGTGAGTCTGCCTTTAAGATCTTAACATCAGTCTTTATGTTCATTGAGTTTTCCATCTTCATATTGCTTTGTCTTATTTCCAGTATAAAAAAAAGACTCAAAACTTAAGTCTTAGAAAAGTGGCTTGACTCAAAGACCCAGGGGACTGAGTGTGATCTCAAATCTACAAAATCAAATTTGTCTGCCTATCTAGCCTGGCTTCTTAACTCTTACTGATTATAGCAGTGGTAGAAATATTTATAAGTATACTGTATTTTCCTTTGATTAACCATTTAGCAAGGCTGAATACAAGGGCTGATTAACCAAAAGTCAAACGAGCTTCCTTTGGAGGTGAGAGTTCTTCCTCATTGGATGTCTCCAAGCAAAAGGCCACTTAGCTTTGTTATAGAGGGATTTCTTGTACAGATAATGAGTCAGTTAGATAGCCTCTGAGATGCCTTTCCACCCTGAGGATCAGAAAGATTTACATAGAACATGTCAAAAAATGAGTGAGTGAGGCAAGTTCATGAACCTGCTGTTTGAATACTGCTGGTGCTGTAAGTTGATATTATGGACATAATTGGATGTTGTTATTGCTCAGTCATGTCTGACTCTTTGTAAGCCAATTTGCCCTTTTCATTGCAATGATACTGTGGTTTGCTATTTACTTCTCCCACTCATTTTATAGATGAGGAAACTGAGACAAAGAGAGTTTCATGATTTCCCAAGGTCACTCAGTTAAGAAGTTATGAGATGAGATTTGAACTTTTGTTCTCCTGACTTCAAGTTGGGTGACTTTTCAACTGTACCCCTAGCCAGTTTGATTGGATGAATACCCTAAATTTTAATCAGAAAATATTTGATCTGCAGGATGAGGCAATGAAAAGGACACAGAAGTTGGGTAAAGCCATAGGTCTCTGTGCTAGTCCCATTGTCACCGGGGACAAGAAATTACCCCTTTCTAAATCTTAGTTTCCTCTACTGTACAGGTAGTAAGATAACTCAGTAGATAGACTAGTAGGCTATAATTCATGAAGACTGAGGTCAAATCTAGCCTTAGACACTTACTAATTGTATGTTACTGGGGAAGTCACTTAAATCTTTCTCAGCCTCAATTTCTTCAAGTGTAAAATGTGGATAGTTATAATGACCCAAGGTTATAAAAATCAAATGAGACAGTATTTGTAAAATGCTTCATGTAATAGTTGGCAATAGTAGATGCTTAATTGAAGCTAGGTTCCTTCCTTCTTCCTTATAAAATGGCAAATGGAATTGGAGATTTTTCTCTACAGTAGTGTTTTCTAGAACTGAATTCCTAACTTCTTTCATTCAATCAGTAAACAAGCATTTGTTAAGTACTTACTATGTTCCAGGCACCAAGTTGAACTGGAGTTAAAAATAAAAACGGAAACACTGACAAACAAAACCACTGATTTCAATTAGTTTGAGCGAGCAGGGTCTGTTGAGGTTGGAAAATGCACAAATCTAGGGTGAGTCAGTCCCAGGAACCTCTGAATACTCCAATCATGGAGAATGAGAAATATTCTTAGAAATCCTCTGCAATCAGGGACAACTTATTTGTATCATCAGTCTAACTTCTTTTCTTCCTCTCTCAGGGCAAAGGGTCCCAGTCAGTATGCAGAGGCTATGTTCTTACACTTATGAGGTTTGTAGTATTATAGAAGAAACCTTTACTGGAAGAGGCAATCTGAAACAGTAGAAAGAACTTTGTCTCTAGAATCAAAAGACATTGTTTCAAATCCTTCTTTCATTCCTTACTCCCTAGTGTGACCTAGTACATGTCTTTTAAACCCTGGTCTTTATTTTACTTATCTGTAAATTGGGGATGGGGCATAGAGTGAACTTGATGGAATCTTATAGCTTAAATCTTTGATCCTGCAATTATGTGAGAGAAAGAGGAAAACATACTGAAATTTCAAATAAATTATCCATTAGGTTCAATTATCATTAAATTGAACATCTTCAGTGTTAATTAAAAACTCCAAATTATTTCAGAATGCAAAATCCATTGAACAAACCCTTTATTACACCCCTTCTCCCATGAAGAAGACAGATTTCAATTCTTGTTTGAATAACTATAGGTCCTAAAGATCTGTGTATACCACTAGACTCACTTAAAACCCTAAATAGAGATTCCCATTACTGAGTTCCTCTTACAAGCTGCCTCAATCCATAAGTAGTTGTTCCTGTTCTCTACTGGACAAAGACTTTTATTGGGGGAAGGAAGTAGGACTTTCTCTTGATTCTCGACATTATATACAACAATCCTTCTCCAAGCTCTGCAGCATATCTATTCTTTGCATAACTTCTTGAAAAAGATGAGGGAGAATCTGTCAGGTGAGAGGGGATCAAATCTCAAACATTCTTATTATGAAAATTGATACTTCTCCCTCTTTCTTTTCATCATTCCTTCATTCTGGCCTTCATCAATTAACAGTCCCTCACCAGGTTGTCTTTGGCCATTCTTCCATTATGTGTATCCTTAGGCTGCTACCATTATCCTAAATCAGTGAAGGAGAAAAGATCCTAGCATGGACTCTATATCTCACTGAGCTGGAAAAATAGCAAGTTTTACTTGTTAGTTCCCCCTCAGGCTGAATGTGCTAGAGACAAATACATATCACACTGAGCCTGCAAAGTGTTCCTGAGGTACGCAGGCTAAGAGAGTATAAAATTCCATTGAAGGAGAACCAAGAAAAAAACTTACATATTTGACTAGTGCTTGTGGAAAATGAAGGGACTTTTAAGATAATAGGAAGGAATATGGAGAGGAGAGAGAGAACACTGTTCTTGCTGTCAATAACAGCATGACCTATGTGATATTTAAAAAGCTTAGGAGACATAGTTTCTGGGTAATTTAATAATTTTATTATAAGGCTAACATGTTATTAATAAAAGAGGTCAGCGGCCCTCTTGAATGTCAAAGACTCCTTATGGCAAAGACTCCTTTTCCTTGGAAGAGCTCTGATTGGTTAATAATTAATGACAGGATGAATATTGGGATAAATGACAAGGAGCATCCAAATCTTGGTTAAAGAGACCTATCAATTTCCATACCATTTGTCTGAAAAAAGGGAAAACATATTTCCCCAGACCCATCTGAGCAAACATAATGAGCACTAATTCATCTAATCACCTAAACATAAAATTTCTTTTCCTATCTTTGATTAGATCTTAATTGGGTTAAGTCTTAGAGAAAGATTTCTCACATTGGTTGATTTCTGGATGAAAGGGTAAAAAACAAATACTGGTTCTGATTTGACAATTAGTTATTAATACAAAAGAGAAATAATCATTTCTTTCACCTAAATGTCTGAAAAACACTACTTATATATTTCATTTGATTCTTATGGTAATACTCTGAGGTAAATGCTATTTTTACCTCCATTTTTATTAATGAGGAAACTGAGACAAAGATTCACTTGCACAGGTTTGTAAAGCTAGTATGAGCTTGATTCAGGTTTGGGAAAAACCACTGTGAAAGTGGGAGAATGAGTCATTTAGGGAGAGGCAAAATGATTATGTGGATTCTATAAAGAACCCACTGAGAACATGAAACATATAACATGAAAATGTATCACTAAAGTATGAAATTTGTACTTTGCTCAGCAGCAAATGAGTAGGAAAGAAGAAAGTGTTTGGTGGGAAGAAATCAAGATTGAGATATTGAAATAAAAGATCTTTAATAGAATAACAGAACAAGAAACTTGAGAAAAGACAATATAGACTTCATCTGGGTCACTTTGTGGTAAAGGAGAGAGGGGAGAAAAGTATAGGTAATGTGGGAGTGATATAAATTTAAAAAGAACTGAAGTGTGGAGGGATTGGAAATCCTGGTGAACATGAAGAACAGGGTTTGATGGGGCAAGGCAGAAGGAATAGTGGAATAGGATTAGACAGTGGTCAGAAAAAGGGATTTCAGAATTCATGGAAGTGATTTTGTGGGTGACATCAACATCAAAGACATGAAATTTTCTTTGTAATAATTTGTAATAAGAAGAATAGGTCATGTCAAAGGAGTAAATTAAGGATCTGAGAGGCGAGAGTATTTGAGGGAATGTCAATATTGATGTTGAAGTCCATTTGTATTAAGACAGAAGTTGGAGAGGAGAAAAACATCCGAGTCAGGCAACAAACTCATTGAAGGAAATATTCCACAGATCATTCAGCAACAACAAATATCAGTGTAATAATAAATATAGCTTGAGCAACCTTCGAAGAAAGTGGTAGTCATAGAGAGCAAGAGCCTTAAAATGGCAGGTGGACCAATGACTAATCCAATTGGCCACCCTTGACCGATGATCAGGAGGGAATGATTTAAAGTGCAACCACTACTAGGCCAGGGATGCTACCTATCTTATGGGATCCAGGGTGTCAAGGAGTACAAGAGGATGGAGGGAACAAGAAAGGCAAAGGCTTGATGAAAACTATTTTGTTATCCATGGAGAAGCTATTCCAGAGAATACAATGGCCAACACAAGGAGGTTTAGAGTTTTATAATGGTGGTATTAGGTTGATGATAGAATAGTCTATGAGGGGATCAAAAATGGGGTTTGAACAAAAAAAGGTCAGAGTACAGAATCACTGTGATTCTATAATGGAAAAAAATGAAATGGTGAAAATATTTGCATTGTTGGGGGTTGATATCTCGTGGATCTTCATTGCGTAAAAGGATTAAACCTGAAAGTGAACATGTCTTGGCATGTCAGGGAGCAGTGTGAAGCTCGAAAAGAGGTAGGGGTATTTCCTGAAAAAGAAAAGGGTAACGTCCATGGAAGAGAGAGGTCATAAGAGACTGTTAGAACACCATGGGATGGATGCAATGGGAGAACAAGAAGCCATTTTGGACAGTTTAGACTTGATAAATTTGATGGACAGAGATGAGGGTTAGGGGGAGTGGAGTCAAGCAAGTTAATCAATGGCAGCAAAGAAAACAATGCAGTCTAGCTTGACTTGACCAAAGAACAGGAAGTGGAAAGAATATCTACAGACAAGACTGGCTTAGCAGGTTGGAGTCAGATTGTAAAAGGCTTTGAAAAACAAGCTAATACAATCCAGCATGTATTTATGAAGAATCTATTATAAGCAAGCCATTGTGGGGAATTCAAGAACCAAAACAACCAGGACCAAAATCCTAACTTCTACCCTCAGCTCATTTGCACTGAGGAGTTTATATTTACTTCATTAGGCTATGAGGAGTGCATAAGTTTTGGGGAACTGGTCAATGAATGTATCTGAGGTGTGTTCGAGGACATACCATTCTCATAGTAATGTCTTGGAATTTGGAGGAACAAAGATTATTGGGATGGAGGCTGTTGAGGTGTGGACCAAATGTTGAGGTCTAGATTTGGGGTACCTAAATGAAATTAGGGTTTAGTTAAGGTCTAGTGGCAGGTTTGGGGTACAGAGAGTCAAACAGAGTTCCCCTGCAACCCCCTTGGATTTGGCGCAAGGATACGGCGGTATTTGAGGTCTAGTAGTGGCGCGAATTCCCAATAAAAGCATTTATTGACCCGGAGAGCTAGATTGATAAAAGAGATTTATTACTGAGTTTAGAAGTAGGAGATAGGTAAAGATAGAGATAAGGAGGGTACTGGACAAAGGGTCCAGTGGTCAGAGGGTCCTCACATGGCTGGCATGTTTGGAATCTCTGCAAAGAGGGGTTCCCAGTGTGGCCCTTTTAAGTCAGACACTTAGCTTGAGAGGCTTTGGGGTGTAGCCCCAAAGTTGACTTAGATCCGGGTGGGGCTGGGACAGGTCCAGATCTTCTATTGGAATTCAAAAGGACCAGGATTTGTGAGTCAAAGGGTAATTTACATTAACTAGGGGGTGTTGGGAATCAAAGATTGGAATCTTTCCCGCATCAGAGGCTAGTTAAGAGATTCCAAAATAGTCAGAGGTAGAGCTAATAAAGGCAGAAAGTGAAAATCATGGAAATAGAAATCTAGGAAAGATTTCAGAGGCATTTCAGTGATTGAAGTGAAGTGTGGCACTGATTTGATATGGGGAAGAAAGAACATGGCTTCACGCTTTTGGAGATTGGGAGAATAGTGGTGTCAATAATGAAGAGGGATGTTGGGGAAGAGAGGCTCTCTTGGGGAGGAGAAAAGATGACTTTACCTTTGAACATGGACGATTTGAATTTAGTAAAGTAGAAAGCATTGGAAATCAAATTCCTTCTTTGCTTTTTCCCAAATGCTTCATCTTGCCATTTGTTTTATGTCTAACATACAGATGAATGCAAAATTCTAAAATTGAGATTTGTCTCTTGAGCAAAAATCTTTTGCCTTTTCTATCCCAAGAAAAAAATCTTTCTGTTCCAAGGTAAATGAAAAATGAGTGAAAGGGCATAATCTCAGAGGTGGAGGCCAGATTGACTGCTGAATCTCCAGAGTTAAAAGAGTAAAGAAAAGTCAATTTAAGATGCACTTCAGCTGGAGAAGGCAAACCACTCCAATATTTTTGCCAAGAAAACCCCACCCGGGTCACAAAGAGTAGACTTAACTGAAGAACAACTCATTGTAAGCACTGTAGGAATAAAAGTAAAGCAGAAAGAGTCTCTATGCCCTCAAGAAGTCTAGCTTGTAATGAAAGACAAAACACAAAAGAAAGTCTAGAGTTGGGAGGGGAGTAGGTTGAAGAACAAAGGCACCTGGGGAATGAGAGTATAGCTATAGGTCCTGGAGAGTCAGAAAAGATTCTCTCCAAGAGGTCGCAGCTAGCTAGTCTGGATCTCCTACATAAAGCAGAGGTTCTGAAAGGAACAAATCAATGAGAGAGTGAGGGGGAGGGAAAGGGAGAGAAAAAAGAAGAGGGAGAAAAGGGAAGAGAGACAGATAGAGACAGACAGGCAGACAGACAGAGAGACAAAGGCAGAGAGAGATTGAGAGACAAGTGAGATAGAGAGACAGACAGAAACACACAGAAAGAGAGATAAAGATACACACAGAGAAAGAGATTGAGAGAGAAAGTGAGACTGAGAAAGAGACATAGAGACATACATATAGAGACACAGAGAGAAAGAAAAAGAGAAACAGAGAGAAGGGGAGAGGAGCAGAGGTATTTCCAACAAGTGAATTGTGAATGCAGTAAGCTTCTAGAATGAAGAAAAGCCTAAGATATTAAAATCGCACGGCACTGAAAAGAGGCATTTGAGATCATAATCCATGATGGCTATTGTAAGTACGAGAAAATTGGGGACCCAGAGAGGTTAAGCAACTTGCTTAAAATCACACAATAATGAGAAGAGTCAGGATTGTTGATTCTGATTTCATCAGAATATTTTCTCCAGCATATAAAAATGGTAACTTGAGATGGAAAAAAACAAAGCGAATATGTTTAGTTTGTCAAGACAAGATCTGGGGATTTTAGTGGACTTTAAGCTCAATCTCCTATATCTCCTATTCTTTATATACAGATGACAAGAAGAGAAATACTGAAGGAATAAGTGATACTGCTTGACACTGTTCTTGTCAGCTTCTTACAATGCTACATGATTCTTAGTATACATGAAAAAGTTTGAATTCTGAGTGACCTATTTTATGAATTTATGATTTCCCAGCCTCAGGGGGCCCTCTGCAGCATGGCATGGTGCCCATCAACTGATGAATCCTGGACTTGTATAACATGACACACTGTAACTGGGCCTTATTCTTCTGACGCTTTTCTGTTCCCAGAAATATTTATTTATTCAGCATTAGCCATAACTGGGAATAACTTCAAAAGCAGTGAACTCTGTTCCTTGTTCATGTTATTATTCATCATCTTGGCCTCTCTAGAATTCACTTTTCAACAGAAGCTTTATAAATCCCCCCAGATTGTACCATAAAAGAAGAAAAATTGCTACCTATGGAAAGTTTAAAAAAAATTACTTTGTAGTGTGAAGAAACACAGGAGTATTGAAATCTGATTATTTGAAAGACTTCATAGATGATTTCTGTTAACTGCAACTTTCTAACTCCACATCCATTTAATTAAAACTATGGGGAGTTTGCTGATTATTTGGAGATAGCATAAAATGACTGTAATTCCAAGTGATTTACATGAAGGTGGTTGCTGTGTACCAACAGATCAGAGAATCATAGATTTACATCTAGATGGGATCGTAGATACAAGAGTGTTCAGGCCCTCCACATTATTATAGATGACCAAAGTGAGGCACAAGGAGTTGTGATTTCCTTAGAGCCCCTGAAGGAGAAAAGATTTAAGCTCAGGTCTTTCTAACTTTAAATCTACTGCCTTCCTTGCTAACCTGCCCATAATGTCAGAGATGTAGAATAACCCTGTGAAGTCTGAGACCAAATATAGGCATTGATTAAGCTCAATGAATTTACTTATTGAACAAATTAAAGTGGTAAAATAGCACAGAAACCTGAATTGTGTAAGACTGGTAGGTTTTTAAGATCATTGTTTTTTTTATTTCAGACTCTCCATAAACTCATCTGGTGTTTACTGGATTGGTTTGAAATTTTCCTTCTCCAATTCATTTTATGGTGACTTGCTCAGAGCAACCCATCTAGTAAATGTGTGAAGGCAGATTTGGATTGAAAAAAAAAAAAGAATCTTCCTGACTTCAGACTTGATACACTATCCAGTATACCACATAGCAGCCCTTTTAAGATCTATCACTCGGTAATTTATCACTATGGAACAGTGAAGACAAATCTAGACTGTAAATCAAGAAATGTAGGCCCTGGAGTTGTCTTGGGTTAACAATTTTCAAGGGGATCAAGGAAGATTTGAGTTTTAAACCTGCCTCAGATGCTTCTCAGCTAACTGTATGACCTTGGGCAAATCATTTAACTAGTTTGTCTTAGTTTCCTTGACAGCATAGCAATGGAAACTCTTTCCCAAGATTTTTGTGATGATAAAATGTGATATTTATGAATATCCCATATTCATAATCAGCACAGGGACTGTATTATATATATTATGTAAGTTTATATAATGTAGAATATTGGTTATATAAATTATATAAATTCTAGTTATTATTTTTAATTTATAATTATTATTACTATCATTCACTTATTATCTGACCATGGGTAACAGATTTAATTTTTGTGGCTCTCAGTTTCCTATTTGTAAAAGAAAGATGTTCCCTGTTTTATGTAGCTCAAATAGGTATTATGAGGAATAAATGAGATAATATATGTAAAAATCTTTAAAAATCATAAAAATATGACACAGTATAAGAATATTTTTGCAAAGCAATCCCTGTACCATTTGATCCCAGGGGGAAGCTGCAAAGTCCTTATCCTGATGTGAACTTGAACAATAAGGCATAAAAAAGCATTTTACTGAGCCCTTGAGTTTGGGCTTCTGCCAGTTTTAGCAAATGTTGAAACATGCTAAACCTCTTCCCATCTTCCACTTCAGTTTTTAATTCACTTGCTTTCTCCCATGGCTTCCTGATTATTTCCAGGATCAGTGTAACAAAGATAGATTGAGGCAGATAGAGATTAAGTAATTTACAGAGAGTAACCTAGTGACTCAGGCAGGATTTGAATTCAGGTCTTCCTGATTCTAGATCTAGTATTTTAGTTACTGTCACTTAATTGCCTTTAAGGAATTTTACTGGGGGAAGAAATTTGCCCAGATGTCATAACGATAGATCCAAGAACAATTCAAGGTGTTTTTCTGTGTAAATTTGCCCAGATGTCATAACGATAGATCCAAGAACAATTCAAGGTGTTTTTCTGTGTATTATGCTGTATTCCAAGGCACTAGATTCTTGAACATGAGGGAAATAAGGAAATTACAGCAAAAAGAAATAAAGAAGGCACAAAAGGCAAATACCATGTGGCCGAAGGTCATCCCAATTGTTGCTGCTAGAGTCATTCCCATTACAAGAACTTCAGGATCTACCCATTATTTGATGAATGCAATTTACAGAGGATTTTTCTGTCTTGGGTTGAGTGGCATGATCCTTTTCCTTAAGGAAATTATCCTGCTATTGATTGGATTTCCCATGAGGGTATTGTGAATAGTAGCTTGTTCATTTATAGTAAAACCAAAGGGAAAAGTTTTGATACTAAATATTTACTCTTGGATGGTGCTTAGGAGAACAAGGAAAGAGACGGCAGATTATTTGTCTCCTAATTAGCTGATTAAAAGGCATCCATTAGTTTCCTCTGGAGATTCAAAAATGAGTTAAAATAGGACATTTGGAAACTAAAATTCATTTTGTAAGGACAGAAGTCAAATGATGTTTTCTTTCAACTTTGTCTAGTTAACAGTAATTAGATGTTTTTGAATTTAGGAAAAAATATTTTTTTAAATGTAACTTCTATTCATTTAATTGGAGCTGTAAACCCTATTTTTCAAGGTAATGTAAGTGGGTGCATAACTTCAGGTAATTTACCCTAAATCCTAGGACAATCTCTGTCAGCTTTTTCTTCAGGTCACTTGAGTTTTGCATAGAACCCCTTTTTCCCCCCCAACACCCCTCTCATATAAATCATACCATAAAATAATAATGAGATCAGAACAATGATTCTGTATACTTTCAGTTTGGTAGTCAGTCTAATATCTCTCCTCTCCCATGCTTCCTTTGGCGGCTGCCAAATACTGAGCTAATCCTAGCAATGGATGTCTTAATGTCATCAGCAATGTGGACCTACCTGGAAAATATGCAACTGAAGTAAGTGAACTTATCCACAGTCTCCATTTGCAATAACTGAGAGTTAGAAATGAAATAGCGCAAAAAAAAGGCAAGATGTGGAAAGTTAGAGAATCCTTCCCAAATGTTTAAATAAACAATAGTCTATATAGTATGCCCAAGCAGTGACAGAGCATTTTAAGCTTTTATTGTCAAACATTCTAACCTGACTCTACTTCCCTATTGGGAGGGAGAGAAAATAAACACTCTATTTTTATTATTATTTAATTAATTAGTTAATTCATAACTTAATCAGTTAATGCTAAATAGATATTTAAGTTGTCTTAATATTAAGTGAAACCATTTTCCTTTTGTTAGATTGGATGAACTCTATAACTCCTCTCTTTGCATGTTACTTGTCCTTACTTTTTCTGGACATGAACAAAAATAGCTTTGAATAATATCTTTGATCTATAGTAAAAGAAACATAGATGTTAGGATGTGGTTTGTCAATCATTATTTGTGTTCAATTCCTTGTGATCCCATCTGGACTTTTCTTGGCAAAGATTCCGAGTGTTTTGACATTTCCTCCTCCAGTTCATTTTACAGATGAGAATTTAGGTAAACAGGATTAAATGAGTTGCCCAGGATTATCCGGCTAGTATCTGAGGCCAGATTTAGACTGAGGAAGGTTAATCTTCCTATACTTAAGCCTAGCACTCTATCTACTGCACCATCTAGATGTCTCAGTATGATATTAATGTTTATCTTTTAGCAGGTTTTTTATTTTTTTTTTTTTGCCTTTTATCCATCTCAGGGACAAAAAGTGAAAATTAAGAACTTCAGCTTCTGCTATTAGTGATCCATTTATTACGTCAAGGAACATTATGTAGAATGCCAAATTGGGGTTAGGGAGAATAGGGCAGGAAAGTGACATTTATAATTTATAATTACAGAATTATCATGGATACTAGTATTTCTAATTTAATTGAAAATAATTGAAAATCCCATTATATTCCATTTTGAAAGTAATATTTTCAACAAGAGAAAGATGAAATTATAAAACAAAATAATTTTGAAAAGGTTGGTAGGGAGTGATTATTTTCATCTATTCTTAACCTTATAATTTTTAGAAAAGTTTACAATTCTGATTTAGGTTTTTTTACTATAAAGGAAATAGAAGTTCTTGAGAATAGAATGAATACAAGAAAAAGGAACAGTCCATAGGGAGATGCCAATATGATACCCAGTGATATCCTATACTTACTTTCAACTCAGAAGGTCCCCAGCTTACTTTAAAGCACAGATTTAACTATAACATTTTACAGAAACTCTTTCCTTACCATGACCCTTCCCCTTGTGAGTATTCTCTCACTCTTGACTTTTTTTATTATTGATTTTTGTAAATACATCTATGTACATCTTAAAATCAACAGTGATGATTTTTTTTCAATTTTTGAGGGCACAGTCTTGTTAAGGACCATGCCTAAGTAAAGGGGCAGGTTAATTCTCTGAGAACCTCCACAGCTGTGAATCAGAACATATGAAGGAATTACAGGGCAGCCTTTACTGACAGTGGTGTTGCTTGTGGACTGGGAATAAAATAAATTGGAGGCAGAGGGAAAAGCAGAAAGGTTAGACAACACAACTGCCTTTCTGTAGAGAGGTTAGAGAACAGCTACTGCCTCTCAGTCTCAGTATTATCATCATCATCATCCTCTCACATGAAGAGATCCATTCTACAGGTCTGTGTTAGACCTCCAGCAACCACTGGCAAGTGGCTCCTATATCACAACAGGGGCTATTCTCGGTCTTTGTAATTCCTGGTTCTTGCTATGGCACTTGACATTTGTAAACACCTAATAGATATTTGTTAAAGAGGATAGGATTGTAAAGCTGTCAGTTTTTATTTTGATTTGTTTTTTTCTTGTTTTTATAGGATATTTTGAAAATCTTAGGATAAATTAGGTTCATTAAAATGCCTTATATTCTACTCTGAATAGAACATTATATAGAAAAACAAGTCAAATCAATTAAGTACCTACTTTGTGCACAATATAATGAGACATTATATAATGTCTGCCTCACATATTCTTCCATCATACTCAAAGTGAGCCACTTTCTGAGACTACCTACATCTTCATACAACTCTGTGGGAAATTGGAATTCTTTTTGAAGTCCATTGCCATTTTCAGGCTCCCCTCTCCGTATCAAACAATAAACTCTCTTCCTCTGAAGTTCATTCATCAGGTTTCAAATAGTTGTTTACAGACTTCCAGGTCACTCTCCTTCCTTCCTCTAGGTTTATAGCTTGAATGAAAGTCTTTCTGTTTTCCCCAGATCTAGCCCTCAACTTAAGAGAACTTCAGCAATTACATTACTGCAGCTTTAAATATTCTAACTTCTCAATTCTTAAATTTACCATTTTCTCAAAAATCTACCCTTCTATCTCACCACAATTAATCACAAAATGATCCTATCCTTATTCCTTGCCATAATTTATAAGTAACATGAAAAGTACTCACTAATCTCAATTTTCTCTCTCTCCTGACCTCTTCCCATTGGTCTACTAACATTCCTATGTCTCTCTCATTGTCAAATAACCCTCACCTCAAGCATCATCTAATTCATCACCATTTAGGGTTAGTGCCCTATGTGTCTCCTTTTATAGATAATATTGACAATATCATTTACAATAGATATCACAAATTCCTTTCTTCTGACTCTTTTCTTAACTCTTCCTAATCTGGCTTCCAACTTCTTCATTCAACTATTCAACTAAAATGATTGTCTCTGAAGTTACCAATGATCCACTATTTTTTTTTCCTGAGGCAATTGGGATCAAGTGACTTGCCCAGAGTCATACAACTAGGAAGTATTAAGTGTTTGAGGCCAGATTTGAACTTGGGTCTTCTTGACTTCAGGACTGGCATTCTATTCATTATGCCATTTAGCTGGCATAATTTTTGAATCTAACAATTACCTAAATTCTCTCTTCTTGACCTCTTCTCAACCATACTTTTGACATTATTGTCAATTTATTTGGTTTGTAATTCTCTACTCTTCTTTCCTACCTGTATGATCACTCATCTATTTACTAAATTTTATTTACATCATATCCATTTACTTTAGAGAGCACCCAGAGCTCTGTTCTGTGCTTTCTTTTCTGTACCATTTCACAAAGAGAAATCATCAACTCCCATTATTTAATTATTATCTTTACAGAGATCAATCTTAAATTAATCTAACCTGCACTAACCTTTCTCTTTCATACTTTAGTCTCACATCTTAAACATCTTAAACTCAACTTCCTTGTTCAAATGAACTAACATAGACAAAACCAAATTTATTATCTTTCAATCCAAACTTTCTTCTCTCTCTTCCTAAATTCTTCATTACTTTTAAAGGAACTACATCCTGTCAGTTACCTAAGCTTACAATCTTGATGTCATCTTTCTCATTCTTCCATCACATATAATCAGTAGCTACATCCTGTTGTGTCTGCCTTTGTAACATCTTTCACATGAGCTCCCTTCCCTTCTCTGACACTCCCAACACTGTGGTAGAGTCCCTTAATACCTCATTACTGTGTTAGTAAGGCTGGTTGCTATCCCCGATTCAAGTCTCTGTTCATTTCCATACAAGCTCCACTGAGTTGTCAAATTAATCTTTCTAAAATTCAGGTCTCAGGTCTCAGCATATCACCACACCCTATTCTGTAATCTCCAGCAACTCCTTTTTGCCTCTAGGATCAAATATAAAAATCTATGTTTGTTTTTCAAAGCCCTTCATAATCTGATTCCTTCCTATCTTTCTAGTTTTCTTATGTCTTACTCTCTTCCATGTACTTCATGATCCAAGGACATTGCCCTCATTGTTTTTCCTTTCACACAACAAGTCATTTTTTGTCTGAGAGTTTTCACTAGTTTTTCCCTATGTCTAAAACGTTCTTCTTCTTGATTTTTGCCTCCTAGCTTTCTTGGTTTCCTTCAAGTCTTGGATAAAGTTTTACTTTTTTCAAGATGTCTTTCTCATCCTTTTTTTTTTTTTTTTTTTACCTTTTTTCAGAGATCTTACAGAAATCCTCCATATGATTCCTTACAGAGATATAAACCCTAATTATATACACACAAACACAGTTACATGCATACACATATTATATAGATATACACATACATATGCATCATATATTCATTCACTATAAGGCACATATACATATATGTGTATATATCCACATTATGTACAATACACATATGTATTTACACATATGTATACCCTATACAGCTCTCTTTTATGTTATTACATAGCTGTTTATATATTGTCTTCATATTAGACTTTAATTGACATTTTTTGTTTTTGCATATCCTTTGTACTTAGCAAAATGCCAAACAATCAATAGATACTTAAAAATGTTAATTGACTGACCCAACTCACTGACAGGATGACAGTCAATGGCTTAAGAATTGAGGTTTCAAAGATGGAGAAAAAACCTCCAATACACTCCTGTCTTTCAGGAACCTAACACTTAAAGAGGGAGTTAACACCCCAATGAACAAGAACTTTGCCTGTTTTTGTATCCATTGCATTGATGGGCATCTGAAAAATTACTTGCAGAAGGTAGAATTGTAGCTGAGAACTTGAAAGCAACCTTGAAAAAGATGAGAAGGCAGATAGATGATAGATGGAATACTAGGTAGGGGAACAATCAGAAAAACTCAGATGATGTATCTGATGAAACATCCAAGGAAGATCAGAATATCACAGAGCAAAGGCAAGTGAAATGCATGAAGACTAGAAATGTAGGAAGGGTTTTGTTTCTGAAACATTGATGAAGTTCTCTTGCTAATGGAACATTCGTCACTCAGACTACTTCCCCAGGTGATATTGCAGTAAGGTCACTTTCCTTCAAGACCAACTCAAGCAAGACCAAAGTCAAAGAATGATATCATGCCCTCTTAGATTTATAAAGGGAGGAAGAAGCAGGTAGAGAAAAAACAAATGGAAATGCTAATTTACTTTTGGGTCATAAATTACACCAGAAAATGTAAACTTTTTTTTTCTTTTTTTCATTTGCTTCCTAAAGAAATTCTATGAGAAAGAGTTGGGTCAGAACCAACGTTTTAGATAGAAAATCATATCAATATTAATCTAGTCAATGTTTTCTTTAGTGATATTCTGATTGTCAACTATACATAATTTCCTGTTACTGAACACTTTTTTGAAAAAAGGACTAATAATTGTTCTTGTGACTGAATTCCAAAGGCACTTTTTCAGTGTCAATTCTGCTAGACCTCCTTGAAAGCTGACCTGTTAATTAAAAAGGCAGCATCTTTATTGATCTTCAAATGTGGAATAAAGTTTGGAATGCAGAAAGTGTCATCTTGATAAGGAGAAAGCAGAAGAACAGATTATAGACTACCAAAAGGGAAGGTCATTTTTTATGACTGGACCATGCAAAGTCTAATGCAAAGGAAAAATGGAAGATACAGAATAGATTTATCATGAGTTGTGAAAAGGAATAAGAAGAATCAGCTTCTTTCCCCTCTAGCCCTTCTCATTGCTCAGCTTGGTTTAGGTGGGACCATCTACATGATCTTATATTAAAATGTCAAGAGTAATGGACTACAGTTTTGGTATAATCCAATGCTATCCTATTTTTCCATTATGCTGGTAATAGTTAATAACTAGCAACTATATAGCAATTAAAGCTTGCCAAATTCTCTACGTATGCTCTCTCTCTCTCTTTTTTTTTTTTGATGAGGTAGATTTTATTACTACCCCCCATTTTACAGAAGATAAAACTGACATTGGGAACAATTGCTTTCTGCTCAGTGTCACAGAGCTAAAGGCCTGAGGTAGGATTTGAACTCTGGTTTTTCTGATTCCAATTCCAACTCTTTATCTTGTATTCCATTTTTAAGATTCATTTGAAAACAGTTATATCTTCAATTTATAGAAGCTATTTTAGATATATTTGAATGCCAGTAGTTAACTATAAATTTTTGTGAATGTCCATGTTCTTTGAACTTACCACAAATAACTCTCCCTCTCCTGGACAAAATTTCTTCTGTTTATTGACTAACGTTCACTATTACATTGTCCTAGTAGCTACTTGTGTATAAGGATCAGTATACTATTACTCTGCTAGCAGAGGAATATATTGATGTTATGGTACTGATGCTGTGTACCAGTCCATTTTGTTCATCTTGTGCTCTCCTGGCTCTCAGATCCCATTCAACTCATAATCTTCCAAACTCTGTGCGTACCCCAGCTTGCATTCAGAAACAGCTTTCAGACATCAACCCGACTGACTTCTCAAGATAATATATTTCTGGGTGACAGATGTTTCCCTGGACTTACCTAGTTTGGAGGCCAGATCTAGAAATGGGATGTGCTGATAACCTTTTCTCCCTGGGTATGAAGAAGGTTTGCTTTGGACCGCTAGTTTTATGAGATTTAGATGGGGAGGCAGATCCTTGATATCATAGTTTATATAGGAAATTTTTTATACTATCTAACAAGATCTTTCTGTGATTTGGTAGCAGCAAAGTCTAGGGTGCTTATATGGGAAAGGACCAAGTCAAAGTGTCTTGAAACTTGGAATGACAAGTAGAGGGAGATTCTCTAGTAACTCTGAAAAACTGAGTACATGGGCAGCTAGAGAATACAATGAATAGAATGCCAGGCATGGAGCCAAGAAGACTCATATTTGTGAGTTCAAATGAGACACTTAATATTTAACTCACTCTCAATAAGTCCTTTAACCCTTTTTAATCTCACCTTTCTCATCTGAAAAATGAGTTAGAGAAGGAAATGGAGAACCAATCTATTGTGTTTCCTGAGAAAATCTCAAATGGAGTTACTAAGAATTGTGTACCACTGAAAAAAATAACTGAATAACAACACAAGATGAAAAAAAACTACATCTACCAATGCAGAATCTGCTTAAAAAAAGAGTAATTGTACATGCTTTAAAATTCCTAGTTTTCTCTATTAAAAAAAAAAAAGGAAATTTATGTTGTACTTGAGGTTCTTGGGACTTGGAGTTGGGAAGACTCCAGACATTTATGAGGCAGGCAACCCTAAGAAATTGACCTAAATTGGCTAACCTTCAATATTTTGGTCTAAATAACTAGGTAGAAAGGTACTCAGTGGCCACTAAGATCCCTTCTAACTTTGAACTTTCAATCCTATGACTCTATATTATGATGTGATTTCAGTTCATAATATCAGAAGGTAAACTGCAGCATTAACTCTTTAATAAACTCTATGGAGACAGAACTAAGAAAGATATTACAGACAATCGGTATGTAAATCAGTATCAAAGCTTGAGTGCTGGTCCTGGAGTGAAGAAGACATATCTTCCTGAATTCAAATCCAATCTCAGATATTTATTAGCTCCGTGATTCTGAGAAAGACACTTAATTCTGTTTGCCTCATTTTCTCATCTGTAACAAGAGCTAAAGAATGAAATAAAAAAATTAACAATATTTCTGCCCCACTGCCACTCCCCCCAAAACTCTAAAAATGGGATCATAAAGAGTCAAAAGGACCAAATGGCAGCAACAATAACATGTCTAGGAGAAATTTTAAAAAAAGCTATTCAAAATAAGGGACTAAATTCAGTAGCATGCAGAGAGTAGAGGAAGCACATATAACACTAGTATATTTGAAAACTTTATAGCCTCTATGTCCTTCATTCCACTCCAGTGACCCACAATGACATGAATAAATGAATTTATATATTAGGGATTTCCTGAAGAGAAGGTCTTGATACTGCTGTACTAGGCAATGCCATCAGTAGCGAACACATTTTGCCGACTTTAAGAATTTCTGGGCCCGTTTAATAATAATCATGCCCTTTCATCTCTAGTGAATTATTAAAAAGAAAATTAATCTTAAACAAGCCTTTAAATTTTTCCTTATTAAAATTTTTAGATAATTTTTTTATAAATTAAGTTGGTATTTTTTTAAGGAATAAAAGTACTTTTAAAAAAAATATGAGGAAACTAGAGAGCTAATTTAAATTTTAAAAATTTTGGGAAAATTTTTTTTTTTAAAAAGAAAAAATAGAATAATTGTTGGGAAAGTTAAATTACCCAAAAATTTTTTGGGGGGGGATGGGTAAAATTGGAATAATTGCTAAAAAATTTTTAAATCTTTTGAATAAAATTCCCAATTTTATGGGATTAATTTTCTAATCTTAAATGGGTTTAGTTTCTAAACCCTAGTTTTTCCTTCTAAAAAAATTGGGCCCTTCCATTTAAAATTTGGGCATTTCAAAATTTACATTTGAGAAGTTAAATTCCCAAGTGGAGATAAATTTCAGCTTTTAATTTAATGTTTTCACAATATTGTTCATTTAAATAATTTTTAAAAATAATATTTTTAGATTAAATAACATTTGATAAAAATCCTTTCTACCCAGGTTTTCATATCCTTTAAAAAATTTCTTTTCCAGAAGGAAATTTAAAAAAGGAAAAAAAAAATTTTTTTTAAAACCTTTTAAGAAAAAAAAAACAAAATTGCAAAAAAAATTATTGGTTGAGGTTTGAGAAACTTGGTAAAAGAAAGACAAAAATTAATGGGTGACAAAACACTTCCTAATTGTCCTTTAAAATTTCCCCACTAAAAACCTTTTTTAAAAAAAAAACCCAATTCCCGAAAAATTAATAATGCAAACAAAAAAAAATTGAATTTTTCAACATTTCGGGGATTAATTGGAAAAAAAAAGGGGTTTGGACAGTTCGTAGGTGGGGGAATCAATTTGGGGAGTTTTAGAGAGAAAATCTATTTTTTTTCTTTTGGAAGCACAGGTAATTTTTGTACTCACCCCAAAATGGAAAAGGAAAACCAAAAGGAAAAAGGAAGAATGCCAACAAACTTCTTCCTACAAACTTTGATAAATTTTTGTGGAAGGTCTTAATTTTAACGAACAAAGGCCAGTCATTTTGAATTTTCAGGTGAAAGCAATTCGGTTAAAAATTTTTTTTGAAAAAAATTTTTACTCCCCAAAATCTTTTTTTTAAAAAAATAGCTTTCAAAAAAAAAAAAATAAAATTTTAGAAATTGGGAAAAAAAAAAAAAAGAGGTTTTAAAAATCAAAAAAACCCCCAGAAACAAAAACTTTAAATAAAACAAAAAAAAAAAATTTTAAAAACTCTAAAATCAAGGCTCCAACCTCATTGCCACCCTCCCCAAAAAAAATTTTTAAAAAGGGTTTTAGAAAAAAAAACTTTTTCCACAAAAAAATGCTTTGGAAAAAAAATTTACCAAAAAAATTTTCAAAAAAATTCCTCGAAAAGTTAAAAAAAAATCAAAAAAAAAAAAAAAAACGGCAAAATTGTTTAAATTTTCCCCTTAAAATCAAAAAAAAACTCTTTCTTTCCAAAATTAGAAAATTAATGGTTTTTAATAAAATTCAAAAAACTATTTTCAAACCCATTTCTTAAAAACAAAAAAAGGAAAAAGGGCAAAAAAAAAAAAAAAAAAAAAAAAAAAAACAAAAAGAAAAAAAAAAGGGGTTAAAAAAAGGACAAAATTAAGGGAGGGGGTTGGGGGCACCAAAATCAAGGCAAACAAAAAAAATCCCAACAAAAAACGAGGGGAAAAAGGGGCCAAAAAAACCCAACCCTTGGGAGAAAAAAGGGGGTTTGGGAAAGGGGGAGAAAGGAAAAGGGGGACGGAAAGGCCAAGGGGGAAAACCGGGGAAAGGAGGGTGGGGGAAAAAAAAGGGAAAGGGGGGCTGGGAAAGGGGGAGGCCAAAGGGGGGGGGAGTCGGGGGGGAAGGGGCAAGGAGGAAAGGAAACCGTAAAGGGGAAAAAAAGGGGGAACAAAAAAAAAAAAAAAAGTTGGGGGCAAAAAAACAAAAAAAGGGGAGAACAAAAAGGAAAAGGTAGGGGAAAAGGGGGAAAAAAAAGGGCCCCAAAAAACCGGAAAAAAAAAACCTTTTCCGGGGGGGAAAAAATAAAAAAATAACCAAAGGGGGCCATAAAAGGCGGGAGGGGGAAGGAAAAGAGCCAAAACCAGAAAGGGATGGGCAGGGGGCCGAAAAAGGGGGAGCCAAAAAAAGGGAAAAAAAAAACCCGGGGGGGGAAAAAAAAAAAAAAAAAAAGAAAAGGGAAAAACAAAGACGGGGTAAAAAAAATAGAAAAAAAAAAGGGAAGAAAAAAAAAAAAAAAAAAATATGGAAAAAATTTAAAAAAAAAAAAAAAAAATTAAAACCGGCAAAGGGCAAAGGGGCCCAAAAGGGGCCCGGGCGGGCAAAAAGGCCCAAAGGAAAAACCGCAGGGGGAACAAGCCTCGGGGGAGATAGGAAGGAGTGGGCCGGGAGGGGGGAAGAGGGAAGAAAGGGAGGAGCCAAGAAAGGGCCAGGGAAGCCAATGGGCCAAACCAAAAACCCAAAAAAAAAAAAAAAAAAAAAGAAAACAAAAGTTTGTGGAAAAAAAAAAAAAAAAAAAAGGCAAAAAGGGGTAAACATAAAAAAAGGAAAAAAAGGGAAAAAAAAAGACAAAAAGGGGTAAAAGAAAAAGCAAGAAAAAATTACAGGAGGAAAGGGGGAAAAAGGGGGACTTTAAAGGGACCCAAAATTTGGAAAAAAAAGGGGAAAACAAGGGGGTCAAACCCTTTGGGGAAAGATGGGGGGGGAAAGGGGGACTTAAAAAAATAAAAAAAGGCCAAGAAAGCAAAAAATGGAAACCCCAAAGGCCGGGGGGGAGGGAAGAAAAGGAAAAAAAAGCAGAGGGAGGAAGGGCCAGGGGGGGTAAAGGGAAGGAAAGGGGAGGGATTGGGGGGAGGGGAGGGGGGGGGAAGTGGGGGGAACAAGGGAGAAGCAAAGGGTAAAAAGGGGGTTGAAGAAAATAGGCAGGAGGGTGGAAAAGGGAAAAAAAAAAAAAAAAAAAAAAAGGGCCCCAAAAAAAAAAACCGGGGGGGCAAGTCCAGAAGGGTGTGGGAAGGGGGCCCAAAGAAGGAAAAAAACCAAGGAACCAGAAAGGGGGTAAGACCCAAGGGGGGGAGGGATTTGGGAAAAAGGAAAAAGGCAGAAGAAAAACAGAAAGGGGGGAGGGAGGAAAGGAAAAAAAGGAAAAAAAGAAAGGAGGGAGGGAAGTAAAGGGATAAGGGAGGGGAGAAGGAAGGGAAAAAAGGGAGGAAAAGGGAAAGGAAGGGGAGAGAAAAAAAGGGGGAAGGGGAAAGGGGTGAGGGAAGGGAAAAGGGTAAGGGGTTAAAAGGCGGGGTCCGAAGCGAAGCCGGGGAAGAAGAAAAAGGGGGAAAAGGGGCCGGGGGAAAAAGAACCAAACCTCTGGGGAAAAGGGAAAGTTGGGGAGCCAGGAGGAGAGAAAGGGGAGGAGGAGGAGAAAAAAAGGAAAAAAAGGGAAATTTTAAGGGCCCCAAGGGGCCAGGAGGGGGTAGGGAAGAAGGAAGGAAGAAGCGAGGGGAATAACCGGGGGTAAAAAAAAAGGGGAAGGAGGGAAGAAAGGGGTGGGGAAAAGGGAAGGGGAAAAATTGGAGGGAAACCAAGGAGAAGGCAAGGGGGGCACGGGGGGTTAGGAGGAAATGGAGGGGGGAAGGGTGGATTAAGGGGGGGGGGGGGGAAAACAAAAAAGGCAAAGCCCCAGGGGGAAAAAACCGGGGTTGGGGTTCGGGGGAAAAAAAAAAACCAGGGGGCCGGGAAAGGGAAAAAAAAAAAAAAAAACCAAAAAAAAAAAGGACCCAAAAAAGGGAAAAAAGGGGGGAAAGGGGAAAAACGTGGGGAAAATGGGGGAAAAAAGGGGAGGGGGGAGCAAAAAGGCAAAGGGGGGGCAAAACGGGGAGGGGAAGGGGGGAAAAACCTAAAACCAAAAGGGCGGGGGCAAAAAGGGGTTAAGAAAAACTGGAAAAAAGAAAAGCAAAAAATCGGCAAGGGAAAACTGGGGGCACGCCCAAAAAAAAAAGGAAAAAAACCGGGGTCAAAAACCGGGGCAAAGTAGGGGGGGGGGGAAAAAAAAAGGGGAAAAAAAAAAAAAAAAGGGAAAAGCCGGGTTTTAAAGGGCCCCAAAGGGGCCCGGGGGGGGAAAAGGGGGAAAGGAAAAGACAAAAAAAAAGGGCCGGTAGGGGGGCAAAGGGGACAAAGGGAAAAAATGGCAAGGGGGTGGGAAAACCAAAAAATTTGGGCAAGCGGGGAAAACAAAGGACCCGGGGGCAAGGGGAATAGGGAAATCGGGGGTTTTTAAACTTAAAAAAAACCACTAATTAAAAAAAAAAATCAAAAGCCGGAATTTGTTTCAAGGGAGGGGAGGGTAAACAAGTCCGAAAAAAGAGCTTGGTTCAATTTAGAATTCCAAAGAAGGAAACAAACTAGGACCTTTTGGGAGACCAAAAAAAAAAATCCCCCCCCCCCAACCTAAAAATTCCAAAAAAACCCCTTCCCTCTTCAAAAACCCTATCCAAAAACTAAAGGGCCTCGGGGCGAAAAAACAAAGGGTTCAGCAAAAAAAGGGCAACACTAAATTAGGGGAAAAAAAAACCCAACCCGGGAAAAAAATTAAGGGAACCCCGGAAAAAAAAAATTCCAAAAAAAGCAACAAAACAAAGGGAAACTCCCAAAAAAACCAAAACCCCGGGCAAGGAACAATCAAAACCTTTTCACCGGAATTTGGGAAAAAAAACCCCAAAAAAAATCCCAAGAAACTTTCCCACAAATTCTCATTAGAAAAAATGACTGAAAAAAAAAAAAGGGAGGGGGAAAAGAAAGGGGAAAAAGAAAAAAAAAAAAAAAAAAAAAAAAAAAAGCCAAAAAATAAAATAAAGAAAAAAAAAAAACAAAGGGGAGGGAAGGGGGGAGAAACTGGGGGGGCAAGGGAGGGAAAAGAGGGGTTAAAGAAAAGGGAAGGGGGATTAAAAAGGGAGGGTAGGAAGAAAAAAAAAATTTGGAAAAAAGGGGGAAGGGCGAAGAAAGGGGGCCAAGGGAATGGGGCCCAAGGGGGGGAAAACCGGGGGCAAAGGGGTTGGGCCCGGGAAAAAAAAGGGCGGGAAAAAAAAGCCAAGAAATCGAAAAAAGGGGGGGGGGGCCGAGGGCCGGGGGGGGGGAACCGGGAGGAAGGGGGAGAAAAAGGGGGGTCAACAGGCTGGGGAAAAAGGAACAAGGGGGAAAGGGGAAACAAGGGGGGAAAAAAAAACCCGGAGGAACAAGGGGAAAAAGGTTTAAAAGAGGGGTTAAAAACTAAAAATATTAAGGGAAAGGGGGGAAGACCAAAAATTAATAGGAATACAACAATGCCAAGACCTTGGGGGGGTTCTGGGGGAGTAGGGAGGAGGGAGCCAGGGAGATTTGGATCCAGGAGGGAAAAAGAGGGCCTGAAGGGGGGCAGGGGGACCAGGAAAGGAAGGGGAGAAAAAGGGGGAACCAAAAAGGGGGGGAAAGAAAAACAAGGAAAAAAAGGAAAAAAAAAAAAGGGAAATAACGGATTAGGGAAAGGGGAAGAAAGGAAAAATAGGAACAAGGGGAAAAAGGGGTTGAGAAGAACAAGGGAAAATTAAAAAAAAAAAGGAAATTTGAAATTAAGGGGCCGGGCCTAAAGGAAAGGCCAAGGGCCAAAGGGGAAAACCAACGCCGGGGCAAAAAATTAATATAAAAGGGGGGACCAAACTGGAAGAAGCAAAAGAAAAAAAGGAGAAGGGAGGTAAATTTTAGGGAGGGCCCAAAAGGGAACGGGGGGGGGGAAAAAAGGGGAAAGGGAAAAAAAAAGGGAGGTTGGGGAAAAAAAAAAGGGTGGAAAAACAGAAACAGGTAAAAGGGAAATAGGGAAAACCTGGGAAAAAGGGAAAGAAAGGACAAAATTGAGAAGAAATAGGCAAATTTAAAAGTTGGGGGGTAGGGAAGAGGGAAAAAAAAAAAAAAAATTTAAGGAACCCAAAAATTTTTGAATAATTTGGGGAATTTAAGGGGTCCCGGGGGGAAAGGAAGGGAAAGGAAAAAGGAGGGGAGGATCTAAGGGAAAAGGGATTGGGGAAAGGAGGGGAAGAGAAAAAAACAAAAGGGAGGCTGTAGAATTTGGTTAGAGAGGCAGAAAAACATGTTGAGAAAAATACCTTAAAAACAGAATTAGACAACTTAAAACATAGAAATAAGAGCTTGCTGAATAAAATAATTCCTTAAAAATTGAAATTAACCATCTGGAAATTAATGACCCTATGAGAGATAAAGAAACAATTAAGGAAAGTCAAAAGAATGAAAAAATATAAGAATGTGTGAAGAATCTCATTGAAAATAACCACAATCATCTCAAATATATAAAAAAAGAGAATTTATGAATTAATTGGGGGCCCTGACTGTCATAATTAGAGGAGAAGCCTAGATAATCTACTTCAAGAAATTATCAAGGAATACTGTCTAAATATGCTTAAAAATAATTAAATATAAATTGAAAGAATACACCAATCACTACCTGAAAGAGGTTCTTTAATAAAAATTCCCAGGAATATTATAAACAAAGCCCAGAAATGGGAGGTAAAAATTATGTCAAGAAGTCCAAAAGAACTGCTTAGATACATAGAACCTTAGTCAAAATCACACAAGATTTAATAAGCTACCATGTTATAACTAAATGACTTAGAATATGATATTACAGAAGGCAAAAAGCTGCAATTTCAAACAAGAACATCCAGTAAAATAAAGAATAATCCTTCAGGAGAAAAACAATAGATATTTAATGTTATAGAAAGTTAATGAAATTCAAACATTCCTGATGAAAAGACTAGAACTATATTAAAAAGCTTGACCTTTATACACAAGACTTAAGAGAAACCTCAAAAGGTAAACATGAAAAAAAATATTTATAGGGGACTTAAAAAATTAAACTATTTGCATTCCTATGTAATAATATGCTATATCTTACTTCTAAGAACTTTATCATTATTCAGAAAGTTAAAAGGAATTTGCAAAGGTGGAAAATATGAGTCTGAGTTGGTTTTTGATAGAATATCCCTCCAAAATGAAAAGGTAAAAAGAGAGATATATAGCAAGAAAAGGAAAGGTAAGATGGGGAAAATTATCTTACATAAAAGAGCTGACAAGAAAGAGTTTTTACAAGGAAGGAGAAAATGGAGGTGGGGCTGGGCAATGCTAGAGCCTCATCCTTACTGGAATGCAAAAAGAAAAGCATCTATCATCTATTATTTATCATCTAGCTATCTAGTTATCTGTCATCTAATATCTACCATATATCATGTATCTATCATCTATCTATACATCATCTAACTATCATCTGTCACCTATCTATCACCTATCACATATTACTTATCTATCTATCATGTATCTATTATGTGTCTACCATCTATCTATCATCTATCTATCTAGATACACACACATTCAGTTGAATAAAGAACTTTATCGTACTCAATAAGGAAATTATAGGGAGAAAAGAAAAAAAAAACAGAGAAGGAAAAAGTGGAGGTCAAATTAAGATAGGCAGTATTCCAAAGCAAACAAACTTTAGGAAAGGGCAAGACAAAAATAGAAAGAAACAATAAATGTTACAACAATGTGGTTCAATGGGAAAAATCTGAATTTGGAGTTTGAGATTGGGGTTGTTCAATTGTCTAATTTTTTTGACTCCATTTTGGATTGTCTTTTTTAATTAAAGTATTTTATTTTCAAAATATATGCATAAATAATTTTCACCCTTGCAAAATATTGCATTAAATAACTTATTCAAGCCTTCTCCAAATGATGGGCATCTACTCAGTTTCTAGTTCCTTGACACTACAAAAAGTGATGCTAAAAACATTTTTGCACATGTTTGACCATCCATATGAGTTCTGCCTCATAACTCTTCCAAGATTAAGGACTTAGGCTGGTATCAAGATCCTCCAGAGAGCTAGTCCAGACACAACAGGATTCAATTATTTAGTTTCCAATTAATCTTTAGTCTATTTATTGCATGTACTTTTTATTGTACCATAATCTGAAAAACATGCATTTATATTTCTGCCTTTCTGCATTTGATTTTGAAGTTTTTATGCCCTAATACTAAGTCAATTTTTGTTTAGATTCCATGTACTGCCTTAAAAAAAAGTATATTCCTTTCTGCCTCCATTAGTTTTCTCCTAAGGTCTATCATAGCTAACTTTTCTAAAATTCTATTTACCTCCTTAACTTCTTTCTTATTTAGTTTGTGGTTTGATTAATCTAGTTATAAGAAAGCAAAGTTGAGGTCTCTAATTAGTATAGTTTTGCTATTTAATTCTTCTTGCAGTTCTCTTAACTTTTCTTTAAGGAATTTCGATGGTATACCACTTGGGGCATAATACTGATATTAGCTCATTATGTATGGAATCTTTAACAAAGTGTAGTTTCCTTCCTTTATTTAAATTTATTTTTTCTTTTTTCATAATCTGAGATCAGGTTCAACACCTTACTTTTTTTTTTTTACTTAAACTAAAACTATAGATTCTGCTGCATCCTTTTATCTTTACTCTTTATTGTATCATTCTGCTTTAAATGTGTTTCTTGTGAACAAGGTATTATAGGATTCTGGTTTTTAATACAGTCTGCTATTTGCTTGTATTTTGTGGTAGAATTCATCTCATTCATATTCACAGTGAAAAGTACTAATTCTATATTTCTCACCATCTTATTTCCCCCAAGTTATACTTTTTTCACTTTCCCTCTTCCCCAGTATTTTGCTTTTGACCACCACCTCTCTCAAACAGCCCTCCCCTTTGACAGCCTTTCCCTTTTTCTTATCCCTTTCCCCTTCCTCTTCTGTTCTCCCTTGTATTAATCTCACTCTTTTCTTTCTCCTTTCTTCTTCTACTTCCCTTTAGGGTGTGAAAAGTTTCTCTGTGAAGATAAATATGTCTATTATTCTATCTTTGAGCCAAATCCAATGAGATTAAAGTTGAGGTCACACAATGCTTATCACCGTCCTTTCTTTCCATCAATTGCAATAGGTCTTTTTGGCCTCTTTGTGAGATGTAATTTGTCCCATTTATCTCCATTTCCCTCTTCTTCTATCACTAGAGTCTTTTTTTATATCATCACAATAAAATCAAATTATACCTACACCCTCTAGGGCATAAAAGAGATACAATTCTCAAGAGTTAAATATCTTCCCATTTAGGTATATACATTTTTTTTTATCTTTTAAAAGGAATTTTTTTTTATTTTTTACCTTTTTATGCTTCTCTTGAGTTCTCTATTTGAAATTTCCTGTTCAGTTCCAGTCTTTTCATCAGAAATAAATGAAATATTCTTCTTTCATTAAATGTCCACCTTTTCCCTCAAATGATAATGCTTATTTTTGCTGGATAGTTGATTCTTGGCTGTAATCCAAGTTCCTTTGTGCTTTGGAATAACATATTCCAGGACCTTCAATCCTTTAATAGGGAAGCTGCTATCCTAAATAATCCTGATTGTGGCTTGTACATTTTTGAATTGTTTCCTTCTGATTGCTTGCAATATTTTCTCCTTGATATGTTAATTCTGAAATTTAGCTACAATATTTCTTGGAGTTTTCATTTTCATATCGCTTTCTGGAGGTGAATGGTGAATTGTTTCAATGGTTATTTTACCCTCTGGTTCTAGAACATCAGGGCTATTTTCCTTGATTTCCTGAAAGATGTTGTCAAAGCTATATTTTTCATCATGGTTTTCATGTAGTTCAGTAATTCTCAAATTGTCTCTCCTGGTTCTAATTTTTAGTTCAGTTGTTTTTCCAATGAGGTATTTTGCATTTTCTTCTATTTTTCCTTTTTCTGGGTTTTTGTTTGACTGATTCTTGACATCTCATTGAGTTATTCACTTCTATTTGTTAAAGGAAATGTCAACAATGATACATCATTCCAAAATTTGTGTAATGCAGCCAAAATACTTAGGGTAAAATTTATGTCATTAAACCTGTTCATCAGTGAAAGAGACAAATAACTAACAGATCAATTATTTGGACATACAATTTAAAAATAAATAATTAAATTCCCTCAATTTAGTACCAAAATGGACTAAAAAAGAGATTAATAAAATTGGGACTTAAAAGGAACACTGGACTTAAAATTAAATCTAAGAACTTTAATTATGAATAGCAGATAAAATTGATAAACAATTTAAATTTTATTTATAAAAAAGAAGAAAACTGACTTGTCAATATCAGAAATATAAATAATGGCATTGATATTTTTAAAAATGAAATTAAAATATTTATTAGCTGACATTTTAAACAATTATATGTCAACAAACTGACAATCCAAGGGAAACGAATGAATATTTACAAAACTATGAATTCCCTAGATTAAGAGAAAAGGAAATACAATATTTAAGTAGTCCTAATTTAGAAAAAGAAATTATAGAAGTCATCAATGAACTCCCTCAGAAAAAAACAAAGCAAAACATGAATTTACAAATGAGTTATACCACACATTTAAAGAATAATGAATTCCAAGAGTATATATTTGAAAAAAAATCAGTAAAGAAGACTTTTCAAAATACTTTGCAACATAAATATGGTTTTAACATCTAAACTAAAAGAGGAAAAAAATGAAGAAAACTTGTTGGAATTTTTACTAAAGTGTTAAGACATTTCTTTACAAAGTGTTAAAGACATTGGAGTTAATTTAATCTTAGAAAGAATTATTTTGGGCCAGAACTTGAAACAAGATACTAAGTGGAACTGATTGAACAATGCTTGTGTTCACACCTTTAGAGAGCTCAAGTATCTAAGTACTCAGTGGAGTTCACACAAGAGTTCAAGGCTAGTATGAGAGCTGAATTCACACCTCCCTTAGGACCAGAGAGCACTCTGGGAGATAACCCAGAATCCCTCTCCCTCAAGAAGGAGGAGTTAACCTTTGGGAGATCACATAAATGAAGCTCTTGGAGCAAAAGAGGAATTTCTCCGGAACATCAACAGGGCTCTGAGAAAGAACACTGGAAGAAAAGACTACTCGCCACAGACTGGAGATTGAGAAGCCATGAGACGGAGCTGACTGGAGACTGAAGAAAGCAGAGGCAGGAGCCAAGGACAAAGCTGCAAGATCTCTTGAAACCAGGAAAATCACCAACAAAAGCTCTAGTTCAATTTTCATTAATAACTAGCTATGCAAAAATGTAAATAAAATGTTATCAAGGACATTATAGCAATATATCACAAAGATTATAGACTATGACCAAAAGTGATTTATACCAGAAATGCAGGACTGATTAAGTACTAGGAAAAATATCAGCATAATTGATAAATCAATCAAGAAATTATATCAATACATGCCAAAAAAGCTTTTGATCATATGCAATACCCATTTCTATTAAAAAGCGCTGGGAAGCATATGAAGCAGTGGAGCATTTCTTTAAAGTTATATATCTAAAACCAAAAACAAGCATTTTTTTCTGTAATTCAAAGCTTTCACAATAAGACCAGGGATGAAGTTAGGATGTTGGTTACCTCCACTATTATTCAAGATTGTACTTGAAATGCTACATAAATTAGTAAAAGAAGAAACATAAATTGGAGGAATAAAAATAGGCATTCAGGACATAGAACTATTCCTTTTTGTTAACTATATTATGATATACTAAAAGCACCCTAGAGAATCAACTAAAAAGCAAACTAATTGAAAAGATTAAAAACTTTAGCAAGTTGCAGATATAAAACCACACAAATTATTAGCATTTGTATATTCTAGAAAAACAAAATAATACAATAGCAAGAAATAGAAAGAGAAATTCCATTTAAAATAACTGAAGGCAAAGCTGGTCTCAGAAAAGCCAGGAAAGATTTACATGAACTGATGCTGAGTGAAGTGAGCAGAACCAGGACAACATTGAATATAGCAATAGCAAGATCCGGTGATGATTAACTATGACATATTTAACTCTTCTCAGCAATATAACAATTCAATAGACATGTAATCAAAAAATGCTATCCACATCCAGAGAAAGAACTAGGGAGACTGAATGCTGATAGAAAGATACTATTTTCATCTTTTGTTTTGTTTTGTTTTTTCTTTCTAATGGTTTCCTTTTTTTTTTTCTTTCCCAACGTGACAAATATGAAAATATGTTTAAAATAAATTATTGTGCAGATAGTATCAGTGTCAGAATGCTTTTATTTTTTTTTGGGGGGGGTAAAGGAAAGAAGAAAAAAAATAAAACTCAAAATCTCGTAAAAATTAATTTTGAAAGATGTATTTACACATAATTTATTAAAATACTATTATGTGGGAAAAATAAAAATAAATTCCAATCTGGGATCTTTATTTTTATTTTAGCCTTTTATGAAGTTATAAATCCAATAATCTAATTATTTTGATTGTATCATTCAATGTTGAATGATAAGACTAATAGATTACTTCAAATAGTGTGTTCATTAATAAGTAAACAATGATGTATTAAGGACCTACCATCTTCAAGACACTAAATCTCTGGCTTTCTTCTTATAATATCTTCAACATGAACAGTACCCATATTTATGAAATGAAAACTCTGAATTTCATTAACTTGTTTTCTCTTATGATTAGTGATTAGAAGCAGGATTTCATGTTATTTATTATTTACAATTTATTTTCATTTTGGAAAATATTTATTTGTATCCTTTAACTTTTGTCTGTTTTGGAAAATTCCTCTTGCATTATCTTATCAATTTTTTTTAGAAATGAGATGTAAATTGTTATTCTCACATAAGTATATTTGTAAGCTATAGTTTTGTCCTTCTAGCTTCATTATTATTTAATTTTTTTATTTTATCATTTACAATTTTCTCTATCCATTATTTTGCATAAATTTTCCTTCAACTCATATTTGTGAAAGTCTTGTTCTGATAAATATTTTCAAGTATTTTGCAATTTATATCTAGATTAGAAAGCCATTTTAAGCTAGTCATGACACATGGTATAATATGTTGCTCTGATTCTAATTTCTGCCAAAATACTACGTGGTTTACCCAGAGGTGCTATTAAAAAATAATATTTCTCAATGATTTTTATTTGGTATGTATTAATGTCTGGATACTACTTTTCATTATTTCTTGCTGTTATACTTCCCTTTTCATTTTTTAAAAATAGTGCAAAATAATGAAAATGATTATTGTTATACAAAATAATTGGAATTCAGGAAATGTTATACACTTTTCATTTGTACTCTTCCTGATTATTTTCCTTGAGTTTCTAGATGTTTTCTTCTAAGTGAATTTTCATATTTAAATCTTATATAAATTATCTTCTAAGAAGATGTGTTTGTATATCATTAATATGTAAATTTATGTGTTCTGATTTATTAATAATGTTGGGGATAGGGGCTGTGATTTCAAGGGGTATGAAAATCCTTGCTGATGAACTTCTTCTCCCAGTGCTCATTATTTCCTTCTTTGTGATGTTTAATTTAAAAAAAATGCTAAAGGCATTGAGAGGATAAACAGCTTTCCAGGGTCCAATAGATAGGACTTATTAAAGGCATGATTACAAACAGTCTTCCTGGTTCTAAGATTTGTTCTCTATTGACTGCTCCATTCCTCTCCTTTCTCTTATAAACATCTTCAAAAATGTAGTGTTCAGAAATGAATCCTAAATGTTTATAGGTAACAAAACACATGGAATTGATACCCTACTCTTTTTAAAACTTATTTTGTATTAAAATATAAAGTATTTTATAATAAACCATATTGACAAAGATTAAAATAATTATGTTTATCAAATGAATTGGAATACGGAGACACAAATTATGTCAGTACAACAACAAAAAAAGATCAAATTATAAATGAACAAATTTACTGCCATTATTTCTCCTAATTGATAGATCAGTCCACTATTCTATATATCTGTTTCACTAGAGCATTCCTTAATCCATCCAAAGAAATCCACAAAAAATAAAAGCAGGGTCATTTGATGGGTATTCAGTTAACACATATTAAGTGCCTACTATATGTTAAGATTTGAAAGTATAATTCAAAAAAATATCTGCTCATGTTCCACTGATGGGACAAGCAGCTAAAGTTGAAATTGTAAAGTTGGTGGGAATTCTAGTTTTGATGGACATGGCATTTTATAGAAAACCCGAGATTTCTTACATAATCTTTAGAAATATCTAAAATGCTTTCCAGGAAGATAAATAATAAAGAAAGCAAAAAAAAAAAAGGATGGCAATAAATAGGTTCTTTAATCCCTTTTGGGACTACAGGGGGTAAAAAAGAACTGGGAAATAAATGTGGAAGTTGATGAAGACTGAGTGAGTGTTTATTACAGGAAAATCACTTTGAACTTTTATAAATAGGCCAGGTGATGGTAGATTTTAGAAAAGGAGCCATACCAGTATGAATACTGTAAATGTGCCTGAAGTCAGGGAGTTCTACCAAAAATGTAGAAGGCAGCATGAGCTTTAATAATCAGAGATCTAAAGTTAAATCCTTGATCTGTACTGTTTAAACAAAAGAAAAAGAAAACAAATGTTCATTTCCTAGAACATTGGGAGCTACAGCAAGAAAGAAGAAAACGTCTATATACAATAGGCACTTATTAAATGATAATTAAATTAGTATTGGCTGGCCACTCCACTGGGACTATTCAGGATTTTTGAGACCGTCATCATCTCTAATGTTCCATCAGGGTCTTAATGAGTCACAACAAAAACTGAATCAAATCCCAACAAAAGACTATTCAAGGATCAATTGAGACAAAATCTAGATTTCAGCAGAGGATACATCCATATCACGAGTGTTATTCTGACAATAGAAATGACATGATGGAGCAGTCTACCCAATCCATATGACATGGTCTGAGGAGCTGACTTAAGAACACAATTCTTAAATCAATACATGAGGCTGAAAATATAGGCAAATGCAAATAATTTAATTTTGGTGTTGTTCAGTCATTTCAGTTACATCCAATGCCCCATGACCCTATTTGGGATATTCTTAGCAGAGATAATACAATGATTTGTCATTTCCTTTTCAAATTTACTTTGTAGATGAGAAACTATGGCAAGCAGGTTTAAGTGATATACCCAGGCTCATAAAGGTAGTAAAAAACAAATTTGAATTCAAGGAAATGGGTCTTACTCATTCATGCTCGTTTTATCCAGTATATAACCCTATTGTCCAGCAAGTAAGTAAATTATTACTTCTATTACAACTACTGCTAAATATGTGAATTGAGTATAACAAGAAATGATCAACCCTTCATCAATAAATAGAGACTCATGGGGGAATTTTTTTCATTTATTCATATTTAAATTAGATTATTAAATGTAAAAACTTATAAACTAAATTTGAGATACAAATGTGGAGAAATAGGAAAATTGAAAGGGAGCTAAGAGAAAGAAGAGTGAAAGATGAATGATTCTTAAGCCAAAGAAATATGTATTTTGAAGCAGTAATCATAAAAAGGAGACTAAAATAAATAAAGGGATAAAGGCAACTGTTTTGTTTGGACTTAGAGAATAGAGAAGATCACCACAATTTTAGATGAATAGTTTTTCAATAATAATAAGAATAATAACAATATCACATTTCTTCTACTTATTGTAAAAGAAAAGAAAGGATATGAGAGGCTATATTAGGAATAAATATCCAATTAATTTAATCAATGAGCATAAATGAAATGTAATCTCTCTTAAAATAAAAAAAAAGCAACAGATCAGATTAGAAACAAGAATCAATTAATGTGTTGTTTCCAAGAAAGACAATTGAAACTTAAAGAGTCACATGGAGTCAAAAGGAGAACATAATCTATTATAGTTCAGCTAGGCCACTTTCATTTGCTTTTTTTCTTTCAATCACTTTGGGATTCTTGACCTTTTATTCTTCCAGATGAATTTTGTTGTTATTTTTTCTAAGTCAGTAAAATAGTTTCTTGGGAGTTTGATTGGTATAGCATTGAATAAATAGATTAATTTAGGTAGTATTGTCATCTTTATAATATTTGCTCGACTTGTCCAAGATATTTTACCAATTGTTTATTTGTGTAGAAAGTGTTCTGTAGTTTTGTTTATATAGTTCCTGACTCTCCTTTGGCAGATTCCCAAACAGTTTATACTAAAAACAGTTATTTTAAAAGGAATTTTTCTTTGTATCTCTTGATGTTGGGTTTTGTTAGTGATGTATAAAAATTCTGATGATTTATTTTGTATCCTGCAATTTTGCTAAAGTTGTGAATTATTTTTATTATTTTTTAGTTGATTCCCTAGGGTTCCCTAAATATACCATCATATCATCTGCAAAGAGTGATAATTTGGTTTTCTCATTGCCTTCTCTAATTCTATTAATCTCTTTTTCTTCTCATTGCCAAAGCTGGCATTTCTAATATAATATTGAATAGTAATGGTGATAGTGGGCAACCTTGTTTCACCCCTGATCTTATTGGGAATGGTTGCAGTTTATCCCCATTACATATGTTGCTTGCTGATGGTTTTATATAGATGTTACTGACTATTTTAAAGAAAAATCCATTTATTCCTATAATCTCTAGTGTTTTTAATAGGAATGGGTGTTGGATTTTATCAAATGCTTTTTCTGCATCTATTGAGATAATCATATGGTTTTTGTTAATTTGGTTATTGATAAAGTCAATTATGCTAATAGTTTTCTTAATATTGAACTAGGCCTGCATTCCTGGTATAAATCCTACTTCGTCGTGGTGTATTATCCTGGGGATGATTTTCTGTTATCTCTTTACTAATATTTTATTTAAGATTTTTGCATCAATATTCATTAGAGAGATTGATCTATAATTTTCTTTCTCTGTTTGCATCCCACCTGATTTATGTATTAGCATTATGAATGTGTCATAAAAGGAATTATGAAAAAGTCTTTCATTCCCTAATTTTCAAATAGTTTATATAGTTTTGGAGTTAATTTTTCTTTAAATGTTTGTTAGAGCTCACATGTAAATTCATCTAGTCCTGGGGATTTTTTCTTAGGGCATTGATTAATAAATTGTTTTATTTCTTTTTTCTAAAATGGTACAACTTAAGTAATTCATTTCCTCTTCTGTTAATCTGGACAATCTATATTTTTGTAGTTATTCCTCCATTTCACTTAGGTTATCAGATTTATTGGCATTCAATTGAGCAGAGTAACTCCTCATTATTGCTCTAATTTCCTCTTCATTGGTGAAAAGTTTTCCCTTTTCATTTTTGAGACTAACAATTGATTTCCCTTTTTCCTTTTCCTAATCAAACTAAAGCTATATCTATTTTGTTAGTTTTTTTCCCAAAAAATCAACTCTTAGCTTTATTAATTCAATAGTTTTTTTTTTTTTACTTTCAATTTTATTAATCATCTTTTATTTTTACAATTTCAAGTTTGGTATTTGAGGTTTTGTAATTTCTTGTTTTTCTAGGTGCTTTTTAGTTGCAAGTCCAATTAATTGATTTTCTCTTTCTATATTTTATGCAAGTAAGCATCTAGAGATTTAAAATTTCTCCTTATTACCGCTTTGGCTGTATCTCACAAATTTTGATATGTACTCTCATTATTGCCATTCTCTTGCATGAAATTATTGATTGTGTATATGATTTGTTGTTTCACTCCTTAATTTTTTAGGATGAGATTTTATAGTTTCCAATTGCTTTTTGGTCTATTTTCACCTGGCCTTTTATTGAAAGTAATTTTTCTCACATTGTGATCTGAAAAATGCATTTAATATTTTTGATTTTCTGTATTTAATTTTGAGGTCTCTATGTCCTAATATATGGTCAATTTTTGTATAGGTTCCATGAAGAGTTGAGAAGAAAGTGTACTCCTTTCTGTCACTATTCAATTTTCTCCAAGTATCTAGCATACCTAACTTTTCTAGTATTCTATTTACCTCTTTAACTTTTTTCTTATTTATTTTGTGGTTTGATTTATCTGGTTCTGAGAGTGCAAGGTTGAGATCTCCCACTATTACAGTTTTGCTGTCTATTTCTTTCTGAAGCTCTCATAACTTCTCCTTTAAGAATTTAAATGTTATACTACTTGGTGCATATATGTTTAGTATTGATTTTGCTTGACTATCTATGATATCCTTTAGCAAGATACAGTTTCTTCACTTATTTCTTTTAATTACATCAATGTTGCTTTTGCTTGATCTAAAATCATGATGGCTACCCCTGCTTTATTTTTTTTTACCTGAAGCGTAATAGATTCTGCTCCAGCCTTTTACCTTTACTCTGTATGTATTACTCTGCTTTAAATGTATTTCTTGTAAACAACATATTGTAGTATTCTGGCTTTTAATCCAGTCTGCTATCCACTTCCACTTTATGGGAGAGTTTACCTCCATCCTCATTTATAGTTAAAATATGAATCAGAATTCCTGCCATATTATTACCCCCAAATTATACTTTCCTTTTTCCCTTTCCCTCCTCCCCAGTATTTTATTTATGAGAATTACTTGCCTCAAGAAGTCCTCCTCTTTTAAAGAGCAACCCCCTTTCTTATACCTTTTCCCTACTATTTCTGGTTTTCCTTCTTTTTATTCTACTCTTTCCCTTTTCTCTGTTCCCCTCCCACTTTTTTATAAGGTGAAAGAAGTTTCTCGGTGAAACCAAATATGACTAATATTCTTTCTTTGAGCCAAATATGATTGAAAGTAAGATACATACAAAGTTCATCAACCTCCCTTCTGTCCTTCAGTTATAATAGATTTTCTTAGCCTCTTACTAAGATGTAATTTCCCTCATTTTACCACCACTTTCTCCTTTTGTTCTAGTATGTTCCCCTTTCCAACTCTAGTTTCTTTTTTATATTATAAAGTAAAATCATATTATACATGCACTCTTTATGGATACCCATAGCAGAAATACAAATCTCAAGAGTTCTTTTCTTTTTCCTTTTTTTTTTTTTTTTTTTTTTTTTTTTTGCTTCTCTTGAGTTCTATATTTGGAGGACATAATTTTTGTTAACTCTGATCTTTTCATCAGAAATAAATGGAATTTACCTGTTTCATTTAATGCCCATCTTTTTCCATGAAATAATATGCTTAGTTTAGCAGGTAATTTATTCTTGGCTGCATTCCAAGTTCCTTTGCCTTTTGGAATAATAGGCCCTTCCATCCTTTAAGGTGGAAGCTGCTAGGCCCTGGATAATCCTTATTGTGCCTCCTCGGTATTTGGATTGTTTCTTTCTGGTTGTTTGTAGTATTTTTTCCTTGGTCCTATAGTTCTGAAAATTAGTCACAATATTCCTTGAAGTTTTCTGGGGTCTCTTTCAGGAGTTGTTCAGTGAATTCTTTCAATGGCTATTTTACCATCTGATTCTATGACATCCAGGCCATCATCATGGTTTTCAGAAAGTCCAATAATCCTTAGATTCTCTCGTAGCTCTATTTTCCAGACCAGTTGTTTGCCCAATTAGATATTTTCTATTATTTTATCTATTTTTTTCATTTTTAAAAAATTTTGCTAGACTGATTCTTGTTGTCTCATTTAGTCATTCATTTCCTTTTGTTCAGTTCTGAATTTTTGTAATTTTCTTCATTTACTTTTTTTTATTCCTTTTTGTATTTGTCCAACTGAATTTTTAAATGAGTTGTCTTGTATAGATTTTTTTTCCATTTCACAAATTCAGTTTTATAAGGAGGTATCTTTTCTTTTTCAGTTTCACAAACTCTTTTTCTGGGAGTTGTTTTCTTTTGCCATTTTATAAAATATAAAATCTGTCTTTTAATGGGTTATATGCCTTTCCAAACCCTCTTGCAAAGTTCTCATTTTCTTTCCCAATTTTCTTCAAGCTCTCTGCTAAGATGCTTTTAAATTTCTTCTAGGAGAGCATTATGTGATGGGGACCAGATAATATCATCTTTTGGGACTCCATCTGGTGATGATCTGCTTTTAGTCTTCTCAGGGGTTGAAATCCATCATTCTCTTTCACTATATAAACTATTTATCATTAGAGATCTTTTTGGCTACCTACTCATTAAAAAAAAAAAAAAAAGTTAAGGTCTACTTTTAGGTCATGGGAGGTTTTTCAAGCTTCCTCTACAAGTCACAGCTTACTCTATAAGCACTTGCACTAGGTCAGTGCTGACTCACTTGTGGTGCTGGGTGGGCATGGCCAGGTCCTGTGAGATTCTGGTGTTTTGGGGTTCACTATTTACTTTTTGTGTTTGTGTTAGATATTTTGATATTTTACAACTTCTCTGCTGATCTACTGGCTTGAAATTAGGGCAGAGTAGCCAACACTATTGTAGATTCCTTCCCATAGATTCTACATGGGGTCTGCACCACCCCTGGTCTGCAATGCCACACTGGTATCTGTGCTCATCCTGCTTGCATTTGGCCTGGCTCCCTCCATGCCTCATTGAAACAGATCTTTTCTAGTGATCTTCGAAATTCTCTCTTGCTGGTAATTTGTTGCTCTGCAAATATTCGTGGATTCTGCCATTCCAAACTAATTCAAAGGCTGGATTTGCTAATTAGTCTGAGGATTGTAGGAGAAGGTCAGAAAGAAATGTGTGTCCTCTCCACATTCTTGCTTTGACCCCCCATTAGACATGGTTAAAATATCAATTTCAGGAAAAGACCATTACAATTAAAGACTGTGTAAACAATAAAATGCTATCAATTTATAATACCCCCCCAAATAACCTATCATCCAAGTATTTTGAAGAAAAAGGCTATTATAACATTTTAGGGAAATAATGACATCACAAATTAAATGGATGGGAATCTCTATTTATTATAGAGCTAGACATCTATAAAAAGAAATTTGTTTTTTTTAAAAGGTGAATATGGCTATCAAAAATATTAGTTTTAAACAGTTATCATCATGGTGATTATTAACTAGAATCAAAAGGACTGTACATATTTCTCAGTTTTGTTTGGTAAATTTGCATAAATTAATCATGTCCTAATATATAAATCATTGTGTCAATTAGCAATAATTATCAAGATTTTGCTATGTGCTAAGCACTAGTAAAACAAAGAAAAGCAAAAGATAGTTTTTGATTTCAAGGAATTTCGTCTGATGGGGGATACGACATATAGATAATTTTATAAAAATAAGTTATATTCTTGAGGATTGGAAAAAAATTAACAGAAGAAAGTCAAGAAAAGCTTCTTTTGTAAATGGGGATTTAGTGGATATCTGAAGGAAGATAGAGAAGGCAGTGAACATAAGGAGTTGAATATAGAAAACAAGGGAATGCATTCTAGGCATGAGGAACAGCTAGTAAAAATGCTGAGACCTGAGAGATGGACTGTCTTTTTCCAGGAACAGCAAGGAATAGTGTTTCTGGAGGCATGGGTCTGTAAGATATGCGAAAACTTAAAAAAGTGAAAAGGTCATGGAGTGTTTTTAAACACTCCAAATAGGAGATGTCATATTTTTTTTTCCTTGAAGTTGATAGAGAACCATTTTTTTCCCTTTCTGTTTGGCAGTCGTGATGAAGTAAAGTACAGAATGAGAGAAACATTTTCAAAAACATCCAAGATGTGGCTTCTGTGTGTAAATGGACACACATGTTGGTATATGTTTCTCTTGTTCTTTGTGATAAGGGAAAACTTATGTTTTTGTTTGGGAGGGACAGAGGAAAAATAGATTTGAAATGGGTACTAGTAGTACTACAAAAAGGAAGAAAAATAGAAATTTGATAAATCATTTTGAAATAAAAATGTGCATTATGAAATGAGCAAAGTTAAGAAGGGGGGTGCAGACAAGCAGGCCAGTATTGGAAGCACCAAGTTAATTTTGAAATATACAAAAGTGAAAACAAGCCATATGTAGGGGAGTATCATAATTTCTAATGTAATGCACTTTTTCTGTTCTTTTGGCAGGGAGATGTTAATGTTTATTTATGTTATCAAATTCATAATGTAATTTTAAAGAAAATCCATCACTTTCCCTTTTCTATGTTTCTATTTGACTCTAAGTTGAAAATAAGTCTGGTTATTAATTATACACGAAAAGTTCATTGCAAGGCCTCTAGATCCATTGATGTGCAAACCTTTAAAACCGTTAGTAGAGTTGAGGGAACTGAAGTTGGTATTTTTATGGAACGTTTAAAGCCAGACATAAATATTTTAGGAAACGGTGCTGCTCAGTCATCTGAAGTTTATGGCTTGGCTCAGATTCATTTATCCAGTAAGAAGCTAGTGTGAAGCTATAGTTTAATATTTCAGCTATACAATATTGCAGCACAAGACAATGCTGCTTCTTGGACCATGCTGGTTTATTCGAGTGGTGTAGAGGATATGACAGGGTTGTTAAGAGTATATTACAAACAACTCCTTTTCCCAAGTATAAACAAATGAGATTTTTTAATAAAGAACAACTTTATCTTATAGAAACAACAATGCTTCAAACTTCAGGTTCTTCTACCTCAAAAACAAAATAAGAAAGTCAGCAAAAATCCATGAAAAAAGATGAAGGCTAATAAATATTAATATCTCAGTTTACATAGAGAACATTTCAGTTTGTTAGTTGAATTTATGCCCAGAATTATATAGAGGCACTTAGCAAGTTGTTGGAAAGGGCCAGAAATGAACTTTACTCATGTCAACAATTTCAAACGTAGTCTGACTTGAGTCAGAAGTTTATTGCTTCATTCTCTGGAATATGTTAGACTAGTGTTATCTATCCAGGCCCCATGTTACTACTGCATTCTCTATTTGTAAGTTTGAAGTTCAGATTGATAACTCATGTATAGTCAAATAGTATAAAACATGAATACATAAAACAAATTTTGACTGAAGTTTGAAACTTAGATACTATCTTTTGATAATAGATCTCATATCGTTTGCCAGCCTAGAAGAAGGCTTGCTTGATCTGACTTCAATGAATCCTCCACTGCAAATATGCGTGGAGAACCTGAAAACCTCAGTAATACAAAAGGGCCTGATTTTTTATTCTTGGCCAAGAAAAAAGGAAGATCATTGAGAAATTTTGAGCTCTATTACATATAACACGTGCATGATAAATAATTATATATGCAATCTTCAAACTTAGGTATAGTAGCCCAATAATAATAGCAATAAATATACTAATACTGATAACAATTATACTATTAGTGTAACAATGATAACTGATAACAATGATGATTATATGATGATATTGATGTTGATAATGATGATAAAGTAGCTACATGCTACAGTGAGTAGAATTTCAGACCTATCATCAGGAAGATCTGGGCTCATCTGTAAAATATGAATAATGACAGCATCTACATCCTAGAGTTGTTGTGAGGATTAAATGTAATTATACTTGTAAAGTGCTTAGTAAATGCTTAATAGGTGCTTTATAAATGTTAGGTATCATAGCTATAATTATACTATTGGTACTAATAATTAATAATAACTTAGTATTTTATAGATTTTCAAATTAATATATATGTATACACACATATAATTTGATACCTATTGTCTAAGGAAAAAAATTGAATGTAGTCCAATTATCTAGTCACTGTACTACCTAGCATAGTTACAGGCTTTCTCTTAGACCTATTTCCATACACTTTCAATTTTAGAAGAGTTGTCAGAGCTTGAGCTTTCCTGGACAGAATATTATTTCCTCATGGGCAGGGGCTTTTTGGTTTTCTTCTGTCTGTGTATCCTGGCATATTGCAAATTGTGCTTAAATCTTTTTTTACATTGGATTATTTGACTGAATTAACCAGTTGATTCAATACCTAAGAGGTATTAATAAAGGAATTATTCATACATGTATGTACACAGAAGTATACAAGAAAATACAGTTGTATGCAAAACATATAGACATTTAATTTCTATACATCTTTGTATCTATCATCTATTTACATATGAATGTTTTACTTCAAGCAGCAATGAATTCTCCTTATTTAAAAAAAAATCAAGGACCACCATTGGAAAAAAAATCTGGATTTTCAAACAAGGCACTGAATCAAAATATATATGAAGACATCATTGGAAGAATGATGAGGGAAAGGACAAAATGATTGAGGGTGTTATTATATGATAGCTTTCTTATTTCCAGCATGAAGTGCAAAGAATTTCATTTCAGGTGGTAATTCATACCAAGAGAAATTTATCTCTATTTTACCCCTAGATTGTGAGGGGAGGAAAGAAATTTCAGCTAAGAAATTTGGAGTTTACATGGATTTCATTATAATGAGCTGCTAACGGTATTATAGGCAATAATACACAGTAAGCAGAAAGAACAAAGGAGTGTAGCGGGCTGAAGATAAAGCACCATATGAGAATCTTCTATAGTTTATCAAAAACTTAAAATAAGTGTAATAAATGAAGAAATAACATTGAGGAAATCTTTTATAATAAATGTAGGAGAAAGACAATTTGATTTTATTTTGAGACATTCAAGTAATGTATGTTTCTTCTCTCATTTATGGTAAAGTCTGTGGGAGACCATGCTCCTATGAATATGGGAAAGATTTTCCTTGCTATATTCTTTGCTATCATGATTAATTAAATGATCTTGTTTTCTGTTAATATGTAGGCAGCTTATCTCATTTAAAAATATATAAAAACACTCCATATCAAAGCTTATGCCTTTGAATAAATATTTGAACATCACTTTTCTGAAACCTGATGCAACTTTCAGGGACTATTATTTCAGCATGATCTAGGATATATTATTTTTAATAGAGCAACTTCTTGTAATCAGAAAAAAAATGCTCAGAATTACATGGCATAGCCAACTGTCCAGTGTTTGTAAACCTAAGTTTTGATTTAAATAAATTTCATGTGGGTGAATTACTTTAAATAAATACTTTAAGTAAAATACATTCTGGTTATCTTTACTAGAAAGATTTCAACTTATATTTTTGTGTTTTTCTTGTTCGGTTGTTTAACTCTTCATGGCTTATTTTGGATTTTCTTGGCAAAGATACTGAAGTCCTTTGCCATTTCCTCTCCAGCTCGTTTGATAGATAAGGTAGCAATTGAAACAAATAGGATTAAAGGACTTGCCCAGGATTACATAGCTAGTAAGTGTCTGAGGCCAGATTTGAATTGAGGAAGATGAGTCATCCTGATTTCAAGTTCAATGTTCTATCTTCTGTGTGATGTCACCTCTATGTTTGTATGTATGTATGCATAAATATACATACAGACATATAGAGCAAAACCATTCATAATTGCAGATGCTATTACTTCAAGAAATGCTTTATATAACCATTTTGCTTACACTCTGCCATTCTAGGAATGGCTATATCTACTCAAAGTTAGGAAAAACATACCTTCAATGATGAATTTCTTACTGTCCAAATGATTTGCTTTACTGCATTAGGGCTATATCTTTGTGACATAAAAAGATGGATAATTGTTGGCATTCAGTTACTAACATCCAACTATGACGTTGGATAATTGGATTGCTAAATTTAGTATTCTTTAATACTATATCTATAAAACCATGAAAATTTTAGTAACTGCCCCAATATATTCCTGTAATTATGCTTTTTTCATGGTGTTCAATTTCAAATGTAATTGATAATGATCTATTGCATTCTCATTAACCATATACATTCCAAATCCTTTTTTTTTTTTTTCAGTTTTTACAATGTTTGGAAACACCTGTTCCTTTGGAATGTAGTGACTAATAGAATATCTTAGAATGAAGAACATTCATTAACACTACCTTGGGGTTTTAATAAGTTTTACTTACTGTCAGATTTTTACTGCATTGAAAAACATGAACTGACTTATAGCCTTCATTTTCTTCCAGAATGAAAGTTAACTGTTCATATCAAAAAGCCCTACTTTGAGTGAGTCCCTACTCTGTGCTAGGACAGTAAGGTAACAATATATTGCCTTTTATATAGTAAAACATTCATAACTATTTCTCAAAGAAACAAATGAATGACTTCTGGTCCTTTGATTTTGGGTGAGCTTTTGTTTCTCACTGTTGAAGCAGAATTCCTTGATATAGTAGCTCCTAAAAATTCTAAATATTTAGTGTATATATAAAAGGAGAACTGTAGATTTTCAAGCACATTGCTCCACAACGTACAGCAAGAAATGGATTTGTTGGTTGCATCATTTGAATTTCTTCTTCATAGTCAAGTTTTAAAAATGCTTCCTGGAGACTCAGAATTATACTTATTATGAATCTAGGTACAATCAATTTTGGGGATAAAAAAAGGTAGCACTTTTTAATTCCATGTCAAATAATTGAACTTTAGAGTGCCTTAGAATAGAGCAAAACCATTAAAAATAACTCAAAAGTATACACAAACTATATCTTTATTTTGAAAATCGAATTATTCTTGGCATTTAAAATAATTTCCTATATATTTTATTGTTTAGATCCCCTAACAACTACATGAGTTAGGTCTTTTTAGTATTCGTATTCTGCTTTTGTAGATGAGGTAATTGAAGGTTAGAAAATCTAGATAATTCAGAAGCAAAATTTGAATTTGTTTCATTCCAAGTCCAGAAAAATTTTAATTATACTATGCTGCTTTTTGCTTTACAAACCTATCATTTATTCACAAATCACGTTTTAGAATTTTTAAATCATGAAATACCAACTAGTTCTACATGAGGTATTCAGTTTTTTAAGTTATTTTAAACAAATTTCCACATTTATTATGTTGCACAAGAAAAATCAGATCAAAAGAGGAAAATGAGAAAAAAAACTAGCAAGCAAACAATAATAAAGGTGAAAATACTGTATTTTAATCCACATTCATTCTCTATACTTCTGTCTCTAGATGGAGATGCTCTTACCAATACAAATCTTTGGGAATTGCCTTGAATCACAATGTTAAAAAGAACCAAGTCCACCAGAGTTGATCATTACATAATCTTTTTGCTGTATACAAAGTTCTCTTGGTTCTACTCACTTTACTTGGCTTCAGATCATCTAAGTCTTTCCAGGCTTTTCTGAAGTTAACCTATTCATCATTTTTTTACAAAGCAATAATATTCCATTACATTAATATACCATAACTTTATTCAGCCATTCCCCAGAGTTCTTTGTCATTACAAAAAGGGCTGATACAAACATTTTTTTTCATATATGAGTTTTTTTCCCTCCTGTTGATGATCTCTTTGGGATACATACCCAGTAGAGACTCTCCTGGATCAGAATATGCACACTTTGATAGCCTTTTGGGCACAATTTCAAATTACTCTCTAAGACTGTTGAATCATTTCACAACTCCAATAAAGAATTAGTGTCCCAGTTTTCCCATGTTTCCCAAGATTTATCATTATTTCTGTCATCTTACAAATTTAGGAGGTAAAAAGTAGTAGCTCAGAGTTAGTTTAATTTGTATTTCTCTAATCAATACTGATTTAGAACATTTTTTTCATATGACTACAAATGACTAATTTTTTCAACTGAAAATGGTCTGTTCCTATCCTTTCATCATTTATCAGTTGGGGGATGGTTTGTATTCTTATAAATTTGAACCAGTTTTGTATATATTTTAGAAATGAGACCTTTGTAAGAAACATTGGATACATTTTCCCCCCTGATTTTCTGTTTCCTTTCTAATCTTGGTCACGTTGGTTTTGTTTGTTCAAAAACTTTTAAACATTATACAATTGAAGTAATCCATTTTGTATTACATAATGTTCTCTAGTTCTTTGGCTATAAATCTCTCATTTCTCCAAATATCTGAGACATAGATTGCCCTTTGCTCTCCTGATTTGCTTATAATATCACCCTTTATGTCTAAATTATAAATTCATTTCAACTTTTTCTTGATATAGGGTGTTAGGTCAATGCCTAGTTTCTGCCATACTATTTTCCACTTTTCCCACCAACTTTTATCAAATAGTGAGTTCTTAATCTAGAAGCTGGAGTCTTTGGGTTTATCAAACACTAGATTGCTATAACCAATTTTTTGCCATATGAACCTAACCTATTCCACTGAACCACTACTCTGTTTCTTAGTATGAAATACTTTTGATTACTGCCACTTTATAATATAGTTTTAGTTTTGTCAAAGCTAAGCCACTTTCCTTTGTATTTTTTTTTCATTAATTACCTTGAAATTCTTGACTTTATATTCTTTCAGGTGAATTTGTTAATTTTTTTTAAGCTCTATAAAGTAATTTCTTGAGTTTGATTGTCACTGAATAAGTAGATTAATTTAGAATTATCATTTTTATTATATTAGCTTGGCCTACTCATTAGCACTTGATATTCTTCCAATTGTTTAAATCTAATTTTATTTGTGTTAAAATTGCTTTGTAATCATGTTCATATAGTTCCTGGCTTTGTCTTATCTGCTAGAGTCCTCCAAATTTTATTTACCTACGGTTATTTTAAATGAGATTTCTCTTTTGTATATCTTGCTGCTTGACTTTGTTCTTAATAGATAGTAATGCTGAAAATTTATTTGGGTTTATTTAAAATTCTGCAACTTTATTAAAGTTGTGAAATTGTTTCTAGTAGTTTTTTTGAGTTGATTCTCCAGGATTTTCTAAGGATACCATCATATTATCTGCAGAGTGACAATTTTGCTTCTTCATTTCCTACTCTTAATTTCTTCAATTTCTTTTTCTTCTCTTTTTGCTAAAGTTGAACATTTCTAGTAAAATATTGAATAATAGTGGTGATAATGGGCAAGTTTGTTTCACCCCTGATTTTATTAGGGATATTTCTAGTTTATCCCAATTAGATATTAGATAGAGCTTGCTGGTGATTTTAGACAGATAGTGAACTCTTATTTTTAAAAGAAATCATGCAAATGAAAATCAAAATTGGATGCAAATAAGTTATTATTTTCTTAAAGTGTGACTGAAATTAAAGTGCATTATTAATATGGAAAGGGAATGGAATGGTTCCATTCCCTGAAATTTAGAGCCATGATTTTCATGATATATTAATAAAAGGATTAGTTTTAAAGTAAAAAGATACATGTACTATCTTTTGCACTCAAAATGTTAATAAGAAAATCATTAAAATTTTTCTAAATCTCAGTTTTCTCACCTGTAAAATGGGGGAGAAATAATCTTTCACTATCTATCACAGGATCAAATGATTTAATGGATGTAAACTGTATTGGACAACTTTCAAGTATCATTAAAATATATAATTATTATTAATGTGAAAAATAATTTATAAAACCATTCTCTAATTGACAAATGGTCAAAGTATACGAACAGAAAATTTTCAGATGAAAAAATTAAACCATTTCTAGTCATATGAAAAATACTCTAAATCATTGTTAATCAGAGAATTGCAAATTAAGACAACTCTGAAGTACCACTATATAGCTCTCAGATTGCCTAAGATGAGAGAAGTTAATGTTAAATGTTGAAGGAGATGTAGGAAAACTTAAACGGTAATACATTGTTGGTGGAATTGTTAACCATTCTGGGGAGCAATTTGAAACCATGCCCAAAGAGCTATCAAACTGTGCATACTCTTTGATCCAGCAGTTTTTCCTCCTGGATCTGTATCCCAAAGAGATCATTAAAAAGGACCTACATGTGCAAAAATGTTTTTAACAGCCTTTGTTGTAGTGACAAGGAACTGGAAACTGAGTGGATGCCCATCAGTTGGGGAATGGCTGAATAAATTATTTTATGTGTGTATGTGTGTGTATATTTATATATACATATATATGTGTGTATGTGTATATATAATGGAATATTATTATTCTATAAGAAACGGTCAGATGATTTCAGAAAGACCTGGAGAGACTTGCATGAACTGATGCAAATTAAAGTAGGATCAAGACAACATTATACAAAGCAATAAGATTATGTGATGATCAACTCTGATCAAGGTGGCTCTTGTCAATAATGAGGTAATTCAGACCAGTTCTAATAAACTTGTAATGGAGATAGTCATTTGCATCCAGAAGGAGAGCCATGTATACTGAATGTGGATCACAATATAGTATTTTCAACTTTTTGTTGTTTTCTTACTTATTTGTTTTTCTCTTTTTTTCTTTTTGATCTGATTGTTCTTGTACAGCATAATTGTTGAAACAGGTAGAGAAGAATTGCACATGTTTGACATATATTGGATTTCTTACTATCTAGGGGAGGGAGTGGGGGAAGGGGGATAGAAAAAGTTTGGAACATAAGGTTTTGCAAGGACGAAATCTATTCTTGCATATGTTTTGAAAATTAAATGCTGTTTTGTAAAGAGCTTTGCACACTCTGAAATGATAAGTGCATTGATTATTATTATTAATGAAATTTATTGTTGTAGTTTTTACAAGTTAAATGTATTTAACTTTATTATATAAAATGCTACCTTTTGAAGAAAATCCTTGAAAGTAGTCAACATTGCAGGAAGCCCCCTTTGTAGATTTTTTTGTTAAGTCATTTCTGGTGCTTTGCAAATTATGCCATTTTTAGTGGCTGAGTAGCAGTTAGAATAAATTTCACTTATATTCTCAACTAATTAAGCTTAATTGTGTTCCTAGGCTCTTTCCTTGCCAAAAAAAAAGAATTCAAATTATATTTGAATTAGAATATAATTTTGTTTAGATACTTTTATTCTATCTATAACTCTTGTTAAGTACCACCTGGAAGAAGAAAAAATCTCAACAATTTTTCGAATTCCCCCATTAATAACTTATTTTTTGTGTTTCCAAATTTTATGTTGGCATCAATTAAATCTAAGGTTTTTCTCTATGTTTTTTTTTATTTTAAAATAGTATTTGATTTTTCCAAATACATGCAAAGATAGTTTTCAACAATGACCTTTGCAAAACCCGGGTTTTTTTTTTTTTTAATTTAATATCCTTTTATTTACAGGATATATACATGGGTAACTTTACAGCATTAACAATTGCCAAACTTCTTGTTCCAATTTTTCACCTCTTACCCCCCCCACCCCCTCCCCTAGATGGCAGGATGACCAGTATATTAAAATATAAATTAGATACACGATAAGTATACCTGACCAAAATGTTATTTTGCTGTAGAAAAAGAATCAGACTCTGAAATATTGTACAATTAGCTTGTGAAGGAAATCAAAATGCAGGTGTGCATAAATATAGGGATTGGGAATTCAATGTAATGGTTTTTAGTCATCTCCCAGAGTTCTTTTTCTGGGCATAGTTAGTTCAGTTCATTACTGGTCCATTAGAAATGATTTGGTTGATCTCGTTGCTGAGGAGGGCCTGATCCATCAGAACTGGTCATCATATAGTATTGTTGTTGAAGTATATAATGATTTCCTGGTCCTGCTCATTTCACTCAGCATCAGTTCATGTAAGTCTCTCCAGGCCTTTCTGAAATTATCCTGTTGGTCATTTCTTACAGAACAGTAATATTCCATAATTTTCATATACACAATTTATTCAACCATTCTCCAACTGATGGACATCCATTCAGTTTCAGTTTTAGCCACTACAAAAGGGCTGCCACAAACATTCGTGCACATACAGGTCCCTTTCCCTTCTTTATAATCTCTTTGGGATATAATCCCAGTAGTAACACTGCTGGATCAAAGGGTATGCACAGTTTGATAACTTTTTGAGCATAGTTCCAAACTACTCTCCAAAATGGTTGGATTCGTTCACAACTCCACCAACAATGCATCAATGTCCCAGTTTTCCCGCATCCCCTCCAACAATCATCATTATTTTTTCCTGTCATCTTAGCCAATCTGACAGGTGTGTAGTGGTATCTTAGAGTTGTCTTAATTTGCATTTCTCTGATTAATAATGACTTGGAGCATCTTTTCATATGACTAGAAATAGTTTCAATTTCTTCATCTGAGAATTGTCTGTTCATATCCTTTGACCATTTTTCAATTGGAGAATGGCTTGATTTTTTATAAATTAGAGTTAATTCTCTATATATTTTGGAAATGAGGCCTTTATCAGAACCTTTGACTGTAAAAATATTTTCCCAGTTTATTGCTTCCCTTCTAATCTTGTCTGCATTAGTTTTGTTTGTACAAAAACTTTTCAGTTTGGTATAATCGAAATTTTCTATTTTGTGATCAGTAATGATCTCTAGTTCTGCTTTGGTCATAAAGACCTTCCCCTTCCACAGGTCTGAGAGGTAAACTATCCTATGTTCCTCTAATTTATTAATAATTTCATTCTTTATGCCTAGGTCATGAACCCATTTTGACCTTATCTTGGTGTACGGCGTTAAGTATGGATCAATGCCTAGTTTCTGCCATATTAGTTTCCAATTTTCCCAGCAATTTTTATCAAACAGTAAGTTCTTATCCCAAAAGCTGGGATCTTTGGGTTTGTCAAAGACTAGGTTGCTATATTTGTTGACTGTTTTATCCCTTGAACCTAATCTATTCCACTGATCAACTAATCTATTCCTTAGCCAATACCAAATAGTTTTGGTAACTGCTGCTCTATAATATAATTTTAGATCTGGTACAGCTAAGCCACCATCATTTGATTTTTTTTTCATTAATTCCCTTGAAATTCTTGACCTTTTGTTTTTCCATATGAACTTTGTTGTTATTTTTTCTAGGTCATTAAAATAGTTTTTTGGGAGTCTGATTGGTATAGCGCTAAATAAATAGATTAGTTTAGGTAATATTGTCATCTTTATTATATTTGCTCGCCCTATCCAAGAGCATTTAATATTTTTCCAATTGGTTAGATCAGACTTAATTTGTGTGAAAAGTGGTCTGTAATTTTGCTCATAAAGTTTCTGATTTTCCCTTGGCAGATAGATTCCTAAATATTTTATATTATCAGTAGTTACTTTAAATGGAATTTCTCTTTGTAACTCTGACTGTTGGATTTTGTTAGTGATATATAAGAATGCTGATGACTTATGTGGGTTTATTTTATAACCAGCAACTTTGCTAAAGTTGTGGATTATTTCTAATAACTTTTTAGCAGAATCTCTGGGGTTCTCTAAGTATACCATCATGTCATCGGCAAAGAGTGATAATTTGGCTTCCTCATTGCCTATTCTTATTCCTTTAATCTCTTTCTCAGCTCTTATTGCTATAGCTAGCGTTTCTAATACAATATTAAATAGTAACGGTGATAGTGGGCAACCTTGTTTCACTCCAGATCTTATTGGGAATGGTTGCAGTTTGTCTCCATTACATATGATGCTTACTGATGGTTTTAAATAGATGCTGCTGATTATTTTAAGGAAAAGTCCATTTATTCCTATACTCTCAAGTGTTTTTAATAGGAATGGATGTTGGATTTTATCAAATGCTTTTTCTGCATCTATTGAGATGATCATATGGTTTTTGTTAATTTGGTTATTAACATGGCCAATTATATTGATAGTTTTCCTAATATTGAACCAGCCCTGCATTCCTGGTATAAATCCTACTTGATCATAGTGTATTATCTTGGAGATGATTTTCTGTAGTCTTTTTGCTAATATCTTATTTAAGATTTTAGCATCAATATTCATTAGGGAGATTGGTCTATAATTTTCTTTCTCTGTTTTCAGCCTACCTGGTTTAGGTATCAGTACCATGTCTGTGTCATAGAAGGAATTTGGTAGGACTCCTTCATTCCCTATTTTATCAAATAATTTATATAGCATTGGGGCCAATTGTTCTTTAAATGTTTGGTAAAATTCACATGTAAATCCATCTGGTCCTGGGGATTTTTTCTTAGGGAGTTGTTTAATTGCCTGTTCTATTTCTTTTTCTGAAATGGGACTATTCAAGCAATTTACTTCCTCCTCTGTTAGTCTGGGAAGTCTATATTTTTGGAGGTAGTCATCCATTTCACTTAGGTTATCAAATTTATTGGCATAAAGTTGAGCAAAATAACTCCTTATTATTTCTCTAATTTCCTCTTCATTGGTGGAAAGTTCTCCCTTTTCATTTTTAAGACTACTAATTTCATTTTCCTCCCTCCTTTTTCTAATCAGATTTACCAAAGGCTTATCTATTTTATTGGCTTTTTCATAGAACCAACTCTTAGTTTTATTAATTAGTTCAATAGTTTTTTTACTTTCAATATTTTTAATTTCTCCTTTTAATTTTAGAATTTCCAATTTAGTATTTGATTGGGGGTTTTTAATTTGGTCTTTTTTTAGTTTTTTTAGTTGCAAGCCCAATTCATTAATCTTTTCTTTCTCTGTTTTATTCAAGTAAGCCTCTAAGGATATAAAATTCCCTCTTATTACCGCTTTGGCTGCATCCCACAAATTTTGGTATGATGTCTCATCATTGTCATTATCTTGAGTGAAATTATTAATTGTATCTATAATTTGCTGCTTCACCCAATCATTCTTTAAGATGAGATTGTTTAGTTTCCAATTACTTTTTGGTCTATTTCCCCCTAACTTTTTGTTGAATGTAGTTTTTATTGCATCATGATCTGAAAAGAAAGCATTTACTATTTCTGCTTTCTTGCATTTAATTTTGAGGTCTTTATGTCCTAATATATGGTCAATTTTTGAATAGGTTCCATGAACTGCTGAGAAGAAAGTATATTCCCTTCTATCTCCATTCAATTTTCTCCAAAGATCCAACATACCTAATTTTTCTAATATTCTATTTACTTCTTTAATTTCTTTCTTATTTGTTTTGTGGTTTGATTTGTCTAATTCTGAGAGTGCAAGGTTGAGATCTCCTACTATTACAGTTTTGTTGTCTATTTCTTCTTGCAACTCTCTTAACTTCTCCTTTAGGAAGTTGAGTGCCATACCACTTGGTGCATATATGTTTAATATTGATATTGCTTCGTTGTTTATGCTACCCTTTAGCAGGATGTAGTTTCCTTCCTTATCTCTTTTAATTAGATCAATTTTTACTTTTGCTTGATCTGAGATAAGGATGGCTACCCCTGCTTTTTTGACTTCACCTGAAGCATAATAGATTTTGCTCCAGCCTTTTACCTTTACTCTATATGTATCCCCCTGCTTTAAATGTGTTTCTTGTAAACAACATATTGTAGGGTTCTGACTTTTGATCCAGTCTGCTATCTGCCTCCTCTTTATGGGGGAGTTCATCCCATTCACATTTACGGTTAGAATTACTAAATCTGTATTTCCTGCCATCCTAATAACCCCAGATTGTGCTTTACTTATTCTTGCCTCCCCCAACCCTCTTTCCCCCTTTTAAACTTATGTACCCCTCTTGTATCACGATACTTATCCTCTTTATAATCCCTCCCTCCCCCCCTTTGAGTCTTTCCCCCTTCCTTCCCTTATTACTCTTTTTCTTTTCCCTTTTCCTCTCCCCCGTTTTTAATGAGGCGAGAGAGAATTTTCTCTAAAACAAATGTCAATTATTTTTTCTTTGAGCCAACTCTGATGAGAGTAAGATTCACACAATGTTCCTCCCCCTCTCTAAATTCCCTCAGATATGATAAGTTTCCTTAGCCTCTTTGTGGGATGTGGTTTCCCTCTTTTTATCCCTCCTTCCCACCTTATTCTGCCATCATCCCTTTTCCATATCTACTTCCCTTTTTTATGTTATATCAGTACAATCAAATTATACATGTATTCTTTTTGTATATCCACAACAGAAATACAATTCTCAAGAGTTATTTTTACCTTTTCTGCATCTCTTGAGTTCTATTCTTGGAGATCAAATTTTTTGTTTAGTTCTGGTTTTTTCTTCAGAAACAAATGGAATTCATTTGTTTCATTAAATGTCCATCTTCTTCCCTGGAAGAAAATGCTCAGCTTAGCTGGGTAGTTTATTCTTGGCTGCATCCCAAGTTCTTGTGCCTTTCGGAATATCATATTCCAGGCCCTTCTTTCCTTTAATGTAGAGGCAGCCAGATCTTGGGTGATCCTTATTGTGGCACCTCGGTATTTAAATGGTTTTTTTTTGGCTGCTTGTAAAATTTTTTCCTTAATCTGATAGTTCTGAAATTTTGCCACAATATTCCTTGGGGTTTTTATTTTAGGGTTTCTTTCAGAAGGTGTTCGATGAATTCTTTCAATGCCTATTTTACCTTCTGATTCTATTACATCTGGGCAGTTCTCTTTGATGATTTCTTGTAAAATAGTATCTAGGCTCTTTTTTTCATCATAGTTTTCAGAAAGTCCAATAATCCTCAGATTATCTCTCCTAGATCTATTTTCCAAGTCTGTCGTTTTTGCAAGTAGATAATTCATGGTTTTTTCCAGTTTGTCATTTTTTTGTTTTTGCTTGACTGATTCTTGCTGTCTCAATGAATCATTAGTTTCAATTTGTTCAGTTCTAATTTTTAAAGAATTATTTTCTTCATTAGCTTTTTTTACTTCTTTCTGTATATGTCCAATTGAGTTTTTGAATGTATTGTTTTGGTCTGTGGAATTTTTTTCCATTTCACTAATTTTTTTTTTTAGTGAATTATTTTCTTTTTCCAATTCACAGATCCTACTTTCTTGCGTGTTCTTTGTCTTTTCCAATTCACAGATCCTACTTTCTAGTGAATTCTTTATTTTTTCCAATTCGTATTTCAGGAAGTTGTTGCTCTCTTGTAAGGCTTCTCTTTCCTTTCCCCATTTATCTTCTAACTCTCTTTTGAGACTTTTAATGGTCTCTTCTATGAGAGCATTATGTAAAGGAGGACAGTCTGATGCATTTTTGCTGTTTGAGGTCTCTTCAGGTTTGCTGACCTGCTCTTTTTCTGCATAGAAGCTGTCGATTGTTCTTTTCATCTTTTTATTCATGTTTTAAAGCCTTTAGGGTAGGTCTCCTAGGCAAGGGGGTTACCAGCTTCCTCTGCAGAGCAGGGAAAGATGTAAACCGATTTCCGGCTCCGAGGTATGGGAGTGCTCTGAGTGAGAGTTTTCCCTTCCCCCAACAGGAAGTGGATTCAGCACTGGCTGAGCTATCAAACTGCTTAGTAGGGCTGAGTGGATTAGCGATTGCCCTCGGCTAGAGACTAAGGGGTGAAAGTGTCACTGCCTGATGCAAATCGGCCCTGGAAAAGCTCTATGGCCCCAAGCCGAGCTCCCCACTGTGCAGATTGGAGGCCAACCCGGGCTGCGTCCTCCTGCCGTGCAGGATCACAACTTCCCCAAGGAAAAGCCCCTACTGCGGGTTGGGGCTGCGCGCTTGTGCTGAGATCTGTGCCTTCACCCTCGGTTTGAGAGTCTCCTCAGAACCTAATTTCTCTCCCAGTCTGCGCCGATCTCCCCCCTGGCCCCGGAACCAACCTTTTTTGGCGAGACTGCAGATTTTCTTGGGCGGTTGAGTTGTTCTACTTCTTATCTTTACGAATTGTAGCAGTCAAGACTATTTTTGAGGCTCAATATAATATTGATAAAGAGGCTAAGAGAAGAGCTTAGAAAGTCGCGTGTGTCTTCTCTGCCATCTTGGCTCCACCCCCCGGTTTTTCTCTCTGTTATGAAAATTTACAGAGGGCCACGGGGGGAGAGTAAAGTCAGAAAGATTCTCTAGATCTCCTAGGTTCCCTTGAAAACCACATGAAACCAAACCTCTGAACATAATCTGACAGAATAAAACCACTCTCCAGCTCAAGACAGACTGAAAAAAACATCAAGTAAGGTCACTCTCAATGGGATGTAATGGGTGTTCAGTCTAAGTCAGATATACACTGGGAAAGCTTCTGAGAAAGTCTCAATCACAGCAAATTAGCAACTAAGACCCTCAGTCCTGGTTCAGTAGAGGAGGAAATCAGAGGGGCAGCCCTCAGTACCAGTGCAGAAGGCAAACCCTGGAAAACCATGCTATTTCCTGGAATGAATAGCCAAGTAACCCTCTACAAACATGAGTGGGCCTTGTGCTCAAAAGCAAGGCATTCTGCATGGGAAGTTTGGAACAGCATCATCTTTATTCCAGAACCAGAGTTCTATCTTAAAAGAAAAAAAAGGATAGAAAATGAGAAAGAGAAAAAAAAGAGCCTTGACCAAAAAAAAGCTACTGTGGTGAAAGGGCAGACCAAAACACCAACTCAGATGAGGACAGAATATCCATTGAAGAAATCTCAGAGAATGAGATAAATTGGTGTCAAGCCCAAAGAGGCTTCTTGCAAATGTTCATAAAAGGCATCAAAAGACAAATTAAGAGAGGCAGAAGAAAATATGAGAAAAGAAATGTGACGTATGCATGAGAGTCAACAATTTGGAAAATGAAAGGGGAAAAGTTTGAAGAAAACAACTATTTATACAGTAGAATAAACCAAATGGAAAAAAAGAGATACAGAAGAGAAGTGAAGAAAATCACACATTAAAAACTAGACCAAGGCAAAAGGAAGCTAATGACTTTGTTAGACAGCAAGAATTAGTCAAAGAAACTAAAAAAAAAAAAAAAAAAAGAATAATAGAATAAAATGTGAAATACCTCATTGGTAAAACAGCTGACCTGGAAAATAGATCCAAAAGATACAATTTTAAAATTATTGACCTATTTGATGACCATGAGCAAAAAAAGAGCCTGGGTAGCATTCTATAAGAGATCACTAAGGAAAACTGACCCAATATCCTAGAAACAGAGAGGGAAATAGTCATTAAAACAATCCATCTTTCACCTCTGGAATAAGATGCCACAAGGAAAACCCCAAGGAATATTATTGTGAAACTCCAAAATTATAATATCAAGATAAAAATACTGCAAGCTGCCAGACAAAAACAATTCATATATCAAGGAGCAACAATCAGGATTACCCAGGATCTGGAAGCTTCTATATAGTAAAGGATCAGAGGGCCTGGAATACCATATTCCAGAAGGCAAAGGATCTGGTAATACAATCACGATTTAACTAACCAGTGAAATTCAGCATGATCATTCAAGGGAGGAGATGGAGCTTCAATTAAACAAGAGACTTTCAACTATTTCTTTTTTAAAAAAGATGGCACTAAAGAGAAGATGTAATCCACAGACACAGGACACAAAAGAACCATGAGAAGATAAAAAGGGGGGAAAATATATTTAAAAATTAAATTGTTTACATTCCTAGATAGGAAAACAATAATTGTAACTCTTGTGAACTGTATCTGTCACTGGGGGAAGATGGTGGGGACATCATATGGACTGAAGGTGTGGTTGTGAATGGTCCTTGGTGTGATGACATCAAAGAAAAAGACATTAAGAGGTGGAAAAAGGTCTGTACTGGAAAAAGAGGAATGAGTGGGTGTAATAGGAAAACTAGTTCACATGAAGAGGTCAAAAGACCTATTAAAAAGTCTTTTTTAGGAAAGAAAGGAGGGAAGATGAGTATTGTCTGAAGTTTGAGCACATCAGTTTTGGCTCTAGAATATTTTAATCATTCAATTAGGTATAGAAATTTATCTAACCATATAATGAAGTAGGAGGAGAAAGAAGAAAAGAAAAGGGAGGAGCAGGGTAGATGGGAGAACAAAAACACTAGAGGAAACCTTTTTGAATGTGTTTCTTGTAACCAACAAATTCTTTGTGGGATTCTGGATTTTAATACAATCTGCTATCCACTTCCACTTTATGGGAGAGTTTACCCTATTTACATTTATGGTTAAAACTACTGATTCTGTATTTCCTGCCATATTATTAGCCCCAAATTATAGTTTTCTCTTTCCTTTCCCTCTTTCAGTCCTCCCCAGTATTTTACTTATGAGCAACACTTGCCTCAAGCAGCCCTCCCCCTTTCTTATATTTTCCCCCCCTACTATTTCAGTTTTCCCTTCTATTTAGCCTACCCCTTAATTTTTCTCCTTTCCCCTCCCATTTTTTAATAAGGTGAGAAAAGTTTCTTGGTGAAACCAAATATGTCTAATATTTTCTCTTTGAGCCAAATCTGATGAGACTAAGATTCACACAATGTTCAACCCCTCCCTTCTTTCCCTTGATTATAATAGGTTTTCTTTCCCTCTTCCTGAGATGTACTTTCCTTCATTATACCTCCACTTTCCCCTTTTTCTAGTACAATCCCCTTTCTACCTCTAGTTTCTTTTTTATTTTATAACAGTAAAATTAAATTATACATGCACTCTCTATGTATACCCATAACAGATATTTTTATTTTTAACTTTTTATAGATCTCTTGAATTCTAAATGTGGAGGTCATTTTTTTTTTTTTGTTTAGCTCTGGTCTTTTCATGAGAAATAAATGGAATTCACTTGTTTCATTGAATGCACATTTTCTTCTCTCAAAGAAAATCTCAGTTTAATGAGGTAGTTTATTCTTGACTGCATTTCAAATCCCTTTGCCTTTCTAACTATTGGGTCCTTTGATCCTTTAAGGTCAAAGCTGCTAGGTTCTGGGTAATCCTTATTGTTGCTTCTCAGTATTTGAATTTTTTTCCTTGCTGTTTATAATATTCTTTCCTTGGTTTGATAATTCTGAAATTTAGCCATGATATTCTTTGGAGTTTTCATGTTGGGGTCTCTTTCCTGAGGTGTTCAGTAAATTCTTTCAATAGCGATTTTACCTTCTGATTCTAAGACACCTGGGCAGTTTTCTTTGATGATTTCCTGAAAAATAGTGTCTAGGCTCTTTTTTTAAACCATGGCTTTCAAGAAGTCCAGTAATCTTTAGATTGTCTCTTCTTAATATATTTCAGGTCAGTTGTTTTCCCAATTAGGTATTTTAAATTTTTTTCTTTTTTTCTTCTTATTCTTCTTCTTCTTCTTTTTTTTTTTTTGATATCTAATTGACTCATTCATTTCTATTTGTTCAGTTCTGAGTTTTAGTGAATTATTTTTTTCATTTATTTTTTTTACTTCTTTATGTATTTGTACAATTGAATTTTAAGTGAGTTGTTTTGTTATATAGATTTTTTCCATTTCACAAATTCTGTTTTTCTAGTTGTTTTCTTTTTTCTTTTTGTCAAATCTGCCTTTTAATGAGTTTATATGTTTTTTTTTCTGTTTCACTAAGTGTATTTTATAGTGAATTTTCTTCAGATAATTTCTGTGTTGCCTTTTCCAAACTATCTTACAAAGTATTTGTAAATTTCAGGCTAGTTCCCTGGAGGGCTCAGGGTCAGCCAGAGTCAGGATAAGCAAAGATCCTTTGTCTTTAGGGGGAGGAGTGAAGGAGATGGATAAAACTGCCAGGAATTTTGTCAAGGATTTAGAGTCCAGAATCTCCACACTTTTCTTCTCTCCATCCTGTGGACAAATGAAGTCTGGCTCATCTTATTCCACCTGCTAATCCTTCCTACAATTTCTGCATACACCAAAAGATCGAGCCATCATGGAATAGTGAAAAGAACCATTTTTCCAGACATATGCTAATAGAGTTATTGACCAATAGATAATTAGCCTTTAAGTGATTGATTGTCTCATTAAAGCACACCTTTTAAGAGTTTTAGCCCTTTACAAGTATTCATTTCCTTTCCCCATTTTTCTTTTGTTCTCTTTTAAGGTACTTTTTAATTTCTTCTAGGAGAGCCTTGTGTGATGGGGACCAATTTATATTACCTTTTGGGGCTTCATCTGCAGATAATCTGTTTTTAGTGTCCTCAGGGTTTGAAATCTATTCTTTCACCATAAAAACTACCTATGGTCAGAGTTATTTTTGCTTTTTTATTCTTTTTTAAGTTAAGATCCTGTTTTAGGGCAAGGGACATTGGCCAAGCTTTCTCAACAAGTGGCTGTGATGAGTTAGTGCTGTCTCATCCCTGTTGCTGGCTGGGTGTAGCCAGGTTTTGTGAGTTTCTGGAATTTAGGGGTTCACTATTTATTTACCTTTTGTGTTTGGGTTGGATGTTTTATAACTTCACTGCTGACCTACTGGCTTGCAACCAGAGTAGAGTAGACAAAACTGATGTATATTCCTCTCCATAGATTCTCAGCTGAAGGGAATCTGCACTGCCTTATGGAGCCCACACCATCCTTGGTCTGAGCTGTCTGCACTTTCTGCTGCTGTCAACTGTGCTAAGCCTGCTTGTGCTTGGCCTGCATCCCTCTGAGTCCTATTGAAACAGACCTTTTCTGGTGATCTTCAAAATTATTTTCTGCTGGTTATTTGTTACACTCCCAATATTCATGGGTTCTTCCAGTCTACAGCTAATTCAGAGATAGGATTTGGTAATTAGTCTGAGGATTGTAGGAGAAGGTCAGAAAGAAATGTATCCTCCTTGCCATCTTGGTCCCACCCTCCAGTAATTTCAATAGATGCAGAATAAGCTTTTGACAAAACACAACATCCATTGCTATTAAAAACTATATGGAGCATAGGGACAAAGGAAGCTTTCCTTAAGATAATAAGCAGTATCTTTCAAAAACCTACATCAAGCATTATTTGTAATGGATGCATTCCAAATAAGATCAAGAGAGAAACAAGGAAACCCATTTTCATCATTATTATTCATCATTGTAGTGGGAATTTTGACTTTAGCAATGAGAAAAAGAAATTAAAGGAATTATAATAGGCAATGAAGAAATAAATCTACCACTCTTTGCAGATCATATCATGATATACTTAAGAGAATCCTTAAAAAAAATCATCCAAAAATCTACTGGAAACAATTCACACCTTTAACAAAGTTGCAGAATACAAAATAATCCCACAGAAATCATCAGCATTTCTATGTATTAATATCAAATTCCATCAGCAAGAGGTAGAAAGAGAAATTACATTTAACATTACTGTAGACAAAATAAAATATTTGAGTTTCTACCTGCCAAGACAAACCCAAGAATTATGTGAATGAAATTACAAAACATGCCTCACACAAATAAAATCAGATCTAAATAATTGTAAAAAATATCCTTTGTTTATTGTTAGGCTGAACTAACATAATAAAATGACAATTTTTGCTAAATTGGTGTACTTGTTCAGTGCAGTGCCATATTTCAAAACATTATTTTATACAAGTAGAAAAATAATAATAGAATTCTCTTCAAAAACAAAAAGTCAAGGATATCAAGAGAATTAATGAAAAATTCAGAGGATGTTGGCTTAGAATACCAAACTATAACTATATTATAAAGGAGCAGTCTTCATAACCATTTGGTACTGGGTAAGAAATAGAGTGGTGAATCAGTGGAATAGATTAGATACAATCTAATATAATATATATCTAATAATAATATAGAAAAGAATAAGCAAGGCCTATAGCAACCTAACATTTTGATAAACTCCCAAACTCCAATTTCTGGAATAAAAGCTTACTTTTTGACATTTTTTGGGGGAAAACTAGAAAACAATGTATCAGAAACTTGGCATAGATTCACATATCACACCACATAACAAAATAAGCTCAAAATGGACTCAGGATTTGGGTATAAAGGATGTTATCATAAACACATTAGATAACTTATCCCTTGTTTTCCTATCAGATCTTTGGGGAAGGGAAGAATATATGACTAAAGAAGAACTAGAAAACATTATGCAAGGTAAAATGGGCAATTTTGATTACATTAAATTAAAAGTTTTTGCATTAACAACAACAACAACAACAGAAACAAGAGGAAAAAAGGAAGTACAAAGCTGGGAGGAAAATCTTTGCAGCCTGTATTTCTAATAAAGATCTCATTTATAAAATATATAAAGAACTGTGTCAAATTTATAAGGTAAGTTATTTCTGGTAAGGAACCTTCATGTATCAGTGTCAAAAGATGCCTTTGCTTCCCTCTACTTGCTTCAGTATTTCTTCTCTTTAAATCCACAAATTCACAGCTTTTATTATATTACTCCCTTGCTACAAAACTTCTCTTGGTCCCTACTATTATCAGATAAATTATAAATTCTTTTTCATATCTATGTTATAAGGAGTTATATGTTTTTTACATTTTATCAAATCTATTTTTTAGGGAGTTATATACTTTCCCCATTTCATCAAATTTCTTTTTAAGGAGTTTTCTTCAGAAATTTTCTTTTTTTCTGTTTCCACACCCTTTTGCAAAGATCTCATTTCCTTTCCTTATTTTTCTTCTTTAAGATTCTTTTTGAAAGCTTCCAAGAAGGTCTTGTGAAATTGTGATCAACTCATATCTTCCTTAGGGGCTTCATCTGGAGTTGATTTGCCTTCAGGAACCTCAGCATTTGAAGTCTGTTCTTCTCTTCATAAAAGCTGTCTATGGGGAGAGTTCTTTTTTTTTTTTATTTCTCCCATGATTTTTCCTCTTTTGCTCTGATTTTTCTCTTCCAGAATGCCAGAATGTCATGTTATCTGCTTCTTTATTGTGATAGCTATCTGATTTGGCATAATATCTCCTGTGGTTCATTGAAATTGAAATCATTCTCTCTGACTGCTTGTAATATTTTTTTTTTCTTTTTTAAGAGTTGAGGTCTGCTTTTAATGCAAAGGAGCAACAGCCACTTTAATTTTCCCTGGGGTAGTTCTGCTGACTTACTTCCAGTGTTGAGTAATCACATCCAGGTCCCCCATTCTTTGGGGCTCAGTGGTTTACAATTTGCCTTTTGTAGCAAATTTGCCAAACCACATGCTTGCAACAGGACAGAGTAGCCTAAGAGGCTCACAGAAGATTTCGTAATATGGGACACACAATTCTCTCCCTCCTTGCCCCAGCTCCTTGCCCCTAGTTCACCGTGCTATAGTCTGGGCTTTCAGACCTATCCCCCTGCCCATTTGAAACATGCCTGTTCTGAAATTCTTCCAAGGTATCTTCTTTTGGACTTGTGTTGTACTCTAAATGTTTATGGATTCTGTCACTTCAAAACCAGTTTAGAGACTTAATCTACTGGTGGTTTGAGAGAAGGTCAGAGGAGGTCACAGAAAGTCATGTCTGTTCTCCACCATTTTGGCTCCACCCCCCACCTAAATTGTAAATTCTTTATTCTAAGATTTTAAACAATCTATAATCTGTTTTCAAAATATCCTTTGAAAAATCATAGACTCTCAAAATAAGAAGGTTCTCAGAAGGCAGTGAATCCAAACTGTACATGTGACTGAATTTGTTATATAGCATTTTTATTATTTGATCATCTAATCTTTTCTTAAAGAAAATTGCCAGAGGAACTCATAATCTCTTGAGGCACCCCCTTCTAATTGTAGACAATTCTATTTTGACTCACTTTTTCCACCATTAGATCTAGTCTAAATATGAATTTGAAATTTCTAATCATTTTCTCATTCTTCCCCACTGGTCAAAGCTGACTAAAAATAATTCTTCTTCCATTTACCTTTTATTTGCAGGTAGCTGTTGTATCTCAATTTAATATTTAATCCTTGAAATTAAGCTTCCACAATTCACATCCTCTTAACATCTTGATCAGATTATTCTGGATTGACTTTTATTTTTGAATTTGTTTGCCAAAATATGTCTCTCAGAACAGAACAGATATGATCTGACCAGTAAATAGTACATTGCTTCTAGCGTACTCCCTTTTAGACACAGTGTCTCGCTATGTCTCCTAAAATATACCATAAAATATCATTTTGGCTACCATCATATTTATAATAAAATTCAATTTCCATTATTTTAACTTGTTAAAATTTTTGTGATTTCTTCCCCATTTCAGAATACTTATGATTTATAGTAATGTATCATCTGAAAATTTGATTAATATTCTGCAAGGTAAATGAGAATTCCTGAAACTCATCAAAAAAGAACTTTTTTTTTAAAAAGAAAGATTTAAAATGATATTTAAATGAGAATAAGCCTGTTAAAGGAAATAACTAGAAATTATCACGAGGCTTTTTTATTATAGGTTTTTATTGACAGAACATATGCATGGGTTATTTTTACAACATTGTCCCTTGCATACACTTCTGTTCCAACTTTTCCCTTCCCTCCTTCTCCCCCCTCTCCTAGATGGCAGGCAGTTTAATACATGTTAAAGATGTTAAAGAATATCTTAGATACAAATATGTGTGCAGATCCATACAGTTCTCTTGTTGCACAAGAAAAATTGGATTCAGAAGGTAAAAATAACCTGGGAAGAAAAACAAAAATGCAAATAGTCTGCATATTGAGAGAATTTTGACAGAAGACATGGAAATATTTTTAACAGTTTAGCAAAAGAATTTCACAACTTTACTCAAATAAGAATATCCCTTTATATAGGAATAGATCAACAGAACTAAAAAACATTAAGGATATTAAAACAAAGTCAAAATATAGGGAAATACAGAAAATCTAGAGTATTTCCTATCAAATATAACTGACTTAGAGCATAGATCAAAAAGAGATAATTTAAGAATTATTGGAGTACTTTAAATAAATTACCCCTTTCTTAAAAAAGAAATTTTGAAGATCAAGAATTTTCCTAGACACAAGAGAAGCAGATTTTACAATGAAAATGAAAAGAATAAACCAGCCACTTACTAAAATAAAACTCATATGAAAACTACAAGGAATCTCATAGCCAAAATCTAGAACTGCAAGGTCAAAGAAAAACAAAAATATTACAAGCTGTCAGAGAGAAAGATTTCAATTTCAATGAACCATAGGATATATTATGCCAAATTAGGTAGCTACCACAATAAAGAAGCAGGGGACATGGCATAGAATATTATAAAAGAAAAAACACCATATATTACAACTAATAATAATTTACTCAGCAAGATAGAGTAGAATAATAATAGAAAAAAATGAAGCCATAATCAAATAGAGGACTGACTTCCAAGTTGTTTATGTTGTCCCACATGTGCAGTGTATACTGGGCACATGTTTTTGTTACATAAGAGTATGGGAGTATAAAAAGGAAAAAATCCTTGAAATAAATGGACTCCATTTGTCCACCACACTTGGGAGTCCCACCTCATCACTTCTCTAGTAGGATGGTATATTTTAATCACCCCGGCATGGGGGCTCTAGAAAGGAGGACACCACAACTCCTCCCCAGTATTTTGCTTTTGATTAACATCTCCCTCAAACAGTCCTCACCCTTAAGAGCTCCTCTCCCTTTTTATACCCCTAATTCTTTTGTTTTCCCTTCTATTAGTCTTTCCCTTTCTTTTCCCTCTTTCCCTCCCATTTCACTATAAGGTGAGACAAGTTTCTCTGTGAAACCAAATATATCTGTTATTCTCTCTTAGAGCCAAATCTGATGAGAGTAAGATTCACACAGTGCTCCTCCCACTCCTTTCTTTTCCTCACTTATAATATATTTTTTGCCTATTCATGAGATGTAATTTCCCTTATTTTGCTTCTTTTCCAGTTTAGAGGCTTAATCTGTTGTTGGTTTGAGAGAAGGTCAGATGAGGTCACAGAAAGTCATGTCTGCTCTCCTCAGAGTAATATATCTCTAAAACCAAGTGCCAATATCATAGAAGGAGATAAATTTGAATCCTTTTAAATAAGATCATGGGTAAAGCAAGTATAGCTATCCATTACTATTGTGTGTTATACATTACTAGGTATAAACATAAAACTTGTAGAAAGAAATTGCATTAATAGCATAACAAAGAAGAAATTAAATTCTTATATTATTAGAGACAATGAAAAGATTTATTTAGAAAATCCTAGAGAATCAATCAAACTTATTTGATTTTTTTTTAACTTAAGAAACATAGCAGGATACAAAAATCACCTTTATCTTTAGAGATTGCCAAAATAATCAAGCTTGAAGTTGTTTGAAATAAATTTTAAAAATGAAGTAAAGATTCATTCCATTCTTAGTGACTATAAAATATATTAAATCCTTGAGAATCTGCCTACCAAGTTACATACAGAGATTATTATTAATGCAGCAACATAGCACTCTTTATGGAAATGAAAACATGTAAATGATTGTATAACAATTAATTCCTTGTAAGTGACTGAACCAATATAATAATAAATGAAAATGCTGCCTAATTTAATTTAGTTGTGCAAACAAGAAACATTTATTTTATATCTACTATGTGACAGATATATAGTAAGACGCAGATTATAAAGAAAGGGAAAACAAATAAACTGAAACATAACTTTATTCCTCAGTAGTCAATATTATAAAAATAACACAAAAAGCTTTACTTTATACAGAAGGAAATTAATCATTAAATTCATCTTAAAAATAGACATCAAGAATTCCTAGGGAAATAATACTTAACAATACTTAGAATTTAGCTAACAAAACCTAGCAGGTTTTTAGTTTACATAAATTAAGTTTTTTTTGTTTTATTTTTCATAAAGTCATTTGAGACTGATTACAACTTTATGAGGCAGGCGTTATTATTATACTTTTTTTTTTTTTTGCTTTTGTTAGATCTAAGGTTGAGATAATTGAGTAATGAACCTATAAGTGATAAATGTCAGAGGTAACAGTTAAACTCATATTGCTTAGTCCAGATCTGGCAATCTATTTACTTCACTATATAGAGGAAAAAATTGAAAAGAAAAGTGGTCTTTTGTACCACAGATTGCATTACAAAGCATTCAACATGAATAAAATTGCCATGCATTGAAACATATATAAGATCAATCATTAGAACAAAATATATCAAACAGTATAGGGATTCAAATGAAACTAACAGAATGAAATTAATAGTCTGATTCATTATGTAAATCTTCTAAATGTACAGAAAATAGGAAAGACATTTAGCAGAAATCAACAGTTAATACCATGTACAATTATTTATACAATATTTAGATTAAAAAGTCACATCATAAAAAATTAGAAAAGCAAGGAAGGAATTATTTTTTATACTTAGGGATAAGGAAAGAAGAATGCCTGATGTAGGAAACAAGTCTGTTGTCACAGAAGACAACATTAGAACTTGGTTTAGGTAAAATTATTTTTTCCCTGAATTAAAGAAGTGTAGATAAAATCTGACTGAAATATTTACCTGAGAAAAATTTTAGAAAAATATTTAATAATAATTGCATTTTTTAAATATATAAGAAACAAATTCTAATATAATTAGAACCATTTTCCCAATTGATACATGAACCAAGAATAAGAAATGTTAGTTTTCAAGGGAAGAAATCCAAGATATTCATAGTCATTAAGAAACACTTTTCAAAAGTACAACCTTTCATTTAATATACCCCCACCTCAAGAAATGCCTAGAGTCTACCTAAAAAAATTAAGCCCCCTAACATAAAATTCAACTCCCTTACATTATTTATATTTTTAATTTATGAGATTTTATCCTCTCCAATACAATCCAAAGTAAACTTCTTAAGGGCAGGTGTTGTTTTCCCCTTTCTTTATATTCTCTGATACTTATTGCTTTGTGTGACACTTAATAGAGGTTTATTTATTGCCTGTCTGCCTGTCTGAGGACACAAGTACTATTTAAATCATTTATTAAAACATGTAGAAAAAATATACTGAACTGTATTTGGCAATAGTAAACATTTACAATGTTTGTTGACTATATATTTGTCCAAAAGCAATCAGTGCAGATTTATGCTATTAAGGTATGTGTATGAAAATACACATATGTATATGCTTTTATATTAATTTTATGTTCATAAACATACAATTTTACAAAATATACATATGCATGTTTCTCCTTATGTTTGAGTGCATGCATTTGCTTGTAAATATACATACATGTGTATATGTACACACATGCACATATATCTGCCATGTGATTGTATAAGGACATGAATATCTTCTCATAGAGTTGATATTTCCTATATTATGAGAGATATATTCGAACCTTTTACATGACACTAAAGAAACTTTTGTTTTTCAAAAATAATTTAACCTTTCTGTGGTCCAGTTACTTGTAAAATACCCAATCTATAACATGAGGGAATTTAAATGAATGACTTTTAATATTTTTTCTGACTTTAAAAGTTTAAAAACTTAAAATGATATTTGCAGAACCATTCTTGAGATCCTCCTCTCATTTTAATATTTATGATCTTGATAACCAACTACAGGTGGAGTTATGAGAAACACTGGATTTGGATGATTGTTTAAGCATTTTTGGAATATTAGAATTTTATTACTGAAAAGAAGTTCAGCCACAATTTAATCTAATTAGTCTGTGTAAAATTAATTCTAAATGTAATGGAGAATCTCTATTTTCTGTTTCATTATTTGCAAAGGGGACTATCCACCACCACCAAAGACAGTTTGATACTAAGTCTAAAATTGATATTTTATACCAAATTCTATTATGGTCAGTTTTCATTAATGTAATTCTATTGACTAGGTTTTTGGTTTTGTTTGTGGATAAGTTCTGTGGGAAGCATCTGAAATGATCAATTCTTCTACTTTCACATTCTTAAGGAAAAAAAAAATAAAACTCTCGAGGAGCTTTGATTCCATCAGTGTATCCTCAAAAAAAAGAAAAATCCCATATTCACTTTTTTTCTTTTTTCAGCATTATTTCCATAACAGATAAATACTGAGATTATATTTTCCTAGATTTTATTAAAGCTTTTGATAAAAGAACTTATTTTTGGATAGAGAATGGAGAGAGATATAGACTAAATGATAATAGTTAAATGGCTTCAAAGCTGAATGAATGGTTGAATTCAAGGAGTAACTATTCATATGAAAGTGGCAGGAAGTTTCCAATGGATTATCTCATGAATATGTTTGCCACTGTGCTACTTAACAATGAATTAGGTAAAAATGTTGATGGCAGGCTTATCAATTTTACTTATGATGGGAAGCTGAAAGCTGGAATTAATCTTTTGAATAATAGGCAAGTTCTATAAAAGATATACTCAGACTAGAGCTGAATATAATAAATTAAATTCAATAGGGATAACTAAATTTTTAAACCTAAGTACAGAAAAAATATAATTTACCAATGCAAAATGAAAACAAAAGGTATGGGGGATTTTATCACATTAATATGAGTCAATAAGGTGATTCATGTCACAGACAAAATAGGTAATGTCATCTTGAGCTGTATTAAAAAACAGTCACCACATTCAGGAATATTGAGATTATGGTCTCCTTTGACCATGCCCTTATCAGACTCTATGTGGAATATTAGATTCAGTTCTGGATATCACAGTTTATGGATACTGAGATCTTACCCTTAAAGGCAACCAGGATGGTGAAAGGCCTTGGTTCCATATTTTAAAAGGAACAGCTGAAGAAGTTGGTTGTGTTAAATTCAGGAAACTCAGAGGGACAGTGGATTTCTATAAAGAATCATGTGAAGGTATCAGTCTTGTTCTATTTGACTCTCGTTAGTAGTGGTAAGAAAAATAGATATAATGTGCAAAGAGATCCAGTTAATCTTTGTGTCAGGAAAGAAAACAGCAAAACTTTTCAGTGGTCAAAGCTTTCTAAAAGTGGGATTAGATGCCTATATATGTGTGTTTCTCCTCTACATAGTTCTTATAGCAGAGCTAACTTGTTGAATTTTTTTGGGTTTGTTGAATCAGGGATATGTTTCATATATGAATTGTATATTGTGGACATCATTGGAAGTATATGGTGACTAATGTCCATTGCAATCCTCCATTTTTGTCATTCTTGAATGCCAGTACAATCTTTGGTGATTTTTTTTTAAAGATGGGTGGATATTCATCCCATAAAAATAAATAGGTATCTGACATGGGACATGATCTCTAGTTATGCTTAAGCACAATTTCTTTTCTTTGATTGGTTACCTCTTCATCCATTTCTTCTGATTACAGTGATATAGATCTTGTATATGTATATATCTAATTATCTATCTTTCTATGCAAATTGAGGAGGGAAAACAGAAATATGCATCGATTGCCAAAACCAAATCACTTCTTCTTCTCTCTAAGCAGGAGGGGTGATTCTAAGATGCACTCAGATGGTGCTGTTACCAAGGAAACTGTGTCCTATTGTTTCACCAACTGAGAAAGAAGTGATTGTTTGGTAACCTTTTAGAAAGAAATGTATCCTCCCACCTGCACTTGGATGGATAATTATGCTAACACAGAGAAGATACTATGACCTTAGTCCAAAGTTATTACTTTTACCAATCTCTATAACATTTTGTTAGCCCAGAGCAATTTAATTATTAACATGTTAAAAGGAAGACGAGGACCAACCTCACAACTTAAATTAAGAGAAGTATCTTGCCAGGTTGAATACAAGGTGATGCATTTTTCAGTTATAGAAATTTCTGAAGCATCTCATTCATATTTTAAAAGACTGAGAGGTATTTGATCTATTTTGCTATAGGAAGCATCCAAATTGAAAAAAAAAAATCTTTGTACTTATTTGTTCACTAAAGTATCATAAAGTCAAAAATACCATCTGAGCAACTTATTTGTGCTTGACATTCTGTTAGATAATTAAGGGAAGAAAAATGTCAAAGTAAGACAATGTGTTCTTCAAAGAACTAATAGAAGAATGGAAAAGAGTGTGCATATACCAATAAAAAGGCAATTAGCAATAACAGATATATTTTCCCCATTCTACATTCTGATCATGCAATATTTCTATATGTAGGCTTCCCTAGTTCTACTGACTATTCAAAAGTCATTTTGTATTTATTTTGCATGTACTTATGAACATATCTTTCCTGATAGAATAGAAGGTACTTGGTTGAAGGAATAATTTCATTTTTGGCTTTTGCATCATAATACCTGTGACACAAATTATACTTAATGCATACTGATTGATTAAGTGATAACAATTAGAGTAAATTTTCAAAATGTTTTACAGTTATCAACATCTGGCTTTTTGAAATATGAAGTTACCAAAAAGTATGTTCTAATCTCTTTCATGTAATAGATAGAACTAAGCTACCATAGCTAAGTTACTACAAATGGTAAGAAAAAAATGGCAATTATACTCACACAGCTTTTTCTCTTTTTCTGCCAATTTCCCCCCCTTCACCCAGAAAAAAGTAAATTCCCTACTTAGAACTGCTAAACTAAGTTTTCTACTTCTTTCCCCACTTTTTTCCTTCTTCAGGGGTCTTGACTTATTTTTAGGACAGAGAGGAGTGTCTTAGATTTGTATTGTGGATAGTGTCTTGAATATTATTGGAAATACAGGCTTGGTTTTATTAAAAATCTATACAAAGTTGGTAGGATGTCTAAGTGCTACAATGAATAAAGTACCAGGCCTGGTGTCCAGAAGACTCATCTTCTTGTAATCAAATCTGATCCTAAATACTTACTAGTTGTGTGACACTGGACAAGTCCCTTAAGTCAGGTTGTCTCTTCTCATCTGTAAAAGGATCTGGAAAAGAAAACCTCTTTTTCTGGAGTGAAAACTACTCCAGTATCTGATAAGAAAACCTCAAATGGAATCATGAAGTTGGACATGACTGTAACTACTGAACAAAAACAAGATTGTACATGTGTGCATATGTCAAAGCTCATGAGAGAGAAACAAAATAACATATTGGAAAGAGAATGAATCTGCAAATAGAGTACATTGGTACAAATCCCAGCTATATTCCTCATGTAGTTTTGTGATTTGGGTCAATGACTTTATTCCTATGATATACAGTTTTCTCATTTATAAAATGAAGTAATTGGACTCAATATGCTATAAGATCCATACAAGCCCTAATTTCATGATCCTACAAAACCCTTCAAATAACACGGATTAAAATCCATGCTTACTAGACTTAGAATAAAAGTAATCTTCACATATTTCTTTGGTTTGATGTTATGACAGGAAGCTATTGTTTCATGATGACTTACTATTTATTTGTGAACATAATCCCTAATGAAGATTTTTTAAAAAAAATTAACACAAATTTGGTAGTTATCTTTAATTCCTTTATTCTTTGTAGCAAATAATGTTTCCTTGAGAATAAAATCTCCATGAATATTTTTAGCTTTCAAATTTGTGCCTGCTGAGGATAGAGCTTTCTGTGAAAACTATATCCTTAAGAAGTGCTTATTCCAATGCATGAGAAAGAAGGTGGTACCTCCATGACTCTTTAATTTGAGCAATCCATCCATCATCAGTCAATCAATAGACATTTGTAAAGTGCCTGTTATATGTGAAGCACTCTTTTAAGCTAAATTAAGAAAACTTTTAGAATTTGACTTGTTTTTACCTTTAAATGTTTTGTATTTGTACAAGAATAATTATGGTTATTAGGTCATCTGAAAGATATTTGACATAAAAATTAAAATTCAACTCACCCCAAGTACTAAAAGAAAATGATGAGTAAAGCCTCAAAAATTCAAGATGATGTACAATCTTAAGAAAACTGTATATAGATCCAGAATGTGAACTTATTTAGATCCAAAAAAGAATCTCAAAATTCTATTTCTGCTCTGCCAATCAAAGATTTTTTAATGAACAGGATTGTCCACTTCTAAGAAGCATTATGTGGAGATTGTATTAGGCAAGTGAATTACTTAGAGTTGACCATTCAGATGAAATATTTGTTAAATGGAATTATATTATAGGGCTTTTTTATTTCTGGGGTGTTGTAGTCCTTTCCCCTTTTCTTTAAATAAATTTAATGAGACAGGGAAGATCTTTTGAGACTAATTATCTGTCCATAACAAGATGAAAAGGAAATAGGTTGAGTTGACTCATTCTCCTGGATATTCTTTTTTGACTTTATGTAATCACAATTTTGTCAGAATTTTGCATAAGAACAATTTTCATACACATGGATTCTTTAGGCAGTGTACTCAACAAATTCCACATAGTGTCGATAAGATAAATGAAAATCTCTGGATATATGTTACATAAAAGGGATCATGATTCTCTTAACCATTTTATGCAATTACACCAAAGTTTTCCATGCTCTGCATTTATTGATTAATTTTAAAAAATTTTAACATTTTCCCAATTATATGTAATTAATATATTAAATTAATGTATTAAAATGATCCCTAGTACTAGTTCCCAGGAACATAGGATGTATTCACTAAATGGTGGGTGAATTGAATTGAAACTGGTTAAATGAAATTGTGCAGTAACTCATATATTCAGCAAATATTTACTATGACAGTGTTGTATGATAACTTCCAAAAATTTTTGAATCTTAGAATTTCCAGGAATCTGGCCCATAATTGAGCCCATAATTGAAAAAGAATTCCATACTACAACACACTAGAGATGTGGTCCTGAAACTTGTTTTGCTACAAGAGGGAACAGATCTCTTCTGCAGGATAGCTACTCCACTTGAAAAACTTTACCTATTACACCATTTTCTTTCAATCTTGTATCCATTGATTAAAAATCAAATTTCTCAGGCCAAATATATCATCACAATCTGTTTCCATATTACATTAGAAATACATTTAATAAATATTTACTGCATAGTAATTCCTAAAGGATATCCCAACATATTTGAAGATAGCACATTTAAATTGCCATTCTTTTCGTTTAATCCTCAAATAGATAAAATTTTATGGATGGGAAAGGAAACTCAGATCAGTCATTCAAATCACTCAATTAGCTACAAAGCATAGGTTCATTGCTTATTGGTTTCTTCTTGGTAACTTACTCCAGAAGCATCTACTAAATGTGTTCACTATGCTTGAGACCAAATGAAGAAAAAACACAAGAACAACAAAAAACAGCAACTAACAACAAAACAGTTCCATCTATGCAAATGGGAAAAATGTATCTAACTTTTAAAGATGATCTCTTATAATATCAGGGATCTTATTGCATTTTTCACTGTCTGCCTGACTATCATGTCTGTGTGTCTATGTCTGTGTTTTTTTCTCTCTTTCTGTCTCTTTGTATCTATCACTGTGTCTCTGTCTCTGGCTGTCTGTCTCTCTCTATCTCTCTCTGTCTCTGTCTCTCTGTCTCTCTCTCTCTCTGTCTCTGTCTCTGTCTCTTTCCCCCCGAGTCCTCTCTGTGTGTGTGTGTGTGTGGGTGTGTGTGTCTGTCTCTCCATGTGTGTCCTAACAACTTTTCAAGAACAAATATAGTATCTTAGAAACTGGTCCTAGAGTCAGAAGACCTAAGTTCAAATTCTGCCTCTTACTGCAGATGTTTGCCAAGTATTTTACTTCTATTGGGCTCAGTATTCTCATCTATAAAGTAAGGAAGTTAGAAATTGGAGTGGATCTAGATGTGGTGTCTTCATTGAATATTTATACTATTGTCGGACCATTAGTAATATCTTTTTGAGAATTCCATAGCATCTGAAATCCTCCAGGCATGATTAATGGGATACAGACTGGAGAAGAGAAATTGAGAAGAGCTTAATTTGTCACTAATGATTTTGGCATTCTTTTAAAGAATGTTAAATTAAGTTATCACACACTCAGAAAAAAAGTTTCCTAGAAACTGTAAGCTGGACATCCTGTGAAAGATGGAGATGAAAACCAACATTTTGAAATTCTTTTACTCATGCCTGGAAAACTTCCATTCATTTTGATTCACTGACAGAGTCACTTATCTCATTTAAAAGAGAGAGAGAAAGTCTGGAATCATTAAAGACCCATTTTTATTCTATTTATAACTGAAAATGCACCTCTGCATATACACATTTTCAGTCTATTTGTCCTTGAGAAATGAGTCATATAAATGATATGTTTAATATAATGCATTGGATAATAATATAATTATATGTGAATCATATATAAATATATATGCAATGCACATAAACATATGCATGTGTGTATTTATAAATATATACAATATATACATTTATACATATGCACACTCATATATATGTATATTCATTTAAGCAATGCCTATGTTAAAATATATATCAAATATATAGAACATATATATATTTACACACATATACAAGATATATACATGTATATATACATACACAGTACACTATACATATACAAAAATGATGCATATAATAAATAGACACATATATGTATCTACACAAATGCATATACATGTATTGTGTATTCATATGTTTACATACACATATGCATACACATAAGCACACATCGCATGTTTTACTGACATGTGATATTATATACTATAATTTCTGGAAACCACAAGGTTAGCATTAAGTCCTGGTAAAACTGATTTGACAGATGGACAAAACTGGGTTGAGATAGGTCTCCAACCTATTTGTGAATTAAGGACATGTCTATCCCCAGTACGTGAAAACTTGTCCTTGGAGAATAGGTGGATCAGAATTGCCATAAATGTAGATGAAGTAAGAACTTGTGGAGCACTTAGAACTTGGCCAGATTTCAAGGATGACAAGACCATTTACTGAATCCTGGAACATCAGCACTCATCTTGACTCTTGTTTTGCCACTAGACTTTACTCTGTAATAGAGAAGAAAGCTGATCACTTTGAGCAACTCTGCTTCTCTTAAGTCTAATTCACAGGTAAATCAACATTTCACCCATAACATCATTATATTGTTTGTCCTCTTAGGAAAAAAAAAGAATGGGCATTAGATATATACACACATATGTATGTCTATGCACATATGCTTGTGGAAATTTGTATGTATGTAAGTAAATATGTGTAGATGAATATGCATGTATATGTGCACACACAGTTATACATACATCATATGTAGAGTATGGATTGTATGCATAGGATCACAACATTTACATATATACATATATATGTTTCTTATATGTATATATACACACATCTATCTATCTGTCTGTCTGTCTATCTATCTGTCTAACTGTCAATATCCAATCACAGATGTATGGGTATGTGTATCATTTGTATTTGGCCTGTTATAAATAAAACATTATACATTTCATTGGGGAATTCTTTAATGCACTAGGACTAATGTACTCCATACAAAAAACACTCCATTTGTGAAGAATACTTTCAGTGACTACTAGATGCATGCGAACAAACAGTTCATGTTTCTGAAAGTTTTTTTCTCCTAAAATAATTAAATAATTATCTTCTGTTTTATATATACCTAAAGATATACATTTTGCCTCTCAAAATAGAATTCAAGCTCTGTGAGGGCAGGAACTGTGCTAGTTTTTTTTTTCCCCCTTGTCATCCAGATATGAAATGGCAGCATATTGGCTGCTGCATGATCAAATATCCATTTAACAAATATATGTTGCTTCATTGATTGGACATCTGCTCCCCCATAATGGTACAGTGAGGTAACTATTACAAGTATTATTAGATCAATTTTACAAATGAAGACATTTAGGTTCATTTTTGAAGTGGCTAATCAGGGTAGAAAAATTCCATTTCACAATAAATCAGTCATCACATGTTACTATGGGAGGAAAAACAAAGAAACGAATAAACACCATCAACAAAAACAACAAGCAACAACAACAACAATCAACAAGATAAAAGCCTAGCTCTGGAATCTGAGGACCTTGGACAGATTTTTTTATTATTATTATTATTACATTAAATAAGCTTGGAAGAAGTTATTTGATTAGGGATTTTGTTACTAATATCTCTCCCTCAAACTAATTTTGATAAAGTATACTAGTGGCATGTACTTCACTTTGATCTCGTAAGTGTAGGTCCCAAGAGTTGAGTAAAGCAGAGATTGTTTGGAATGATATTCTAACAGTAGTATATCTTGTAAGAATTCTACAGTTAACAGTGATATTAAGACAAAAATGGTTTAGAGGTGGGACAGAGATAAAAGAGTGTGGGCTAATGTTAAAACTTAAAACCTTCATTTAATGCTCTTATTTGTATCATTCCTTGTAATTCCCTTAATTTTTACAGCTTTCTAGCTTCTCCTTTTGACCTAGTTATAAAGTTATAGATGGGCTGTAATTTATGATTTATTATAATAGAAAAAAATCACAAGTAATGTCCATATTCTACATTTTATAGTGACAATGAGATTAATTATTTCACTACATTATATTATCTCCATTTGGGGGGCATTAAACATAAAGAGTAAGCATGACCCTCCACAGTGGTATTAAAAACTTTTTGCATTCCAATGTCATTGTTTCAGAGCTAAAATTCCCAATCAGGCTTGGTGTTTTGTATTACATACATGAGGATAAAGTAAATGGGATTTGATGTTATTTTGACATACATTATGGCATCTATAAAATTATAATGCTTGCAAGATTATGGTGTTTCTTTCCTTATATATCTATTTTTGTGGTTTTTATTATTTCAAAAATGAGCTAAGAAACACTAAAAAGAGAAATTCATTATTTTGAATCAGATAGAAGTACTAGGAGACGTCTACATCTGTAATTTATCATATGAAGTACAGGGATAGGGAAATATTTTCATTTTGGTGGCTGACATTGTTGATACTTCATTTGAAATTTTCTCAAATAATTTTTGCTGATTGTAATTTTTAGATATAGATATACCAGTTTAGCACATCTAAGTCAGTTACTTTCTTTATTTTATAGGGTATCATGTGATGTGGATAGATCACATTAGATTGACAGTGCAGTCTAAGTTATGAGTACAAGCTTCAAACAGATTAGTTTCATTTAAATAAGGTTGATTTTGTTTCAGAAACTAATACACACTGTCAGGAAAAAATTCATTTTCCATTAAATTAGTTATTGTCTATTATTAAAATAATCAATTTAGTTAGTCATTTTAGTCATGACCAACTATTTGTGACCCAATTTGGGATGTTCTTGGCAAATGTAATAGAGTGATTTGCCATTTCCTTCTCCAAATCATTTTATAGGTGATGAACTAAGGTAAATGGGGTTAAGCCACTTGCCCAGAGTCACACATTTAGGAAGTGTCTGAAGTCAAATTTGAATTCAGGTCTTTTTGACTTCAGGTTCAGTGATCTATCCACTTTACCACTTAGCTTCCTCTAAAAGAATAAAGCATGATAGCTAATCTTGGTTTATGTATGTACATATGTGTATATATGTATGCATATATAGAATATTTATATGTGTGTATAAAATGCTTACATAAATTAGATTAAGAATGGAAGAAATTGAAAAGCCTGAATAAATAGTTACATTCTTACTGATTGGAAGCATCCATAATTAGTTAGTTGAAGTCTGGGCCTATCTAATTAAAAATTATCTTCAATATTTTCTTATAATCAAGTTACTTCTTATAGCCAAGTTTAGATGGCTCTTTTTAAAACAATAGAATTTGTAAAGTGATTTTTTGTCTTGGCTTAAAGGCAACTTATGTGGTGAGGGATTTGGACTAGATGACTTCCCTCTCTAGCTTTATGATCCATGATTTTATTTACTCAATCCTTTATTTATGTGTCTGTGGAAGAAACAGGATTTGTATTACTATACAGATTTCTTCTTTACATGGCTAGTAAAAACAGGAAGAAAGAGAGTTAATGAGTACTTCTTATACTTGCATAGGTAGTTTTGTATTTGTAATTCCCCTGCAATGATCCTTTTCTTATTAGGAGGCAGCCATTTTCCTAGTAGTAAGGTGGGGAACAGCAACCTTTCTCATCAACTAGTTGTTAAATATCACCACAATACTAGCAATCCTATTATATTAATGTAATTATACATATAATAATAATCATATTATAGCTGTTCCTGCATATATATATATATACATATATATGTATATAGATATATATATATACATATATATATATATATATATATATATGGAAAAATCCACATAGCATCACTTCCATCCTCTTGCCAAAAAACCCCAACAATTTTTAATACACTTGTTCAAATAACATTAAAAAAGAAAGAACAAAGCTTTATCCAAGAACCATTTCAATCTGAACTTATTCAAATGAAAAGGAAGACTTACAATACTCTTCCTCCTTCACTTTCTCCTCCTTCCCTTTCTTCTCTTACTACTACTGCTGCTGCTGCTGCTGCTCATTGCTGCTGCAAGTACTGTTATTACTTTTACAACTACTACTGTCACTAGAGATACTGTTGCTGATTTTATTACTACTAATATTAATACTATTTCTCTTCCTTCTCTTCCTCCTCCTCCTGCTGTCGTTACTACTACTACAACTACTATTACTACTTTTACAACTACTACTCTTATTAGAAATATTGTTGTTGATGTTATTACTAATGCTAATACTACTATTTCTTTTCCCCCTCCTCCTCCTTCTTCTGCTCCTTTGCTACTTTTGCTATAATTGCTAATGGTACTAGCACTATTTCTATTAATATTAATCCTGCAGTGCTTGCTGCTACAATTACTACTGCTGCTATTTCTATCACTACTTTTACTACTATTACCACCACTGTTGATGCTGCTATTACTGTTATTACTAATATTAGGACTCTGTATTAATACTAATAGTATCAATACTGTTACTAATAATGACAGTAATGGTAATAATGTTTTTGGAAGTATTTGCAAGGGGTGTGTGTGTGTGTGTGTGTGTGTGTGTGTATGTATGTGTGTGTGTGTGTATGTGAGAGAGAAAAATAGAGAGACAGATACAGAGATAAAAACAGAGAAAAAGAGACAGAGACATAAAGAGATACAGAGAGAGATAGGAAGAGAGAGACAAAGAGAAAGTAAAAGACACAGAGAGAGCAATATGGGGGGGGGGAGGGAGAGGGAGAAGAAGAGGGAGAGAGAGAAAGAAGGGGGAGATAGAGGGGGAGAAGGAGAGGGAGAGAGAGAGGAAGAGGGAGAAGAAAAGGGAAAGATCTCCACAGCCTTTTGAATAGTTGTATATCTATTTTCTGTTCTAAATCTATCAAAAAGGTCCATCCATGTGATATGGTGAATAGCTTTCTGATCCTAGAGTCAGGAAGACCTAAATTTACATCATGCCTTGAACAGTTACTGATTATATGACCTAGGCAAATCACTTAACCTCTATTTTACAATACTGTAAAATGGGGAGGAAAGGAATGAGGATGTATGATATGTCTATAATATATTCCAGGCCCTAAACTAAGTGTTTCTTCAAATATTTCCTCATTTGGGGTAAAGAAAATTCCCCAAATATTATCTTAAATGGGCAAACAACCAAGTATTGAAATTCCTTTGTTGCTTTTTATTTATTTATTTCCAAAACAAATTTAAAGTGACAGATTCTCTTCTTACTACCTCCTGATAGTCATGGAATTATGATTATTTAGGAGCAGAAGGGACCGTGGAGATTTTCTTATTCTATTTGATCATTTTTTTCCAATGAGAAAAGTAAGGCCAACACATTTAAAGTGACCTATCTAAAGTCACACAATTTGCTGGATTGATACCTTTATTTCCTGATAAACAAATATGAAATTTTATCATTGCATCTCTTTTAGTTCTTATAGTAGTTTCTAATCCATTATTAAGAACTATCTGCATGTGTATGATAGATATGGTCATCAGATATAATAAATTGAAACTATTGAGTCAATGCATTGAGGTCAGGACTGCCGAGCATTTGTGGCTAACTACCAATTGGACAATACTCTATGGGGATATGCCTGGAAAATGTTCCTTTCCACTCTTTGTGCTGGCTCAGTGATTTGTGTATACAGAGGATTGTAGGAGGGACTAGGGGGTGGAGTAAGACTAGCCAGTCACTCTTTGGCGGTAGATGAGGGAGAAGACAGTTGCGAAGATTCTGCTTCTATTCTGTTCAATCCTGCATCTAAGACCAAGAATAAAGACTAAGGATTTTGCTTATCCTGACTCTGGCTGATTCTGAGGTATCTGGGGTGCTAGTGCGGTCGTCACAATAAACCACGGAGAGAGTCTACCACTAGAAGAGGGATGGGTTGAGATAAGATTTTACTCTGTCCTTATGGATTCATAATGTTTATTGGTTGGCACTAGGATTGTTCCCAACTCCAAAAGAAATAGCTCCCATTTTCACATTGCCTCCTTGCTCCTAGTTCCATTTCACATGTTTGATATAAGACAGGCACTGGGGACAGAACCCTGTTCTGATTTTTCCCCTTACTTTCTAATGATGATTGGGAAGGCCTAGCATGGAAAAGGAACTTGAGTTATATTAGAAAGATTGCTGTTAAGTGGAAGGCAAGTTTGGGACGTGAGATCTCAGGTTCATGAATCATAGACTTTCATAATAGAAGGAACCCAAGAGGTATTCCAGTTAAATATCATGTTTATTGATAGGGAATATAAGATTCCAAAAGGAAGATTGACTTGTCTGAAGTCATAGGAGAAAGAAATAACAGAACTGACAAGTAGTTTGGGTCCCTGGGTTCTGAATTAAGCCTAAATCTTAAAATGAATTTATCAGGACTGATTCAGAGTTTAATGGAAACCAGCTCTCTGTTTTAAAATGTAGATTTTACTCTCCCAAGATCTATTGCCTTGTGTAAGAAAAAACAAACTTTATGGCAAATATCAATGTCTTGACATTAAAACAAAGTGTTTCAAATGTTTGTTTAATTAAAGCAATTGATCAAGAAGAAAAATTAGTGAATAAGTATTTATTAAGTAATTAATTTGTGCCCGACACTGTTCTAAGAATTATTTTGTTTTCAAATATCAAGCTCAAGTTGACAATGAGTTTACAAAGATAAAAAGCTAGATTATTCCTGCCCTTTGGAGGGCTTACAATCTATGAAAGAGAATAGAAGTAATTAAACATGGTAAATAAATGTAGTGTATAGGATACGATTATTGAGCCTGAGATAGCAATTAAGAGATTCTAGAAGCATTCTAGAAGCAAAGGATGCTGTTTGATTTTCTATTTTGTATTTCCAAATGGATTCACAAGGTGCTATTATTCACATGTGATTCTAAGGCAAGTCCTCAGCTAGGTGAAAGGAGAACACATTTGAGGAGTTTTTTTTAAGATTAAAAACTCCATCTAAAATGTCATTATAAAGTATTGCAGTGGCAATGGTGAATTATCATGAGCTTTTTGAAAAACAAAAGCAAAAAAAAAAAACCCACAAATAAAACTAAAGGAAAATATTGTCTTTAATCTTAAAGCTATATTTCCAGAAGTGATATATGCAATCCCCCAAATGTTGATTGATGACACTTGAAAGACCAAAAAAAAATCTTAAATTTAGCCAAAAAAAATTGGAAAAAACTGGTTTATAACCTCATAAGGTACTGAAAATCACTAGTTAAAGGAAACAAGAGGCAGGACATAGTCAGAGAATATGGACATGGGGATAACTAATAGAAAGGTACAGAGATGGGAGATGGAGCATCACAGGTAAGAAATAGCAAGTAGAACAATACAGCTGAATTATAGAACTTGTGGAAGACACTAATGTGTTAAAAGAGTTGGATCTTTAAATTTCAGACAGAGGAGTTTATGGTCATTTCTAGAGCTAATCTTGAGCCACAGGAATTTGTTAAATTGGTGGGAAGATAATGCCATGATTAGATATGTACTTAGGATAATTAATGTGGCTACTGTGTGGATTTTATATACAAAAAAAAATCACTTGCAGATCCTATCTGGTAATGCCTCCTTTCCCATGGACTCTACATATTGTTGCCAATCATGCAGATATCTAATTTTCTTAATCTGCTGCATCTCAGAGATTTTGGGTTCAAGCAATCCATGAACATCAGTCTCCCCAAGAAAACAGATTACAGATAGAAATTACTGAGCCTGGTTGCAACATAACCTTGCCTGAATTTGGGCAAACCACTTCTCTCAAACCTTGGATCAAGTTTCTTTAAAATGAGGGTTTTTGACTTCTATGATCTCTAAAGTCCCTTTGATCTTTACATCTATAGTTCTATTGTAAGAATATATCTTTCTATTGTAAGAATATATGTTTCTATTGAAGGTTGTGCTGGTGAATATTTAACACCTAGATCTTTTTTTTAAGAAAATATATGTCACACTTTTAAATTTAGTCTGTTTTATTAACATTTTCTTTCAAGAAAATCAACAAAACAGTGAGTCAGAGTGATTCATAACATTTTCTGCTTTCTGAGGAATAAGTGGTCTTACTAAAAATTTAACAATTGGCTATTTCAGGCAGGATTGAAATTCCTTCATCACCCCTACATCCTTTTTTTAAAATTTCATTTCTATTAATGCAGGAAATAGAGCTTAAATGAATCAATCCATCACTGATATAAATCAAAGGTATAAACTAGGGAAGAACAAGTTTGTTTTTTTTTTTTAATTGAAGCTGTTTTATTTTCAAAACATATGCAAAGATAATTTTTCACCATTGAATCCTGTAAAAACTTGTGTTCCAATTTCCCCCCTTTCCCATGATCCACTCCCCTAAATGGCAAGTAATCCAATATATGTTAACCATGGTAAAATATATGTAAATCCAATGTAAATCCAACATACAATTACCTTCCTGCACAAGAAAAATCAGATCAAAAAGGAAGAAAAATTAAAATTCAAGCAAACAACAGCAAAAGAAGTGAAAAATGCTATGTTATGATCCACAATCAGTTCCCACAGACCTCTCTCCAGGTGTAGATGGCTTTATAAGATCATTGGAACTGGCCTGAATCATCTCTCTGTCAAGAAGACCCATGTTCACCAGAATTGATCATTAGATAATCTTGCTGTTGCTATGTACAATGATCTTCTGGTTCTGCTTATTTACTTTGCATCAATTCATGTAAGTCTTTTCAGGCCTCTCTGAAATCATGCTGCTGATTGTTTCATACAAAACAATATTGCTTAACATTCATATAACCATAAATTTTCAGCTATTCTCCAACTGATGGGCATCCATTAAGTTTTCATTTTCATTCCACTACAAAAGGGATGTCACAAACATTTTCTGCACATGTGGGTCCCTTTCCCTCCTTTAAGATCTCTTTGGAATATAAACCCAGTCAAAGAAATGCTGGGTTAAAGGGTATGCTCAGTTTGATGATTGTTTAGGCATATTTCCAAAGTGCTTTCCAGAATGGTTAAATCAGTTCACAATTTCAGGAACAATGTACTAATGTCCCAGTTTTCCCACATCCCCTTCATCATTCCATATAGTCTTTTCCTGTCATAGCCAATCTGAGAGGTGTGTAGTGGTATCTGAATTGTCTTAATTTTCATTTCTCTGATCAATAGTGTTTTAGAGCACCTTTTCATATGACTACAAATGTTTTCAAATTCTTCATCTGAAAATTGTCTGTTCATATCCTTTGACCCTTTATCATTTGGAGAATGGCTTGGATTCTTATAAAGTTGAATCAATTCTCTATATATTTTAGAAATGAAGCCCTTATCAGAACCTTTAACTGTAAAAATGTTTTCTCAGCTTATTGCTTCCCTTCTAATCTTGTCTGATTTAATTTTGTTTCTACAGAAAACTTTTAAATTAATATAATTAAAATTATTTACTTGTTGTTCATTAATGAGTTCCAGCTCTTCTTTGTTCACAAATTCCTTCTTTCTCCACAGATCTGGGAGGCAAACTATTCTATGTTCTTCAAATTTGCTTATAATATTCCTCTTTATGTCTAGATCATGAGCCCATTTCAACCTTATCTTTGTATATCGTGTGAGGTGTGGGTCAGAGCCTAGTTTCTGATTTTCCCAGCAGTTTTTGTCAAATAGTGAGCTCTTATCCAAAACCTGGGATCTTTGGGTTTGTCAGACACTAGACTACTATAGTAATTGATTATTTTGTCCTGTGAACCTAATGTATTCTGTGAAGACTGAGTTAGTACCCTGGATGCCTTAGAATCAGCCAGAGTCAGGATAAGCAAAAGTCCTTGGTCTTTAGGGGTAGAAGTGAAGGCAATGGACACAGGATCTCCACAACCTTCCTTCTCGTCTACCGCCAAAGTGACTCTGGCTTGTCTTCCTCCACCCCCAGCACAGAATAATGGGAAGGACCATTTTCCAAGCATATACTAATAGAGTATTGTCCAATTGGTAATTAGCCTTAAGTGCTTGGTTGTTTGATTCCAGTGCATCAACTCAGAGTTTCAGCCCTTTACAGTATTCCACTGATCAATGACTCTTAGTTCTTAGCCATTATCAAATAGTTTTGATGACCACTGCTTTATAATATACTTTTACATCTGGAACAACAAGGCCACATTTTTTTTTCATTAATTTCCTTGAAATTCTTGACCTTTTGTTTGCCAGATGAACTTTGTTATTATTTTTTCTAGATCTGTAAAATAATTTCTTGGGAGTTTGATTGGTATGACACTAAATAAGTAGATTAATTTAAGTAGCTTTGTCATTTTTATTATATTTGCTTGGCTTACCCATTAGCATTGATATTTTTCCAATTGATTAAATCTGAGTTTATTTGTGTGGAAAGTGTTTTGTGATTTTGTTCATGTGGTTCCTGACTTTCCCTTAGCAGATAGATTCCCAGCTTTTTTATGCTATTGACAGTGATTTTAAATGGAATTTTTCTTTTTATCTATTGCTACTAGATTTTGTTGGTAATATATAAAAATGCTGATGATTTATGTGGATTTATTATGTATGCTGCAACTTTGCTACAGTTGTAAATTGTTTCTAGTACTTTTTAAATTAATTCCCTGGGGTTCTCTAAGAATATCATCACATCATTTGCAAAGAGTAATAATTGGTTTTCTCATTACTTACTCTAATTCCTTTAACCTTTTTTTCTTCTCTTATTGCTAACGCTAGCATTTCTAATACAATATTGAAGAGTAATGGTGATATTGGGCAACTTTGTTTCACTCCTGATCTTACTTGCAATTGTTTTAGTTTATTCCCATTATATACAATACTTGATGATGGGGTTAAATTTTAAGGAAAATTTCATTTATTCCTATTCTCCTTAGTGTTTTTAATAGGAATTGGTGTTGGATTTTGTCAAATGCTTTTGTCTGCATCTATTGAGATAAAAATGTGTTTTTTTGCTTATTTGGTCATTGATTTAGTCAATTATGCTAATAATTTTCCTTAAATTGAAATAGCTCTGCATTTGTGGGATAAATCCTACTTGGTCATGGTGTATTCTCTTGCTGTAATCTCTTTGTTAATATTTTATTTAAGAATTTTTTAGAAATATTCATTAGGAAAATTGGTCTATAATTTTCTTTCACCCTACCTGGTTTAGGTATCAGTAGCATATCTGTGTCATAAAAGGAATTTGTTAGGACTCCTTAGAAACAAGTTCTTAATTAATTTGGAAAGAGGGATGTACTTTGTTCATGGGTAAAGACAGCTGATGCCACATGGAAATCATCTTATGATCAGCTTAAAGAATAAGACACTATTTCTGAAACTGTATATTACCGAGTAATCCAGTTCAGAATTGTACAATCAAAGAAGGACACGTCAGAACTCAGGATTCAGAGCAAATAAAAAAAATAATTTTATGAGGGTTTCAGGAGTGTACAAAAGGATTTACAGGATCCAGCAGCTAAACCTATGGTTTACCCCTTTGCCATAATGTGTATTCTCCAAGTGTGTCTCCTTATCATTGGACTCCACATTTGAACCCACACTTTTCATAGATCTGTGTGTATTTGTAGGAGACTGTACATTAGACTTTGAAGGGGGGGGGTGTTTTAGTCCCAACTGTTCTTATTATATTACATTAATAAATACTTCCTTCTGAAAGGTAATTAAGTTTGGATAACAATTAATAGGACATATGATTCATAAGACCTGAGTGATAGACAATCAGACAAAAGTGACAGAATATGACTCTTACTCTTAGGGTCTTGAAACCTGGGTTCAAATTGTAACTCATACTTGCTAACTATTTTATTCTGGTAAAGCCTTGGATATCTCTGAGCCTCAGTTTCCTCAGCTGTGGAATAGAATTGATTATATATGAACTATAGAAACTGTCACGTTTGGTTACATAGAACATACTGTATAAATCTTAAAGTAGTGTTATTCAAGTACTTTTATAGAAGAAATGTACAGTGTTGAAAATTCAGTATGAGATTTTCCAGTTTCCAGAAACTTTAGTTTCACCAACAATATATTGACTCTTCAATGAGGGTTTGTCCCAGTGCTGTGAGCTGTGGAGATGACTTTATTGATTGGAAATAATACCTGTCCTTGCAGCATTTACACAAGGGTTTATACCCAGTAACATAAAAACAAAAAGAAATATACAGAATAAAGTCTACTGATGAGTTGTAGCCTGAATGTGGGCATTGTCAAGAATAGTAAAACATAGACAATTTTCTACAAATTTTTTTCATTTCTTATGTATTTTGCAAGTATTTAGGATTTACTCCTTCATATCTTGTTTCTTATAGTATTTTTTTCAAATGACTTGTAAAGGGGGAGCTAGACAGTGTCATGTTTTACAAATTTTCAAGTTATCTCCCTCCTACCCTTCCCCTTATCCCTACCATCCCTCCCTCCCTCTTCCTTCTTTCTTTTTTTTCCTTCCTCCCTGCTTCCATTTTTCCCTCCCTCCATCTCTCCCTTTCTTCCTTCATCATCAGGAGCTCAAAAATTCATATGAAAATTACATACTTGCCTCAAGAATATTAGAAAGCTTTTGGCTTTGATTTTTGGTGAAAGACACAGCAGTATTCAAAGGACTATTTTAAAAATTAAGGAGACCCTTGTTACTACCTTTTTACCTGTTACCACCAAATTAAGGATCACCTTGTTATCAGGATATGGAGAGATGATGAACTAATTGGCTAATGAAATCTATAAAAATTAGTTTGATAAGCTGATTTAGAAATTTTCTCACTGGCAGCCTGCTTATTTAAACTTATAAAGGATATATATATATATATATATATATATATATATATATATATATATATTATTTAATTGTATAATATTATTTATGCTGTCCTATTCCTTATAAATATTGTTTCTTGCATTTTATTGACTTGAATGTTTTAGGATGAGTATAGTTGCTGACTCTATTATTATTATAGAAGTAGAGTTCATTTTACTATGACCAGGGAGATTCTGTGCTCTAATGCTCTTAGACACACGTTAATTGAGCATTAACATTATGGGAATAAAGAGAAAATATTTGGAGCTGTCAGGGCAACAGTAGTAATCTATGAAGAAGTATCTATTGAGCAATAATTCATCAACAGTTTATTAAGAAATTGTGATCTGTTTGATACTGGAGATTAAATGACAAAAGTGAAAATAGTTTTTTTGTTCCAGGAACTTACCAATCAAAAAGAAAAGGGACATTTGGAGAAAGTAGAATATAGCATATAAAATGATGAAGTAGGAGTCACAAAGCCAGGATTCTATAATGAGCAGAAGTTGGTTTGCTTTTTCAAGACTTTGAAAAGTTAAGTCAAAGACATATTCACTTTAAGTATGTCTTCCAACAGCAGTTAGCCTCCTAGCAAAAAAGAAAAAAAAAGAGATAAATACTTAAACATTTAACACTTTTCAAATCAGGAAGAAAAAAAAAACAATTGGTTGCTCACAAAGTGAGAATCCTCAGAGTATCATGTTGGGTAAAACACTAAATGATTCAGAAGGGTATTTCAGAGAAACTTAAAGAACAAGCAAAAGGAGGGATGCATGGAAGAAACATAATAACCAAGCAAGGATCCTGTTTTTGATAAAAGAAAAACCTCTAGTTAAAGATGGCAAGATCATAGACTAATAGAGAGCTTGGAAGTACCATAAAAGTCACAGATATACCTGTATAGTTATTAATGTTTTATGTGGAAGAATTTAATTTATGTTTGGAAACACAGTCTCTAGTGTTTTTAACAGGAATAGATTAGTCAAATGCTTTTTTCTGTATCCATTGAGATAATCATATGATTTTTATTACTTTGGTTATTGTTTTAGTCAATTATGCTAATAGTTTTCCTAATATTGAACCAGCCATGCACTACTACTTGTCATGATACATTATCCTGGGCATAGCTATTATCCCTTTGATAATATTTTACTCAAGATTTTGGCATCAATACTCTCATTAGGGAAATTTTTAAATTTTCTTTCTCTGTTTTGACCCTACCTGGTTTAGGTGTCGGCACCATATATGTGACATACAAAGAGTTCAGTAGGACTCCTTTACCTATTCTCCCAAATACATAATATTGAGATTAAGCATTCTTAATATGTTAGTAGAATTCACATGTAAATCTTTCTGATCCTGGAGATTTTTTCATAGAGAGTTTATTAATAGCTTGTTTAATTTATTTTTCTAAATGATTATTTGTGTAATTTATTTATTTGTCCCTCCTCTGTTAATATGGGCAATCTGCTTTTTTGTAAGTATTCATCCATTTCACTTAGATGATCAGATTTATTAACATACAATTGAGAAAAATAGCTTCTAATTATTGCTCTTATTATTTCTTTATTGGTGGAAAGTTCACCCTTTTCATTTTTGATACTAACAATTTGATTTGCTTTTTCCTTTTCCCAATCATATTAACTAAAGGTTTATCTATTTTGTTGCTTTTTCATAAAACCAACTCTTATTTTTGTTTATTAGTTCAATAGTTTTCTTTCTTTCAGTAAGAAAGTACTTACTTTCAGTTTTATTATTTATTTATTTTATTTATTATTTATGCCCTTTTATTTTCAGAATTTCAAATTTGGTATTTAATTGGGTTTTTTAATGTCCTCTTTTTTCTAGCTTTTTTAGTTCTATGCCTAATTCATCAGTTTCCTCTTTTTTTATTTTATGGAATTAAGCATCTAGAGATACAAAACTTCCCCTAACAATTGCTTTGGCTGCAACCCATACATTAGGTATGCTGTCTCTTCATTTATATTCTCTTGGATGAAATTATCGATTGTGTCTGTGATTTGTTGTTTTACCCCCTCATTCTTTAGCCTTAGACTATTTAGTTTCCGATTAATTTTTGGTCTATTTTCCCTTGGTTCTTGATTACATGTAATTTTTAATTACATCATACTCTAGAAAAGATGCATTTACTAGTTCTCCTTTCTGCATTTGATTTTGAGGGATTTAATGCCCTAATACATGATCATTTTTTTATAGGTTCCATGTACTGCCAAGAAAAAAAAATATTCCTTTTGGTCCCCATTCAAATTTCTCCATAGGTCTATAATACTTAACTTTTTCCAAAATTCTATCTCCTTAACTTCTTTCTTATTTATTTTGTGGTTTGATTTATCTAGTTCTGACCAAGCAAGGCTGAGATTTTCCCCCACTAGTATAGTTTTCCTATCTAATTCTTCTTGTAGCTTTCTTAATGTCTCCTCTTGGAATTTGGATGTTATACTACTTAGTGCATATATGTTTAGTATTGATATTACTTCATTATCTATGGTACCCTTTAACAAAATGTAGTTTCATTCCTTTTCTCTTTTATTTTGATCTATTTTTTGCTTTTTCTTGATCTGAGATCAGGATCACTGCCACTGCATTTTTACTCCACTTGAAGCATAATCAATTCTATTTTCTTTACTATGCTTCAGATGTGCTTCTTGTAAATAACATATTGTAGGATTCTGGCTTTTAATCCAGTCTGCAATCTGTTTCTATTTATTTGGATCAATAAATAGTGGCATACTAAGAGATTTTCTCAATGATGGAACTCTCCAACACTTATTTATTGTCGAGTATTTTGAGTAATCAAACATATTCAAATATCATTTGAGGTTCCAAAAAAGTTTTCCTACTAATGTACCAAGAAAATACCATAAATCAAACAACAAACATTTTAATTCAGATAAAAAAGCAAAGTAAATGAAATAGAAAAATCTAGCTAGAAAAAAAATTCTCCCCCTCATTACAAATTGTAATTGCTCTGTCATTTGAGTCATGCTTGGCTCTTTATGACCCTACTTGGAGTTTTCTTGGCAAAAATATTGGAGTGCTTTGGTATTTCCCTGATCATTTTACACATAAGGAAACCGAGACAAACAAAATTAAGTATGTTGCCTAGTGCCTCATGGCTAGTTAGTATCTGGCTAGATTTGAACTCAGGTCTTTTATTATAGGTCAGACACACTCTCTACTATGTCACCTAGCTGCTTAAGTCAGTGTAATTCCTTTTTCATGTTAGGGAGAGAAGGAGCATTATACAGGCATGTCTCCTTGCATTGTTGATAGAACACATGAGATCATCCCCTAGAAACTTTGAAGCTCACCAGTAGTTGTTTCTCATTACTTTTAAAGCTCCCACATAAAAGACCTTTCTGGAAATTCTGCTGGCTAGCTGCTGGAGATATCATCTGTTGTGTTGGCTTCTTTTTTCCTCAGAGATTGTTATCCTTCATTTGTGAGACCTGCCTCTGGGTGAATTTTCCATTCTTTTGTAAATTAAAGCTATCTGTCAATAACTTTTTTTTTCTTTTTAAAATTGACTAGCACAACACCAACTCTCATTGTTAGCTTCACAAGACTGATTCATTCCTTTTACATTTCATTGTGCCCCTGGCAGCTAGTGAAGATGACATTGAATGACCTTGAAACTTCGTCACAGCTGACAAACCTTCCATTTCATTTTTGCCTGAATGGAAAAGATCTGGGTTGCCCTTACAATGGGATAAGAATAGAAGTGTGTATATTCCCATATGACAGAATGATTGAAGTAAAGACAAACCGAAAACTTGCAAAAGTGAATGAAAATGGACTAAATTTTCTAGTAAAGCAAAATGCAAGAACAACCAGTGATATATATGGTGTAATTATAAAGAGGAAGACTATTCTCATCAAATAATAAAAAAAATTAGAAACAAAACCAATGCTTTTGCTGTACATAAAAAAAATGACTTGTATAATGAAAGCCAAAGAATTCTAAACTTAAAAAAAAATCACAATGGAAAAAATTTTGCCATTAAATGCTTCTGATCAAACTTTGATATCTGAAATCAGTAGCACATTAGTATTTACCTACAAAACTACTATTTCAGTTATCAATGGAAAATTACTCAATAACTATGAATAGGTAATTTCGAGGGAGAAAATGCCAACATTAATATTTGCATAAAATGATGCTAAGATGATCAGAAAAGCTCAAATTAAAACATCTTCAAGAAATTACCATCCATTTACAGAAATAGTGCAAATAATACAAAAAATTATATATGCATATATAAACACTTAATTTATAGTAATAGAGAAATGCACACAGATACACATATATAACATATGTATGTGTAACATATGTGTGTGCATATATGTATGTTGATTTCTTGAATAGGATGAGAACAAGGACTATTGCATTTTTGTCTTTGTATTCTCAATGGCCAAAACTGTCTTTTGACACATAGTGGGAGTTTAATTAATACTTAGTGGCTGTTATCATTGCAAAAACTGAAAACTTCTTACAAGTCTGGTTTAAAAAAAAATCCTTCTTAAAGCTCTGCAAGGGTCAATTTGTCCTGGGACCAAAAAACAAAGAAAAAAAAAGAACAAGATGATTTGGAATAGAATCAAATACTTGGGTCCCTCTCTCAATGTGCCTAATGGGCCCCTGAGTCAACTAGCACATTATTATCTCTCGTTTGGCTCTTTGTTCTTGGCCTTGTATAGACTGTCCACCCATGGCATATTAAGATGGTTTTACATGAAAGCTAAAACAAAAATTACAAAAAAAAAAAAAAAAAAAAAAAAAAAAAAAAAACAACCACCCAAAAATGAAAATTGGAGCTCTGAGAGCTAGGAAAAGTCTCACATGCCAGGAATTTCATTTTCTCAGCTGTATTTGAATGCCAACTGTATAATGCATTATTACACCCTTGTGCCAAAGAGCTGGAAATCCATGCGAACCTGACAACATGTGTGAACCACAGTATAGCTTAATTAGAGTCCAAGATAAAGCTTCTTGTAGGAAATTTATAAACGTGTAGGGGGGAAGACTCCTTTCCTCCTCTTCCCTCTCTCTCTTGTTCCATTTTCCCTTCCAGTTCCTCTTCCTATCCTTCTTTCTATTCCTTCATCATCCCTCCCTCCTTCCCTCTTTTCCTTCTCACTTTCCCTCTTCTTCCTCCTTATTTCTCCTCTTCCTCTTCCTGTACTTCCCCTTCTCTTTACATTTTTACATTTACATTTTTCTCCCATTTTCCATTTCCCTTTTCCCTTCCTCTTTTTCTCCACTATTCCTCCACTATTCCCCTACTATTACCTCTCCTTAGCTCCCTCTCTCCCTGTCCTGTCTTTCCTCCTCCTCCCTCCACTCTTCTCTGTTTCTCCTCCTGAAATCACAAAATGAGAATACATTTTGGTAAGAACAAGTAAAATGTCTCATTTCAGTACTTTACCAAGATGAATTCATTTTTTTTTTTTTTTGCAGGAGGTGGTGAATACTTTATCATCACTGAGAGCCAGCTGTCAGTGGATTAGGTTTAAATGTCAGGCACCCAAGGGAATCTTTCAGATAGGACTTCTTTATTCTTTGCCAGTAAATCTTTATAAAGGGGTGAATCCCCCCTTCCTTTTCAAGGATTCTTTGCAAAGCAGAGTGTAGTAGACAGAATCAGGAAGATATGAGTACAAAGACTATTAAATATGTGCATGGAGACTCTCAATATCCATGGGGACATCACCTAACATTTGAGTTTCAATTTACTCATCTGTAAAATGGGGAAGAAATATGTCTTCTACATAAGTCATTAGCATTGTATTGGAGGGTAATCGAAGAACCTCCATTTAAGGAAGATGGACAGGAAACACATCTCTCCTTTTTTCCTCTATTCCCAATGGCATACATTTATCTTGGAATTCTTAGGCCTCTCAACTGTGAGACCCATCTCCCCATGTGAGGTACTTCCCCTGTTCCCCTTCTTCCTTTCCAGACTGCTTCTCAACTCATTTTTCAACTTGGAAACGGACCATCATTTTCCTACTATATTCCCTGCATTTAGCACACTGCCTGGCACATAGTAGATACTTAAGAATTTTTTTTTAACTATTGACTAAGTCAAAATCCTGTTAAGAGATTCATATAAAATAATACATAGAAAATCTTAATCAGGTGTTATTTTTGTTTTTATTAGTAAAAGGACAGTTTTTAAAACTTGACTATTGTGATTCCAAGCAGCTCAGGTTGCAGTGGGTGGAGCATCAAGCTTGGCAAACAAATCCTGAGTTCAAGATCTCTCTCTGAAATAATCTGTGTTTGTTACTTAATCTCTGTACTCTAATATGAAGAACTATACAGCAACAGATTAATAAATATAAAATATATATCTAGTACTGATAAAAAGTTTTGGTCTTTAGAAGAGAGCTAACATGTGAGATATCAGAAAAGCGGGCTGTTCTTTTCAACAATGAAGTGAATCAAGGCAATTTCAATAGACTTGTGATGGAGAGAGCCATCTGCAATCAGAGAGAGAACTGTGGAAACTGAATGTGGATTAAAGCATAGCATGTCACCTTTGTAGTTGTTGTTTATTTTTTTCTCATGTTTTTAATTTCTATTTTAATCTGATTTTTTTGTGTTGTATGATGAATATAGAAATGTTTAAAAGAATCGCACATATTTAGGCTATATTGGATTACTTTCTGTCTAGGGGAGGGTGGAGAGGGTGAAAATTTTAGAACACAAGGTTTACAAAAGTAAAGGCCAAAAACTCTCTTTGCCTATTTGTGAAAAAGAAAAAACTATTAAAATCTGTTGTCGGCAGACAACTATATCGAGGTTTAAAAGAAGCTAGTGATTCTATGTTGTTTAAGTGAAGATAAGAATTTCTGGAAAGGAGAATGCCTTTTCAAAGGCATTTGAAATATCATATTCAGGGCACAAAAAAGTAGGCTAAGTTAGCTGAAAAATAGACTGGAACTACATTGTGAAGGATGTTAAAACCAGAAAGCAAAAAAAAATGTATTTTATCCTCACAGCAATAGGGAGCCCCTGAAGATCCTCGAGAAGGAGAATTAGGATCTATGTATGAGAAATATTGTTTTGGCAGTTGTGTGGAAGATAAACTAGAAAAGGGGGGAGTTCAAGGCAAAGAGATACATGAAAGACTTATTACAATAAGTCCATATGAGAATAAATGGGAAAAAAAGTCTGAAATAGGTTTCTGGTTATATGAGTGGTGAGAAGGGGATAGACAGATAAAAGACAAATTTATGGAGATGGAAGGAAGGAAATAAATCTTTATTAAATAGCTGCTATGTGACAGGTTAAGTGAGAATCCTTCCAAGAACCCTGTCAGGTAGATGCAGGTCCCTCAACTTCATGTTAAGGAAATGGAGTTCAGAATCACATCACATTAAGTGTCTGAGGCATTATTTGAACTAAGGTCTTCCCCCAATTCTAGTACTCTATGCATTAGGTCACCTACTTCCCTTGTCTAGAAGGAACCTCTCATTATAGAATTTTATGACCACCAGAGACCTCAGTAGTCATTTACAAGTCAATGTGTTTCAGAGTAATAAATTCCTGTATGTGTATTAGGCCCTGTAGCCTAACAAGGTCAACTGAATCAGAAAGGGGCTTAATACATTTTCCCCATTGGTGAGCTGGCATAACAGAGAGGGAGAATCCTGTTTAATTGGGCATAAGGTAAATTCCCTGGCATCCAGGACATTTTGACTTTGATTTCAAAAAAATTCAAACATTTGGGCAAAGAGCCCAAAGAGGCCTTTTTGCCTGATGTACAGTCCTCTTACCCGACTCCCTCTTGCTTCCTTAGTTCAACCCTTATTGAGGTTTGAACATGAAACTGGTCTTCAATTGGCATTTACGCCATGTTCAACTTAGATCTTCACCTCAACGAAATACGCCCTTCTCTCTCATCCCTGACAAGTGTGACCTTTGTCCTGAACTATGACAGTGCAGAAACATGTTATAAGTGAATCTTTAGACTGATGGTGGTAAATAGCAGTTGATGAATGGGGAGGACTCATCATGTCATCATTCCCTGAGGCAGCCTCTCCATACTCTCTCTGTCTCTTTGTATGTGTGTGGGGGGTGGGGGTAGGAGGGGAGAATTGGGATTAAGTAATTTGCCTAATGTCACACAGCTGATAAAAGTTATTTTCTGTTCCTGAGTTCAGATTTGAACTCAGGTCATTTTGTACTTCTGACTCCAGAGCCAGTGCTATATCCCCTATGTCACCTAGCAGCGCCTCCATTCTCTTTTTATTATTTTCCTATTGTTTTTTAGGTTTGTCTGACTCTTTATCTGACTTTGTAACCCCATAGACTATATTGTCCATGGTATTTTCTGGATAAAGATATTGGAGTAGTTTACCATTTCCTTCTCTAGTAGATTAAAAGAAACATAGGTAAAGTAACTAACAATGACGTCACATTTAAACTCAAGTCAAGTGCAGTGTGCTATTCACTGAATCACTTAATTGTGACCAAAATATTGATTCATAATTATTCAAATATGGAGCTTTATGGGTGCTTGGTAGTGATTGACCTGCAGGTTGACAATAACCACCTCCCTTTAGTCCTTGAGAAAGGAGGAGTTAATGGGCCATAAGTGAGGGGAGGGAAGTAAGTACAGGAATCTCATCTTGCCTTAGAAACATTCATGTTCCCAAACCTTTAGTATAGAACATAGCCACTGATTGGCTTAGTGGGTAGACCAGCAGTCTGGCAATTAGGAAAATTTAAATTCAAATTTGGCCTTGGGCACTTCCTAGCTGTGTGACCCTAGAAAAGTAACTTAAATCTATTCACCTCAGTTTCCTCATCTGTAAAATAAGCTGGAGAAAGAAGTGGCAAATCACTTTATTATATTTGCCAAGAAAACCAAGTAATAGGATCACAATGAGTTGAATATAACTAAAACAATTAAATGGCAAGAAAAGAGACAGATGAAGATTATGAAGCACTCTATTCCAGTTCAATTCTCACTTAGGACTCACTGAACTGTGATAGTAAATAATTCATGTCAGCATAGTAAGATGTTATGGTCATCTATTGCTAGTCCATCACTTAAGACTTCTATTAAAATAAGCTTGTTTTCTGTCCAGAAACTTAGCCATCTTAACCCATAACTATTTTATTAATGGACTGATTCAATTTTAACTGTTAGCTTTTTGCAGAATACAACCTGAAGTGTTCTGAACAAGGTGCCCTATTTGTGTCTGTGTCTCCCTGAAAAACACATTTTGTAAAAAATCTGTATTGCAATACTAATTAGAACTCATTCAGATCTCCTTTGCACATCTGTCCATGTCTATCGATTTAAATTGGACCAGAAAGCATACTGAGCCAATAGCCTACTTACATGCAGTGATCATATCACTGCACAGTGGCCATATCACTGCACAGTGGCCCCAGAGTGCAGGTCTTAGTTGTTCAGGGTTCCCAAAGTAAAATTCCAAGTTAACTCCCAATAATGGGTCCTATTGTGAAACCACTCTTTATTTTAATATTTATTTTTCTTTATTTAAAAATTATTATTAAAGCTTTTTATTTTCAAAACATATGAATAGATAAATTTTAACATTTTAACAATGAAAAACCTTGTGTTATAATTTTTCCCTCCCTCCCCCCTGCCCTTCCCCTGGATGGCAAGTAATCTAATATTTGTTTAATGTGTGCAATTCTTCTACACATATTTTCACCTTTATCATGCTGCACAAGAAAAATCAAATTGAAAAGGAAAAAAATGAGAAATAAAACAAAATGCACTCAAATAACAAAAAAGTGAAAATACTATGTTGTGATTGACACTCAGTTCTCACAGTCCACTCTCTGGGTGTAGATGACTCTGCATCATAAGACAATTTAAATGGCCTGAACCATCTCATTGTTGAAAAGAGCTGCGCCCATCAGAATTGATCATTGTATAATCTTACTGTTGCCATGTACAATGATCTCCTGGTTCTACTCACTTCACTTAGCATCGGTTGATGTAAATCTCTCCAGGCTTCTCTGAAATCATCCTGCTGGTTGGTCCTTATAGAAAATTTATATTCCATAACATTAATATATCATAACTTATTCAGCAATTATCCAATTGATGGGTTTCCACTCAGTTTCCAGTTCCTTGCCACTACAAACATTTTTGCACATGCAAGTCCCTTTCCCTCCTTTATAATCTCTTTGGGATACAGACCCAGTATCACCAAAGGGTATGCACAGTTTGGCAGTCCTTTGAGCTTAGGAATTACTCTTTTTAGGCTGGTTAAAAATAGGACAAAAGGTAACAACAGATTATTTATATCAATATAATCTATAACCATGCCAATCCCTGTATCTATTCCCTTGTTTTAACTACAGTTGTGGCTAGAAATTTTCCTTTCCTTTCCTTTCTTTTCTCCTTTTCATTCTTTCTTTTCCTTCTTTCCTTCCTTCCTTCCTTCTTTCCTTCCTTCCTTCCTTCCCTCCTTCCCTCCCTCCCTCCCTCTCTAGTTTAGAGAGTTTGAGAAATAGATTGGCAATAAGTGACTTATCAATTTACTAGGTTAACCTCATTTATGTACTTCATACTTGAGGGAGTCTCAAGTAGAAACTCTCCTAGGATACAATGGTGTCATTTCTTTTGGGAGTGAGTCTAGCAAGAAGACATAGTAGTGAAAGAAGAATCCCTCTGAAGTCTGGAAGGTTTTAAATGTACCCTAAACTTAAGCATCTACATACAGTCATGTAACAAAAATTGGGGCATGGGTCACTGGCCCAAAAATACCTGGGTCTTGAATATCACTGATTATACAATGACTGTGTCAGTGTGAGCTTATTTCCTTTATCTCTTCAAGCTGCTGGGAAAAGGTAGCTCAATTTAATCCATTCATTTCAACATTTATTAAAGTGAAATCAGATATTTGAAATGGTGTCCTCCAAAAGAGGTATTAGGTCCTATTCCATCCCACAAAACAGACCTAGGAACAATGCATGAAAATTCAAAGAACAAATTTAGGTTGGATATAAGTAAAAAATTTCTTACTGGAGTTGTGTGAAGTAGAATGGATTGCCTCAAAAGTTTGTAGATTTCTCTTTACTTGAAATTGGTAAGCAAAAGCTGGAATGTGAATTATCAATGAATGAATGAATATCTGAAATAGCATGTATTTTCACTATGGGCCAAGAACTCTACTTATAGAAGAATTAATAAATTAAAAAAAAAGAATACACATTGGGCACTTTTGTGTCAAGCACTGTGCTTATAAATAAATAAACAAAAATAATAATTGACCACTTTCTTTGTGCCACATACCATGCTAAATGATGAGAGCACAATTGAAAACCACTTAGAAATACTTCTGTTCCAATAGCTTACATTCTAAGACTGGAAGGTTATAAATATACGGGACTTAAAAGTTGAAATATATAGAACAATTGGGGGGGGGGTCTATGCATGGTAACTGAAATTTAGTGTGGAGATTTATTTCTGGAAAACCCCAGATGTAATAAAATTTTGTTGTTTTTCAAATATGTGTTAAACTAGATGGCTTTTAAAGTCCCTTCAACTTTGAGAGTCTATGACTTTTATCAAGTGCATATTGAGCACAGTATATGAACACAACTGTGTTATCTACTGGGGATAGAAAAACAAAATATTAACTGCTGCTTGCCTTCATCCTACTGGTTGAGAACAAAATTATGACACAGAAAAAATACAATTTAAAGTACAGAGAAGTCAACAGTCCAGAGGAAGAGAATCAGAAGAAACTTCATTTAGAGCATGACAACTGAGCTGAAACTTGAAGGAATATCAGGATTCTGAAAGGGAAGAATGGCGATTTAATTCATTTTAAACATGGGTAACAACTTGTACAATTCCTTAGTGACATATCATGGGATGCTTAATTTGGGGAACCTTGAAAAGTCCAAATCACTTGTAATATAGGCTTTAGGAAGGAGAGTAATATGAGAGAAAGCTTGGGCAGGAGATTAGAGAGAGATCAAATAGGAAGACACTGAATCCTCTTGAGCAGGATTGCTCAAGTAATATGATCAGGTCTGTGTTTTTTGGAAGATTATGTCCTTTGTTTTGTTAAAGCAGTTCAATTAAGAATGAAATGAAGACCATGGTCACACCATATGGTGCTACCACTAAGCCACCCTGTGCCATGCTGCTTTGCCTTTACAACATTGAATATATTTTCCAACTCATCCTTTCTACTCTGAATGTTCTGATAGCATGTGATCAGTTCTCTAAAGCTTTGATCTCTATCTGTGTTTCTGAGACTGAAATCCCATAAGTAGCAGAGTTAATTATATATACACAAGGGAAGCCTTTTCCCAAAAGATAGCCAAATATTACTTCCTGCATAGGCACTTAGGTACAAGAACATTTCTGCCTTGAAAAACATATACATTTATGACAAAATGGAAAAAAAAAGACCTTAAATCATATAAGATGTAACGTAAGGAAAACTAGTCCAGCATTATAACAGGATTTTCTTATCAACCTTTCCCCAGATGCTGCAGCTGTCATTTAGTCCATGCCAATGGCTGGTTTCATGCCAGCCTGAGACAAGTTGGTTCCACTTGTCACCCTTTCAATTTCCCAGCTGGCCTCAATTTTAAAGGGCATATTAGCATTATCAAAGTAATCTTAAAGATGTGTCCTGACTTGCTTTTGAGCCAGTTTTGTTTCTCAGTCACAATACTGTGAGAAAGAAGGAAAAACAACAAAATACCACCGAGATAAAAAGAATTTACTTGTTGCTAGATGGCATCAGATGTTGTACTCTCTGACCAGAGAGATGGTAGATCTTTTGCTTATAAGTTGATTTTATTGAAACATCATTTTACAGAATCAATTTAACTGAAAGGTGCATTTGAATTTACTCTTTTAAAATAGTGGTGGGTATTTGCTTTCTTGGACAAGTTTCTTTAATCAACTACTCTTGGATGACTGGCACTAATTTATAAGAGGTGGCCCAATCCAATTAACATTTATTAAATTTCTACTATATGCAAAGCATTATAGTAAGCTAAGTTATATTGGAAAGAGCACCTAATGGCTTAGAGTTGGCCCCATTTTTCCATATAATGTGTGTGGAAAAATTATCTGAACTTTCAGTGTCTCAAGCATCTCTGAGACTAAACATTGCATAAGTGTTAGATTGTAAACACCTTCAGGACAGGGGTATTTTTTTTTCTTTTCTTTGCTTACCAATGCTTATTTAGCAAAGCACCTGGTATATAATAGGTACATAATCACTGTCATTTGACTGACTAATGCCTTATCTGATCTGGAAGAGTGGGTTTATTTGAGAAGGATTTCCAGGGGGATAAAAGTTAGGCAATTGGATGTACAATGGACAGTATAGAATACTTAGAGTTCAGAAATTTTGAATTCAAGACAATTCAAACACAATCTATGTGACCTCAAACAAATAATTTTCTATGTATGTGCCTCAATTTTCTTAATATCTACAATGGAGATAATAATACCATTTACTTCATAGAATTGTTTTGGGGGTTATACACTCATGTTTAAAACACTGTGATTCTATTTGGAATTTTCTTTACAAAGATAGAAGAGTAGTTTATCATTTTCTTCTCCAACTCATTTTATTGATTTAGAAACTGAATAAGCGTCTGAGCTAATATTGGAAATCAGAAGATAAAACTTCCTGACTTCAAGTCCAGTGGTCTATGCATGGTGTTATCTAGTTGCTTCTTTGGGAATGAAGAGAATGTATATTTAAAAATACTATTTAAATAATTATTATTGGTCTTTACTACACTAATTATCATTATCATTATGCAACCAAAAAGGGAAAGTAAGAAAACATAACCCAAATTAATTCATGGAATAGCAAAATGACCTTAATCCTTTTAATGCACTTTGAAAAAAATTAAAGTGTATAGAAGCTCTGGAAACTACTTCAGCAAAACTCAAGCTTTAATTTCAAATGAATGAGCTTATTCTAGATTTATACCATCTCAGGTTCCATGGATCCAATAGGTTCAAACATTCTTGCTTCAAAGATAAGTCATTGATACTTATTTTTTCCTGTACCTCAAAAGTCATCTGACAACTTCAATGTACAGATGAGGAAACTGAGGCCCAGAAAAGTTGAGTGATATGTGTCAGAGGTTGTAAAGTAGAGCACTGAGGTCTGACCTTGAAACCTGGTCATCTTTTTAGTTCCTTTAGACGTAATGGTCATCTCTAAGCTGATGATGCTCATCTATCTTGTCCCTTTTGTCTTTCTCCCTGTCTGTAGGGCAGATATAAGCACATTTCAAAGAGAAATTAAGCTTACCTAGCTAAACTTGAAGTCTCTTGCTATTTTTTTCTTTTGTGTTCCTTCTGTTCAACAAAGATGATAGTTCTGAGGTAAGTAGGTTCAAATCTTGATGACTATCTTGTGAACTTTCCAGTTCAAGAGTTCTCTAGAAAGGGACTAAATATGAACAAGCATTAATTTTTGCTACTGTAATATGCCTTGAAGGAGAAGGGAACCACTAGAAGGACTGGTGATTTATGCAGGCGGATTTGGTAAGAGAACAAAGTAAATTATCTCTTAAGCAAACCTTTAGGATTTCCTTTATTTATCATGAAAATATAATAGATGTGATAGATTATTGTTTTATACTCTAATTACATGTTGCTGTGTACTTATAAACCATCTGTCTCTTTTTTAAAAAATAAAATGATGTTTCTTTTGTGGTGAAATATCTGATATCTAACTTTTGTACAGAAAATTCTATTTTATAAAAAATTCTATTATTTCCTTCTGGAGAAACCAAAGACACAAACCATACAAATATTTTAAATGAAAATTTTCCCAGATTTCTCTTTTGGAATGATGCTGTAATATAAGTCAGATGACAGCAGATAAACTCAATTGACCTATTTGGATTCAGGTTTCTCTAAGACTAAGCCTGATCTTCCATAATCAAGAGCTGTTTTGTGATAATCTTCCTTTGTTGTCCTGTTATTCCACAGCAGTAAATAACAAGTAAAGCATATACCTCTATTATTCCCAAGGTTATGCTGCTGAGTCACTGGTATGTGTTTAGGGTATCATAGAAATGTCTTCATCCTAATAATTTACTCACCCCTGGATTTACCACATAAGGCATATCTTGACTCTTGTTGCCTTTGCTTTTGATCATCTGATTACATCCAGAAGCTCCATTTTTTAAGATTTCCAGAATAGCCAAGTTTTTGTTCCTTCCTAGACTTATCTCTTGACCTTGGAGTTGCTTTCTTATGAGCCTCTGTGAGTAATTCTTTTTAATGTATTTCCTTCCTCCATTAGAATGTAAGCTTACTTGAAGTTAGGTGACCTTGAAGGTCACTAGTCTTTCTGCTTTGATTTGTAATCTTAGTGTTTAACACAGTGCATGCTGTATGATAATTGTTTAATAAATATATGATATACACACAGAAATGGAAACAGTAAAAAAAAAAAAATGGAAAAATGTTTTCCTTTAAAAAATTCCATCTAAAAAAGCTAAAAGACATTGAAACCTAAGTCCAGTTTAAAGACGGATTCAAAGTGGTTATTATATAAATCTCACTAATAAGAAACTGATTTTTATGTCTCTATATGCATATCTATCCATATCTATCTATATATACCTCTATCTATCTATACTATCTACATAAAGATATACCTTTCTCTCTGTCTGTCTCCCTGTCTCCCTACCTGTACATACTTAAATATATACATGTACACACAAATATATCTATACATATACACACATATATATGTGCACATGTATCTACATAAATACACATGAACATATATATATATATGTGTGTGTGTGTGTGTGTGTGTGTGTGTTGGAATCTTTACAAACTGTTAAGCCATTAGAGTTGATAGAGACAATAATTATCTAATTTAGCATGGTTCAATATGATTGATTTGATCTTAGAAGGAGATGTTTTGGGCCTGAACTTGAAACAAGGTACTAAGTACAACTGATAGAAACGATGCTTGTGTTCACACCTTTAGAGAGCTCATAGAAGCAAGAAATATTTAAGTACTCATTGGAGTTCACATGTTTGGGAGATTTCAGGGTTTAGAAAGAGATATCGGAATTCACACCTCCCTTGAAGTTCTTAGGGCCAGAGAGCATGCTGGGAGATATCCTACATATATGTATATATACACACATATATCTAAAAACACATACCTATGTATACATACTCATATACACATATATTCATATCTACATCAATATACATATTATGCATATATATTATATACACACATATAGACATATATGAGATTAATTGAGAAATCAGATTTTTTCTGTAGACAGGGTATTTCATTTTTAGTCCAGAAACCCAGAACATTATTAATTCTGAAGTTTCTCATTGTATGTATATCTCTATCCAGAATTGGGGAATAAAGACAAGAAAAATAAAATATTACTTCTCATGTTTAAATAATCCAGTCTAAGGGAAATTAAACACATTTTTAAAAAGCTACACATCATTTAAAATAGGCATTCTTTTCACACTATAAGGACAAAATATATCCAAACAGAGAAAATCAAAGTATAAAGGAATATACCCAAATTTATAAAAGACAAATTGTTAAATGTTGATTGACTTGTTATGCTCCATCTTGCTTTTTGCTCAGACTCAAGGCATGTGGGTCCTTTCTTTTCTAGGCTATTTCTCATTTCATGCATGAAATCCAAAGGGAGATCCATGGTAACCCTTGTCAGACTGACTACTTCTTCCCCAGTATTATATGGATCAGGGCTTCCTAGAGGATAAGTGGCAATAAGCAGTTGCAGAATTGAAGTTATCAAATTTTAAAGGTGAAAACTCGGATAGCACTGTGTTAATTGTTTCTAGTTCAACCTTGGAACAGTATGAGAAAATGCATTATCCTTCATGAATTTTCGCTTCAGAAAAAAAAAAAAATACCTGGCCTTTCCAAGGAGAGAAAAATTCCTAGAAAATGACATACTATTCTGCCCCTCACCCTGTCCCTTTCAAATGAAATAAGATTAAAATAAACATCAAACTTAATATTATAGGAGAAAAAAAATTAGCAAAGTGGCCTGTGTGACTTGGAGGTAAAAAAGCCAGCTTCACCCTGTGCCTATCATAGATATAAGGAAACAGAGGTGGAGTTAGTGAGTGGAAAGTTCATTGAAGTTTTATTCAGAGAAGGACCTTCCACTAGATTTTTCCTAATGCTTACAATTCAAATAGGAGTCCTGAGAAATTGAATAGGCATGGATGAATTTCTCTGAAAAAAATATTTCCCCTGAATCTTTTTTTTTGATAGCAGTACTACTACTTCTATAGATAGTAGTGACACCATCAGGTATACTGTTAAGTGTAGAAATGTCTTTCCTGGGCTCTGTTATTGACTTGATAATGATAGTGATTAAAATATTCATTAGTTTCTTAGGATTGTAGCACAAACTGCTCAGTGGAGCAGACCTCATTACCAAATGCTGTAATTTGAATTTATCTCAATTTTACCTATTGACTTGGGAGCTCAAGGCATTGACCAATGACAAGGGAATCCAGACCTTTTTAAGCTCTGCTAGAGAAGTGTATTTAAAGGCATTCTTGGCTTTTTTATGTTCACAGCATAAATCATAAGTAGTCAATTGACCAAAAGCAGCAATGGCTCTTTAGCCAGTTAAAGAAATGAAAACATTTGTAAAGCAAACCTTAAGGGAGAGGGAGAAAAAAGAACTTTAAAGAATCCACATCTATAAACCCTACTGATTTACAGAGCACCCATTCTATTGAAATAGCAGGTTTTCCAATAGTTACTTTTTTTAGTAGAAAACAGCAATGAATCTACCTATCATTTCAAAATTATAGTTTAAAAATTTGGATATACTTTTGAGGATCTTTTTTGCTTCTGGGGAATGTTAGGGGCATATCCTAAAAATAGTACAGGTTGAGAGAAATGAGCGAATAGCAAGTAATGGTTTGAGGATTATCTCATAAGTCTGTTAGACGGGAATTTGTAAAAATAGCTTCAAGGGTATTACATTTTGAAAAGCTTAGTGTATGATAAAAGTAGCCTTGCAAATAAGTGTCAAATGTTGCCTAGCTCTTGGAATTTTCTTAGAAAACTGACCTACTTCATGAAAGCACTGAGGTAGTAAAAATAAATGAAATTGGTGTTCTTTAACATTTGTCTAGTATAAATTGCCTCTTCTGAAACACAGAGGAGAGGATGCTGTTTACAAGAATGCTAACTATAATTAAAATCAGAGTAATGAAATCCTCTTTATATCCAAAACTTCTGGCTAAAGATTTCATTGAATAATTCTATGTCCATAGGTAGAGTGTTCAAGAAATTCAGTGAATAATTCAGTGGTAATTTTCAGCTAAACCAATGAGTTTAGTTTAGCAACAAAGCAATATAGATACCAAGTACCTGGACATCTCAGCTATCCAAAGGTCATAATATATAGGCAAAGTGTTCTTGCTATTTTCATGAGAAGTTAATATGGGAATGCAAAGTTTTCCCTCTATAGCATTTATTCTTTTCGCATTATATCCTTATTTTATTCTTTTAAATAATAGCTTTTTATTTTCAAAATATATGCAAAAATAGTTTTCAACATTCTCATGTAAAATTTTGTGTTCCATTTTTTTTCTCCTTCCATTCCCCTGACCCCTCCCTAAAACAGAAAGCAATCTAATATATGTTAAAGAGGTAAAATTATTTTATACATATTTCCACAATTATCATGTATAACACTTATACTTGACAGAGATTCATTTAGTTTTGAAATGAGCCAGGGAAGAACAAGAGGGGAATAAAAAAGGTAGAGAGCTTCACTAGACTGTGTCAGGTAGAAGACAGTTCTAAAAGATATGTCATTTGCTTTGAATTTTCTGAATGATTACTTCCACTCTCTTTGCATGTACATATTGTCATAGGTCTATGCTCATTTATGTCCAATGTCAAAACCATTTATTTGCAAAAGAAAAAAAAATAGCAGGTCCTCTTTTAAACTCTTCCTCAGTAAGAAAATTATTTTTTAAAAAGTCCCTTCTTAAACAGCAGCAAATTTTTGTTTGGCCATTTCTTTGTAATCCCACAGAAGTTGGATTTTACATAATTATGTTGCACTAATTTAAAACCAACATTAATGATGTGATATTTAACAAGGTAAAATTTTAGGTCTTTAAAGGATCTTTTTATGCAACCAGAAAAACTTAGAATTAACCAAATTTATTTTTTATTTTTAAATTTTATTTTTGTCTGTAAGAAGGTGTGATGTAATAATTGTTTCTTCTATTAATTAACTCTCTACATATCTACTACATGCATGTTAATGACATGATTTCTTTCACACTAGAAAGTAAGCTTCTTGAGGACAGGGATATATTGTCTTTGCCTTTCATTGCTTCCTTATCATGCTTAGAATAGGGGTTGGTATTTAATATGCACTTCAGTGCCTACTGATTGACTTATAAAACATTATTTAAAAAAAAATACATGCTTAAGCTCCAGCTTTATCTTTTCATGACTCACCTGAGAATTTTTATTCATATTGATGAAGTTTAGATATAGGGAACCAAAATGAAATTAGGGTTTCTGGTGGTCAGGAAGTTAAATGATAAGGTCTAGTGGCAGGTTCGGGGTTCAGGGAAACAAATGGAGAAGTTTGGCTCCCCTGCGCCCCCTTGGGATTTGGGCACAAGGGTAGCGAGTTTTGGGGACTCACTTCTAGTGGCACAGAGGTTCTCTGTAAAGGAATTTACAGACCTGAAAACCTAGACTGATAAAAGAGGTTTATTATAGGAATTGGAAGTAAGGTTAGAAATCCTGACAGAGAGGCATAAAATCTGATTAGGAAATAGGTGAGGATAAGGAGAGTATAACACTGGAAAAGAATATTATTCCAGGGGGCAGATCTATGGAAAATGGAGTTTTGCACTGAGAATGCAGTTCTCAGTGGCCAGAAGGTCCTGGCAGTAAGGAGGGTGGCCAAGGTCCATCTGCAAAGACCTTAGTTGATAGAAGCTCATTATATTGGTTGTCTTGATGGGGAAATCTGAGCAGATCATAACCAGTGGGGGCTAAGCAATCCAAGCAAGTCAGAATGGGGGCTAGGATAACCAGAGCAGATAAGAACCCACAGGGGCTGGGAGAGCCCAAGTTGGTTCGGATCCAGTGGAGGCTGGGACAAGCTTAGATCTCCTAATGGAATTCAAAGAGTTGCTTTTGACCAGGATTTTTGTATCAAAGGCCCTGGCAAGGCCTTTGGGGAGGATATGCCTGGGCCCCTCCTGGCTGAGAATCTGAAAGAAATCACCTATCAATCTGAAAGGAATGACAAATCAATAAGAAACACAGTCTCTTAAAGGGACCACAACCTGCTTCAATATAATTGTTTAGTTTTAAGTATAATTTTTCTAGAACTAGTATTTCAGAGATTGTATAGTAGATACTCTGTTGGATTGGCATTCAAAAAGCTCTGAATTCAAATTCTACCTTCCAAAACACATACTCTTTATGTGGCAAAGTTCAAATGCCTTAAATTGTCTCATCTAACTATACAATTGAAATAATCTTATCTTGAGTAGACTCTTATCTTGAGCATATTGGTGCTGTGATTCTCTCATGGGATAAAGTATATAATATATAGTGTTTCTCAAATCACTAGAATATGTACTTCCTGAAGATAGTCACTGCTTTTCATTCATCTTTAATGGTAGTTAGTGCAAAGAAAAGAATGCTTAGCCTGGAGTCAAGAAAAGGGGAATTCAAATTTGGCCTCAGGCACTTACTGTGCCCCTGAACAAGTTATTCAATTTATGCTTGCCTCAGTTTACTCACTGTAAAATGAAATAATAGTAGTGCCTACTCCCCAAGATTCTTGTGAGGAGTAAATATTTGTAAGTACTTACTATTGCACTAGCAATTTAGTAAGTGCTTAATAAATGTTTGTTTTCTTTTTTCCTTTCCTTCTTCCCTTTCTTTTCCTCCCTTCCTCCCTCTCTTTCTCTTTCCCTCTCTCCTTCCCTTTCTCCCTTTTTTCTTCCCTCTCTCCTTCCCTCCCTTCTTTCCTTCCTTCCTTCCTTCATTTCTTTTCTTTCTTTCCTCCTTCTTTCCATTCCTTCCTTTCTTCCTTCTTTCCCTTCTTTCTTTCCTTCCTTCCTTCCAAAATCAGTGTTCAGGACAGTACTTTTTTTTTTTTTTAATTTAATAGCCTTTTATTTACAGGATATATGCATGGGTAACTTTACAGCATTAACAATTGCCAAACCTCTTGTTCCAATTTTTCACCTCTTACCCCCCACCCCCTGCCCCAGATGGCAGGATGACCAGTAGATGTTAAGTACATTAAAATATAAATTAGATGCACAATAAATATACATGACCAAAACATTATTTTGCTGTACAAAAAGAATCAGACTCTGAAATATTGTACAATTAGCTTGTGAAGGAAATCAAAAATGCAGGTGGGCATAAATATAGGGATTGGGAATTCAATGTAATGGTTTTTAGTTATCTCCCAGAGTTCTTTCTCTGGGCATAGCTGGTTCAGTTCATTACTGCTCCATTGGAAATGATTTGGTTGATCTCGTTGCTGAGGATGGCCAGGTCCATCAGAACTGGTCATTATATAGAATTGTTGTTGAAGTACATAATGATCTCCTGGCCTGCTCATTTCACTCAGCATCAGTTCGTGTAAGTCTCTCCAGGCCTTTCTGAAATCATCCTGTTGGTCATTTCTTACAGAACAGTAATATTCGATAATATTCATCTACCACAATTTATTCAGCCATTCTCCAACTGATGGACATCCATTCAGTTTCCAGTTTCTAGCTACTACAAAAAGGGCTGCCACAAACATTCGTGCACATACAGGCAGGACAGTACTTTTTAAAGAGTAAATTTGTAAATTCTGATTGAGTGAATATTAAAGAATGAACTCATAGAAGATCATGGGGCAATAATGTAAATAAAGATCATTGAATTCACATCTCTCATTTAATAGAGAAGGAAATAGCCCTGAGAGAGACTATGTGAATACCTAAAGATATATTGATTTTAAATGGCAGAGTGCAGATTGGAATCTGTGCCCTTGGTCTGCAAATGTGACATTATTTTCCTAGATATGAGTTTTTTTGTTCCTTCCTTTTATTTTTTTTTCTTGTGAGGCAATAAAGTTTCAGTGATTTGCCCAAGATCATGTAGATTGTATCTGAGGCTGGATTTGAGTTCAGGTCAACTCCAGAGCTGGCACTCTACTGTATTATGTAGCTGCCCCTACTTTTCTTCTGTTTTTCCATCACCTCCATATTCATCACCCAAAACAATTGTTCTAAATTATAATGCAATTGATCATGGAAACTTTATTAATCTCTTTATTCCAATTGGCTATCACAATAGTCCAGAAAGGACTTGCTTACTTTGAACATTTTATGTAAAAGATTATGTTTATAGAAGATTATATGTGCACATATATATATATGTAATTATATATGAACTTGAAATTTTACAACTAAATTATATTGCTTAAAAGAAACTTCATGAAATCTGTGGATTACTAAGGCTTAGAAATTCGATTCTATTACCTATATTTATGTATTTCAATCATTTTTAAATACATCATATCTTTAATTTGTTACATGGTACAAATTGCCATCACATTGCTGAAGTTGGGAAGTCAATTGATTCAATATTTCTAAAACTTGCTGTTTAAAGCATAGGGAAATTCATTATGTTGGAGATGAAGCCGAAACTACTGAAAATGTATATTACTATTGCCTTCAGTAAAGTGCATTCTGACTTAGAAAATGTTTCTGTTATAACCACTTCATTGTGATTGATTATGAAACGGAGCAGATGATTAAAATGACTTCATTAGCTCAAACCAGTGAGAAGGTGTCCACTTTGAAGCAATCAAATTCAGCTGACTTTTATAGAATTAAATAGAAGATAGGTAACCATAAAGTTTGGGATTGCAGGTGGGTGGGCCGCAAAATTTTGACCATAACTTGATGACAAAGGGACCTGAATAAACCATTTATTTGCCACTGTGATTGCTAGCGATCCTAAAGTCATTTAAACATTGCAACTATGTATATGGACAATGTGAATCTTAAATGGAAAAAATGGGTGGAGGAGTACAATAAATTTTCCTATCCATGTGCTTAGAAACAATTTTTTTTCAATTTTACTATATTTTATTTTTTTCTTACCAAAGACACATATAACTCTTTTTAGCAATGCCTTACAATTTCCAAAGGATCAAAGTTTATATCTCTTACATGGAAATTCAAATGTTCACATCATCTGGCTCCAAGCAAATTTTCCATCTTCTTCTTCCATTTAAAACAAACATGAAGTATCCTCCCCGTGTACTCTATGCTCAGTTTAGGCCAGGCATTTTTTTTTTTTTTGTTCAGTAATTTCCAACTATACATGACCCCATTTGAGGATTTCTTGGTAAAGAAATTGGAGTGATCTGTCATTTACCTTTCCTGCTCACCTTACAGATTAGGAAACTGAGGAAAACTTGGTTAAGTGACTTTTTTAGAATAATATAGCTTAATGCTTGTCTGTGGCCAGATTTTAATTCAGAAAGAACTTCCTGGCTCTATGCCGAGCAGTCTGATCACTATATCATATAGCTATTCCTAACTATGCTATGTACTCCATAAACTCATCTTTCTTTCTTGTTTTACAGCAGCTTGTTCATAACCATGCTCTGTGCTTATAAAGAACTGCTTTCACTTGTGAAATTTTTGGAGGGAGTGGAGTGATCAGATCTTATTGGAGACATAAAAATTTCCTCTCTACTTTCATTATTTGGACTTTTTAAATGTACTGAATCAATTAATACCCATTAGTCCTTCTAATTCTTATTTGTAAATTTTGGTCCTGTTGCTACAAAGAATAATTATCTGAAGATTTAATTCACATCCTTAAATTCACAAATATAAAATGGATAGTTGAGGGGGGGGGCTCTATTTAACATTCTTTTAATGTAAAAAATGGATTGACCTAGTCATAATTAAGACAAATTTGTAAGGGGAGCCAAGATGGTGGAGAAGGCACACATGACTTTCTGAGCCTCTCTCATACTCTCACTACCAATTATTAAGTTCAGCCTCAAAAATAGTGCTTGACTGGTAAAATTCATGAAGATTGGAGGTGCAACAACTCACCAGCTGAAGATAATCTAGAAGATCACAAGAAAAGATTTATCCTGAGCCGGGAAACAGACCAGCACAGGCAGGGATAACCGGAAACAGGGGTGGTCTCTGTGATTGGAAGGTTTACAGAGAGCTCTCTGCCATAGGCTGACTGCTTTGCTTTGGTTATGGAGTAGTGGAGCAGAGAAATTAGAGCCTAGAGGAGAGGATGAAGGCATCTGAAGGATGCCAGAGGCTGACAGGATCTGGCTGTGCCCACCCAGGACTAAAAGTGACTCAGGGCAGACCATAACAAGGAATTCTGCAAGTAGGGGCTTTTGTGGGGGCAGTAACAAATCTGCACCTCAGGGGGGTGCAGCCCTGGGCAGCCTCTAATCTGTACAGTGGGCGGCTTGGCCTGAGGCAGTGGAATTTCCCCAGCTAGACTATGCTCTCAGGGCAGAGACACTTCTGCGTGCTGTGAGGGGTAGGGCAACTGCTAATACCCAAAGTGGGCTTTTGCATGGGGGGTGGGGCAGTGATATTTTCTCTGCTCAGCCTCTAGCCCCAAGGCAGTCATTCATCCTCACCGGGAGGCTCCTCACAGGGCTCCTGTAGCTCAGCCAGTAATACCCAGGCCTAGTCACTTCTGGTGTGAAGCTTTTCCCAGAGCACCCCTGCAGCTTGGCCGCTCTTTGCAGCCAGTTGGCAAGACAGCTACTGTCCATATACCTATCCCTGCTCTGCAGAGGAAGCTGGTAACCTCCTTGCCCTGAAGGCAGACCCTATAGGCTTTAAAAAAATGAGTAAAAAAATCAAAAGGATGATCAATAGTGTCTATGCAGAAAGAGAGCCGGTTTTCAACCCTGAGGAGACTAATAGCAGACAGTCTCCAGATAAAACCCCAAAGGAGATGTAACTTGGTCACCAACACAAAAGGCTGTCCTAGAAGAAACTATTAAAAAAATCTTAAAAGAGAGCTGGAAGAAAAATGAAGAAAGGAAAGAGAAGCTATGCAAGAGAGTAACAATTTCCTGAAATGTGAATTTGAAAAGATAACTCTCAGGAAGTGCAGGGAAACAGAATTTGTAAATTGGAAAAGGTAAAGAACTCTCAGGAAAGCAGGATTTATGAATTGGAAAAGATAAAGAACTTCCAAGAAAGAAGGATTTATGAATTGGAAAAAGAAAATAACTCAGTAAAAAAATGGCAAAATGGAAAAAAAAAATTCCATAGAGCAAATGAACAATATGATAAATCAACACAAGGTATATGCAAACATAATTTCAAATGGGAAAGGGCAGAAATCTCTTGGAGATATTAGGAAAGATCTAATTCAGGAATTGTCACCTGAACTGAGCTTTGAAGGAAGTTAGGGACTGAATTATGTTAATGAGGAAGAAAGATAAATCAGAGCTGATACCGCACTTAAAATGAGTTAGTAAATGAAAAGAATTATTTTGAGTCAAGTACATAGAAGAGGTAACTGGTGAATGTCCTGTCTCTCCCTTCCTTCCTTCCTCCCTCCCTCCCTCCCTCCCTCACTCCCTTCCTTCCTTCCTTTCTTCTTTCCTTCTTTCCTTCCTCCCTCCCTCCCTCTCTCTCTCCCTTCCTTCCTTTCTTCCTTCTTTCCTTCCTCCCTTCCTCTCTCCCTCTCTCCCTTCCTTCCTTCCTTCCTTCCTTCCTGCCTGCCTGCCTCCCTCCCTCCCTCTCTCTCTCCCTCTCTCCCTTCCTTCCTTTCTTCCTTCTTTCCTTCCTCCCTCCCTCTCCCTCCCTCTCTCCCTCCCTCCCTCCCTTCCTTCCTTCCTTCCTTCCTTCCTTCCTTCCTTCCTTCCTTCCTTCTTTCCTCCCTCCCTCCTTTCCTCCCTCCCTCCTTTCCTTCCTTTTTTCTATCTTTCCTTCCCTTTCATTCTTTAGTTGTCTCTCTTCTCTCTGCCTTATCTGTTTGTATCTTTTTCTATCTCATATTTTTATATTATTTTGCTTTTTAAAAGGGAATAAGTTAAATCAAAGAAAATGAATTTATAAGGGTGATCTACATATGTAAGTTGGGAAGGATTGATAAGATTGAAAGAATAGCTGTTAGTTAATAAAAATGACATGATAGGTGTAGATTCTTTGAAATACTTCATGATGATAAAGACATACTAGATGACATTATTTGACAGGGAAAGAAAAGAATGTAGAGTGCTCAACTGTAGGCTAATGTTTCTCTGTCTGCACCATTACAAATATTGAAACAAATCAATCATTATATAAATTAACAGTTACAGGATAAGGGATTACAAAAGCATTTATTGAGAGTTAAGAAATGCTGATAGAGATGCCTAGCTATTAAAAATATTCTCTAATAAAAGTTAAAGAAAAACTGAAGCACCTGAATTTACACCTGATCACAAAATGCTAGAGTAGCTGCCATTTTGCTTTAGGCATTTCTCCAGGGTACAGTAGGAAACTACCCCCAAATTTTTCAGATGTGGTGACCATTTCCAACTTCTGATGATTATTATGGGCACAAGTGATATAGCTGGAAGGAATATAAGAACTAATTTCAAGACCTATTATATTTTGGAAAAGATACCTAAAATAATAAAGTCAAAAGGGCATTTTGAAATAATGACTTAACAAACTATAGCTTTAAAGCTATAATTCTGTGACCCAGGAATTTTGGTGAAAATTGAAATATGAATCAAGAGAATGATACAGAAATCTTTGTCCACTGAATTATTTTGAAAGTCTTTCAATATACTTTTCTTTTCCATGGCATTTTTTTCTGTAGATATAGAATGGAAGACTTTCAGTACATAAAATCCAGAAATATAACTATATCACAGAATTTGGCTTGTGATCATGTCTTGTTCTAGGTAATTTTTTTACTGAAAGTACAAAGAGGTCTTCAATGTGAAAGTACCACAGCTAGGACTCTGGGGCCAACCGTGGATTAGTATTCATTTAAGGTTATTTAATAATAAATAGTTTAATTGACTTGTATAACCTTAGTTTAGTACTTCTACAAAGATTAATCGAATTATAATGGCACATGTCTTTCCTGATAAAGAAATGACCTACAATTATTCATTATTAGATATATAAGTGAAAATTTTAGTCCCATCAAAACTGATGCTTCAGCTTAATTAACTTTGATTTATGAACTTGCTAGGCAATGACTGCGTGAGTGGGCAGATATTTAGGCAGTTATGCTTCTCCATATTATCCTGAAATGGAAATAAGTGAAAGTTTTATTTCTCAAACATGTGGTATCCCTTCTAATTCTTGGCAAATGTTTTTTTTTCCTATAAGTCAAACAATGTTGGAACTCATTGTTAATGGAGGCACACCTCTATTAATTGGCCAATAATTGTAACTCTCACATCTAGAGTTCTTTAAAACTTCCAAAGCATTTTGCATTTACTATCAGACCTGATGTCTATAATCATTTTGTAGGGTGAGTAGTATTATCTATCCCATTTTACAACTCAGATTACTGAGAGGTTAAATGAGTGGTTCAATATCCAAAAGCTAATTAGGGGCAGATTCAAGATGAGGGAGAGGAGACAAGTCTTTTTCTGAACTCTTCCTGGCTTCTCTCAGATCAACACCAGTTCACAAATCTGAACTGGTTTTGGAGTGACAGAACCCACAAACATATGAAGTGTGACAAATTTCCAGGAGAAGATATTTTGAAAGAACTTCAGAAAAGGTCTGTCTCAATCAGGCATGGGGGGAGGCACCCAGTGCAGATGTAGAATTGAAAGCCATAGTGAAGAGGCTTCCGTAGCAAGGGGGATCTAGTGAGAGGCTCTAATTCAAAATACAGCACCATTGGCTATGCTGTCTGGGTCCAGAAACCTGTGTGTCAGATGACTAGCTATGACACTTCCAATACCAGTACTGAAGGTACATAGTAAGTTGCTGGACCCCAGCATAATGCTGGACTTTGCCACACCAACCTAGAACAGGAAGGAAGCCAGCAGCACTAGCCCCAGGGCAGCATGAAGCTGCTGTTGCTTGTAGTGGAAGCTAGGGACAATCTCCCCTTTTCCCTAAAAGCAGATCTTTAAAATAAATAAAAAAGCAAAAATATTTCTGATCATAGAAAGTGTTTATGGAGACTGGGAAAAACAGACCTCAAACCCCGAGAACACTAAAAGCAAACCATCTCTAGACAAAGCCTCAAAAGTTGATATAGGTTGGTCTTCATCTCTTAAGGATCTCTTGGAAGAATTCAACAAGGTTCTTAAAAAAGAGAAGATAAATGGGGAAAGAATATGAGAGCTTTGTAGGAGAGTTTGCAAAAAGAAACTCAGAAATTATTTGAAAAATAATTCTTAAAAATAGATTTGGCAAAATAGAAACAGAGAACAATAATAGAATTTTTAAATAAATAGAATTGGTGAAATGAAAAAAACTTAATGACCAAAACTCATTCCAAAGTTCAAATGATTAAATGCAAAAGGAGGTTAAAAAGCTAACCGAAGAAAATAATTCATTAAAAATTAAAATTGAAAAATGGAAGTAATGACTCAATGAGACATTGTGTCAAACAACCCCCCCCAAAATAAAAAAAATAGAAGAAAATGTTAAATATCTCTTCTGAAAAACAATTGATCTGAAAAATAAATCTGAGATAATCTAAGCATGAACCCACACACACACATCAAAAAAAGAAAAAAGAAAGAAAAAGAGCCTAAGGCTAAGGAACATATTTTAAGAACTCATAAAGGAAAACTGTCTTGATGTCCTAATACCAGAGGGTAAAATAGTCTTTGGAAGAATCCACCGAACACCTCCTTGAAGAGATCCCAAAATGAAAAGGGAAGGTAATATCAGAGCCAAATTTCAGAATTATCAGACCTAGGAGAAAATACTGCAAGCAACATAAAAGAAAAAAATTCAGATATTGAGGAGCCACAATCAGGATAACCCCAGAACTAGCAGCTTCTACTTTAATGGACTGAAGAGCCTGCAATGTGATAATCTTAAGGACATAGGAACTTAGACTGCAACCAAGAATCACCTATCTAGCAAAATTAAGCATTATATTTTAGTACAAATGAACACATTCAATAAAATAGGGGATTTTCATTTATTTTTGATGAAAAGAACAGATATGAACACAAATGTGATCTTCAATTATAGAACTAAAGAGAAATGTAAAAAGGTAAAAAAGGAAAGGAAAAAAAAACTATTTTTTCTTAAAGGTTAAAATATTTACATTCCTATATAGAAGGTGATATGTTTAAACTCTTGAAAACTCTATCTTTATTAGCAATATACTTCAAGGGTATGAGTATGATTTGACTTTATTATGATGATATAAGAAAAAAAAACTAGCAATGAAAAAGGAATTATACTGGAAGAAGAGAAAAGGGGAGGTAAAATAGGGTAAATTACGTCACATGAAGAGGCAAAAAAGATTTATTACAATTGAGGGAAAGAAGAGAGGGGAAGAAGAGGGGGAAATAAGGTGGTGGGAAATGCAGAGTTAATAATTTTAACAGTGAATGTGAATGAGATCAGTTCTCCCATAAAATAGAAGTGGATAGAAGATGTGGTTAAAAGCCAGAATCCTATAATATATTGTTTACAAGAAACACATTTAAAGCAAAGTGATACATACAGTGTAAAAGTAAAAGGCTGGAGCAGAATCTATTATGATTCAGCAGAAAATAAGAAAAGCAGTGCTAGCAATCCTAATCTCAGATCAAACAAAAGCAAAATTAGATCCAATCAAAAAAGATAAGGAAGGAAACTATATTGTTCTAAACGGTACCATAGATAATGAAATAATTTCAGTACTAAACATATGTGTCCCAAGTGGTATAACATTCAAGTTATGAGATTAAAACAGCTGCAAGAAAAAAAAATAACAGCAAAACTATATTAGTAGATGATGTCAACCTTGTTCTATCAGAACTAGATAAATCAAACCACAAAATAAATAAGACGTTGAAGAAAATAGAATTTTAGAAAACTTAGATATGATAGACCTATGGAGAAAATTTAATGAAGACATAATGAATATATTTTTTCTTGGCCGTATATACAACCTATATAAAAAATTGACCGTGTATTAGAGCATAATCAAATATGCAGAAAGGTAAAAATAGTAAATACATCTTTTCTAGATGATAATGCAATAAAATTACTTGTAATAAAGAGTAAGGGAAAAATAGACAAAAATTAATTGGAAACCAAATAATCTAATCCTAAATAAATGCGTGGTTGAAACAATAAATAATAGACACAATTGATAATTTCATCCAAGACAATGGCAATAATGAGACAACATTCCAAAATTTATGAGAAGTAGCCAAAACAGTTTTTAGAGAAAATTGTATGTCTCTGCATGTGTACCTGCATAAGATACAGGAAAAAATCAATGAAGTGGGCATGCAACTAAATAAAGTAGAAAACAAAAACAAATTAAAAACTTCCAGTTAAATGCTTAATTTGAAATTCTGAAAGTAAAAGGCAACATTAATAAAATTGAAAGTTAGAAAGCCATTGAATGAATAAACAAAACTAAGATTTCGTTTCATGAAAAAACTAACAAAGTAGATAAACTTTTAGTTAATTTGATTAGAAAAAAGAAAGAAAAAAATTCAGTTGCTAGTATCAAAAAAAAAAGGGTGAATTTTCCACAAATGAATAAGAAATTAGAGCAATAATTAGGAGCTATTTTGCCCAACTTCATGCCAATAAATTTGATAATCTAAGTGAAATAGAGGAATACTTACAAAAATATAGATTGTCCAGATTAATAGAGGAGAAAATAAATTACTTAAATAATCCAATTTTTGTAAAAAAAATAATTGAAAAAATATTAATGTATTCCCTAAGAAAAAAAAAAATCTCCAAGGCATGACAGATTTATAAGTAAATTCTACCAAACATTTAAAGAATTATTAATTCTAGGAGCAGCTAGGTGGCGCTCTGAAGTCAGGAGGGCCTAAGTTCAAATCTGGTCTCAGATACTTCATCCTTACTAGCTGTGTGACCCGAGGCAAGTAACTTGACCCCAATTGCCTCAGCAAAAATAAACAAACAAAAAGGAATTAATTCTAAAAATATTTAAATTATTTGGAAAAATAGGGAAAGAAGCAGTTCTGCCAAATTCATTTTATGATACAAATATAGTACTGATACCTAAACCAGGTAGGGTAAAGACAGATAAAGAAAATCATACACCAATTTTCATAATGGATACTGATGGAAAAAATTTAATTAAAATCTTAGCAAAGAATTTACTGAAAGTTATCACCAGGATGATATGACAGGAATAAGTAGGATTTATACCTAGAATGAAGGCCTGGTTGAGCATTCAGAATGTTATTAGCATAATTGACTATAAACTAATCAAAGTGACAGAAATCATATGATTATCTCAATAGATACAGAAAAATAATTGAAAAATATCCCACACCCATTCCTGTTAAAATCCTAAAGAGCATAGAACTAAAAGGATTTTCCTTAAAATGATCACTAATATCTATTTAAAACCTGTATCTTTTAAATATGCAAGCATCAAATATAATGGGGATAAACTAGAAATATTCCCAGTAAGATCAGGGGTGAAACAAGATTACTGATTATCCCCATTACTATTCAATATTGTATTAGAAATGTTAGTTTTTGATGCTGAGTGAAATGAGCAGGACCAAGAGATCATTATATGCTTCAACAACAATACTATATGATGACCAGTTCTGATGGACCTGGCCATCCTCAGCAACGAGATCAACCAAATCATTTCCAATGGAGCAGTAATGAACTGAACCAACTATGCCCAGAGAAAGAACTTTGGGAGATAACTAAAAACCATTACATTGAATTCCCAATCCCTATATTTATGCCCACCTGCATTTTTGATTTCCTTCACAAGCTAATTGTACAATATTTCAGAGTCTGATTCTTTTTATATAGCAAAATAATGTTTTGGTCATGTATACTTATTGTGTATCTAATTTATATTTTAATGTATTTAACATCTACTGGTCATCCTGCCATCTAGGGGAGGGGATGGGGGGTAAGAGGTGAAAAATTGGAACAAGAGGTTTGGCAATTGTTAATGCTGTAAAGTTATCCATCCATATAACCTGTAAATAAAAGGCTATTAAATAAAAAAAATAGAAATGTTAGTTTTAGTAATAACAGAAGAAAAAGAAACTAAAGGAATTAGAATAGGTAATAAAGAAAGCAGATTATCACTGTTGGCAGATGATCAGATTTTATATTTAGAGAATTCTACAGAATCAATTAAACAACCACTAGAAACAATTAACAACTTTATCTAAGTTGCAAGGTATAAAATAAATCCACATAAATCATCAGCATTTCTATATTTTAATCAACAAAGTTTAGCAGCAAGAGATGCAAAGGGAAATCCCACTTAAAAGAATTGTAGATAATATAAAATATTTGGGATCCTACCTGCCAAGGCAAAGTCAGGAACTTTATAAATACAATTGCACAATTGTATTAGCATATTCCACACAAATAAAGCATATCTAAACATTTGGGAGAATATCAAGTGCTCATGGGTAGGCCCAGCTAATATGATAAAAATGACCATTGTACCTAAATTATTCTACTTATTCAGTGCCATACCAATGATATTGTCAGGAAATTACTTTACAAAGCTAGAAAAAGTAATAACAAAATTCATCTGAAAGAGTAAAATGACAAGAATTTCAAGGGAATTAATGAAAAATGCAAGTGGGGATGGCCTAGTTTTACCAAACCTAAAAGTGTATTATAAAGCAGCAGTCACAGAAAGCTTTTGGTACCAGCTAAGAAATAGCATAGTTAGATTCACAAAACCCAATAGGCAGTGGCTATAATAATCTAGTGTTTGATAAAATCAAAGACTCCAGTTTCTGGGATAATATTGGAAAATAGTATGGCAGAAAAGAAGTATTGTCTAAAACTCTATACCAAGATAAGTTCATGATTTAGATAAAAAGAGTGATACAATATACAATTTAGAAGAACAAAAGATGGTCTACCTCTCATATCTGTGAAGAAAGGATGAATTCATGGCCAAAGGAAAACTAGAGTACAAAATGGAATATAAAATGGATAATGTTTTATTAAATTAGGGTAATACATTTTTATAGGAAAAACAAAACAAAACAGATAAGATTAGAAGGGCAGCAGAAAACTGAAAAATCTTACATCCAAGAGTTCTGATAAAAGTCCCATTTCTAAAATACATTGATCAGAGAAATGCAAATTAAGACAACTCGGATGTACCACTATACATTTCTCATATTGGATAAATATGAGTAAAAGATAATGATGAATGTTGAAGGGGATGTGGGAAAACTGGGACATTCCACATTGTTGGTGGAGTTGTAAATTTATTTATCCACGCATTCTGGAGAGCAATATGGAGCTATGCTCAAAGAGCTATTAAATTGTGCATTTCTTTTGATCCAGCAGTGGGCCTGTATCCCAAAGAGATCATAAAAAGAGAAAATAATCTATTTCTGCAAAAATATTTGTAGCAGTCCTTTTTGTAATCACAAGGAACTGGCAACTGTGCAGATGCTTATCAGGTGTCTGCATAAGTGACTATATTCATGAATGTTATGGAATATTGAGGATGAGGTAATTTCAGAATGGCTTCAAGAGACTTATAAAACGATAAGTAAAGTGAATAGAACCAAGAGTACATTGTACACAGCAACAAGATTTTGAGATGATCAATTCTAATGGACGTGACTTCAAAAATGAGGTAATTCCAGCCAATTTGCATAGACTTGTGATGGAGAGAACCATCTTCACTCAGAGAGAGGACTGTAGGGACTGAATGTGGATCACAGAATAGTATTTTCACCTTTTTTGTTGTTGTTTACTAGCTTTTTGTTTTCTTTCTCATCTCCCCCCCCCTTTGATCTGATTTTTCTTGTGCAGCATAATATTTATGGAAATATTTTTAGAATGATTGCACTTGTTTAACATATATTTGATTTGCCACCATCTAGGAGAGGGAGTGGTGGGAAGAGAGGGAGCAAAAATTTTGAACATGAGAATTTGCAAGTGTGTATGTTGAAAACTATCTTTGCATATATTTAAAAAATAGATATGGTGAAAATTTTATTAATGTTTGCGTTAGGACTGGGATCCTAGTTTTCTTGACTCATATCATGTTCATTATATCCCATTGCTTCTCTTACTTTATTATAAACAATTTAACTAGCTATTAGGATTATAAATACAATTCAATGGAGATTAAAGAATGCTAGTTTTATGCGTTGTAATTAAACCATTTAAAAAATTTTAGTATTTGGGTCATAGAGGCATGTGAACTTGACCTGTGATTTCATGGCTGTTGATATTTCCAGATGAGAAAGTTCGTTTTTCAGGCTAATCCCTTTTAGTATTGAACATTGAAAAAATTGTCAATTCTACAGGTTCACACAGACAGTTGAACCAGCTTCTTATATACTGACCCTCAGATGATCTTAAAGAATTAATTGTTTTAGAGGAAGGTAATATAGACAAATTTGCTAGATAGGTCTTTATAACCAAGAGAAGCATAGAATTATATTTGTAACAATAAAGTCAAGATCTTTGTATTGAGGAAGTCATTATCAATTATATTGTGGGAGACTCTGGAACTTGTATCTTTCCTTAGCAAAGGGCCCCTTTTAAACCATCTCTACACTAGAAAAAGCCTTATTCTAGAGCAGGATGTGTCCTGCTCTAGGATATCAGTAATACAACCAAATGGCCCCTGGGTGTCTTTCAGGTCTTAGCCTGTCTTATGTCAACACCCAAAAGTAACATACAGAGTTGCTATTTAAAAACACAAAAGTCTTCTTGATTTCATTTTCTCCAGTTTAGAAAGGAATCAGACATTTATAAACCTAACCCTCTGGGGACTGAAAAATATCCCTCCCTAATCTCAGTGCAAACTGCTTTCTTGAGCTTTCAGAGGCAAAGAATGTCTATGTGCTGGTGAAAGTCTGAAGTACATATAAAGGGAATGTTACCTACTGAGCTCCCAGATAAAAGTTTCTGGTTGTCTTTAAAACTGACTTTAAAGAAGTCACAAAAACATCATATTTCGTGAAGTTCTTTGTGTTGGACAGCATTTTAAAAAAATGTTCAGCTAGGATACTGTATTAACCCAAGTATTAGTGGAACGGGGGCTGGGGGGGAGGGAGTTAGTAGAATTATGTGACTGGTGGAAATTATATCTTAACTTTCTTTTCTTGTTCTTCCAATGTCTAGGTGTCTGCCCTTTCATGACCTGGCTTCTCCTACTTCCCAATCTCCTAATTCTTTAATCACTTTACATAAACTATCATCCAGGTTTCTCTCCACTAAAAAAGCAACATTCCAGTGCTTGAGTCTGCATTTTTGTGATTGCCTCTGTCTGTGAAATGTTCTGCTCTTTTACCTCCCCTAAAAAGCCTGACTGGGATTCTGTTGGACTCAGCTTAAGTTCATTTTTTTTTCAGGAGACCTTTCTTCATTGCCTCTCCATCCTAATATTTATCCCTTCTACTCAGATTAGCTTCTATTTTTGCTCTATATGTTTTGTACAAAGAGAATTACTGTCTCCTTCAATAAAATGTAAAAAACACATTGAAAGGTAGAATTAATCAAATGGGGGAAAAGATACAAAAAATAGCTGAAGAAAATCCTACATTAAAATTAAAATTAAATTGGAGAAGTATACTTGAAACAAGGTCTTAACTCGGTGGAATTGATGAGATGATGGTTCTCTAGTTCACATATATACTTAGTACTTAGTATGGTGATACTAGTTCACACATACTCTCAGTATGCTAAAATGATGTAATTTTACTAAACTATATAAGGGCTAAGAAGGACTGGAAATGAGATATTTATTATATTTATATTTATTATAATATTCCAAAAATATAAATGGCCAGATTAGCAGAAGATGAAAGTCCTTAAATAGTCCCATATTTATTTATTTACTTTTGTTTCTTTGACTGGAGCATTCCTAGTTATGCTACATTTTACAATAGCTTTTTAAATAATAAAAATAAATTTATTAAATTAATAATTACATTTATTATAAATATATTTTTGTATTTTATAAGCTAAAGAAAAGGAGCAAAGAAGAAAAAAAATGAGCAAGAAACAGAAAAGAATCTTGATCATAGAAAGTTACTATAGTGAGAGGAAAGACCAAAACACCAACCTTTAAGAGAACAAAATGTTAATAGAGGAAATCTAAAGAGTGATATGAATTGGTCTCAAGATTAAAGAGGCTTCTTTGAAGTACTCATAAAAATTTAAAAAGACAAATAAGAAGAGAAAAGAAAAGAGAGGTATACAAGAAAGAGTTGACAGCTTGGAAAAGGAAGACAATTCTTTAAAAAAATACAATAGGCCAAATGCAAAAAAAAAAAAAAAAAAAAAAAAAAGTCCGCTGAATAAAACACCTTGAAAAGTATAATTAATTAAATGGAAAAGGAAATACAAAAGCTAGCTGAAGAAAATCATACATTAAAAACTAGAATTGGGCAAATGAAGCTAATAACTCCACGAGGCATCAAGAATCACTCAAACAAACTAAAAATAAAGGAAAAAAAATGGAAGAATATGCAAAAATAACTCATTAAAAAATTAGCCAACCTGGAAAATAGATTCATCAGCCCCTCTGAAGTCCATGACTTTAAAATAGCCTGGATAGCATTCTTCAAAAGATCATGAAGGAAAACTGCCCTTATATGTTAGAAACAGAGTGGGGAATAGTCATTGAAAGAATTTATTGATCACTGCTTGAAAGAGATCCACAAGCAAAACCCCAGGAAATAATGTTGCAAAACTCCAAAACTATAAGAGGAAATACTGCAAGCTGTCAGACAAAAACAATTTAAATATCAAGGAAAAGGGAGGATTATACAGGATCTAGCAATGTCTACACTGAAAGATCAGAGGGTCTGGAATATCATATCCTGGAGGGCAAAGAGCCTGTGTATACAATCAAGGATTAACTACCTAATGAGACTGAACATCATCTTTAAAGGGAGTAAATGAATCTTTAATGAAGTAAGAAACTCTCAGGTTATTTCTATTGAAAAAAAAAACAGAACTAAATATAAAATTTGATCTTCAAACATAAGTCTCAAGAAAAGTATGGAAAAATAAATGGGGCTAAAATATGTTATTTAAAGGTTGAACTGTTTATATCCCTATATGGAAAAATGATACCTGTAACATTTGAGAACTGCATCTGTTATTGGGGCAGTTGGATGGGACATACATGGATGGAGAATGTGGACATGATTGGACTCTGATATGATGATATCAAAGAAAAAATAAATTAAGGGGTGGAAAAAAGGTTGTACTGGATGAAGAGCAAAAGGCAGGTAAAATGAGTCAAATCAATAACATGAAGAGTCACAAAAGGTATATTACAAGAGATAGAAAAAAGAGAGAGTGATGAATATTTACTGAAGCTTTATCTCATTATTTTTGGCTCAAAGAAGGAATATCATATTCACTAACTTGGTTATAGAAATTTATTTAATTTTATAAGAAAGCAGGAGGAGAAAAGGGTAAGAGAAGGGAGAAAGAGTGATAGGGAGGACAGCTAAAGGGTAGAGTGGGTTAGAAACAAATCTACTAAGTAAGGACAGGGTGGAAAGAGAGAACAAAAGTATATACAGGTGAGAAAATAGGATGAAGGAAAATACAGAGCTGGTAATCATAACTAAATGTCAATGGGATGAACTCCTTCATAAAATGGGAGGCAAATAGCAGAGTGCATAAAAAAAACATAATCTTATAATATGTTATTTACAAGAAATGCATTTGAAATAAAGAGATATGGAGTAGGGATAAAAAAAAAAAAAAAACTGGAGCAGAATTTATTATGCTTCAGCCTAAGCAAAAAAAAAAGAGAGAGAGAGAGAGAGAGAGAGAGAGAGAGAGAGAGAGAGAGAGAGATAGCAATTCTGTTCTCAGATAAAATCTGACAATCAAATTGAAATGGAAGAATATTTACAAAAATATAAATGACCAGATTAGTAGAAGATGAAAGTCCTTAAATAGTCCCGATTTATATTTATTTACTTTTGTTTCTTTGACTGGGGCATTCCTAGGTATGCTAATTTTTACAATAGTTTTTTTTTTCCAAATTACATGTAAAAATAGTTTTCAGGATTCACTCTTGAAAAATCTTATTTTTTATATTTTATCTCCCTTCCAATCTCTACCTCCTCTAGATAGCAAATAATCCAGTACAGAGTAAACATATATAATTCTTCTAAAAATATTTCCATATTTGTCATTTTGCACAAGAAAAATCAGATCACAAAAGGATAAAAGAGAAATAAAACAAGGAAGAAAACAAAAACAATAAAGGTTATGATTCACATTCATTCGCCATAATCCTCTTTTTAGATGCAGATTGCTCTCTCCATCACAAGATTATTATATTTGCCCTGAATTATCTCATTATTGAAAAGATCCAAGTCCATCCTAGTTGATTATCATATAATCTTGTTGTTGCTGTGTACAATGTTCTTTTTGTTCTACTCAATTCAGTTAAAATTAGTTTGTGTATGCAAGTCTTTCAAGACTTTTCTTGAAATTATCCTCTTGATCATTTCTTATATAAAAGTAACATTACATTATGTTCCTATACCACAACTCACTGAGCCATTCCCAAACTTATCAGCATCCAAATGCTCCTATGTAAGAAAAAAATTGAACAAAATATTCTCAAAATTCTCCAGGGCTAAATCATGTCTGACTTCTCTTGCATTTCTAGATTCATGATCCTATGCACCTAGAACCGGAAGCCTTTAGTACAACTTGACTTAATTACTGAAGTTTCAAAGATTAAAAATTCTATTCAAGCACAGTATGCTGTGTATAATGCATAAAATTACAATAACATTTTACTCAGTTATTTTTAATAGTATTTTTGTTAGAAGATATCCAATGAACCAACACTTACTATCTTCCAAATCATACTTTTTCACTGTGGAATTGTTTCAATTGTTAGGAATTTGTTTCTGTATGAAAATCTGCCTTTCTTATGTCCTCAGTTCCCTAGGACCTTCAACCCAATCCTAATGTTTCATAAGCTTGAGGTCCTATGCCATGGTATTTGCTTTTCCTCTATGTTCTCCAGTTTGTCAAGTTTGGTCCTCCCAGTGAAGCTTTCAATGCAATCATTTATTTTCTTTACCTCTGAAACTGACAGCTTGACTCAGTGGAATTAGTAGGAGCAACCTTTTTTTTTTGCACACTTAATTTCATTGCTGATCTCATATAACTTGCCAATAGATGGCATGAGTGTACTACTGAGTTAGGTAGCTGCCTGATATAATAAACGTTCTTATCTGACTTTCTGAAGACACTTAAAAAACCATTATGGCTAACATTAGCAATCAGCAGTTGCTGTGCTAGAACTAGTTGCTGAAATTTACTGTATGAATAACGTGTCTGCTGAAACTACCGACAGTGCTAATGAATCAAGCATTTTGATTAGCAAGGCATGTGTTTAAAAAAATGGGAAAGAAAGTTTAGAGAGTGTGTGTTCCAATGAAAGTAATTAAAATGAACATAAAGTTGAAAATGAAAATGTGACACACTTAAATGGCCTCATTATCACAAGATAACACAGCACTGTTAAGGCATTTTTACTGTAACTGCAAAAAAAATGCCAGTTAATTGTTCTCTCTCTCTTCTGTTGGTGAGAAAAGATGCACCTTGGGCTATGTTAGTAGTTTAAAGGTAAGCTTCAAATAGCTTTTAGATTTCATTCATTAACAGGCTACAGAATGATAATAAGGAAAAAGTCTGAGCCTTCAACTCAGAATACCTTGGTATGAAGTTTATTGCCACACTCATTTTTGCATGAGGATAAATCACTTGCCCTCACAAAGCCTCAATTTGCACAATGGTGATGTGGGTATAATATTGTCTGCACCAAAATATTTTCAATTTTATCGAGTTAAGATTATGTTTTTCTTGATTATATCAAGTTAAAGGAATGCCCTTTTCCTTTTATTTTCTTCTTTTTTTTTAAACTTGAGGAATGGTAGTAGAAGAAAAAGAAGATGAATGCTAGTTTATTGAAAAAATCAAAGTTATTGAAAAAATCTTAAATTTTTTAAAAAGTGTGTTTTTCTGAGGAAAATGCATTGCAAATCATAATTCTGGAGAAAAATTAATTGATATTATATGTAGCTATATTTCCTCTTAAAAGACAAATGAGACTAGAACTTTATATTTTCCATCCAATATTTGATGCAAATATTCCATTCCTTTCCATCTCAAATGCATCTCAAATTCAGTAGTTCCCAACAATGATAGGGAGTATAATTAGCTCCTGCTTGCTTACGTATGTACCTCTAATCAACAACTTTTACCTTAACTCTTTCCCTAAGGATCTACCCAATATAGGTGAGGTTCTTCCTCTCTTTCTCTCAACATTGGGAGGATACCAATTTCCTCTCTGGTCACATAATCAACCCAATACCTTTTCTAAGAAAATATTCCTTTGTGGTGTCCTTTCCTCCTGATTTTAAGAATTCTTCATGAATTATATATTGTATCCTTCTCCGAACCACCAAATGCCTCTACATCACACTATGAGTGTTACTCATTTAAATTTTTTGGAGACTGAATTTTTCCATTACTTGATAATACTATCTTATATTCCCACCGTTTTTAAGGTTTTCACATCTAACCAACAAGATCTCATTTGATTTTCACAACAACCCTCTTCCATGGCCACCCAATTATTTAGAGGTCTTGCTGGATTTAGCACCAATACTTTTCCCACTAGGCCATACTTATGGACATCACTGCATAAGTTGAGAAGAGAAAGGGTTGTTGGTAGGAAAAGAGAAAGATGCTTCAAGCATGTGTTCTACAATCCATTATTATTCTCCCTAGTCTCAAGATTTCTTTCTGTCACTGTATAGTTTGTGTGATATGGACAAGAAGTTTCATCAAATAATATATCCACAGAAAATTATTTTACTTATCTCAAAGAGCCTGGAACAAGGAGCTGAACTGCTCTGTGGATAAAAAAAAAGGTAAAATTAAGGACAGCATACTTGTAAGTAGACAAAGTTAAATTCTGTAACTACTGCTGAATACTTTCATTAATGAAGACTATCCTGTGTATATGCTGAGATACAGCAGAGTGGATACGGATGGTAAGCTAAGCAGTGATTATTTGAATGACACAATGGGAGGAAAGGACTTTCAATTTGAAAGCCAAGACAATCTCCACATATTTCATTAGCAGTGGCAAGTAAAAACAGGTAATGTGAAAATTGGTATCCTTTTAGTTGAACAGGAATTTGAGTTTGTTAAGGTTTGTCTGTCCTTAATCCCCATCTTTACCTCTATATTCATATTTAGATATATAACATATATACACATAAATGTGTGTATAAAAATATACCTACATGTATATGTTTGAAAATTGTTGAAGTACTATACAAATATTAATGTTGCTGTTATTAATTTTTTATACCTGGATATAATTGTAGTTTGAGACACACTTGTAATATAGACACAGCCTGTCTTCAGGATATTGGCAATCCATGAAGAATTTTTCTACCTGTTAAAGCTATAGACGAGTATAATTTTGGCATGATTGGACTCCATAAACTGTCCAGAACACCACACACTTTAATTAAGAAAACTAAACCTTGTTTTCTTGAAGAGGGCAAGAATGGATTATATCTATCTATCGATCGATCGATAGATAGATAGATATAGATATAGATATATCTTTACCTCTCAGATCATATTAAGAACAATCCTTTTCATATGTAAGAATTCAACTGACTTTGAATGAATGTATTTATAAATGAATGAAAACAGAAGGGCACACAATCTGTATAAGAATCACAGCAAGTTAGCTGGCTATGTGGACTCATGTCCTTACGTATGAACTAAATGTACAGGGTTTTTTCTTTATGTCTGTTCAGGGCACAGGAGGCATTCTTCAACTGATAAATGGTCAAATTATATGTTCAAAATATTAATATTTTCAGAGGAAGAAAGCTCAATTATTGGTAGCTATAAAATGTGTCAAATTTATGAATAATTGGCATTGTTACAATTGTTCAATTGTTTGTTAGTCTTGTCTGATTCTATCTGGAGTCACTTGGAGATTCTTTGGCAAAGATACTGGAGTGATTTGTCATTTCCTTCCCCAGCTCATTTGAAAGATGAGGTAACTGAACTAAATGGGATTGTTACTTATCCAGAGTCACAGAGCTAGAAAGTGACTGTGTCCATCAGAGTGTCCAAGTTGACAAAACAAAACAAAATAAAAAAAAACTGGAAGAGTTTTGGAAAAACAAGAACATTAATAAATTTTTGGTTGAACTGTGATCTGGTCTAGCAAGTTTGGAAAACAATTTGAAACTATTCCCATATTGAAATCTTGCATACTCTTTGACTCAGTGATGCTACTACTAAACATGTAAAAGAAAGAGGAAAAAGAGCCTTAAGGAATAAATATTTCAGCACCTATGGTGATAACAAAGAACTGAAAATTGAGATGGTACCAATTAATCTTAAAATAGTGAACAAATCATGGTATAGAAACATGATAGATTAATATTTTGCTCCAAGAAAGCATGAAGTGATTGGTTAAAGATAAACCTTGAAAAAAAATTTATGAACTGATATTAAATAAGGAGAACCAAGAAAATCATTATAAAATAACAATATTTTAAGGACAGATAAATTTTGGCAATCAGGGACTCAACATCACAATGAACAACACTATCCCATAACATGAAACAAATTATTCACAGACTCATAAATAGCTGATGGATGTGGCCCTCTTCAACAATGAGATGAACCAAATCAATTCCAATAGAGCAGCAATGAATTGAACCAGCTATACCCAGCAAAAGAACTCTGGGAAATGAGTATGAACCACTTCATAGAATTCCCAATTCCTCTATTTTGTCCATCTGCATTTTTGATTTCCTTCACAGGTTAACTGTACACTATTTCAAAGTCTGATTCTTTTTGTACAGCAAAATAACTGTGTAGACATTATATATATATGTATATATATATATATATATATATATATATATATATATATATTATTTAACTTATACTTTAACATATTTAACATGTATTGGTCAACCTGCCATCTCGGGGAGGGGGTGAGAGGAAAGGAGGAGAAAAATTGGAACAAAAGGTTTTGCTATTATCAATGCTGAAAAATTACCCATGCATATATCTTGTAAATAAAAAGGTATAATAAAAAAAAAGAAAAAGAAAAAAAGAAAAGAAAAAAAACAAACTCATAAAAAGTTGATATAATTATTGTGCAGATTGAGATTAGTTTTTAGACATAAATAGGGGGATTTTTTTGTAGGACTATATAAAGATATTAATAATAAAAATTTTATTTTCTTTATTTCTCAATCTATGCATGCATGTGTCTGTATGTGTATCAGTGAAAAGATATGGAGGAAAAGGAAATTAGATTTTCATTAATTTAGAAATGATTTACAATTTTTTTCCTCTTATCTTCTTTGCTCATTGAGATAATAAGTGATTTTCTGTAACAGGAAAGATCAATGAAGATTGCCTAATCAACTATAGAACCTGGGCTGTGAACCAAACACCAGAATTGCAAATAATCTTTTCATCCAAAGTAATGTGGATCTCAGATCCTGAAGGCACTAAATAACTACTGGGAAAAAGACAGAACTATTTTAAGCCTTTATTTTATTTTCTGAAAGAAAGTTGAAGAGTAGTTCTGAATCTCCAGTGGGAAGCACAATGGGAAAATTTCTGATGGAAGCTTTTGGAGATTGCAACTATAGTATTCCTTTGTCTGCCAAAAACCTAACAACATCAGGGTTAGAAATAGATCTACACTTGATATTTCACAGCAATGCTCAGCTTGCCAGGGTTGACTTTCTCTACTGTGGAAGATCCTTTCCCAGATCGCTTGTTATATCACTTGTCAAGATCACTTTGATGGCATGGAAATTTCATCTCAATACTATAGAAACATTATTATGTGGTTAAAGATACCAAATACACCCAACTATTGGTAGTGGACTATATAAAAAAGTACATTGAAGCTTCCATGAAATATTAAGATAATAGTTAGAACTGAAAGGGACTGCAAAAGTAATGTAATCCGATTCCTTTATTTTACTCTAATAAGGAAGCCAAGGCCCAAAGAGGAAAACAAGCAATTTGCCCAACGTCACAGAGTAAGAGTGACATTGGACAAATCACGGTTATGCAGGTAGAGAAGGGTAGGCAGAATAAGGACAAATAACTTTTCTAAAAAAATTCCAGGTTCTGTCCATGGTATTGCCATTACCAATAAGACTTGCTTTTAATTATTCATTACTATATAAGCAACTAAAAATCTGGGTAAAAGTATAAAATTACTACACAATTGCAACTCCTGGTTTGCATATATAATGTTTTTTAAACATTTGGAATTGCAGCCACTGACATATCCAATCCATTCAACTGAACAAAGAGAGTTTAAAAATCAAATGAAAATTGAGATAGAGCTACTAATTATTTTTTCATTCTCATGAGAAATTTGTTTTGGCTTCATAAAGCCAAAATTATGAATAGCAACTCCCTAGAAGGCAAAGTTTAATCTATTGTTATTTTCTGTTAAAGTTTTATGCTTTATAAAACATTATTAGTGAGTGATGAATTTAATGTTTTGGATCTCAACTTCCACAGATATAAAAGGATTGGAAGAATTAGGTGATTTACTCTATTGAAATACATATATGCTATACAATATATACTCATACACACAAAGAAACACACACAAATGTATATACATGAATATATATGTGGTGCTATCTACATAAATAGCATCATCACAACTCATTTAATAAGAGAAATAAAGATTATTAGATTTAGAATAAACACTGGAGACCATATAGTCACTTCTGATTTTATACACGATAAAACTGAGGACCAAAGGGATGAAGTGACAAAATTGAAGTTACACAGTTAGTGGTCAAGTCAAGCTTCAAATTCAGGTCTTCAGACTCCAAGACTATGCCATGTCCCACTGTTCCCATCCCTTCAGTGCCATTCATACTTCTCAGAACTAGTGTAAATGATATAGTTCTTTTTCTATCTAAAATTCTAGGCCTAAGCAATTAAAGTTGTGTTAATTTATACTCATTTTAATGATGACAATTATACACTATTAAACTCCTGAGTCATTTAATCAATTATTTTTTAAAATTATGAACAATTCATGTCAAGAAATATTATGTTTGAAATAGTATGCATGTCTTCGATATTTGAGTCCCTTATTAACATTAACTTAACATGACTATTATTATAGATGTTGCCAAATTGCATTAAGTAAATTGTTATTATTTTTGTTTCTGTGTTTCTTATTTCTGTGAATGTTAAGATGTAGATTGAATTGAAAGCATTTTTATAGAATAAAACAGATATTCTAACTTTTTTTTGTAAAACCTAGTCAAACAGTCTAGCTGTGACTTCTCTCATTTGAAGGAAAAATGATCCTCTTTGGATTATAGAATTTTAAAAAGATCTTTGAGATCACTGTTCAATTTTTCCATTAGTCAGATAATGCAATAAAGCTAGAAAGAGCAGAAGATACTAGCCCAAGATCACTTAATCAATAACAGAAGTTGGATATGAGCCCACATTTGAGTCAAATTAAGCACATGGACTTGATCATCATTAATAAGAGAAATAATTTGATTGTACAATGAAAGTTGACTACTTAGATCATGGACACATATTTCATAGTTTTCTAATCTATAGATATAGTTCTTGATCTCAGAATAAATCAATGTTCATAATTCCTTGGAGATAAAAGCAATCACAGGAATTCTGTCTATCTACACAGACGTAGACACATACACTCACACACACACACACACACACACACACATACACATACACACAGATATACCCACAAAAAAATTTTCTTAATTGATCCCTATATCATTCTTCCCCAAAATTATTCCAAAGCATCTGTTTAACTTTCAAAGTCTCTCTTGTATATCCCCCTTATCTTAGCTGAAGGTCATGCCTCTGATTTCACTGAAAAATAAAATGCTGTTTGACATTAGCTCCCTTTTGTCCCATTCTCTTTGTGATGAAACACCATTGGCACCCTCTCCCATGATTTCTTCCTTTGCCTCAGTCTCTGAACAAGAGTTGGCCTTTCTCCTTGAATAGGACAACCTCTTTATAAAGTTTAGTCATTCCCAAATTTCCCCACCTTCACTAGGAGATTGCATCTTCAACCATCTATTACTTTTCTCTCTAATCTTCAACCTTTCCTTATCAACTGGTTTTTTACTTCTGATATACTTCTATCTCCCTTCACAATAACAACCGAAAAGAAAAACAAACAAAAAGAAAAAAAAATCATTAGACCTTACAATTTATTCAAGTTTTCTTCCAAATCTCTTGCTGTTCTCAACCAAAATCTCTTGGTAAACAAAACTAAACTAAATAAAAACAAACCAAAAAAAAATATTCTATTCTTACACGCTTTGTCCTTAAATCCTCTTCTCTTCCAAATTTTCCTGTTTCTGTACAAATCACCACCATTCTTTGGTATTTAAAGTTCACAATTGCTATAGTATATTTGACTACTTGATTTATCTCAAACCATATATCCATTTTAAATTATAGTATTTCTTCCTTTATGACATCACTCACATCCATTCCCTTTTCATCACTTATAAAACCATTTAGAATATACTTCTTCCCACATGGACTTTGCAATGAATTCCTAATTGGTCCCTACCTCAAAGCTTTGCCATCTTAGTCCATAGTTCACACTACTTTCAAAAGTTTTAGTAAGAAGTGTCCACTACACATACTGCAATTTCTTGTGCACACATATACATACAATATCTATATTAAATATGGATATATACATGTATAAATATACACATACATTAGAGAAATGAGACATTTATACATTCACATATGCATGTAAATTTTTATTTATGCTTGATATATTTACATATGTATTTATCTCTCACATTAGAATTTAAGCTCACCATAAATATGAATGATTTCACTTTTTTACATGTCACCTCAAATCTAGTATCATTCTAGGGTCATAGCGGATGTTGAATTGTTTTTGTTTTTGTTTTTATTTTGTTTTGTTGTTGTTGTTGTTGTTTTTTGTTTTTATACATATTAGGCATGGATGAGTATGAGCATCATATGTAGTCATGAAAAATTATGAAGAACAGGCCAAGAAGTTGTTAGAATTAATGAGAAACTTGGGAAGTATGGTGCAGTACTTTTGGAATCAGAGAAACTGGATTCTCAACCCAGCAATGAGCTAATACCTAAATACTGTGGGCCTAAGGTTTCTTGTCCAGATTTGACAAAAGGCAAGGCAAGGCAAATTATTGAGTGATTACAATGTGCCAGGCACTGTCCCTGGTCCTGGGCTACATATACAATTCAGAACATAGCCCTTTAAAGAGTTTATATTCTATCAAGTGAATATAACCCCTAAAAAAGAGATGTGTGGTTGAAGGGAAGTTATCTACATAGGAGATGAATAATAGATAACTAGCCTATGTCCTTTCTCAAAATGGTGTTTCTGCAAAGATTTCATCAATATAAGGGTATATGTGTGATAATAATGTTCTAATACAAGAAGGCCGCAGGGTTGGATAATATTTTCAGTGTTCAAAAGCAGATGTGGTATAATGTCAAAGTTTGGAGAATCAGAAACAGAGTTGGCAGAGAAATATCTTTTGATGATTGTCAGCCATGAGACATTAAACTTGTTTCCATGCCTCACTACCCATTAGAAAAAAAATGATATTTTCAGAATAAATAAGTATAGAAGGAACAATTTTGTTTCATCATCCTACAGTTTGACTCCCTTTGGCTCCCAAGGGAAGGCACGGTTCCAGAGTCTCTAAAATTGCCAATCATTCTCTGCCTTCTTTCTGAGATTACCCACAGTTTATTTTGTATATAGCTTTTGTATATAACTATGTACACATAGTTATTTGCATATCATCTCTTGTATTAGGCCATGAGCAAATTTGTCTTAACTGCTATCTTTTACCTCTCTTTGTATCCCCTTCACTTAGTGCACAATCTTACTCATAGTAATGTGAAGCATTAACATGTTCCTATTTCATCAGTCCATTAGGTTTTCTTTCTATTTTACTCAGAACCATAATTAGATTGTTCTTTCTTTCTCTTATGCATTTTTATTTCATAATACTAATCAGAGCTCAACTGATCAGGCTAAAATTTGAGTCCATGGAATATGTAAGTTGTATAGAGAGACAAACTACATGAGCTTTATATTTACAGTAAAATGATAATACATAAATATAACAAAGTGAATGTTTCATCTTCTTTGTTAGAATAAGTACTTAGATTGCCTCTTATATTTTTCTTTTCTTTGCAGGCTGTACTTAATAGTGTGAAAATTCCATAAAATAATTTTAATGATGAGACACAGAAAAAAAGTAGATTTCAATCATATTTCCTCACTTTAAATTGTAAATATGATATATTTTCCTGCCCCTTTAACTATCTAAAATTATCTTTCTGATTAAAAATCAGTTAATCAGTCATTCCATCAAACAATATTAAATAAGCACATATTATGTTCCAGGCACTGTGCTAAATGCTGGCTGTCCTAGATTGGAAGTAAGATAGAGAACAGTGTCAAAGCTTTGGTAGAATGTGATTATCTTGGCACTTTTATTTTTTTTCACAATGTTTTGGAAATCTGAGAAAGTCAGCAGAAGGAATTAGGATAATCCCAACTTTTGAAACAAAAAGGTAACTCATCTTTGGGCTGGTAGTAACAATCCTTTTTCTGAGTCCCATCTCCAGCTGTTTCAAGAAAAGAAGCCTTTTGTCTATAATCATGAAATGGCACAGGCACAGTTGATGGCAAGCTCGGAGCTTTTACAAATTGTAGAAGGCTTCTCAATGTGGCATAATTTGTATCATTTGGAACAGGCTGGTATTTGAAGTATGGAGATAGAATATGTAAATTCCCCAAGGCCCTTTCAAATGGGAGTACATGTAATCTCTCAGCTTGGATTATTTTTCTTCTCCTTTATCCCTTTTGAAATTTTAATAATGGTTCTCTTAGGATTTTTTATCACTCATATTGTATGCTATGTGGTAAAGATCATAGAAGGGGAAGTTAAGGAAAATCTGAGGATATTTAAAAGTTTAAGAAAATTTGTGATGTCAGTAAGATCAGTGGAACTTCCTTAATTGTATCTTGGTAAAATTTAGGGAAAAAAAAAGAAAAGACACATCTTGGTTTATAAGATTGTACATTGAAGACTGAAAGGGACCTCAAAATCTTATGCCTTTTATGCTCTCTTTAGATAGACAAGGGAAGGGAGATGTAAAAGACTATGTGACTCATTCAAGGACTTACAGGTAATGTTAGTAAACAATAGAAAGATGAAAGCTGATCTCCTGGTCTCTTTGGTATACTTTATAAACCTAAATTAATTGCATTTTAATATCCTATTACTGTTGATGTGTGTACTATAAATGGGTGATATTTAGGTAGAAATGGAATGAGTCCATTAAAAGGAAAAATGATGACCAAAGGATAAGCTAAGCTTGGGGTGCTATCTATATAATTCAACTCTATTACAAAATGTTCTGATAAAAGTCTTAGTGATAGAAGGAACACAAGGGAGGTTTTCTCAAACACCAAGCACTTGAAAAAACCCAAATCTTGTCTAAAGTTTATATAATTGTAGAAGGTCAGAACTCTGGAGAAGTATCCTAAACAAGGATACTTGCAATAAAGGTGTTAACTCAATGGAGTTAATGAGATGATGGTTTTTTTCTAGCATACATATACTTTCCACTTAGCATGGTGATGTCATGGCTCTCTAGTTCACACATAATCAGTATGCTGTAATGATGTAATTACAATAAAGTATATAAGGACTAAGAAGGACTGGAAATGAGACATTCCATTTTTGACCATCCTCCTGGTGGCTTTCTTGTCTTTTGCATTTCTCCAATAAGATCAAGACTGGGCCAGAATAAAGACTCTAGACTCTATTCCCGATCATTCTCATGGTGTCTATACATGACATGAATGACCAAAGGATCTCCAGAGAGCAAGCTGGGACATTACACTAGATTATTAAAAAGAGAACATTTTCTACCCTAGGTAACCAACCCCAAATGGAGAATACTACATGGGACTTGTAGGTGTTCCTCACAGCCCAGATTCTTTGCCAACTCTGCACCTGCAATATTTACTCTGAATTGCTGCTTCATAGAATCCTTGTCTCCATTCCAGTCTACAAACAGTATCATTTCCTCTATGAATCCTTTCCCGAATACCCCCTCATACCAGACAAGTTGGTGATATTTTCTCCTTAATTTGCATTACACTCTTCTTGTGTTCAAAAAACATCTTCTTTCCAGACCCTCTCAAGTAGACTTTAAACTCCTTCAATACAATAACAATTTTATCTCTTTGTATTTATTTCTTCTAGCCCTATTTCTCACAAAGCACAAGCTTAGTAAATGTCTTTGTTTCTAGCAAACAAACAATATAAACTTATCATCTTCCTTCAGATTCATAAAATGAAGACTATGACAGCAGGACCATAAGGGTGGATGGGTGGAAGCAAATAGAAAAAGCATCACTTGCTCATAAAAATTGCTAAGAGGTATCAGTTGTCAGCTTTGACATTGCCAAGATAGTAGAAAGCTAAAGAAACCTCCTTACTGATTTCCAATTCTCCTTTTCTATTAAGATGCATGCTCTTTGACTCAGAGTCACTGCATGCTTAGCTTGCCAATTGCTTCAATTTCTCTTAGCTCTGCCATTTCCTAGGAGCATTGTCACCTTGGGCAGGTGACAATCTTAGCCAATAGCAAATGCGTAGCCACTGCTTGTTGACTTGATTTGATTAGGGCTTCAGTGATTTCATTCCTAGAATGAGATATTCATCTACCTGGCCATAAAAGCATTCTTTCAGGCTTTAAATCTCAGATTCTATCAATTCAATACAAAATTATTAAATGCTTACTATACACCAAGAATCTGGCTAGACACTGGAGGTACAAAGACCAAACTGAAAACAAATAATAGCCACAACAAAGCCATTGTCCACCCCACCAAAAAAAAAATCTTACATTTGTTTGATACTACAACAACAACAACAAAATAAGTTCCTCCAATTGGTTCACTTGCCATCTAGGGGATGGAATGGGGGGAAGGAAAGGAAACATTGGAACACAAGGTTTTTCAAGGGTCAATATTGAAAAGTTATCCTTGCATATGTTTTGAAAATAATAACTTCAATAAAAAAGATTAGAACATCTTCTTAAAATAGTACAAGAAAGACAATAACTCCTGGAAGAATCAGGGAAAGGTCTCAACCTGTGTTTTGAAGTATATGCCTGTAAAAACAACTTAGAACTTGGAGTTATAATTGGAAAGGTATAATGATTTTCATTTATATAATTCTTTTTAAAATTACATATTGACTAGTATAGTTAGATTAATCATTTCGGGTTTGTCACCTTTGAATTTTCCTTTCATATGCATCATATGGATTGTAAAGGAAGTGATTTATCCTCTCTGAGTAATTATATTTCCTATTGGAAAAAAAAATGACAATGATGATGAAATAACTGCTTATAAAGATGTAAAGAGTTAGAAACTATGATAATCCTTGCAATTGCTAATATTAATACAATTCTTTTATATTCTATAAAAAGCTAGAATATCAACACTAATATCTGTTTTTTCAATTCTATTTGATTACATAAAACGATCTTTTCATGTTCACTCCCCATCTGCCAGCACCTGCCCTAGCAATATTTAGCTCACATTTGTTTGTTATATAGTTATTGGCAACATAGTATATAGTGAGCTCTTTAAGGGTAGAAGTCACAGTATTATATTTTTTATCCTTAATATTTTATATTGTTCTTGGAACACTGATGGATTAATAAATATATTTTTTAAATGCTGCTGAGTTAGTAGGTTTTTTATGTATAAGAACCTAAAAAATCAGAAACAAAACAAAACAAACCTTTAGCAGAAGAGGTCTCTGTTAAAAGAATATGATTATTAAAATATGGAAAAGAGATTTACAATATGGAGATATTTTCCCTTAGTTAGGTAAATTACTTGAGGATAAAGGTGCTTTAGAATTTTAACTTTGTTACCCAAACACTCCAGCTTTTGGGATAAGAATTCACTATTTGACAAAAACTGCTGAGAAAATTGGAAACTAGTATGGCAGAAACTAAGATTTAAGATCAAAATGGGTTCATGATATAGACATAAAGAATGAGATTATAAATAAATTAGAAGAATGAAGGATAGTTTACTTCTCAGACCTGTGGAGGAGGAAGGAATTCGTGACCAAAGAAGAACTAGAGACCATTATTAATCACAAAATAGAAAATTTTGATTATATTAAATTAAAAAGGTTTTGTACAAACAAAACTAATGCAGAAAAGATTAGAAGGGAAGTGATAAACTGGTAAAACTTTTTTACAGTCAAAGGTTCTGATAAAGGCCTCGTTTCCAAAATATATAGAGAAGTGATTCAAATTTATAATAAATCAAGCTATTTTTCAATTGATAAATGATCAGAGGATATGAACAGACAATTTTCAGATAAAGAAATTGAAACTATTTCTAGTCATATAAAAAGATGCTCCAAATTATTATTGATCAGAGAAATGTAAATTAAGACAACTCTGAGACACCACTACACACCTCTCAGATTGGCTAAGATGACAGAAAAAGATAATGATGAATGTTGGAGGGATATGGGAAAACTGGGGCACTGATACATTGTTGGTGGAATTGTGAACAAATCCAACCATTCTGGAGAGCAGTTTGGAACTATCCAAAAAGTTATCAAACTGTGCATACTTTGATATGTGCAGACTTTGATCCAGCAGTGTTTCTGCTGGGTTTATATCCCAAAGAGATATTACAGGAGGGAAAGGGACCCACATGTGCAAAAATGTTTGTGGCAGCCCTTTTTGTAGTGGCTAGAAACTGGAAATTGAATGGATGTCCATCAATCAGAGAATACCTGAATAAATTGAGGTATATGAATGCTATGGAATATTATTGTTCTGTAAGAAATGACCAGCAGGAGGATTTCAGAGAGACTTGCATGAACTGATGCTAAGTGAAATGAGAAAAACCAGGATATCATTATACATGGCAACAAGATTATACGATGATTAACTCTGATGGATGTGGTTCTCTTCAACATGAGATGATTCAAACCAGTTCCAATTGTTCAGTAATGAAGAGAATCAGTTATACCCAGAGAAAGAACTATGGGAAATGAGTGTGGACCACAACATAGAATTTCCATTTTTCCAGTTATTGTGTGCTTGCATTTTTGTTTTCTTTCTCAGGTTTTCTTTCTTTCTTTCTAGATCTGATTTTTCTTGTGTAGCAAGATGACTGTATAAATATGTATATATATATATATATATATATATATATATATATATATATATAGGATTTGACTTATATTTTAACATATTTAACATGTCACTGCACTACTTGCCATCTAGGGGGAGGGGTGAGAGGAAGGAGGGGAAAAATTGGAACAGAAGGTTTGCAAGGGTCAATATTGAAAAATTACCCACACACGTTTTATAAATAAAAAGCTATAAAAATGCAAAAACTAAAAAAAAAATTTCATCATTCAAGATCATATGATATCTTGCCTAATAATTTTTTATGGAATCACATGTTGTCACATGCATAACATTTGGAGTTAATGTGAGATATTTAAACACATGTGAGCTGATTGATATTATATATGCTCTGTGCTCAGCACCTTTCACAGAAAATAAAATTTGTTGCTGGGTTATAATAAGTAATAAAGGGGTTAGAATAAGCCAGTTTGACCAACAGGTATTTATTGGACAGTGGTTATGGCTCGCTTGTGTTGGAAAAAGAAGAGAATTGCAAGGCATTATACCTACTTTCAGACAGTTTACAATCAAATGCTATAGTAATACAAATAGAAAAGAAAACATTAAAAAACATTGAGGAAGAAACTGTGGAATTGCCAATGCAGAATTCATTATATGATACAGGAAATAATCATTGCAGTTGTTATCATAATCCTGGACAGATTTTTTTCCTGTGACTTTTATTGTTTTTAGTATCAGTTAAAATATATAATGACTCAGAAATTCAACCACAGGCTTACCTCCTTAACAACATGTATCCAGTAATGTTCTATGACTGTCATGAGACATCTGCCTTTGAAGAATTAAATTGTGGGACATCCAAAAGGCAATTCTAGCTGTGAAAAGGATTTATTACACTATAAAGAAGTAATTCTGTAAGGAATATGGCATAAATGATATAATCAGAGAAATGTTTATTTAGGAAAAAAAAACAAGGACAAAAAACATGGGCTGATCACATAGCAAGAGTCAAAAGTAAGTGATGAAAAGACCATGGCATGATATGAAGAAATGAAGAGGAAACTCCAAAGAGCAATTGATAGATTTTCTTTAGAAGACTGATGAACAAACATGGACAAAAACATAGAAGGAAAGTCAGAGATGACTTGAAGTCTGTCATGCTTGGGGGAAGTACTCATATCAGTGAGTATCCATCAAATTTTCAAAGAAACAAAAAAAGAATAACTAGATTTTGTCAAATTCTGTCAGATAATTATTTTTAGAGCAGAAACTGGAATAACTTTTTTCTTATTGTTGTTTTTACTTATCGTTTTTAGTTGTGTTCAACTCTTTGTGAGCTTAGTTGGAGTTTTCTTGGTAGAGATGTTAGGATGATTTTCCATTTCCTACTTTATATTACTTTACAGATGAGGAAACTGAGACAAACATAGTTAAATGGATTTCCCAAAGTCACACTGTAAGTATCTGATGCCAGATATGAACTCAAGATGTCTTCCTAATTTTGATTCAGCACACAAACTACCATACCATATAGCTATTTTGGGGGTATTTTGGGAAGCTCTTTAGCTAATTCTTTATAATAATTTCTGATAGAAGATAGAAGATTCCTTACAGTTTATTAACTTGCCTCCAAGAAAGTTCAATGAAAAAGTAAGCCCGAACATACTTTCTATAGCCATTAAAATAGGTAAACTTACTTTTGATACTATGTCTTTCACTCATATGTGTTTGAAACTTAAAGTGTTTGGGAATAATAGTACTAAGAAGTATGAAGTAAACATTACTTAGCTATTACCTAAAAGGACCATACAAAAAAAAAGAAAATATAAAATAGAAATAGACATATACACACACATACACACACACACACACACACACACACATATATATATGTATACACACACGCAAACACATATATTTATATATTTTTTTATTTTTTTTGTTATTATTTTTTGTTATATTTCTTTTTTATTATCTATTTTTTAAAATTCCCCTGCAGAACTTTAAAGTTTTCTGAAGGGGGAATAAAATTATTGAAAAGATTATTGCATGGCTGATAATTCACACAGAAAAATAATAATGAATGAATGAATAAGTGAAATGAATGAATGCAATAATGTGCATTTTCAGATTGTGACAAACTTCACCAGCTTATCAACAAGGTTTATCAAATTCACATGTCATAAACATGACTATCTCTGTTTTCTGTGTTGTCATTTAGTATAAAGTATTTAAATACCATTCTCTCAATCACAAATTCCTTTTATACAATATTTAATTTCCATCCTCCATACATTTGCTGAGGCTTTCCATTAAGCTGGATTATTTTTCTGTTAATAGTCACTTCTTGGAAGCCTTTGTTCCTTTTCAGGAACTCATATGTGAACTTTTAAGAGGGATTTTCCCCTTAATTAGTAAAATGTTCTCTCTGCCCCTCCCATTATTTTGTGTTGCTTTCATCATGTTTTCTATTACCTTATTTCTAAATTTAGTGTTTCCTCCAGTTAAATGGAAACTTTTTAATATCACTACTTATTATTAATTTTGTTTTTTTATTAATTCACAAATTTTAATCTAGCTTGTTTGCAAAAAAAAAATCATGTTGTGAACCCCATGAAACTGTGAAGTCACCTGGTACATAGTAGACTCTTAATAAATGTTTATTTATTGGCTGCTCCTTGGGGTCTAATACACTGCATGGCATAGAAGAGGTGCTTAATAAATTCTCATTGATAAATTGATATGGCAATGGTATCTGATACAAATATTTTCCCATTCTAGACTGACTTCTTATTCTTTTAAAATTGATTTTATTGTAAACTTAATAATTACTTATAAACAAATATAATATGAAAATAGAAATAAATTATGAGTAATTTTAACATGGAAATAACATAAATATCATTGTGCCATTTGGATCTTCTTCTTTACCTTTTTCATTTTGTTTTTTCTATAAAACTTAAAATGATTTACATTTGTCTTGAGTTGCTTCATTGATTTCATTCATATAAATGCTACCAAAATCATCTGTGTTCCATCTTGTGATCATCTCAGCCTCTTCTTTACTTAAGAATTTTTCCCTTTAGTAGTTTGGCAAAAGCATCTCCTATCATGCTCTTCTAAGTACTCTAGCATGTGAACTTTAATGGTCTTATTGATGTAGGATGTTGGTATAAATGCACTTTCTGCCAAATAGCTTTCAAGTTTTTACAGATGTTCTTATCAAAACTGGAATCTTTCCAAGAATTTATATTGTTGGGCATATAAAACACTGGGTTGTTGTGTTTGAATGGTTTTGTTCCTGTCTATCTGGTCTATACTAAATAGATACACAAACACACACACACATTTGATAACTATTGCTTTATGATGTACTTTAAGATCTAATATGGTTATCTTCTATTCACATATATTTCCCTCATTATTTTCCTTGAAAGTTTAGAATTTGTGATCTAATACTTTTTTCTAATATTTTGTCTAGTTGGATTACTAGATTATCAAAATAAAAGGGAAGCCAACACATTATTTTAGTATAATATTTAAATTTCGTTCATATATTTAGAACCATTATATTAAAAATTAAATTGACAAAGCACACCATGAACAATGAATATCTATTTATTTGCCCTTCATTTCTGTAACAATTCCCAACCTTTTGAACTCAGAAACCACTTGCACTACAAAAATTATGAGGATCTTAAAGAGCTTTTGTTTATGTAGGGTATATCCATCAATATTTTCTATATTGAAAGTAAAACTGACACATTTTAAAGCATTCACTTAAATAATAATAATAATAAACCAATTACATGTTAACAAAATATATTTAGTCAAAATGTATTTTCAAAAAAAAAAAAAGAATGCTTTCATTGCTTACATACTTTTGCAAATCCTTTTATTCTGGCTTAAGACAACCAGCTAGACATTCATATCTGCTTCTGAATTCAACCAGTTTCTTAAATTGAAGTTTATAATGAAAATTCATCCTCATGCAGATCAGTAGTTGGAAAAAAAAGAAGTGTTATTTCAACAGGCTCATCATGAAGTATTATAGAAATATAAATCACTGAGATGGACTCTGGAAGTCTAACTTGGAAGTTCAATATTAGAAAGGGGAATGGGTTCGGTGACAGGAGAAAATGACAAAATATCCAATTAGGTTTTACTACTTTTGTGGGTGGCTGAATGGAGTGAAGACAATTTTTTTTTTGTTTTTTGTTTTTTACTAAGTGTTCTAGGCTCAAAAGCACCATTTCTCTCAACTGAACTTTTTCATTGTATGAGGCAAAGAATGTGATCAACATGAAAAATCTAGAAGAGACAAGGGAAATATATAAGCATTATTTTCAGTTCAATCTTATTAAGCTAATTTCTTTGGGCGGGGGCAATCATGTGTAGAACATAGCACACAAAGTCAAACACATTTGATATATTTGTCAGTTTTACTGATTTTTTCTTCCTTTTTGAGTCTTTCTTATAAATATTGAATTCCTGGAAGGTAAAGATGGGAGCAATAACATGGGAAATATAGATTATATAGAAATAAAAGACACCAATAAAATAAAAACTTTTACACCCAGAAATCAAAAAATTAAAATGAAAGAGAAAATGAAAGAAGGAAGGAAGGAAATCAAAAAAGAAAGGGAAGGAGGGAAGAAAGAAAAGAAAAGAAAAAAGAAGAAAGGAGGCAGAGTGGGAGGAAAAGAAGGAAAGAAACAAGCAAGGAAGGAAGAATACTTATCTTCAAGAATGTGTTCAGATTCAAAAGTCAGGCAAACATTTGTCTAATATTGATCCAAAAGTCACCATGTAGGTGTATCTTGTTCAGCACCACAGGTGATATTTGAATATGGATGTTCACTTAAATACTTGTTCAAAATGCAATGAAGAAGCCATTGCTTTAAGATATGCAAAGAGAAAATGTGTTCTCTACTTTTGAAAGGTTAAACCAAGTATCTTTCAATCTCTTTCAAAAGCAATCAAAATTTTAATTAACATAATCTTACTTTATTTGGCAAGATTTAAAGCATTCATTTAGGAAAATTACTCTTTTTTTTCAGTTATTGCTGGATTTTGTTTGGCAAGCCACAAGGGGTAGAGAGATAGAAAGTGGAATTGCTGTCAGAGAGATGGATCATCAAACATTCCCCGATGTCCTCATGCTATGACTTTTCTTTTGGCTTCAATTATTTTTGTTGTTGTAATAGCCTATGAAGCATAGTATCTAGTGTTGTGGCAAAAATATATACAATTAACTTTGAAAAGTTCCTTACTGCTTTCATCACATGGTTGTTTTAGTTTTTAATCTTACTCTGTTTCTGTGCATTCAGACCAGAAGACACGACCTAAATAATGAAGGTTGTAAGCATAGAGTCATTTTATAGAACTGGAATAATGCAAATGTATATAATTAGTGACTTTTCCAGGTCATTTATCTATTGAAATTATTGCTCATTGAAAAGGTTTCCCAATTATGGCTGTCCATGTCATTTATTTTTTCCCCTCTTTCCCAGTGTAAAGTCTGTTATCTGAGAGAGGAAAAGAGATATTGAATTACATCATGGCAGCATTTAAGTTTCCTAATTGACCTTCCATGCAGATCATTTCATGCTCCCATGATCATGTTTCACAGGATCATGACATTCATTGTAACTTTCATTGCACTCTCCAAAAATTACCTTTGCTAAATTCCCATGTGCTATTATGCAAAGAAGGATGGTGCTTTGAGAGCACAAACACTCTAACAGCATTTTTAAAGGTTATGAAGAGTTCATTAAGATAATTTTTTCACATCAAAACTAAAACTACCTTATTTTGAATTAGATCCAGGAAAAAAAAAAGTTTTTTGTTAGTGTGTGTGTGTGTGTGTGTGTGTGTGTGTGTGTGTGGTGTTTGCACATCACTATGTCAGCATACAGGATCAATTGAAGAGAATAGTGACAATGGGAAAAGGGGAATTAAAATATTTTATAGAGTATTATCACTCAATAAAATCTATTAAGGGCCTACTATGACTTAAGTACTATGTTGGCCTATGAGATTCCAAAGACTGATAATTGTGCAATTTTTCTCCTCCCAGAAATGATTGTTTAATTTTGGACACACATTTTATTAAATCACATATGATGAAAAAAGAAAACCAATATTAACATCCACATATTCATGATTAATGTAATAAGAAGTTTGTTTTGGTCTGATTGTTCTCTCTCAACATGATTCATTCAATGTGTATTAAATGTGTATTAAAAATAAAAAATAACTATTAGATGTGAATATGATATAAATACCTTAATGAATTAATGAAAAGAATGCCATTTAACACAATAAATTAATTAGGACAATTGTTCATGAGGTTATGCAGTTACTCTACAAAGTAGCACTGCATCTAAATTTTTGGGATCCCATCACCCCAATGGAGCCACCAATGCTGCTACTGGTTGGTCTCATCTTCTTACCATCTATCACTCAATTAATAAATTTTTTTTTTTCAATTGCACTGTGCAAGGCTCTAAAGAGACAAAAATGGAACAAATCGTTTTCTCAAGGTGCTTATTGAATGAAGGTCATTCTCATGTTCAATAATGTTCATGTTCATCCTCAACAATGGTCCTACTTTTCTAAAACATGTCCTTTTATTTCCATTACACCCTTGAATTAGTCTATAGTTAAATTAATTGTTTGCTTGATTGAACATAAATAAGATAGTAAGCCTCTTGGGTCCCACCTTGAGCCCCAAAATGTAATGTCTGGGTTAGCTCTCTCTCGGCATGCTCTCCAGCAGCAGCTCTCAGCCACAGAGAAGACTCCAGACTCCATCTTGGACTAGCCACATGGTGACTCTCCTGTTTCCTTCACTTCTCCACCTAAAGACCAAGGACTTGAGCTGGTCCCAAGGCCCTCTAGAGAGCTAGCTCGGAAGTTAGATAAGCCCATGTGTAAATCACTATTTTGCATTCACAGCATTGCCAAATTTGGAAAATGAAAAGGACCTCAGCAGTCTCTCATTCCCTTCTCTCTCCTCCCTATCACTACAATCCTACTATTGTGTGTGTGTGTGTGTGTGTGTGTATGTGTATGTGTTTGTGTGTGTGTGTATCAGAGTCTTATTTAAGGACTTCTAGTGATGGTGCAACCATTATGTCCAGAAGCCTACTCCAGTTAGCAAAGGTCATTATTCAGAAAGTTTCCCTAAAATCAGTTCTAAATTTCTTTCCTTGAAATTTCCACTCATTGCTCTGAATTCTTTTTTCTGGGTACAAACATGACAAAGTTAATGTGTGTTCCACATACTAGTTTTTCAAATATTTGTTAGATTTAACATGTCTCCTTTGAGTGTTATTTAGACTAATTAACCTCAACTTATTCAATTCAACATATATTCCTTCAGCATGACCTCATATCTCCATCCACATTGCCACCACTTTAGAGTCTTTATCATTGAGCATTATCAACTGTAGCCATCCTCTTCAAATTTTTGCCCAATTTAATGTGTTCATTTAACCACTAAAGTGATTTTTATAAATTGTAGGTCAGATCACGTCAACTCTCACCTCCCAAACCCACCCACACTCCATGTGGGATCTCTTCTCCTGACTATTGAGGCACTTCATCTCTTGGGTCTAGCCATTTTCTCTAATTCTCTCCATGCTTCTTCTAGATTCCACCTAAAACTGAACTTATTACAAGAAGTTTTTCCTAACCTCTCTTAATTGAAGTGCCTTCTTTTTGTTGTTTCCCATTTATTCTGTATATGCCTTGATTTTTATATATTAGTTTGAATGTTTTTTCTGATACAATTGTAAACTCCTTGAGAGCTGGGACCTTTTTTGTATCTTTTACACTTAGCATAATGCTTGGCAAATAGTGGAACTTTAAGAAATGTTTATTGATTGATTGATTATGAATACTGATGATTATATCAGAATGACTCCTTGATATTTTGAGTATGATCCAGTGATGAAGTTGACTGTTGTGCAAGGACTATTCAACCCATTCAGTATATTACTTTAATAAGAGATATATTTTGAGGGTGGAAAATAGAATTAAATTCAGCAAAAGAATAAATCATGAAGACATCCTACTGATGCTTAAAGGGATCTCTAGGTGTTTTAGTAAAGGGCGTGTTCCATGTATTTTACCCACTTTGCTGCCTCAGAATTACTTGAAGCAAACTCTAAATGTTTCTATGACAAAGATATATGAAGAGAGAAAAATATCAGTTGTAAATATGCAACAACAACAGCAAAATACATTACTAGCTTGTAGAAACTAAATTTTAAAAAGGCTTTGTATCTTATCTAATCTGATAGACAGTCTACAACTTTTGTAATAGTCAGTTATATCTTGATCTGGGCATAACCACTGAAGCAAAGCTAAAAACAGATTGAACCACTCTTTTCCAAACTCAGATATTTCTTTTTTTCTACTAAATTTTATAATTTTGAGAAGTTTTTTCCAGTGGACTAAGGAAAAATAAAAAAAAAATAATTGTGGCATCTAGGACAATCATTAGCAAATACATTTGTGAAAATTATTTTGAAAATAAATAAGATGAATTTATATGAGCAGATGAGGGAAGTATTTCTCTAATAGCTCATAACTTGGTGTCCTTAACAATTCATGATCAAAGGTTTCCTAATTCAATTAATTCTTCTTGATAATTAGGCATTAAATTCCTACTAAATAATGAGAGATTTTATCCTTCTGAAGGACAGCATGTGGTAGATTTATGCACCCTTATCAGTTCTTTAGACAATTTCTGTAGGTTCAATGGAACCCACTAAAGTACACATTCTAGTTTTAATTCTGGTAAGAAATTATATTCAACATAGTTTATCTTCTCACAGCCTAAGAAGCCACTGGTAGATACTGTGGAATTTAAAACAATTAATTATTAAAATTTCCAATTAACTGTTTTAAACCAAAATAAATTTATCCCAAGTAGAATAACATATGTAGAGCTATTGCTTTAATGGACCTATGATTTCATAGGGGAAGAGAATTCCTGAGTGAAGAAACATTCTATAAATGCAGGCAGCACTTTTGCTCTGAATTTTCTAGTCTGATTTGGTATTGACGAGAGCAGTGAGAGTTTCAGCTGCTCAGGATCAGGTAACCAGGCTCTGAGGTAGGTGTTATATCCAGATATTATTCTTCATCGCCATTTAGTTAACTTTTCAGTTAACATTTAAATATGAGCTATTAAAGAAAGCTATGACCAGTTTATGTGGCTAGGAAAGTCAGCCAAATATGTATACTATTATTGCTAGGAGTGTTCCTCACTTCTAGAATTGTTTTCAGAAAAAGGTTTTGTGAGAAATAATGTGAGTGATTAAAATAAATTCTGAGACAAATATTCATACTCCCTCAGTTTCTGATAAAGTATTCTTTTTTAGAAACCATGTGTTCTCCTCTTGCTAACACTTATTAATGAAAGCCACTGATTTGCTTTAATCCCAAATTCCTTATTGATTTTATATTGCTATCTGCTCACCTACATCATGTGCCTCTTCATCACCCTCTCTGTTTTAGGCATCTAATTATATTTTTTTAATTTAATAGCTTTTCATTTACAAGTTATATGAATAGGTAATTTTTACAGCATTGACAATTGCCAAACCTTTTGTTTCAACTTTTCCCCTCCTTCCCCCCACTCCCTCCCAGAGATGGCAGGTTGACCAATACATGTTAAATATGTTAAAGTATAAATTAAATACAAAATAAGTATATAAACCATTATTTTAGGCATTTTATTATATACCAGGGATGGATAATGTCCACCTCACAGACCATATAAGGCCCAAAAAATCATTTGGTAAGGCAACCATAAGCAACAGTGAGCTGAAAGCTATGTACAACAACCTCCCATAGCTCGAGTTCTCTAAGTTGATAATTTTGCATGGATGTGAATGCTGTTACAAATATCTGTGTGGCTCTTGGCAGAAAACAAGATTGTCTACCCCTGTTCTACATGGTGATATTCTACATCTATTGTAATGGGCTGAGGTTTGAGTTGATGCACTGAGGTCCCAAGTACATGAGGCTAAATAGTAATTGGGCTATACTCTATTAATATACATGATTGGATAAAGAATGGTCCTTGCCCACTCTCTGTTCAAGTCCTGATGTGTTGTATAGAAAATGATGATTTTGGTGGGTGGAGGCAGAGAGAGAGAGACAGGAAGAGAAGGTGGGAGAGATTGGGCCTGGGTTCCATACTCCTAGCTGCTGGTCGTGTGACTGCTGGTCTAGCTAGCTTCTTGACTCAGCTGCACACATTGCTATCATCGATTCTCTTCCACCTCTGATCCTTCCTCACTGAGAATAAAGACTGACGATTTTCCCCTAACCTGAATTCCTGACTCCTACTGATTTAAAAATACGTGATCTTCACAATCTATTATTATTATTATTATTCTATAGTGATGTTTCACATATTGTTGTCATAGAGAAACATCAGGAAAATGGGAAGACTTATCAGTTGGGCCACTGCTTTCAAGGGATTGATGTGATGCTGGATCTACCTGAGTATTTCGATACCTGCAGGCATAGTGAGAGATGATAGGGATAAAGTTGCCTTCTTTTTCTAAAAGAAATTATAGCAAATTATAGCCATCACATTAGGTGTATGAGCCAAAGCAAGACATCCAGTTCTCTCAGCCTCAGTTACTTCATTTCCATGGGGATTAAAACACTTCTGTTATATCTACCTCATTGGGTTGATTCCAAACTCATTTGAGCTTATATATGTACATTATTTTGTAAACTTTAACATGTTATTAATGACAGTTACTTTAGCCAATCTGGACATTCAAATCTTTTGTACTTAATTTATTTTTTTCAAGTCTCTTGAAGTTGGTGATATTTTAAGGCTGGCAACCATAAGGAATCAGCAGGAGGACATAGATACCTTTTGGTATCATTTTGGAAATATTGAAGACATTGTGCAATATATCAAATATAATCTCATGCTGTCTCTTAGAATGTTTAAATTCTACTTGTCCCTCATTACCTTTCATAGTGCAATGGACAGAGTATTGGACTTAAAGAGTATGGCTGATCTGAGTTCACAACCTAGTCTCAGTTACTTGCTAGCGGTGTTACCCTGGCTAAGACACTTCATCTGTATGTCTCACTTTCTTCAACTTCAAAACAAATATTATATGTTGTTTATGTTGATAGACATGTTGTATTGTTTGTCTTACTAAAAAAGCTATTTGACTTAGTGGATAGTTGTTGTCCTTTATCCTTGAAGAGAATCAACATGACGTTGCTATTTTGCGGCCAAAGTAAGAGCAGAAGAATATGAAGTGAGAATGTTCTATTACTGGTTGGTCACAAATAGTTCACATGAACATTTAGAGTAGAGAGGATTCTAAATTGCTGTTTCTCATATTTCTTTTCAGCTTCTGCAATTCTGAATTGCTCATAGGATATGGAAATTTCTTTGATATGTCCATTCAATGATGGGTAGTCTTGTGCTGATTTTTCCTTTATCTCACAATTTATTCCATTTTTTTTTTTTCAGAGAGACCTTGAAAGGTTCCTTGTATCACTTCTTTTGCTCTCCAGTGAACGCTTATCTTGTGCAAGTTTTCCATTAAATAGTCATTTAGACAAATGTACTTTGGCATTTGAACACCTTAGCTAGCCCATTGGAACATTCAAATCTAGTCTTACACACTCAGCTGTGTGATCCTAAGCAAGTCATTTAACCTCTTTCTGCTTTTGCTTCCTCATCTACAAAAGGACAGAAGTATTAATAACTATATCCCCACCTTGTTGTGAGGGTAAAATGATTGTAAAGCACCATGAAAATAATAAAGCACTATATAAATGCTATGTATTTATTACGATGATGATTAAAAACAGAAGTTGTCAAAACAATTAGGAACAGAAGTAGAAACAATTAGAATAAAATATTGAATATAAGGGGTTAAAGTTAGTACACAATTTATCTTAAAAGTACGAGAAAATGGGTATTACAAGGCATCGGAAGTGAACTTATTTGTTACCCATGAGCTGTGAATTCAACCTTGCATTTTTTGGAGTTAAAGCAAAACAGGGCCCCCATAGGATTTTAAAATTTTCTCTGTGAATCTAGAACTTTGTAAACAAGCAGATTCTTTTTGAAGGATAGAAGCTTAGCATGTGGGTCCTAATAAAAGAAACACTGAGAAACACAGAAGATGATGTCTTCGACTCAGGCTTTGCAAGAGAGACAGCATCAGTGTTCAAATGGAAGATTTTTATATCTATTCTCTTAAAATGGAGAGCCCAGTATTAAATCATTTCAGTGGAGGTATTTCTTCAGGGGCTTGAAGTGAGAGCATTCTGGTATTTTGCTTTCAGATGATCTAAAGACTGGAGTAGGATTTTTGAAAATGTAGAGGGATGAATAGTTAATAGGTCCATTCCACTCTCTCCCCAACAGATCATATCTTCAGGGAGTTTTGGGTAGGTGCGGATTGTAATCAATTAATGATTGTATTTCTCAACAAGTGCTTTGGCACAAATCTTTTATGTTTCTGGTTAAAATGAGTTTCTCATGATTTGGACTTGGGAGGTTTATGGAGGGAATAAGGGTATTGGAGTATATTTATTCTGTTTTCTTTTAGAGTCAGATTCTATTCTTATTAAGAAATAAGGAAGACCTGTTTTTTAGCACAGAAATGATAGGTAAAGGTACCAATTGAAAGTAGCAACTCCCATTCCCCACCATTCCCCCCCTCCCCCTCAAAACACAAGCTTTGGATTTTATGTTTTTAATTTGATTGCTGGAGAAGCAGCTTGGTACAGTAAAAAGAATACTGAAAAGATTTAGTTTGAGTTCCAAATTCATCCTTTTCCTACAGGTATGACTTGAACAAGTCATTTTCCTCTGGTCAGCACTTTCTTCAGTTAGATAATAGAGTTGCAAAAAAAAAGAATGCAAAGGGACACTCAGGGCCACTACTACTACCCTCTGAGAAATCACATAATATCAAAAAGCTTTATGTATAAATCAAAAAAGCCATAAAGTATCTTGGAAGAAAAATACAAGCTAAACTCTTAGGAATGGAGCTGTCTTGGCCAAGGAGTATTTTTGCTTTATATTGCATAAGTACAATCCCCAGAGAAGCATGGTCCCAAGCAAATACAACTAGAGTAGAGGCACAAAGGGAGTTTAATCTTATCCTCACCAGGGTTATATTAGCTATGAGAAGTATGTCTTTGTGATTATTGCTAAATTAAAATAAATGAAAGATTAAAAAAATCTAGTAGAATAGATTGCTTCCATGGTGGATTCCAGATCTAAATTTGTCTTATTAAGCATTTGCAATAAAATTCTAGTTGAGAATCAACAAAAATATATTATCCAATTAAAAAAAATGTTGTGGTTCTTTTATTCAAAGCATAATATTAGATATTGGGGATATAAACATAAACATGAAAAATGTATCCTCTCCTCAATGGGCTTAGTATCTACTGGTAGACATATTATTGAAAATATAAGTAAATACAAGATGATTTCAGCATAGCTAACATGTATACATGTATGTAGGTATGCATATATGTATACAAGTGTGCATATTTATGTATACATATACATCACACAAATATACACATCCATCTAGTTATCCATTTATCAACCTTGGGTTTACTCTCCCAACACCAATTAATTTCATTGGCTGGTAGATTCCCTAGAACCACACTATCATTCTATATCTCCTCAGGATTCTAAGAATTCTGAGCCACTCAGAAATCCCAGCTCTCTAATACAAATATTGATTAGTAATTTATTTATTTTCATCTAACCAATTGGTTTTGTTTCACTATTATTGATTATCCATTAGATTTCAGTAATTTTTACAAGAGCATATTTAGTGAAAAAGATATAATTAGTACCAAAAATATCCACCTCAAGCAGGGTGCGTTCACCCTTCTAACATCTTCGTGGGCTTGGACAAAGTGGACTCAAACATAAAGTGACTGCTACAAACATTTCCACCACTGAATTCAGTTCCAGGTATAACATAGCTCATAGGTGATTTCCTCCCTTGCTATCAAGGCATAGTACCTTGTCTGCTAGGTATGTTCATTGTTAAGCTAGGTGAAGCACAGCACTCTTAAGAAATGGCTTTTTTTTAGACTTGGTCACTATGACTTCCCGAATCACCGAGAATGCATGAGTGCCTGAATGAAAGGAAAAGTATGTACAAACTGGAAGCATACCTGATTTCTACACTGAGATTTGCCTAGGAATCTGTTTGTTCACTCAATGGCTGGATTAGTTGTCAGGGGAAGGGAGCTCCAGAGGTCAATGAGTTCTCCTTGAAAATTAGAACCAGCAGGAAGATAATGGAAAGAAGGAAGAAGGGAAAGAAAAGAAAGGAAAAGAAAGAAAAGAAAAAATAAGGAAGAAAAAAGAGAAGTATGGAAGGGAGAGAAGGCAGGAAGAAAAAAAATAAAGAAAAATATTCCTAAACTGTCCAGAAATTGACTGTACAACCAACTTCAATTATATTAAATGCCCCATCAGGAAAGATCCCCTAGAGTTCAGTAACTTGATCACGTGTTAAATTGGAGGGATTTTGTAGGACATATTTATTTGAATAAGTGATCTTTAAGGTCATATCAAATTCTTATGTTATGATACTTTATCCCCCTCTTTCTATCCATAATCTAGTATGCATTATCCTGGTTAGGATTTTAGATTCCCCCTCCCCTTAACTGCCACTGAAAATGGAAATCTTTTAGCAACTTCCTTCCTTCCTTCCTTCCTTTCTTCCTTCCTTCCTTCCTTCCTTCCTTCCTTCCTTCCTTCCTTCCTTCCTTCCTTCCTTCCTTCCTTCCATTCTTTCCTTGAACAAGAAATGAGTTACACCTCAGCAGACAGCAAATTCAGTTTTCTTGTTATTGAATTTCTGGATTTGTGATGGGTTTCTCACAGTTGGCAGGATCTTTAGTTTTTCTTTTGACTCACACCCGCTAAGCCTATATATGTAGGGAGACAGAGATAAATCATCTAACTTTGGGGACAGGAGACTGATTTTTAAAATGATGATTATGATGCATGGTTACACATTCAAAATCAATTGTTTCAATACTTGTTCATAATCCTACAATATTAAAGAGAATCCTGTAACATTTACTGTTGATTTTCTTTAGAAAACAAATTTGTCTCTGTTCCTAAAACATAAAGTATTAAAAGATTTAGATAAATTGCACTGACTGCTACCAGTTGTGTATCCTGTAGTGAAGTAAGAAATATAGTTAACTCAAAAACAACGGTTACTTTAATAATATTGATACATATTGGATCCCATCAGATTCACTTTCCCCAGAGTTCCTTTTTATATTTCATAGAAACTCTGGCGTATTTATTTGGCAGAAAAGTTGTAAATGTATTAAATTGATTATCAATACATCAGATTATAGAAAACTCAGGAGTTAGTAGGTTGGCATTATCAACCAAAAAACTATCCTTGGACTTAAGAAGACCGAGTTTAAATCCCACCTCCAACACTTACTTGCTGTTTTACTCTGGGTTAGTTTCTAAAATTTTAATTGTCCCACCTGAGGCTGTATATTTCAGATATATTGTCAATCTGCATTGAAAGAGGGAATTTCCTTCTTCTAGAATTCCTTTAGCCTTTAAAAACATAGTTCTTTCTTCCCCTGAAAGGAAAGAAAACAGAGCAGTGAAAAATATATCAAAGCAGAGTATTTGTATTTATGAGTACTAATTTATTGGCTGATGTTTGTTAATTCTTTCATTGTGACTGAGTATTGTGCCTCTTTTTACTTTGCAGGAAGGACAATACCTCACACCTATGTGATATTCTTTCATTTTTATAATTGACTTCAATCATCTTATAAAATTTGATTCTCACAAGCATGTGAAAGAGAAAGGAGCAGTGTAATCCAGTGGATAGTGTAGTATCAAAGATTTAATACTGGAAAGAACCTTGGAAGTCATTTGTTTGACTCATTTCATAAGAATAGAAAATATCCAATTTCAATCATACAACAAATGAAAGATTTGGGAAGTAAACTTAGACCCCCTAAAAATATCTTTTCAGGCATTTGATATATGCCTGTTTTCTTAATCTGATTATCTTAATCTCTATGGGACTTAGTTTACCCATTTAAATGGGGATATAGTAATTGTATAGTAGATCTGGAGTTGGAGAACCTGAATTCCAGTCCTGTATCTACCATTTATCACTTGTGTCCTTGTGAAATATTTCAATTGCTATGGAGCTCAGTTTATATTTGGTTAAATTAGAGGTTAAATTAGATGTTCTTTAAAGTTTATTTCAATTCTAAAACTGATGAGGTTTAGGTTTTGGGGTTCACTTTTATAGGGACCCAAATGTCAAAGTTTACATTTAGGGAACCAAAATGAAATTAAGGTTTCTGGTGGTCAGGGAGTTAAATGATAAGGTCTAGTTGCAGGTTCGGGGTTCAGGGAACCAAATGGAGAGGTTTGGCTCCCCTGCACTCCCTTGGGATTTGGCACGAACGTAGGTAGTTTTGGGGAACCCCCTTCTGGTGGCACATGGATTCTCTGTAAAGGAATTTACAGACCTGAAACCCTAGATTGATAAAAGAGGTTTATTATAGGGATTGGGAAGTAAGGTTAGAAATCCCAACAGAGAGGCATAAAGTCTTATTAGGGAAATAGGTGAGGACAAAGAGAGGGTGGCACTGGAAAAGAATATTATCCAGTGGGCAGAGGCTTCCTTGGCATAGCATGGCATGTTTAGAACCTCTGCAAAGAAATGAGTTTTTCATTGCCATTTTTATGAGGAGGTCTTTGGCTGCAAGTGAGGCCTGCTCCCCCTCCCATGAAGCTGATGGATGGAGTTGAATTGACTAGAAGATCTTTAATTGAATATAGTTGAAATTCTTTTAGCTCAGGATTGAACCAACCCATCTAGATAACAGAATGAAACTGTTTATCTTGTTTCCCTCAGGTGAGGTCCCTCACTGAGGCGGGGTCCCTCAATAAGACAGAGTTGAAGATTTTTTTTTTTTTCCTTCAAGGAGTTTTAGAGTTTAGTTTAGAGTTCCGCGGTCCCTTCTTCAAAACCAGGTGTGAGGGATAATAGACTTTTAGTGTTTAAGCAATAGACTTTAGCATTTATAAAATATTTAAACATTCCCTAAAATAGATTTGAGCCTCATGACAATACTATGTGGAAAGTAGTATAAGTAAGTAAATTGAGGTTAGATGATTCAGTCACCATCATATACTTAGTTAGTAAATACCAAGTATTAGACTTGGATTCAGGTTTTCCTTTCTTTCAATTAAATCTTCTGTGTAGACAGTATTTGTTTGATAGTTGTAAGTCTCAAATACCATAATGCATGTCTTCTATAAACCTAAGCTGTATAAATGCCATCATGGCCACCATCACCATGGTCGATACCACTTCCTCCTCCTCCTACTTCTCTTCTTCCTCTTCCTGCTCCTCATCTTCTTCTTCTTCCTTCTCTTCTTCCTCTTCCTCCTTCTACTGCTGCTGGCACTACTCCTATTCCTCATACTTCTACTACCCTGTTTACCACTACTACCACCATTTCCATTATTACCACTATTATCATCACTCTTCCACCTCCTCCTATCATTTCATTACTACTACTACTACTATTACCATTTATATAGCAAATTAAATTTTATAAAGAACTTTAAGTACATTATTTCACCAATTCTTACCAAAAAACATTGTAGTTTTGTACTATTATTATCTCCATTTTACAGATTAAGAACCTGAGGATGAGAGATCAATTCACTTTCCCAGAGTCATAGAACTATTATGTATCTGACATAGAATTTGAATTCAAGTCTTTCTGACTCTAGGTTGAGCACTCTATTCACTTTTCCAATTAAGGTTATACAGTTTTAGTCCTACTTTACAAATGAAGAAAGTTATACAAATAGTCACATGGAGTCACAACTCTGTCAGTCACAGAGTTAAGATTTTGAAATCAGATTTCCTCACAAAGGAGAATGGGAAGTAGGGAAGAAAGTCATTCTATATGACCTTATCCTAGTTGGTCAATATAGGGCTACATAAGAGATAAGAGGAAAATGCTTCCATTGCCCAAAGAAACACCATATTCTCTTTCTCATAGATATCCAAATTTTATAGCAAAATACAATCTTGGAAACATAATGGCTTCTGTTAAAAAAAGATCTCTAAGCTGAAGGTTTGAATTCAGCAGTCCTTCAGTTCTTCATCTTACAGTAATCTACATTACTTTCTGGCGATGTTGCAGGGAGAAAGCTTCTACTTTGGACTGGTTTGGTGTGGTTGACTTCTGATTCATCCGACAGCCTCCTGTTTCTATGGAAATGACTTCTGCCCGATGGGCAAGGTTATTAAACCAGGGCTGCCTTGATAGGCATTTTTCTGGTTTCTATTAGCTTTCTAATAAGGTATTTTATATATCTATAATCTCTGCATGACTCTTGTTTGAAGTTTGAATAATGTCCAATGAATGAATTATCTATAATAGCTTATATAAAACCATCTCTAGGATAGTGAAAGAATTGTGTTCCAATAAATGAAGATGAATTTTCCTGATTATCATGAGAAATTCCCAGATGAATTTAGGTATAACATCTAAATCCATATGGCTCCAAATTTTGCTAGGTTCTTTCCCATTATATTATCCAATGATGGAGAATCAAGGGAGAAGTATAAAATAGAAATTACCTTTCTAAGAAGCAGGTAATTGGTTTGTAAAACCATTGATAGTAGGGTGTCTCTTTTGTATTCTTAGTAAGCATAGTTCTTGGAATATGGTAGATGCTTAATAAATTTTTAGTGAATTGAATAGAATTAAGATCTTGTCAAGCAATTTACTCTGTTAAGTGACATAACAAAGTATACATCTTCCAATGTAGTTGGTAAATGGAAATAGTGATGAACATTATCTTGGGGCCATATGTTTTCATCTTCTGGTAGGACATCACCATTGTTCATATGTCACAGCATAACATCTGGGGCTAGAGTGGTAAATTTCAGAACCTTGAGGAGAATGACTGTGAATACAATAGCAATGGAAAAAGAGTCTTGAGATTATGGCAAGAATCTAGAAGAGCTAAGAAACAGTGTTTAAAGGTATGGAGAAACACCTGTAGTCCCAATTACCAGGGAGGGTAAAAATAGCGAATTTCTGAGATCTCAGAGTTCTGAGGCCTGATCTACTGAGGAAGTGCTCTTCTACAAGTAACCTAAGTCCTGCGTAGGCTATTCTAAATTCATATCCCTAAGAGTTGAAGAAATTGAATTACTGTCTTTCATAATTACACCCTAGAATTCAACCCTCTTGACCGATAGTTGAATATGTGACTTATCTAACTACATCACCTACCAAAACTAACCAAGATAATATTCTCCAGCTCTCCAACTGCATGCTTTATATAGAAATGAACCCAGGTCATTTCAGCATTAGTCACATAAAATACCCCCTGCTTTTGACTTTCACCAAATAAAACTCCTTTTCCTTATCAACACATCTGCCTTAAATATTCTGTATTCCTACCACAAGAAAAAGTTGTGAATTCGTCTTATAAAACTATTTATGCTCTCATGGCTGAGAAAAATGTCTGCACAATAAGCACATAATTTTTTTAAAAAAATCATATATTTTCTCAAACATTCCTCACATACTAGTACTGAATCTATATCTTCCCTTTCCTGGGAGAATGAGGTTCTCAGGATTTTCTCCTATGTGTAGTCTTTAAATTCTCTACTGGCTCTATGTCTATTGAAAATATCACTCATTTGTGTATAGATGGTACTGAGAATGAGTCTAAGACAACTTTTTCACATTTATTTTATTATTTTATCTTGATAAAATACTTAATTATTAAATTTCTACTTTCAATTGGGCTTATCAATAGAGTAGGCACTCTTCAGGTATTCAGATCTATTTAAAGAATCTTGGAACCTATTTGAAGAATAAAGCAAGTACAATGTATGAATTTGAAGATTATAAACTCCATGAGGGAAAGTACTTTATTTTATCTAGTCTTTCTGTGTCTGGCACTATCAAGCACAATAGTTAGCATGTTAAAAAAAAAGTTTCTTTATACGAATTCAATCTTAATCATATAAGGTTTATTCTATCTTCTGGAAATCCAGATTCTGCTCTGTAATATGACTATTTAGTTTGTTCTTCAGTCAAGTCTGACTTTTTGTGATTCTCTATGGGACTTTCTTGGTAAAGAAACAGGAGTGGTTTGCTATTTCCTTCCCATGTGCATTAAGGCAATCTGGGGATGCACACCTACTGAGTGTCTGGGGCCAAATTTGAACTCAGGTCTTCCTGACTACAGGTTTACTGCTGTCGCCTGCTTTAAGGGACTTGCCCAGGGTCACATAGCTAGTAAATATCTGAGTCTAAATTTGAGCGCAGGTCTTTTTGAATGCTGACTGCTTAGTGAAAAAGGAAGTATAACCTACCAAGATGTCTACATGATTCTACAACAAATAGAGCCTAATTTAGGAGAGAAGCAGACACATTAGTTGGAAAACTAGAGTGAAAAATACAAGAGGTAAAAAGATGGATGTTTTCAACAGAAGTCTTTAAAAATCCTCCCACTGAGGTCTCTATTCATTTCTGGAATCATAAGTATAGAGTTAAAAAGAATCTCAAAGAATAACTAGAGATTTTAGAGATGAGAAAATTGGGAGAGAGAGCTGAAGTGCCATCTACAAAGTCAGATACTTGGCATCAAAGTTGAACTTTGAATCACTATCTTCTAACAACAGTGTCAGGGTGCTTTTAACTATTCTTGCCTCTCGAAATTTAAAATAAAAATTTCCCTTTAGGATTTTGCTGGCAGGATAACTTAAGATGCCTTTCAGTAAAATGACCTTATGTACTTGTGTCTGTTACTCCACTGATCCCACAGTGCTACTTTCTCTTATATTCAGGGGTTATTCAAATCACTAATTATCTTAAGGTACTCTGTCCTCCTGGGATTCTTAATTTCCTCTTGGATGAGGAATGTATCCTTTGAAATTTGTGGTTCTGAATTCAGGCAGGCTGGGCTAGCTCTTTAACCTCACCATCAAATGGAAAATTAAAAAAGATAAACTTTCCATAGACAGACTTTGTGCTCTTAGGATATAATGTTGCACATACTTTGTATGAGTTCACTATGTAGTTTGCTTGAGTTTCTTTTGTTTTCTTGATCATAAGTGAGAATTACATTGGAATGGGGGTATTTCTGGATCTAAATGATGAATAAAAAAGACATTAATTAAACATTAAAACTGAGAGTAAAGTTATTGCATTTTCATGTTATATGATTATATTTTATTAAAAATAAAACTATTATTATACATTCAACTTTTTTAATTCTATAAAAGTTAAATATTTGAACCATTAAATATTTATTCCATTTGAGGAATATAAGGGAAAGTTTATATTTGAAAGTCAGTTGATATTGCCCTTTATACGTGAGTTTTTTTTTAATACATGAGTTTTAAAATATATTTCACCTTGATTTCTTATTTTATTTCTCCCTTTCTACACAAACAAAGAATAAACAGGATTTTGTGTTGGGACAGGGATTTGGGGAAAGCACTTTATTATGACTAATCATGTCAACCAAGTCCAACAATTTATTCAAAATTGCTGTGATGAGATACTAAGAAACAGTACAAGGGCCCAAGGATCACACATAAGGCAGTTTATTGCTCATGATACGTGATTGTGGGGCTCTACAGCCATTTAGTCTCACTGACAAGCACATATGCTATTAGTGGTATATTGTAGGTTGTATATGAATTAGTAATATTGAACTCTGACTATCTGCCCTTATATTTGATTGCTGAGCAGATATATATGATTAAATGGAAGACAGTGTTTTGGAATACTAAGTCAACTGGTGACTCAATTTCTTCCTACCATCTTATTAATCATGGGGTACAAACTTTGCATATATGGAGTAGTTAAATTTAATAAACTTGGCAGATCAGAAAAACTTTACATTGTTTACCTATATTTCTTAGTGACTCCACCAGTTACTAGGGGACCTGGGAACTTTTCCAGAAATCAAGCAGTGATAAAGAATGGAGATGATTCTCTAAGCTAGGTCTCAGCAATAGATCAATTCTCAGAGTTGCTAACTCATTCTCTCATTTCTTCAAAGAAATGAGGTAAATTCTGATATCTCTTCTTTGAGTCTACACTTATATTAATTATAATATATATTATGTATATTAAATATATACATATGTAAAATTGTTATAATCACAGTGCTAAGATTTAATGTTGATGATGATGATAATGAATATATTGTTGTTGTAATTCTTTCTATTTGCATTATATTCATTATGTATATTGCTTTTCTGGTTCCAGTTACTTCATTTTCTATCATTCATCTAAATCATATATGAATGCTAGTCTTTAAAAAAGGTACATTTGTAAGATGAATATATTTAGTTTTGGGGGAAAAACCCATAAGCCATAAGAAAGATGTTAGTACAAGTAGCCTTTACTTAGTTGAAAGAAATGAGATACTAAGGATTTTTTTTTTGTCTTTCATATCAGAATTCATATCTCTTTCATCTTTAAAGAGGGAGTCAACTATGGTTATGGAACTGTTAAGACTGGCTTATTGCTAGGCCCTAACTGACAGAAATGACTCTTTTCTTCTTATTTCCCTTTATCATTCTCATAGCTTGTCTGAGGCTATTCCATTCCATGTCCTTTTTGCAAAATAAAGTATGTCAGGGAAGCAGACATGTACTTGCATATATTTACAGATTATCAGTACATGAACAAATGTCACTTCCTTAAGAGTAGCTGCAAACAAGGACCTCTTCTGGAAGGAAAGACCCTTGTTATACTTCAATTAGTAGCCAACAACCTCCTACTTTCGTGCCGTCACTTCCCCCCATATGTCATCATAAACAACATGCACACCCGATCACCTTTTGGGTTGCTGTACATTATTATAAAGTTAATGTATCTCAGGCATCCCTCCGATTTCTGCCATACATCATCCTGGGCAAAATTGTCGGCTTGGCATCTGCAGCTGCTCTCAATCTATCATCATAAATGATAAACGAGCATCGGATTCTTATTTTCGGTTGTACATTATCATCACTGCAGGAATGCAATCTCAGCATATTTTAACTTGCTCACATGCATCTCACTGAAGTTAACAGATTTACATTGGGATGTGGAAACCCTTTTAGCTTATAAAATAAATAAATAAAATTGTAATGTCCATTGCAGGAGCTCAAAAGCTTGTTACGGGTAGAAATCTATTACTAATCCCTTTTAGTTTTAATCTTTGGCTTTCCTGTTATATGAAGTGAAAAGGGTCAGGGTATCCGAAGATGTAGAACTGGGAAGGAACTGAAGAGATCATCAGATCTTTCCCCACTATTTTTCTACATATAAGGAAACCAAGGGCTTTAAACTTTAAAAAATTTGCTCAAGTTCACATAGGTTATAAATGTTGTAGCCAAGAGAATACACTCAAATGTTTAAATGGATATCGTCACATTCATTCAAGAGATCTCTTCAAATAGTGGAATTCACTACAACTCAACAACACATCCACATTTTGTGCACCTCTCATTTGTTTCCTTCTAACATTTTGCCAGAGGAGGTATACCTGATATTCTGGAAGCTTTTCTCACTTTCTTTCAATATTTCAAGAGTGCCCCTGTAGCACTCTAAGAATCCCTAGATCAGTTTCACTCTCACTTTGTGATCAGCCCAACTTGTCTGCCATACCATTTTTTGATTGCATGGTTTTCTCTTGTTCTTCAGAAATACTGGTTGGTTTTCTGGTGCTGCTTGATCCCACCCACATGATCCTTTCCATTGTTCTCTATATGATGATAATCTTTAATTATCAGTGACAGTGCAGTTCTGGGTTTCACTAACATCCAGAAATACCAATAAAATATTTGCATTGAAAAGATAGACCTTTATTGTTTTTGAAATCTCAGGGCCAAGAAAAATACCACACAATTTCCTTAAAAGTATTGAACCCAATCCACTTTTGCTTTTCAACTCTAGACTCAACTCAGTTTACAAAAAAAAAGGTTAAAAAAATGTTTTTATATTACAAGGTAGGCAAAAGGAAGTCACTGAAGATTTTTGAGCTAAGCATTTTCATGATCCAGTCAGTATACACAGGAGGAAGATTATTCTGGCACCAATATTAGTTAGACAATAAACATTTATTAAGCACTTCCTGTATCCATAAAATAAGTTGTGATTGTAGGGATATGGGGAAGCTGTATTAGGAAACTTTTACATCAGTATGGAGTGCAGATTGATAACAAGGGAATGAAAGTTTTGGTAGCAGGGAGAGAAAGGAGGGGATGCATTAAGGCTTGATTCTACTCCAATCTTACTTTGAACACTAGTTTTAATTTGCCCTTTGGGTCACAAAAGATATTTGTTTCCTTTCACATGGCACATCTTCAAGTATCTGAAGACATTTAACATGGTCCCACACCACCCACATAGACATCGAGCTTTCTTCTCCAAAGTTTAATGTCCTTAGGGTAGACTGTTCGAAGGCATTGTTTAATCCATGATACATTATAGTTCTAAAAAAGTCCAAGGGTAGAGAATCTTTGGCATAAAATCTAAGCGGCCAAAATTTTCAGGTTGAGTGGAGCATGCTCCAAGGATCTTTCAACATAACCTTAAACTTGCCTAGCCAAGCAATATTTGCTCCTCAAAATTCGTCATGATAATGTGACTATTTTGTTGCCAGGAAAGAGATACTGCATACATGGATTGAATGCCAATGATGAGACTACTTCCTTACAGTTCTCAGGTGCAAGCCTATCCAACAGGACTTAAAATTATTGATGACTTGTTTTAAAACATATTTTTTTCTGAATAGGTCCTACTTCCCACTGCAACTCTTCTATGTAACAACAACAATGGAAAAAAATACAGTTAAATAAAATCAACTAACATAGCAATGATATATGATAATATATGTAACATTCTATACCCACAGTTCTTCACCTTTTTATTGTGTCATACTTTTCCTTATCTAATCTCTGAAACCAAGATTCTAATTAAAAATTGACAATTCAAATTATTTTTATTATTAAAAAATAAAACTTAGGCTCTTGTAGTCTATATATATATATTTTTTTTCTCTAATTGAATTTACTTCCATATAGATATGTTGATAATAACAACTATTTCTCTGATTTAGTCACATTTGTTGTTTTTATAACTCATTATTAAATTTATCACATTTGTTCAACTATTCCCAATTGATGGGCACCACAGAGAATTAAATAAGTGCCAACATTTACAATGTACTGTGTGAGGTGCTGAAGATGAAACAAGTTGAAAACAGAAAAAAATGGCTTACTATTACCAGAAGGATAAATTTTGCTTCCTCTAAAACATCTGTGCCAGACTTGATAGAAGATGAAAAATCATACACAGCTCATTATTTCATTCAGTAAAGTAGCTAGGCGTTACATTGGATAGAATACTTGACATAGATAAAAAAATGCAAATTACAGTTTTGCCTCAGACTCATACTTGTGACAGACTATACTTGTGACAGTTAGACTAGTAATGTAAGCTCTCTCAACTGTTTTCTCATCTGTAAAATGGGGACAAAAATAATGTCATTCTACGATATATTTATGATAATCAAATATGATAATATGTTGGTAATTCTTTTAAAATAATTAAGAGCCTTATAATTGATTAGCTATTATCATTTTCTCTTTTCATTCTGTTTCCAACAGGAAATGCATCCTATTAGATCTATTCTCAGGTCAATGAATGGAAAAATTTCATGTGTCCAAAATTTAATTGGAATGAGCATAAAGAAAAGCTTGAGAAAATTCCAGGTGATTTTGAATTCTATTTTTCATACTAGGACATTAGTATTCTTCTCATTGGTACACTATTTCTTTTTCAGCATGTTGGTTAAATGGTTTTATACTTCATGAAAAAAAGGTGAAAATTAGATTTAAATCTTCAAATGGAAATTAAGCAATGACTAAGTTTCATTTACTGTTTGTGGCATGAAGAAGACAGAGAAAGAAAAAAAAATCCTTAGTCTCAAAGACCTTCCATTCCACTAAAGCTGCCACTCTCAAACATTTTGGTTTTTGGACTTCTCTGTACCCTTCAAATTACTGAGAACTCCAAAAACTTTTGTGTAAGTGGATTATATTTATTGATATTTGCTACATTAGAAATTAAAAACAATATCTTTAAATTATGTATATATCAATTTTTAAAATAATCAACTCATTATGCAGCACATATAGCATATTTATGAAAAATAATTGGATTTCCCAAAACAACAAAAGGTAGTTTATATTCCACTCTATCCTATCTTCTGTACCGTCTATCTTTCTGTCATCTTCATACTTTTACTTAAGTTCAATCTCTCTCTCTCTCTATTGGCTCGTGTCCTACTGCCTTGAAAGATGTTTTTGTCTACTATATCCTGGAAAAATAATAGTTTCACTTTATTTTTCCATCCCTACCATATATTTTATCTTTTCTGCCCTTTGTATGAAAACTCCTTGATAATATCATCTATAATAGGGGCTTTCACTTTCTCTCTTCTTACTTTCTTCTTGATCTTTAGTCTATGATTTCTAGCCTTAATCATTCACTAAATGACATTCTTCAAGGTTACTAATGATTTCTTAGTTGCCAAATCCATATAGATATACACATATATATGTAAAATCATACTTGTAACAAAAACATTAGTTCAGTGATAACCAAAATCATATCAATGGATTTTACTTATTCCATTATATTAAAATCTCACATTTTAAGTAAATTATACCCTGGCATGATTTTATAATATTGTTTTTCATCATTTTGTTTCCTGAATTACAAAAGTATTCTAAATTTTACATATTGTATACATTACAAATTTATATTCATTTCCTATCACCATTATCTCATCAGAAAAGTCTTTAATATTGAGAAGCTGTCAAGTTCATGTTGAAATATACAAATTTTCCAAAATTCTAATTTTCACTTCAAAGTTCATGTTTTGTCACTGGTAACAAATACTGACAGTTGTTTTCCTTCTGGGGATGGGTTTACTTAGTACATTTTTGAGAGAAACGTCTGCAAAATGCCAAAGTCTGAGTAACCATTATTTGTGATAATCTGTGGAAAAAGCTGCTACTTGGGCTTGAAATTCAATTGCCCAAGTGCTTTTCATTGAGATAACCTTTGTAGTTTAGTATGAAGAAGAAGTATTTATGCATCCTACAAGTATTTTTTATTATAAACCATTCAATTCAAGAAAGTTATTCATTGCTTTTAATAGTTCAGCCTCATATGTTTGTTACTAAGAATCCACATAAAATAGTTTTTGACAATTGTGTGGAAAAATGCAAGCAAATTAGCAAGTTCAGTGCATTTGTAAGACATAGAGATAATTCTGCAGAAGATATATAAACAAATTATTCATCTTTGTAGCCCCATCTTTAATGCACAGGATATAAATTTTCTGGGAAACTTCACTCTATACTCATGAAATAATGAATGTAAATAGGAAATAACATCTTCATATTTTGATGAAAATAATTTTAACCTCACAGACCTACTGATATTATCTTGTGTGTCCCCAAGGATCTGGCAATCACACTTTTGAGAATCGCTATACTGAAGAAAGCTAGACATCAGAAGATAATTTAATAGAAAATGAGTGTAAAATAATTCTGAGTCAGGAACTAACAATTGAGGGAAACAGGAAACACCTTTTCAAGGTAGCCTCATAAGCTCTACTTTTAAAGACAGTTCGGTTCCAAGGGACAGAGGCCATGTGGCCATAGATCCAGAACTCAAAGCACATTTCCATCAAGCTCAAATCCTTCATTTTTGTTGTGCAGTTATTTCTCAGTTGTTTCCAACCCTTCATAACCTGATTTGAGGGTTTGGTTTTGTTTTGTTTTTTGCAAAGATATTAGAATGTTTTGCCATTTCTTTCTCCAGTTCATTTAACAGACAAGAAACTGAGGCAAATTAAATTAATTAAGTATCTTATCTTGGGTAACATAACTAGCAAGTGTATGAAGCCAGATTTGAATTTATGTCTTTCCAACTCCAGGCTCTCTAGTAATCTATCCATTGCACCACCTAGATGTCCCCTTCATTTTGCATATGAAGAAATTCCAGAGATTACAAATAATTTCTGAATTATTATATAGTTGTATGGGATGACCCACTCATTTTAAGGGAAGCAGGAAGTCCTTTGGTTTGGAATTCCTGCTTAGGTCAGAAGCTAGTGGTAAAAAGCACCTCTCTAAGTATGTGAAACAAGGAATAATGTCTTGAAACAAACTTCAGAAGAGCCTCAATCTGACAGTCTCCATAGCCATAAAAGACAACTAGAGGAATTTCATGAAAAAGTAATTGCATCTTCATTTGGAGAACTGGAGGTGTGAATGACCTTTTCCTATATGTCTTCTGCCTGCATATGTTGCTTATATGGTCTTCCCTCACTTGTATTTTCATATGTTTTCACACTCCCTGCTGACAATTTATGTGCTTATGGGAGATTGGGAGAATATGACTAAAGTTTATGGGAGAAATAGTCTATTCCTATTAGTCTCATCATGTAATAGTATTTCACTTACTATCTTTGTTTTGAACTCATTTTCTACTTGTTAATTGGGCATTTGAAGGTGTATATGGATGCCTAATGTTTCTTGAACCTTAAATAGATTTTTGATGGCCACATCTGTGAGAGGGGAGTGCTTCATCTACTATACTGAAACATTAGTTTCCTGAATTGTATGGATGTCTTAAAATACTTCTGTGACTGTGTTTTTGTCAGCTACAATATGTATTGGGACTTGGTTGAGAGTAAGTGAATTCATTCTTTTTTTAATCATCATATTTGTTCCAGGCTCCTCTTTAGTAAACTATCGCAAAACAAAAAAGAAGGAGGATGTTCAGTGAGCAGTAATTGGAATTGTCTCCAAAGCAAATGAATTCTCTAAAGTGTCAAGTAGGAAATTTCCAATGCTGAGCACTTGAAATCACCAGTAATGAGGAAAATGGCCAAGATTTCATTGACGGTCAAGAGATACTGCATAAGGAAGTTTGGGCAATTTAGAACTGTTCATCTCTGGGTTTCTATTCAATTTAAAATCTGGTAAGAAATCAATAGGCCAAGTTGCCTCCCCTCCATTGCCCCCACCACACCCTCCTTCCTGCCAGCTTCATGTCATTAATCTGAGTTTAATGGGCACAGTAGTTTAAATCAATGAAAACTTTAAGGAAATGTAACATTTCAAGGCTAGAGCTTTTTATCTCAGTTTCTGGATAGGATAGTAACCCTTTCCTCCCTGCCAACAGAAATTTGAGATATTTTTCTATTTAACAATTTCTTTCCCATCATTTCTTCTTTTTTCTTTACTAATTTTCCTTCTACTTTTTTCTTTCCTTTTTTTTTCTTCTCCTCACTCTCCCTTCATTTATTCCTCCTCTCATGTACTTTCTGTATGTTTTTCTTGTCCAAGCTTCTTTTATCTACTGCCCTTCCTTCTCCTTCATTCATTTTCCCTTCCATTTCCTTATTCTCTTTCTGACTCCTCTTCCTCTTTCCATGCTCTTATTCCATTCTTTCCTTCTTCTCCTTCTTTCATTTCCCTTTTCCTCTAGCTTCTTTCCCCCTGCTTTCCTCAGTTTTTCCCCACTTTACTTTTCCCCAAATTTACCCTTTTACTCATTCACAGCTACTCAGAACTCTCCTTCTAACTTTTCTTCTTCACCTAGAATCCAGAAAGTTATAGCCAGAGAGAACTTTGAGAAATAAGTAGAACTAGATTCTTGAGGAGTGTGGTTAGTCTTACAAAGCTTCATTTGTCTAACCAGTGCAGCATAAACAATAACTAATACTTCACTCCCAGCATGTGTTATCGATGGATATGTCCCAATCTTTACAAGGAAAGAAATCCTGACTCTTCTGCCCAATATGAGACATTACTCAGTAGTTTTGCAATAGCTTTAACCAACTTTAAAATGGAGAGGCAAAAATCTGCTGCCCTAGTTCATGAATTATTCTCTGCTTATGTCTCAAACAAGCTAATTGTTTGTTTACAGGTTAGGGTGACTATAAATATGTGAAAGTCTGCATTTGACAGAGATAATAATAACCATATGGAGGTGGTGCTAACTGGGAAAAGGCCAATCTAAATGATGAAAAATCAAATGCACCATATTAATGTATTCATTCACATGAAACTTTGTGGTTTCCAAGGACAAGTTACCAGAATTCCTCAATATAACCAAAGAGAGGTAGTCAAACAAATAGGAGTAGTTGTAATTAGCATATAGAGTGTCTGTTGCAAATAAGACACAACAAAATGCATTCATAAAGAATTTTTAAAATCTTGACTTTTTAAATTTCTTTCCTGGAGCTATAAGTGGGAAAGAATATCTGGGGTTTTAACCTACAGCACTGAATGTAGAAGATGCTAACAACACTTGAATTCCTTTAATAAGATGGAAACAAGAGAATTGGTCAGAAAAAATAACAAGGAATTTTAAGACATTGTGCTAATCCTCCATTCAGTCCCATTTCTCCTTGTGCAGGGTAAAATATCCCAGATTCTACTGTGAGGCGGCATTCCCCTGACTCCATGCTCAATGGTGATTTACTTCTTGTCACTAACCCCTGATGCAATTTTTTGGAATTCATATACCTAGTTATAGCTCTAGAGTGTCCTCGTAAATATCTCTTCATAAAAGAAGATATTTAAGTTGTGTCTTAAAGAAAGAGAGACACTGAGGCAAAGATAAGGTGGGAGTACTTTTAAAGTTGGAAGGTTGTGAGTGAGGAACATAAAGAAAGAAATATATTAGTCTGTATCACAAAAATTTAGGAGAATAACATCCAATGAGGCAAGAAGATATATTGGGGCCAATATGGGGAGGATTTTAACATGTAAACACAAACATTTATATTTGAAGCTCGAGGCAATAAGGAGCAACTGAAAGTGATTTATCAAGAGAATCATATAGTCGGCTCTTTGCTTAAGGAAAATTACTTTTAAGAAATAGGTAGGAGAAACTGAAATCTAAAGCACAAAGGTCATATAGGAGGTACTGCCATAACCTAGGTGATAGGTTGTGAGGTCTGAACTAAGGCACTATGTGGAAGACTGGAGAGAATATTTTCAAGGATTGGAAGGACTTTTCCTATATTAAAGATAAAAATTATTCTTCCTGGACATAATACATAGAATGAAAAGCAATAGATAGAAGTTGTGGAGACAAATTAAGACTTAATATAAAGGCTTCTTAACAAGTGAACAATTCAAATTAAATTGGGTTTCATTTAGGAAGTTGTGGATTCAGGAGATCATTATCCTATTTCAACAACAATACTATATGAGGATTATTCTGATAGAAGCGGATTTCTTTGACAAAGAGTTCTAACTCAGTTCCAATTGATCAATGATGAATAGAAGCAGCTACACCCAAAGAAAGAACACTGGGAAATGAGTGTAAACTGTTTGCATTTTTGTCTTTCTTCCCAGGTTATTTTTACCTTCTGAATCCAATTCTTCCTGTACAAGAGAACTATTGGTTCTGCATACGTCTATTGTATCTAGGATATACTATAACATATTTAACATGTATAGGACTGCTTGCCATTTAGGGGAAGGGATGGAGGGAGGGAAGGGAAAAGTAGGAACAGAAGTGAGTGCAAGGGATAGTGTTGTAAAAAATTACCCAGGCATATGTTCTGTCAATAAAAAGTTATAACAAAAGAAAGGAAGTTGTGGATTTTCTTTTGCCATGGATTTAAAAGAAGACACTGCACATGGTGGAGGGAGAGCTCATCCAGATACCAGAGAGTCTAAATGTTCTTTCTGACACTATTCTGAAATTCTTTGAGTTCCATCTCTACAGCATAGAATTCATTCCTCAACTTCCTCAGTGGGAGAATTTAGGGGTGTGCATTTTGGGTAGAGGCTTTGTTTCACATTAGTACAAGAATGCTATCTTGTTCAGCCCTGAGAAACAAAAGAGATAATATAAATGAAGATGAAGTTCTAGACAACAAATCAAGTAGACCTAATTTCAAAGCCCATATGTAACATTTCTTTCTCTTCCCATTCACTTCTCAACCCACTGCCTTCTGATTTCTGGCCTTATTGTTCCATTAAATAGTCTTCTATTGGTGGTTGTCATACTTTACTTTTCTTAATTCTAACTTTTATTGCAGCATTTGACACTACTGTTCATCATCTCTTTGTAGAATTGATATCTTTTCTGTAATTTTGTGACATTGCTGTGCTTGGTTCTGTTTGATAGCTCCTTTATCAGTCATCTGTTCTGATTCATCATCTATATCAGGTCTCCTGCTGCACACTCTGCAAGGCGGCTTTGAGTCTTCATTTTGTGATTTCATATTTGGGGATATCATCAATTCCCATGGCTTCAGTGATTATATATTTGAAGATGACTCCCAAAATTTACATATCCAGTCTAATATATTTCCAGAGCTAAAGTCACTTGTCATTTGTCAGTTTTCCATTATATTCCACAGGCATCTTAAACTCCATATATCAAAAAAAAATTCTCTATCACATCCTCTCCAAAATCACTATTTCCAAATTTCTTAAGTACTATTGAGAATACGTACTTTTCTTTCTTCCAGGCTTCCATTCTGAATATTATCTTGGAGTTATCATTGACCTCACATATTTAATCCATTTTCATGTCTTGTCATTTCTGCCTTTATATTTCTTGTATTTGTTCCATTTCTCTAAATCTAAATAATCCTCTTAGTTCAGGCTAATACTATATCTAGGTAAGGGTGAGTATGGCTATCAATTGATCAAGCCATTTAAATATAAATATTCCATATATTATGCATATATGGATAAATATATATATCATGGATATCTGTATATCATGGATATCTGTATATTTAGGTATAGCTCTATTGTGAGATTGATTTATGAGGAAAGTATATGCATATATCTATTGATCTATAGATCTATTCGTCTGCAGCTATCTATTCATTTATTCATCTATATCTATCTGCAATTCTCTTATTGATGATGTTGCTGATAGAATGAAAGCAGGAAGGGATTATAGATGACAATCAATCTCTCCCTTCTCTCTCTGTGGATGAAGAAACTAAAAATGGCAGAGGTGAAATGATTTCTTTAATATCACACAATTAGTTAAGAATAGATTTGGGATCTGAACTGAGGCTCAGTAACTCTAAATCTTGAAATTGTCTGTGACACTGATGATGGTGTCACTAAGTATGATAACCAAAATAACAGTGATGGTGTGAATAATTAGAAGAAAGCTTAGTAATCATGTGAATAACCTAGTCAAATTCATAACTGTTGAGAACTGTGATGAGAGTTTTTGCCATTCTAGATTACCTAATCTCTTTTGGGAGTATATGCATTTGAATGTCTCTCATTTTCTATCAGCAGAGAAAAGCCTTCATCAAAGAAGACAGCACTCTCATTGAGGAACATCATTTAATTTTTTGTGTATCTAATCTTTGGGTATTGGTTAATATAGATAGTATTAGTGTGTGTATGTGTGTATGCATATGTGTGTATGTGTATAAAATAATGGCTTTTTTTATTCTTTGCTATAATCCAGTATTCAATTACAGTTCAATAATATGGTATAATTACTATTTTTGCTATGCTATAGTTACTATTTTCTTACCAATATTGCATATGACTTTTACACAGGTAAGTATGATGTGATGGTAAGTGATGGCAGTCTGGTGATCCACATTGAATGAGACATGTAGGTTACTCTTTTATGTCTATTGTTTTTTCTTCCCATTGTGGGCAAGTATTAATATCATGAATTATACAAGTATAATAGAATTTCTAGGATTCTGAGTATAATTGCTAACGAAAACCCAATGTTTAAACTTGGATATTTTGAAATAGTGGAACTTAAAACAAAAAAAAAAAAAATAGAGTATCATGGATCTCTTGATGTCTATTACATTCTTCAATATCATCATCATTATTATACAGAGGTCCTCAAACTTTTTAAATAGGGGGCCAGTTCACTGTCCCTCAGACTGTTGGAGGGTTGGACTATAGTAAAAACAAAAACTTTGTTTTGTGGGCCTTTAAATAAAGAAACTTCATACTATGAAGTTTCATAGCCCTGGGTGAGGGGGGTAAACGTCCTCAGCTTCTGCATCTGGCCCGTGGGCCATAGTTTGAGGACCCCGATATAGCAATCATTAGATATGGAAACTATAATGCTAAAAGATTTATCAGTTATGTTTTGTGCAGTTCTTATCATGCATTACATTATTTTAACAATATAACTTCAATAACATTTTGAGAAAGGGAAATAATTGCAAAAATAAATTATTGTTAATGGATTTTATTAATAAGTAAGTAATTTTCATTTTATTATGCCTCAAGTAAAGTAATAATTATTTTAAATTAGTAAATCCAATTTGCAAAGCCATGATTCAAAAACAGACATGTATATTGAATAAGACATTTTTCCAATTTTAATTATCAACATTCAAAGTGTTCTTGTAGGTCTTTCAGTCTTCTTTTGGAGGAGAAATTAATTTTTATTAATTTCTATTTTATTTTAGACAGCAAGATTTGTTGAATGCCTATTCAACACTGAGCACTAGAGTAGGCACCAAGAGAGGATGATAAAGAAACAGTTTCAAAAAATTTCTAATTTAGTTGGGGATTAGCACACAAACACTTCAATTCATTAAAAATAGAAGTTTTTGTTAGGCAATGAAAAAAAAAATCTGTGAAGGGCCTAAGGATTTCAGAGTAAAGAAACTCAATGGATTTGAGTTAATCCTATTGGGAAGATAAGATATTCTGGTGAAATATACAACAAACTACAAGATGGAAACAAGTTATTTGCATTACCAATGAAACATTTAGATTATGGACAGTCACTCAGATTTCCTAGGCAGGAGTTGAGTTTAGAATTAGTGAGATGAAAATAACTTCAGTAAAATGGAGGATTCAACTTTATAATCAGGAAGGCCATGGTTCAAGTTTTTCCTCCCACATACACTATGATTATGGAGCAAATTTCTTATGCTTTCAGCCAATCAGTTATAAAATTAGACATTATTGATAGATTATTGGCCTAGATTTGTGTAGAGATTTTAACATACCTATAGTTCCCTACACTGATGAAACCACAGCATCTGGAACAAGCAGAATAACAACAGGAAAGTAAATAATGAACAGATCTGCAAGGAAAGATAGAAAGAGATTAGCCTTTGATCCCGCCAGCCTCCGTTAGCTAAAAGACCTAACTTCCTGGGCCAATACAGGCCTTTTTCTGCCAATGGATGTTCTAGGGAATTGATGCAACGCTTATTTTAGCAAATATAGTAATGGCAAAACCTTTAGATTTGAAAACCATGGACAATAAGGAAAGTGATTTACAGAATACTATGATTTAGAAAATGATGTCAATATTTTAAATGGCATATATTAAAAAAATTAGCTTACCAACCTTTGAAGCATTTAAGAAATGTTATAATTAAAATGGCCTACTTGCCTGAAAAAAAATTAGTCATAATTTCCAAATAGGTATGATTGCATTATAATAATGTGAAATGTAAACAAATTCCATAAGAATGATCATGAAATTATTTTTAAAATGCCTCTATTACTTTTGTAAGCAGATCAGTTATTAGTAAGAGCAGTGAATCAGATAATGTGAATCAGAGAAAGTGTTTAAAAAAGTAAACACAATCTAGATATTAACAATGAAACCTAGTTTTTTTTTTTGTTTTGGTTTTTGTTTTTTACTTTTATTTATCATCTCCTTTGGACCCAATGAAGATACATTTCCCGAGGGCACTATCAATGTGAATGAGGTTTCATGATGTAGGTACACGATAGGACTATAGATTTAGAACCAAATGAGAACTCAGAAATCATTGCGTATAACGCCTTAGGTTTATCTATGGGAAAACTGGGGTTCAGAGGTAAAAAAAAATCCTTTGTCCAAGTTGACAATATGTAGCAGAAATAAGGTGCAAATTGAATGGTATTTCCAACACTTTCATCATTGTTGAATTGTGGGATGGGGGCTTGTCTTGGGCTTTCATTGGTACAGGTTCCTTTTGGATGAGGAAATCTCTAACAGCAGGGCAGGGTGGTGACTTCTCTGCTAATTACAGTTTTGGAGAATTATCTAAGACATAATTATCTAAGTCCCAATGCTACAAGTTGTAAGACGCAGGATTCAAAGCACATTTTTCTTTGTCTGAAACTATACTTTTTTTTTTTTTAATTCATGAATCTGTGTCTTCTTTTTAAAAATTAGACTGAACTGAATTTCTCCTGGCAGGTAAAAACAAGTAAATTCTTATTGATAGTAGACTATCTTTTTAGAAATTAATTTTTATTTTCAATTCCAAATTTTTTCCCACAAAGAATAGCAGCATTTAGAGATATTGTCTCCATGCCTAGGGAGATCAGAGTCCCATTGTACCTTGTGCTAGTCAACCATTCGAGAGAATGGTTATTATATTTATATACATATTTTAGGAAGACTAGCTTTATATTGTTATATCGGGACTTTAAAAAGTTGTCACTATTATTTTTTGAATCACAATATTGTTTGAGCTATGAAATTTTAAAATGAAATTGTTATAGATTATGAGTGGAGAAAAAGCAATGATTCATCATTTCTCCCATACACTCAAACTTGGAGGACTGGGACAATGGAGTGCCATTTAAGGGAATAAGGGATTCAGCATGGCTAATATCTTTGAAATGTCAGGCTAGAAGAGGGGATGATTTCTGCATGATTTTAAACACTCACTTCAAACTATATAAGAAGAAGTAGGCACTCTGTGCAGTGATTTTGTTTTTAATATGTCATTTTCATTTTCACACATATTATTCGTTGGCAGAAAAATGTTATCAAAGGACAGGGCAATCTCATTTGGCCATTAATTAAATGAGCTGCCTAGAAACTTCACCTTTCTATGACAGCTCTCATACTAACTTAAAATAGAAAAGAAGATATGATTTTATGTTGATTTCCAACCCATTCAATACACTGTGGCAGTGAATTCTTGACCAAAGCATTTACTAATATCTTACTACTGACTCAGTTATAGCTGTAGGTCGAAAATCGAGGACACATGTATGTGATGGATTTGTTCTGAGACTGCAATGCTCTATTTGAAATTGAAGATGAGTTCAAATCCAGAGTTTTACTATTTTGTGTAACCATAGGAACTAAGTGACTTAAACTCTCTGAAACCCAGTTCTCTCACCCACAAATAGTGGGGTAGGGAGGGTCATAAAACCATAGATTTGGATTTGTAGGGCATTAGGGCTGAAGACCCATGACATTCCTGTAACATAAACTGACAGTATAACTCTGGATAAGATGCTAAACCATCAGTTACCCTGATTACTTTTTTAAACAGGGTTTGAAAAGGTATTGACCTTCATTGGTAGAGGGATGCCATCATCAGGAGTTCCATATACAAACAAATCATAGGTCTAGTCCATTTCACGCACACATACACTAGCAACAATTTTGGCTTTTTCTTGGTAAAGATACTGGAGTGGTTTATTACTATTTCAATGTATTTATGATATGTGATATTTCACCAAATCAGAAAACATAAGGGTTGTTCTAAGGATTCAATAAAAGATAGATAGACAGATATACATATATATTTACTTAGTGGCTCCCCATTTTCAAAACACATTCAAAGATAGCCTTCAGCATTCACTCTTGTAAAACCCTGCATTTCAAATTCTTTCTCTCTCTCTCTTCCTCCCAAACCCTCCCCTAGACAGCAAGCTATCCAATATATACAGCTCCTCTACACATATTTCCACAGTTGTCATGGTGCACAAGAAAAATCAGATCAAAAAGGAGAAAATGAAAAAGAAAGCAACAACAACCCCCCAAAAAAACAAATGAACAACAGCAAAAAAAAAAAAAAAAAAAAAGGTATAAACACTATGTAGTAATCCATACTTAGTCCCCACAGTCCTCACTTTGGATTCAGATGCCTCTCTCCATCACAAGGCCACTGGGTTGGCTTGAATCACCTTCCAATGAGGTATTTGTAAAGGATTTAGTGCAGTGCATGACATATAGTGGGTGCTTAATAAATATTAGGCAGCTCGGTAGCACAGAGGATAGAGTTCTGGGCCTTGAGTCAGGAAGGCTTGTGTTTAAATCTGGTCTTGGATACTTAATAGTTGGGTGACTCTAAACAAGTCACAGTCTTATTTGCCTGTTTCCTCATCTGAGGCATGATCTGGAAAAGGAAAGAGCAAATTATTCCAGTATCTTTGTAAAAAAAAATCCTCAAATGGTCTCACAAAGAGATGGACATAACTAAATGATAAAATAAAAACTTATTCTCTTCCTTCTTCATTACCCATAGTAAAACAACTGGTAAATGTTAAAAACAGTATTTGACTGCAGGTCTTTTCCCTTCTAGTTCAATCTCCTATCTTCATGGTACCTCTTGGTTTTTAAAATTTCATACATATAGTTTTCATACTGAAAACTATAATCTTGCCTCTGAGTACAAATGTGCATCGTTATTATTTCATGTTCAAAGTACATTATAAATTTATCTTTTTTCCACTAAAGAAACATATTCTATTTCTTCTTAGTCTGCATTGTACTTTCTTACTAATTTGCCACCTAAGAGACTAACATTCATGGTGACTAACAACACATTGCTAAATATCTGCTTATTCCTTTTTGGAGAGAAATTCATTGAGTGTCTTTAGTGTTATTTCCCATCTGTGCCTTGCTACCATGTTAATGTACTCTTCCCAAAGTAGCCATTGGAAATGCGAACTGTTTCAGTAATTTAATAAAATATGGTTTATTTAAAGACTCTTGATGGGCATTCTCCCCATCTCATAGGAACATAGAAAGAACACAAGATTTGTGTAATGCTAATGAAAATAGTGAAAAAGAAAAAGGATTATGCCTTTCAACATGCACTCATCTAAGTGAGTACCCATGATACTAGAGCTTATTTCATAATGAACTTGAATATATTATGCCTTGAAAAGAGAATATGAATTTTCAAAAGAATATTTACATACATGTAAATTATGATATTCATAGTTTCTTATAGCTTATTACTATTGAATACATGCCATTTTTACCTTTCCATTTATTTAATATTTTCCTCCAATAAGACCTGAACAATGCTATTACCAACAGCAGCCAAATCTGTTCTTAATTAACCTGCCTATTATCAAATAGGCTACTTCATGGACAACAGTCACAAGGTATTGTTAAGTCAGGTCGTGTCAAGTCAGTAAGGATTTATTAAGTGGGTACTATATGTCAGATACATAGTAATCATAAAATAACAAAATCTGAAGCTATGGGTACTGAAACATGTGTTCCTTTTACATTTAAAAATGTTTTACATATTTTATCTCTATTGAGTCATTCAAACACCCTGTAGAATATGTATAAAAACAATAATAATCCCATGTTAAAGATGAAAAAACAGAGGCTCAGAAAGATTAAGTTACCTACTCCTGTTGACAAACTAGTATATATCAAATGTGATATATAGGATTTAAACGCAGGGGTTTTTGACTTCAAGTTCAAAAGAAACTGCTTTTTTTTTTTTTCCCTGTTTGGGCTAACATGATAAACTTGGGTCCTGTTGTCATAATTTTTGCAACCACAGATTATCCTCTGATGACTCAATGATGTAGGATAGAAGTTTTGTGGAAGTCTAATGTCAATACTAATGTTAAATTAAAGAAGTAAAACTTTGTTCTTTTCAAGGTAATTGTATTCATCAATAGGTAATTAAAAATTCCACAACTCACTTTAAGAGAAATGCAAGAGATAATTCAATATCTTTGCCATAAATAACTGTGTTAGCAGACATCAAAGGAGCACAAATTACAAAAATTCTACATTTGTTCACAATGGAATGTTCTTTCTCTTTTTTACTGAGTTGAAGACAAAATAAGAAAAGTGGAAAACATAAAGTTGGGTATAATTCCATAGATAATTCTGGCAGCTACTGGCAATCATTTCCATCAAGCTGATGATCTGATTTTGTATGAATGTAGGTAAATGTGTCATATCTTGGGACACTGATGACTACCATGTTTACCAACCTTATTGCTGCTTGTCAATTATTAGCATACTGGTGTTCTAGTAAAAGTTTAATAACCAGTTCTCACTCTCTCTCTCTCAAAAAAAAAAAAAAAAAGACAATACATCTTTATCTAGATTGTTAATATTTTCTCAATTATTTTCTTAAGTCCAACTAATCAACCAAACAGGAAACTCAACTTTAATTGTAGTGGGTTTTTATATTTATTTATTTAAAATTAAATAAAAATAAGAAAAAGAAAACAAAAATAGAAAAAGAGACAGGAAAAAAAAAGCAAGTCAAATCATTGTCATGTGCACAGCAGAACATCAGGGAGGATACAGAATTTGTAACAATAAATTTTCCATTTCAAGACATCATATATAATAATACTAGCGATTATATTCATCTTTGCTTTGCTTCCTTGTGAGTTTTTTTTTTTTTTTTGCTATGCACTTTTACTTTATTCTTTGCCCCTTTTATCCCCTCAACCTCCTCTAAACAGGTTATAGCTAAACATGGGCACACACACACACATGCACATAAACACACCATGCATATACACACATACATGTGCATACCTTCACCAATACATATATGTATATCTATCTATTTATCCATACATGTATGCATACACATATATTTATATCCTCATTTACACACACATGGACATGCATCTATAAGTACATTAATATGTCTGATAGATAATATAGATTTCTCTCTTGATTGAATCTTTAAGTTTTACTTTGCCTGAGATCACTGGTTATTAGCCCTGCTTTTTTTTTTTTCCTAATGAATCCTACTCCTGATCCTTCTTATGGTGTTTGTATATACCTTTTATTTTCTCCTTGCCAACTGCTCTACTTTATTTCTACTCCTTAATTTGCCATTTATTAATTAACCTTTCCTCACCCATGGCTCTCTCCATTATCTTCTCCCCCTTAGCCTCCCCTCTCTCTCTCTCATTTTCATTAATCATAACATCTTATCCCATTAAAGTTAATCTAAACACCATTCTATACCCAATCTTATCCTATCCCTTCTACCCTTATTTCATTATAGATCTTGGAGAGTGTTATATCCTTCATAGAAACAATGTATGTGTGTGTATTGTTTCCTATTTAACTCACTACAGAATTGAGTAGATTTTCATAACTACGAGCCCTCAATTCCCTTCTCATACCTCTTGGTGGGTTCTTCCTCTGCACCTCTTTGATATAATATAGTTACTGTTTTTACCTTTTCCTAGACTATTTTGATTTTTAGAATCAGTTCACATTCAGCTCTTCCCCAATTTTTCTTCTGAACTACCCAATTACTGATGCTAATCTTAAATATATGGTTTATATTTCCATATAAAAATGTAAGCAATGTGTACTTCTTGAGTTCCTTGAAATTAAACTTTGATGTTGATACTTATAAGTAAAATTTTCTTTTGAGTTCATATTTGGTTGAGAAAAAAATCCTCAAATTCTATAAGTTTATTGAATGCACATTTTTTTCCCATTTGATACTATGGTTACTTTTGATGAATATGATATTTTTAGCTACAGGCTTATTTCTTTTGATTGTCAATATATATCATTCCAGGTCTTTTTTTTTTTTTATTATAGATGCTGATAAATTCTAATTATAGCTCCAGCATATTTGAGTTATTTTTTTGTTTCTTGAAGAATTGTCTCTTTGATGTGGGTTTTTCAAAATTTTAACAATAATATTCCTATGTGTTTTCTTTGCAGGATCTCTTTGAGATGATGATAAGTGAGTTATTTCAATTTCTACTTGCCCCTCATATTCTATCAGACCAGGGAATTTTTATTTAATTATTTATTTCATTATTGTGTCATCTTTTTATTTCTTTGTTTCTTTGTTTAATCACAGCTTCCAGGTCCTTCACTTATTTGCGTGTTATCTCTTCTTGAACTATTCTCCAAATCTATTGTTTTTCTACGTTTCCCATTCTATTCTATTTTTTTCATCTTTTATATTTTATTTTGTTATTTCTCGGTGTTATATAGCTTCACTGACTTCCCCTGGCCCAATTTTAATTTTCAAAGGATAAATTTCTTTATTAAAATTTTATTTCCTGTTCTAGTTGGTTCACTTTTTAAAATAATCTTTTTGTTTTTCTTAAATGGTTCTCCTACTCCTCTTTTCTTCTTCTTTCTTTCTTGCATTTGGTTATCCTCAATTTCTTTCATTTGCTTTTTGGAGTATTTTTTTTTTTTTTTTTTTGCATTCTTTCTGGGAGCCATTTAACATAACTCTGGAGTAGAAGACACTTTTTTTTTTAACTTCACATTCCTTCTCTAAAGGTGAATCCATGTCTTCTCCATTTCCATAATAAGTTCTATGGTTGTGTCCTTTCTTCTTTGCCTGTTCGTTTTCTTAATGAGAACTATTATTATAAACACCCTAATCCTGAGATAGGGTGGAAGTATTGAGTCTCTAGCTTCATTTCAGCTTCCCTCTGACCTGAAACCTGAAACTAAAATCAGAGAGATCCTGACCTCTGCTTCAGTACTCCAAGTGTGCCAATTCCTTTTCACCCAAGACAAAGTCTCTGTAGCACAGCTGGGCCTGGTGTTTCTAATTAGCAGAGGTTCCTTCTGTGTTCCCAAATCTGGACCTAGGACTGTGTTCATAGTCCAGGTTTTTTGAGCTGAGTCTGTCTTTAACCTCAGATATTCTCAAACCAAATTTTAAATATTTTTATATTCCTCAGTTAGATAGAATTCTCTTCATTCAAAAAAAATTTGAAAAAGATACTAGCGCATGCCTTAATTTGAATCTGTAATTTGTCAGGGGCCAGCATGATGAATAACAAAACAAAATGAATTCACATTATATGAATTGCAGAAATCCTGGATTTGTTGCTTCATCATTAGAATTTAAGCTTTTTGAGGACAGGGTTTTTGGTTGTGTTTTATTGTTGTTGTTGTTTAATTGTTGTTATTTTTGTTTGCTTGGCTTTGTTGTTTTTGTTTTGTTTTGCATTTCTTTCTATTCTCGGCACTTAACACCATACCTGTAATATAATAGGTCCTTAATAAATGGTAGTTGATTGACTGTATGATCTTGTGTTAGTCACTTAGGAAATCATAAATTTAGAGGTAGAAAAGACCTTAAAACTATTGTGACTCACATATTCCCAATGAATAGACTGAGGCACAGAGAAACAGTGATTTGCCCAGTATTACATCATATCTGAATTGGGATTTGAGATTCTAATTCCATTGTTCTATCTGATAATCCCTGCCACCTTTCCAAACAATGATGATAGCCAAGTTATTCTCCCCATTTTGCAAATGAAATAAATGAGATAAAGAGTTTGGTCATAGAAGCAGAATTCCAACAGGTGTTTCTTGACTCTTAGTCCAATATATTCTTTCTGCTACACCACCCAATTGAATCAGGCTTACAGAGTTTAAATTACCTGATTAAGGTCATACAGTTAGCTAGTATTTGTTTGAATGTAGATTTTCTTGACTTCCAATTCAGCATTGCACCATACCATGATAGTTCTGCCAAAATAATTCACTGACTGAAAAATTCACCTGGGCCTGCTATTTGACATGATAATTCTACCATTGTAATGCTAATGTCTTGAGCCTTAGTTTACTGAAATTTAAAAGAAGAATGCTATATTAAATTATTAAAATTAACATTTAAATTTTTTAAAATTAAAATATTTAAATTGCATCCAAGGTCACTTTAAACTCTAGATGTAGGATCCTAGAGTAAGTCATGTGATCCCCTTCTCCTAGAATGGCTCATCAAGACATAAAGAGACTAAACAAAAAAAAAAAAAAAAGAAGAAGAAGAAGAGGACATAAAGAGACAGCATGTGATAGTGAATAAGGCCTCCCTTGGAGACAAGAATACATGAACTTATTGTTTCTGACACTAACTTTACAATCAGAGAGAAATGGCAACGTCTTGACCCTCAGTTTCTTCATCTTTAAATTGGGGGTATTGTAATAATGCATATAATAAAAAAAAATCTCGTTTGTTGTTGAAATTCAAATGAGATTATATAAATCATTCAACAGCATTATGTAAATGCTGACTATTATTAGCATGCTAATCCATTCTTTGGAAGGACTATTTACCTTCTGGAATGGCTTTAACTGCAACAGCTTGCTCTTGGGAAGCTCATTGAGATCATTGCATATAAGCCATTATTAAAATGCATATTGTTATTTTAATTATTATTAATGGTTGGAGGTATGTAGCACAATACACAATTAAGCAGAGGGCTGAGAGTGATTATCAGATGATTATGTCTATTAGCTATTCATTTTAGAGTGATCTACATATAGATAATGATTTGCCACAGGCCAATTATACAGATACCCAACACAGTTCCATAGACAATGATACCTAATAAGAATATTTCCCATAAAGAAGATGAAAAACTTTTGTTTTTCTCCAGGAGTGGCAATGATTACTTTGTAGAACTGCTGCTGTGATTAAATCCCTTTTGAAAATAGTGAGCTGTATTTGGAGTCTTAACTACCCCTGCGTCATTGAACATGTCTCCCTAATGATGATAAATAACATTTAAGGTCCAGGTGCAGAAAAATTTTCATAAAAGGATAATCTTCTGCTGATCTGTTACTTTAGAATCTTACCATATATGTAGAGAGTCTTAGATTAGCATAAAGGGACCTACTATATTTCAATTCATCCCCTCATGTTACAAATGTGCAATTTTAGGTACTTATATGTCCAAGAAGAGTCATTAATGTGTCTAATATCAGCCTGGAGGAGATGTCCAGTGCCATGCATTTAGAGCCTGGGCTACCCAGAAACTTTATCTATGGCTTGGGTAAAAGTATTATACCCTGTGTACATGATTTTGCTTCTTAACAATAATTTAGAACCCATTATTAAAAAAGAAGACAAGTGAACATCTTGAAAAGGAAGCAGTAATTGAAGATTATTGATTGTAGATATTGATTGAAGGTAACAGTGATTGACCATGCACAGATCATTCTACAAAACTTATTTTTAACTGGATTATTAAACTGGTATTTTGGAAAATGCAATAGATATCATCTATTTAGAATTCAAGACAACATATAATAAAATATCTCTTGCTATATTGATGGGAAAGATAGAAAAATGTAGAGGATAATAGATACATTTAGAAATAGCTGAGTGGCTGAACTCAAAAAGGAGTCATTAATAGTCTAATGAAATTGTGGCAGGAGACCTCCAGTGGAATGTCTTGGAAACTTGTACTAATATTACATAAAATGACATATTTGCATGAAAAAATCTTAATAGGGTCTTCTAAAAGACTGGATGACAGAGCCAAGATTCCAAAAGTTCTTGAAGGCATGGCTTGCAGAATATGTGACAGGAATTAATATAAAATCTTATGCTTTGATTCAAAAATTAAGACAAAATGTGGTTAGAAAGTAATTAACAGGAAAATTATCTAGTTTTCTTTTCTTTTCTTTTGGTGGGACATTTTAATGTGGTAGCCAAGAGAGTGAAAGTTCTTTCTGCTTCTTACAAAACTTAGAGTGCCCAGGACTAGAGAGGATAATGCTTGAATTCTGGTATTCAGAACAGTAACAGTGAATTATGTAAATATCTACAAAGTACAGATTTCAAGCTGTGGTCAACCAATGTATATTCAAGTTAGACTTGGTAATGATCCATTGTGTGCACATGTTACCATAGAGATACACCATCTTCCCTGTCCCTAAGATTCACAAACTAGAAGTCATCCTCAACTTCTCGCTATTATCCCCACATCCAATCTTTTGCCAAGACCTATCAATTTCATCTTGGCAACATCTCTTTAATATACTGCTTCTCTTTAGTATTACCATCTTTCTAGTACAAATCTTCAAAATCTTTTGTTTGGATTTTTGCAGTAGTTTTCTGCTTCACCTATCTACTTCTAGTCTTTTTCCACTCTAAGCTATCTGCCATTAAGGCAGTAGTGATTTTTTTGTTCTGAATTGAAGGTTAACAATCATCTTTATGCTTACTAAATTTCAGTGGCTCCATATCACTTCCGGTGTCAAATGCAAAATGTTCTGCTTGATATTCAGTGCTCTTTACAACTTAATCCTTTCTTACATTCCCTGTTTTCTTATACCTTATTTCCCTTCAAATTTTCTTTGCTTTAGTGATACTGGACTCCTAGATGTTCCTGAGCAAAAACACTCTATCTTTTGCCTTCAAGCATTTTCTTTGGTTGTTGCCCATATCTGAATTTTTTTCCCTTCTCTGTTCTGACTACTGAACTCCCTGGCTTTTAAAGTCCCAACTACAATTCTACCTTCTGTAGGAACTTTTCCCAATTCCTGCTAATTCTAATTCCTTTCTTCTGTTGATTTTTTTAAAAATAGAAATCAAGTTATGCTATATGATTATGATGGAAGACTACTCTGCTATAAAAATGATGAGCTTAATGGTCTTAGAAAAAATATGGATACACTTACATAAAACAATGAAGAATGAAATGAATTAGCTTACCTTATTCATTTTCTAGATGTTTTAGTTAAATGCCCAATTCATTCATTAATTCTTTCTTTTAATGATGGGTGAGTTTGGAGATATGATATTTTTCCTAAGTACTGCTTTGGTTATAACCCACAAATTATAAAATGTTTTATCATTGTTACTAATTTTTAATGAAATTGTTTATTACTTTTTTGATTTGTTTTTTGGCCCATTCATTAGGATTATATACTTCAATTCCATTAATTTTTTATCTGTACCTTTATTGCCCTTTATTGAATATAAGAGTTATTGAATTATGATTTTAAAAAGCATACTTCTGCTTTTCTGCATTTCATTGTAAATTTTATAATGCCCTAAAACATGGTCAGTTTGTATTAAGGTGTCAAGTATAAGTACAAATAAACGTATCCATTTTTATTCTTATTTAATTTTTCCCAAAGGTCATTCATATCAAACTTAACTCAGGTTCATATATCTCCTTAATATTTTTTTATACTTAAATTTATCTAGCTCTGAGAGGTACAAACTGAAGTATCTAAGTAGTATAATTATATTTTTCAATTTTTTTCCTGTAATTCATTTAATTTTCCCTTTAAGAATGTGAATGCTGGAAGTATTTTGTAAAAATGGTGCATTAAATCAAAAAATTCTAAACTCTCCAAATTCCTTCTATGAACAAGGCAAAATAGCACCTCAGGTTAATGTAGAGCAGTAAAAGCAAATAAAAGTTGGGGTAGAACAGTGGTCTTCTTGGGACAATCGGAGAATATAAAAAGAAACATTCCAGGATCTAGTTTTTGCCTTTTCATATTGTAAGCAACTCAGGCTAGTTTCATTGAATTAGGATGTGATGAGCCCTGAGATTGCATTGAGAGGAACATTGACTGCAGCCCTGAAAATTTCCATCTCTTAGATAGTGTGGGGAGTCATCCAACTGAGTCAAGAAAGATTGTGGGAACCTCTGCTACATTGAGGAGCCACAATAAAGATTACTCAGTACCTAGCAACTTCCACTTTAAAAATTGAAGGACCTGAAATATGATATTCCAAAGGACAAAGGAGCTTGGATTAGTCAAAAATGATTTATTCAGCAAAATTAAGCATTATCTTTCAGGGTAAAAGATGGACATTCCATGAAATAGGGTGTTTTATTTTTTTTTATGAAAAGTCTACAACTTAGCAGACAATTTGATAATGAACTGCAGAACTTAAGAAAAGCATAAAATCATAAAAAGAGAAGGAAAATGATTTTTTTGAAACTGAAAATGTATACACCCTTAAATGGAAAGATAATGTGTTTAATTCTTGAGAATTGTATCTTTCTTAGGGTTATGCTTAGAGGGTACAGGTATAATGTCATTTTATTGTGATGATATAAAAAGGAACTGTGGGTGAAAAAGGGACTGTCTGTATTGGGAGAAAAGGAAAGGGGAGGTAAAATGGCATAAAATACATAAAGAAGACCTATTACAGTTCAGGAAAAGAAGGGATGGAGATGAGTCTTCTTTGAATCTTAATTAAAAGAGATAAAGAAAGAAAATGAAGTAATATATCACTAAACATATATGCACCAAGTGATAGAGTATCCATAGTCTTAGAGAAGATGTCAAGAGGGCTACAAGAAGAAATAGATAGCAAAACTGTAGAGGTGGAGGACCTCAAACTTGCCCTATCTAGGTACATTGAACTACAAAATAAACAAGAAGGAAATTAAGTAAGCAAATAGAATTTTAGAAAAGTTAGGTATGATATAATTTTGGAAAAAAAATTGAATGGTGATAGAAAGGAAAATATTTCCTCCCTTCCCCCCAGTGGTACATGGAACCTATGCAAAAATTGACCATGTATAAGGGCATAAAACCTCAAAACTGAAAGCAGAAAGGCAGAAATGAAAAATGCATCTTTTTCAGATCTGAAGCAATAAAAATTACATGCAATAAAGGGTCAGGAGAAAATACATTAAAAATTAATTGGAAACTAAATAATCTAATGCTAAAAAATTAAGTGGGTGAAACAACAAATAATAGACACAATTGATAATTCCAACCAAAGGAATGGCAATAATGAGACAACATACCAAAATTTATTGGACGCAGCCAAAGCACTTCTTAGGGGAAATTTTATATCTCTATATGTTTACTTGCAAAAAATAGAGAAAGAAAAGATAGATGAATTAGGCATGCATTTAAAAACCTAGAAAAGGAAGAAATTAAAAAAAAAAACAATCTTGATATGACACTCCAAGAAATAAAGTTGCACTGAAATGTTAGAACGAGAGGGTAAAATAAAAACTATATATATATATATATATATATATATATATATATATATATATATATATATTCTGTTTTTATTTTATATATAATGATTACTTTTTGAGAGCCATTTTATAAGGAAAACTTACACGATTATCATGCCAGATGCTGAAAGTCTCAGATTAAGGAGAAAATATAAGGAACCTTAACAAAAAGAAAATCAAAAATAGATATAGCAGCAGTTACATAAAAGACTACAGGTCTTTTATGAATAAAATAGCAAAAGAACTAGATTTGCTGCCAAAAATATTCCACCCAGCAAAATTAAGCATAATCTACAATCATCATTATTTCCTACATCACAGTAATATTCCAACATTATACTGTTTCATTAATAATCTAAAGCAATATTGCTTAATATGACTGACATATAGTGTGTTTCCTTGTAATGCATATGTATATAATTATATGTATGTATGTATGTATGCATGCATATGTATTTGTGAGTATCTGAAGTTTATTGCAGCCTTTTGGGGGAAATGTGGAAGAGATAAAAGAGAAAAAAATAGAGTAAAATAAAAAGGGCAGAGAACAAAAGTAAAACACAAGGAAACAAAGATTAACATCTTTGAATGTAATGTGTAGTACTTACAGGCTTTCTTGAAATAGAAATTTATTGTCTCACATTTTGAATTCTCTCTCATATTCTGTTATAAATATGCATTTTTTATCTTTTTTATTTCTCCATTTTGCATTTGTGTTTAATAAATTAATAAATTTAAAAAATAATTTGGATGGTATGTTATTTGGAGCATGTTTAATATTATTATTATTTCATTATTTATGGTGTCTTTTAGCAAGATAGTGTTTCTCTACTTGTCTCTTTTGCTTTATCTAATAACATGATTTCTATTTCCTCCATTTTTTTTTCTTGCACAGGAAGTTTGTACTCTAATCCCTCATTTTATCTCTTTGTGTGTCTCTTGTTTTTTGTTTTAATTGTATAATTGCTTTAATAGATTCATAAGATTGATGCTGTGAAGAGCAAATTAGATTCTTTCCTTCAATCACAGAAACAATGAATTCAAATCCTGACTCTGATGTTTAATATTATCTGAGGTTAAGAAAATTTATACTGTGACTCACCATTGACACTACTGGGTCTATATCCCAGGAAATCATAAAGGAGGAAAAGGGCCCACTGTGCAAAAATGTTTGTAACAGCTCTTTTAATGGTAACAAAGAATTGGAAAATGAGTAGATGACCATGAACTGGGGAATGCCTGAATAAGCTGCAGTATATAAAAGTAATAGAATATTATTGTTATATAAAAATGATGAACAAGCTGATTTTAGACAGTCCTGGAAAGATTTATATGAACTGATGTTGAGTGAAATAAGCAGAACCAGGAATCCATTGTACACAATAATAGCAAGAATGTGCAATGATCAATTGTTAAATTCTTGATGCTTCTCAGTACTTCAGTGATCCAAACACTTTTAGATAGAAAATGCCATCTTCATACAGAAAAAGAGCTATGGAGATTCAATGTAAATCAGCATATGCTATGTTTACTTCTTTGTTCTGTTTTTTTTTCCTTTTCCCATGGTTTTTCCCTTCTGTTGTGACTTTTCTTTCCCAACATGATTCATAAAGCAATGTGCATTCAAATAAATACATAAGATTATTAAAAATATATATTACTTCCAAATTGATATTAAATCATGGAACCAGAATTTTTAATGCACATTCCTCAGATTCCAAATTTAGCTCTCAGTCACAACCCAAAAATTACCTCTTTTCTGCTTTTATTTTCATTATGACCTATGATTTCATGGTAGTAATAAATCCAAAGTATAGGGCAAATTCCCATTTTTAAAATCCTTTCCAGGATATATTCAGTCACTAGATTGTAAATTATACATGTAAAACATCACTTGGTAGGGTATAGAACAGTGAAAAGATTTGTCCAGGATAATACAAGTATCTCTCATTGTGGGGAGCTGGCACTAATCTATAGCCACATAAGGCCAACCTTGAATAGGTTGAATCTCCTAATCACATCATACCAAAGACTTCCTGAATAGGAATCTCCTAATCACATCCTAACTTTGAATAGGCAGATATCTAGGCATCCCCTAATCACATTATAGAGCTTCCTGCCACCAGAAACATCTGAGCAGCTCATCCTTGGGCGGGATACCAACCCTTTGTCTAGGACCCCCACCCTCTACTGTGTTTGAACAACCCTGCCTTCTTTTCTACTGCTATATATATCTGTACTATTGCACCCATTAAAATGAGGCTTGATCAGATGGATTTGCCTTGCCTCCATTTTGCGCGTCCCCTCTCTCTTGCCCTTATCTCTTTTCTTCCAGGGTCCACACACACTGCCTCGCGGGCCAAGGCATCTCATAGAGAGGCCTTGAACCTAGGCCTTCCAAACTCCAAAGTCAGAACTTTATTGATCATGCTGGATTTGGATGCATCTTAGGAAAGGAAACAACAACAAAAACCTAGATGTTTCATAAACTTGAAAATGCTGACTTACACCCCAAAAAATCATAAAAATTAAATATAGCCTTGAGGAACCTCATAAATTATACATGGTACCCCTTTCAATTTGAAGTCCGGTGCATCTGTTGGTAACTGATTTCCATGGTATTTGTGCAAGGATCTCAGGTAGCTGACCATTAACAGCTTCCTACAGGGAAAATAAAATGCTAGAGAGAGATCCAAGGTAAGCAAGAATGCACTGCTCTCTATAGAAAATATTTTGTTCCTCAGGGATAGAAGTAATAAAAAGCCCACATGGTTTAGGATGCTGAGATAATTCATAATTTGACTTCAATTGTAAAGGGAAAAGAATCTGAACCAAACATAAGCAGACTAACATTATATAATTTTCTAATAGAATAGATGTGGCACCTTCCAAGGAAAATGAGCACCTATGAGCTAATGTACATGCTTATAATACATTTTACAAGCTATTTGAACAATTTTGCCAAATGAACTGTGCAGCACAAATTAAGCATAACCCCTCCCTATATACAAAGAATCTTTTAAACTTATTATTCATGATAATATCACCTTCTTATGGACTCTTCTCCCTCCTTCAATTGTTCCATGATTTCAAGTTGATTATTACTTAGGAAAGAAAAATACAGAAAAAAATCTTCCCTCCAGTGCTTTAATAACATAGCTATAATTCTAGCTTTGCATTTTATTTTAAAAAATTTCTTCTTAGGATGATGGGATGGAGCAAAAAAAAAAAGAGGAAGGAAGAAACTGGGAAGGTAGGAGAAAAGAGATAGAGAGAGACAGAGACAGAGACAGAAAGAGACAGAGATGGAGGGAGGTAGAGTACAAGGACAGTCCATCATAATAGGTACAGCTACACAGGGATAAAGGGAGAGGAGTATAGACATTTACCAAAAAAAAATAGTGTACACTTTCAAAATCCAGCTACAATCTCTGTTCTCTGTTTCCTTTACCATCTTTATTTAAAAAGCTTTTAAAACTGCTGTTCCTTCTTTCACCACAATTTTATTCTGTTATTTATAGTTCATCAGGCCTGCCTCCACCATCATTTCAAAGTTTTGTTTTGTTTTGTTTTTTTCTTTCTGACCCCTAAGTTGTTTTGTGCTGGCAGAATGTCTTTCTCTGCCAAGACTACATACCAAATACCCTTACTACTAGGAGAAAAAAGGAGGCAGAATAAAATACTTGGGAAAGTGGACAGCCTTCTGGATTTCGAAATCTTTGGTATCTTGGCCTATGCCCACTTGATGAAATGGAAATTGGTCATACCATGTAATATTGCCAGTCTTGAAGCAAATCATGAGATGTAGAGAAGTTTACTTAACAGGTCATCTGGAGAAAAAAGCAATCAATGAGCAGTTAAGAACATTAAAACCTGAGTTGCCCCACCTATATTGGAATTCTGACAAGAACTCTTTATGAAACAGATCATTTTCTGAAATAAGGGAAGCCCACAACAATCTAAACCTTTTCTTGAAGTCTTTTTCTACTCCAAGTGCAAAGCTCCACTCTTAATCCTTTCCATTCATTTCATAATTACAATGTTTCTCAAACTCTAAACCCAAGGATTATTAGCAGGTTTAGTTTGACCCTGAGAATGTGATGGAACTTCAGTTATTCAAAACTAAAGGGAAGAAATCAAAGTTTTATGGGAGAGTATTATTAAGAGAGATTTGCAATTATTTTTTGATGATAGCAATCATTATCTGTACTTATTCCGCCTAATATAGACTATATTTTATTCACTGAGATTTTGAAGACTATGGAACAAAATTTAAAGTTCAAAGGGAGCTCAAAGACTATATAGTCCAACCCCTTCCTGTTATGGAAAAATAAATTGAGGCAAAGAAGTATTAAATAACTTCCCCAGGGTCACACAGTTTAGTAGGTGTTTAAGGATACAATTTAAACTCATGTCTTCCTGATTCTGAGTGCAAGACCCTTTAAACTATACCATATAGTTTTTTTGGGGGGGCAGGTGTCATTTTTTATAAACTTTTTAATGTAATTTTTCCATTCTAGCATAGCATTGATATCCAAGTTCCCAGGCATCCAACAATGAGGTCAACACAATGACTCTATAAATGGTGAGTTTAGTAGTCGGTCTAATACCTCTGCTCTCCAACTTATTTCTTCGGAACCTTCCAAACACTGACCTTGGTCTGCTAGTGCAAATGTCAATCTTATTATCAGTGTGGATATTCCTGGAAAGTACTGCCAAGATAAGTGAACTTACCCACAGCTATCAAAGCTTCCCCATTTAGGGTGATAGTTCCACAAATGGATGGTGTTATGCTGTCTGATGGAGGACCTGTTTTCTTGGCATTCATCATTTGGGTACAACAATTAGCACAAGCATCAGATAATTGATCCATACTTTGTTGCATCTCTGCTTTGTAGCCTGCAATGAGTGCATAGTTTCTTTGGAAGCAAATAAAAAAATCATGCACCATCACTCTCTTCATTTTGGTTTTGGCTTGTACACTTTTCAAGTTGGAGAATTTACCATCAGTCCAGTAATTGACTTTGATTCCATGTTTGTCCTTATTGAAGGTGTTTGACAAATGGCTAAAAATATTCTAAAAATTAGGACAATAAGCATACAGCCTTGTTTCACTCCATTGGTGACTGGGAAAGCTGGAGGGTATTGCCCATTGTCTAGAACCTGGGTAAGCATGTCATCATGAAATTGGCCTATTTTAGTGTTGAACTTCTCTAGGCAAACAAATTTGACATGATTTTCCATAAGCTTGGTGATTACCAGTATCAGAGGCCCTAGTCAGATCTCCAAATGTTGTATACAGACATCTGTTCTGCTCGGGAATTGTTTCTGGAATTGTTAGGTAGTAAACATATTGATGTTCCTCAGTCCCTTCTGAAGTCACATTAGCTTTCAGGGAGATGATCTTTTTCTAGGTATAGGGTGATCCCATTAAGTAAGACTTTGGCAAGAATTTTGCCAGAAATGATTGAGAGAATGCCCCCATCCCCATTGGTTGTTACAGGACAATCTATTCTTTTTATCTTTAGAAATGTGGACAATGGAGGACTTGTTCCCAAGAGGAACTCCTGGGACATAATTTCCTTGTGACATATAAGCTAGAAAATTTCAATCAACTTTTATGTGAGCAGTGGACCCTCCACCTTGTAAATTTCAGCTGGAATAGAATCAGCACCCGGTCCTTTATCGCATCCAAGTAACCTAATGTCCTTCAAAATCTCTTCTTTAGTTGGAATTTCAGCTAGAGAGTAAGTGATTTCAACTTGAGATAAATGGTCAATAGCTTCAGTATTGATTGGTGACAATCTTTTGACAATCACTATGGAATTGTTTAGCCTGTCTCTCAAGGATTATGTCCTTATCACTAATCACTGTGGCACCATCTGCACTGAGTAGGTAAGGTGCACCATAGTAGGTCTTTGGTCCATAAATAGCCTTTAGTCATTATAAAACACTTTGGATGATTACTATCAGTATAAAACTGAATTTCATCTGCCTTATTTATTGAGCCAAGAATTCTGCATCTCTTTATGTTTAAATTGTACTTTACCTTTGATGGAATTGCATGGTACCTTCTTAGAGATGGATGAACTATTTTGCAGGTGTGCCCTGTGGAGTTCTCATTTTTCATTTAGCAGCATCTGAATTTCTCAAACCAGTCTTGATATTTGTGGGTATTCTGACCGTGATGAGCAAATGTAGTACTGTGTGCCAAATCTCTGAAAATTGCCCACTCCTTTTCTGCTCTATTGTTACTAACTGTGCGTTGGCTCAACTTACTCTCCAAGTTTGCAACGAACTATTCCCTTTCAGAGAAGCACTGTAATTTTTTCACATTAATTCTTCTAGTAGTCTTTTTGTCTTAAGGCTGCCACTTTTGTTGAATGTGAATATTCAACTTGAAGAGGAGAAGTCTATTTTCAATACAGCATTCTGCACTTCACATTGCTTTGGTAATTCTTATATTCTGTATGTCTCTTTTTCTTACAATCATATTGTCTATTAAATGCCAATATTTGCTATGACGGTTCAGGCAGGGATCCCATTCTGTGGTTGACATTGTAAACATGTTCAAAAGCCCCAGAAAATCAGATTCCTCTCACCAGTGGCACAGGAAGGTGTATACACTTGTAGACAACACAAAAACAAGTAGACCTGAAAGAAGAACAACTCATGTTGTGAGAAAATACAACAGTTTTCAATCCAAATAGCAGCCCTTAGTGAAAGAATGCTGACAAATAAAGGCCATCTTACTGAAGTAAGAACTTCATCTGCTTTCATGGCCATTGGAATCATTTGTTCTCACCTACCCATTTCACCTAGGAAAGTCTCTATATGCCTGGGGTGGACACTCTCATAAGTCACCAAGAATCTGAGATGGTTTGGTTATACATCAACATGGACACTGTGTATACTCCAGCTTCTTGGCACCACAGGAGAAATTTAGGTGGATCAGATGAACACTAAAGGTAGAAAGTAGCTTGTAAAGAGTACAGCAGCCTTCATGCCAGAGGTACTAATCCTCCCTGAACACATCCTATATCCCCATGAAGTACTATTTTGCTTGAGAAAGTAAATTAATTAGAAAAACTTACAGAAAACTATTGGAAGAATATATCCAAATGCCTGAATTTTCAGGAGTGGAGACCAGATAATAGAGTAGATAAATTCTTATAAAATTCCCCTTAAAACAACTTTAAAATGATGCCTCAATTTGTTGGTGTATCAGATTAAACAACATGGCAGAAAAAGACATTCTGCCAGCACAAAACAACTTAGGGGTCAGAAAGAAAAAAACAAAACAAAACAAAACTTTGAAATGATGGTGGAGGCAGGCCGGATGCACTATAAATAACAGAATAAAATTGTGGTGAAAGAAGGAACAGCAGTTTTAAAAGCTTTTTAAATAAAGATGGTAAAGGAAACAGAGAACTCATTAGAAAAGAAATTTCAGGGGACCATTCTATTACCACTGAATGCAGGCTGGATGCTGTTTGGCAAATCAATTGGCTATACCCAATCTGGGGTCATATGTCAATGGCAGAAAGAAGCACTTTCAATCAAGAGAGTGGGACGCTAGAGAGCAGTACTGATTTTTGTCAGGAGAGATTAAAGAAACTCAAGGAACCCATATCACTTTAAGCATCAAGGAAAAAGGCTTTCTGAAGAGCAATATGACTTCCAATATTGAGACAACAGGGGTTCTGTTTTTCAAGTTTTTTTCTTTTTCTATTTTTGTCAAATCTGTTTTGTGAGGAGTTATATGCTTTTTCAATTTCATGAAATATATTTTGCAAGGTTTCTTCAGTGTAACGTTTGTGCTATCTTTCTGGATAATCTCTGGACGGGCCTTGGTCTTTAGGTGCATAAGTGATAAAGGCAGGAAAGCCACCATGAAGTGGTCAAAGATGGAGTCTGGATTCTGGAGTCTGAAATCTTCTGTGTCTGTGGCTGAGGCTCTCAGTTCCCAGTCATCTCAACCCTGAAATACCTCAGTATGATCACATCACTTCAGCAACTCCACATGTGCCTACTGTAGCCATTACATTACCATATCATACTAAGTATACACCCATTAGAGTGATTATATAATTATATTATATCACATTAAATATATGTTTAAGTGTTTAAGTAGAGAACCATTATCCCATCAATCACACTGAGTAGGTGCTTAACTATAAGCACTCTGCTGGGCAAGTTATTTAACCTTATTTACCAGTCCATGAAATGGGCTGCAGAAGAAAATGGCAAATGTCTTTGTCACTCTTGCCAAGAAGAAACCAAATGGGATTACAGAGTTTTGAACAGGAATGAAATGAAAGAAAAACCACAAAAAATAAAACATAATTCTGAAAAAATATGGCATTTATTTCATTTTTGCATCAAATAGAACATAAAGAAAAGTTTTACAGAAATTCCAGGTTAGATGGGACTGAAAAAAAATTCAAGTCAGCATAGAGGGTAGAAGTCAAGTCTCCAATTGATGACAATGGAGTCTATTCTTCATCATTAAGTAGGTGATATTTATTCTCTTGCAGGGAAGGGCTGGAAATTGAAGGTCTTCAGCTCTGGAACCTGGTGGTGCCTTGAGAATTCCTCCCTGAATAAATGCTGAGACCCGTGTAGCAACAATTACAAATATAAGAGTCCACTGAACAGAGAGTCATGGGTCCTGGCTGTGTTCCTGGAAGTGGGGGCCCAGGTGAAAAGAAGGGAGTAACAGTCTCTAAAAAGAAAATAGGATAGAACCTGTAAATGAGAGAGCTCTGTTGAACATTATAAAAGACAAGAGTGCCAGGAAAATATTCTAGGTACACCCCAATCCTGGACATTGGGTCTTTCACTCGATGGTTCAATAATCCAGGGTAAGTCTGTAAATAGTAATCTTCTTCCTTCTTGATACGGCGAAGCAGGAACACAGAGGAACAGGAGTCCATGTCCCTGTCGTTCTTTATCTTCAAGTTTGGGGTATAGATGCCCAGGGACCACTGAGGCACTTGACTCACATCCACCTCCCAGTACTGTCTACCTGAACTGAAGATCTGCTCAGCAAAGACACAATGGAAAGGTAAGTCCTCAGGTGGCTCCATCTCCCCCTCCCAGTCTCCTTCAGCCTTCAAGCTCTTGAGATCCTCCGAAACAATCACCCAAGAATCAGCTGATGTGCGATCCAATGTGAGCTCCACTTTAAATTTCTTGAGCAACTCCATCATGCCAGGGATAATGCATTCTTTCAGTTCTGGGATGACAGCTTTGGCCCTTTGGGACAACACAATCTCACTCCTTCTCAACAGCTCTTTGGCACTGTATAGCACATCCAGATGGGGTTGTTGGCCCGCTTCTTCCAGCTCTTCCATGAGGTTCAGAAGATTTTGCATATGTTGTTTTATTCTGTCCTCATTGGCCTTTTCCTCTTGAGTCAGTCTTTCAAGAGAGTGCAATTCTTCCTCCAAATGAAAGAACTGGGCTTTGCAGTATTCTTCTTTGACCATCAAGGGCCAGTCAGCAGCAGAGTTCTCCTCCAGAGCAAGAAGTTTGTTATATTGCTTGCAATGTTCCTCCAAGCGACTCACAATAAGCTGCAGCTTCTGCCTGCAATTTTGAGCAGCTTCTTTTACAGGAAGGATCTTATGAGCTCCATGCTCTGGGGTTTCACAACATGCTGTACAGAGTAAAGTTTGATCATCTTCACAGAAGAGCTTTAAGAGTTTTTTGTGAAGGACACATTGGCTCTGTCCTTGAGTACTTTGCAAAAGCCCGGAGCAGAACTCTTCATCCAGCTCTGTCAACTCTGCTAGGCTCCTGTTCACTACTGGGATCTCTCTTTCCTGGGACTCTTGCCTACATTCAGGACAGGAGAAAGTTGTAGCTCCCACTGTCCCGATTGAGGAGATACATGCTTGGCAAAAAATGTGCCCACATGCCATGGTGACGGGCTCAGGGAAGTAGCCCCTGCAGATTGTACAGGTGATATCATTCTGCATTTCCTTCACAAGTTTCCCAGCAGCCTCCATTCTTCTCTCTCCAATTACTTCTGGTCTGCAGCAGTTGGATGAAGAGACTTCCCCTCCACTGAAGTCAGTGCTTTTGAGCAGAAAGATATTCTACTTTTATAGAAGATAGTCCAGCCAGATGAAGAGACTTCCCTTCCACTGAAGGCAGTGCTTTTGAACCAAAGGATAGTCTCCTTTTATAGGAGCTAGTCCCACCCTCCCACAGAAGGTGTGAATTCCTCAGGTCTGGGATCCTGCAGTGAAACTTGTTAACTCTTGGTGGTTATAGCCACCCTTAGGGTTCGGAGTTCACACCTTTGCCAGTTCCCTTTTAATTAAGAGGTCTTACTAAAGTGAATGACTTCCTTTGTCGCTCAGGGGGATGCTGTGAAAACATGGAGGTTTGGTTCAATGGATTTTCAAATCTGATTTGTGCGAGGGCTTCCTGTAGACAAAAGTTGATTTAAAATGTCAAAAAAAAAAAAAAAGAAGCTAAAATGAAATATAGAATGACAAGAGTTGTTTCTTATTTTCAGAATTATAATCAAATATTTTATTTTTTTCATAATTGATTGTAAAAATCAAATTTTGGCATTCATGTTTTTTGAGTTCCAAATTCTGTCTTCCTTCCTAACCTCCTCCCTTCCTGAGACAGTAAGCAAGCTGATATTGATCATACATGTGCAAACATGTAAAACATATTTCCAAATTAATCATGTAATTTATTTTTAAAAATAATTCAGGGGCAGCTAGGTGGCACAGAGGATAGAGCACTAACCCTGAAGTCAGGAGAACCTGAGTTCAAATCTGGCTTCAGACACTTAACACTTCCTAGCTGTATGACCTTGGGCAAGTCACTTAACCCCAATTACCTCAGGAAAAAAATAATAATTCAGCATACTCAGCAATTAATTTAATTTTTGATAATTATAAACTACCAGATAAAACCTTAGTGGGTTTTCACACTCTTCTGAGAACATTTCATTTCTTCCCCTCCCCCTATTTCCCATTCTTTTCCGAATTAAAACTAATTAAAACACATAAGTATGGAAACTTTCTCTTGTTAAAGGACAAGGAAGTGGAATCAATTAACCATGTATTTGGGCATAAAAATGTCACAATTAAATGTAGAAAAGCAGAAATAGTAAATACCTCCTTTTCAGACAATTGCACCATAAGTTGTACAATATGACTTTCAATAAGGAGTCAGGGAAAGATGGACTAAAAACCAATTGGAAATTAGATATTCTCATTCTAAAGAATGCAGTAGGTCAAACAACAAATCACAGAGACAATAATTTAATCCAAGAGAATGACAAAAATAAGACAATACACCAAAACCTATGGGATACAGACAAATCATTCCTTAGGGAAATTTTATATCTCTAATTACATGACTAAAATGAAGAAAGGAGATCAATGGAATAGGTTAGAGACACATGACACAGTAATGAATATAGTAATAATGGATACAAACTTACTATTTCACAAAAGTTGCTAGGAAAATGGAAAATAATATCAGAAACTTGGCATAGACCTACATTGCACACTCAAACCAAAATAATGTTAACATGGGTACATGATTTGAGGATTAAAGGTATTATAGGCAAATTAGCAGAGCCAGGCACAGTCTATTTCTAGGACCTTTGGAGAAGGAAGGAATTGATGGCCAAAGAAGAACTCGAGAACATGATGAAATACAAAATGGATTTTGATTACATTGGTTCAAAAAGGGTTTGCATAAACAAAACCAAGACAAACAGGATTAAAAGGGAAGCACAAAGCTAGGGGAAATTTTTACAAGCAGTGTTTCTGATAAAGGTCTTATTTCTACAACATAAAGAACTGTGTCAAATTTATAAGAATACAAGTCATTCCACAATTGAGAAATGGTTAAAGGATATGAACAGACAATTTTCAGATGAAGAAATTAAAGTTATTTATAGTCATATGAAAAAATTCTCTAAATCACTATTGATTAGAGATTTTCGAATTAAAAAGTCTCTTGAGTTAACACCTCACACATCTCAGATGACTAAAGTGGCAGTAAAAGCTTATGATAAATGTTGGAGGGGATGGGGGAAAACTAGGACACTAATGTATTGTTGGTGGAGTTGTGAAATGATCCAACCATTCTGGAGAGCAATTTGGAACTATGACCAACAGGCTATAAAATTGTGTCCTTTAGGCCTCCCAAGGAAGTTGTGAATTCCCCAGGCTTGCAATGCTTCCTTGCAACTTGTTAATCTTTCCAGGTAGTGGCAGCCCTAAGCCTTCTGAATTCTCACCTCTGACTGGCTCCTTTTGAATAAGGGTTACTGTGTACCTGAGGAGAATGCTATGAAAACATTGAGGGTTTTCAAAATTTATTTTATTTGAAGGAACAGAATAATAAAAAAAAAAAAAGAAAAAAGAAAAAAATACAAAACAAAATGAAACAAAAGAGAACATTACCATGTGCTGAGCACAACATCAGGAAGGATTCAAAATATATAAGAACAAATACCAATTTAAGAAAGTATAAATATTCGTAGAAGACATTATATTTATGAATTCTGTCTTCTCTTTACTTTCTTGTAAATTGTTCTTTTATTCTCTGCTACACCCTTTTTACTTTATTTCTTTTCAACCCTTTCATCTCCCTTACCATTCCCAAGCAGGTTGTAGTTAACAAAGGATATATTTATATATACATATGTAGATTATATACATACACATAATACACACATACACACATATCTTTCTTTAATCTCCCCACTACCCGCATGATAGCTACATCTACCAGAGAATTAGAAACATGGTACCTGACTATTGATAGGGTAATAAGGAAATTGTGAAATTTGAGTGTAATCAAACATTAAAGAACAGTGAGTACAAAAACAATCAAAGAAATACAGGAAGATTGATATGAACTGACATAGAGTGAAGTAGGCAGAATCATGAAAACAACGTACACAATTATTACCAAAACACAAAACAAACTTTAAAAAACCCAAAATATAAATGGGAGTAAGCATTACAAGAAAAACTGGAGTACTGTGCAAATATAATAATCAAAGTTGGCCCTTAAGAAGAAAAGAGATATCACTTTGCTGGTTTCCTTTTTAAAGAGAGCTAGGTGTGACTAGCATGTTGCATATTCTGTCAAATCCCAGTTAATGCTTTAATTTGATTGAGTTCTCTCTATCTCCATCTTTCTATCTCTATCTCTTTGCCTCTTTTTGTTTCCATCTTTTATTTATCTGTATCTATGTTTTTCTGTCTCCATCTCTGTGATTCTAATTCCATTTACATTTTTTAATGAATGGCTATTGCCAGAAGAAAAGGAAGTGATATAATTGGATGTGAAGGAGATTAAAAAAAATAAATACTATCCTCTTTTTTCAATGACTATACAAGTAGTGATATTTTGAGAAGTTATGAGTTTATAAATGAGCTGTTATACAGAGTTAGTATATATGCCTAGAATAAAATCAACTCTTTGAAAATACACAGACTACAATTTTTAAAGATTCTTTGGCAGGTAGGTTACTGATGTAAGAAAGCTGCAGGGACAATTTATGCCATGCCCAGAAGCTTCCTGGAGAATTTCCTCCTCTGTATCAAGAAATGTAGACTCACGTTTCAGTCACATATATCATGGTTGTCCTTCTGTTCTCCCATGATTTGTCCTGCTACATCTTTAGCTAAGCTTTCTCATTCTCATTGTCATTGTTGACAATAGCTTCCAGAATGCAATTTGTGTCTTCAAAACTCATGGTGGCAGCATTATCAAAGTTACAGAATTAGCTACAAATGGGAAAGTCTGTTCTTTTTTCTTGTAGAATATCTATCTAGCTATTTCAATCTTATTCAGAACAAGCCAATCCTTGAATGATTCCAGAATTCAGAACTTCAGGGACTCCTATATTGGCCAGCTTAGTCTATAAAGTCATTTGTACCTACTGAGGACTGTGAAGATTTCCCAGGGATGATGAGCTATGTACACTAACAGAGAGATAGATATCAGGGCAACAAAAATGGAGCCATCAACACCAAATCACAAGATAACTTGCCAGCTACTGACTGAGGTTTGAAAAGTGTCCAATAAACTTCTATTGGAATGATATTTTAAACTCATTACAATATTTGGCTTCAATTTCAAGTTTCTTTTCCCTTTATGGGATTTTTAAAAATGGCTACTGGATGACATAACAATGTGTATCAATCAAAAGAATTATATATTTGGGCACCTGCACTGCTTGTTGCAGAAGTTCTGGTCTGATGACTCCTCATGGTTATTGTAATATATTCAGGAAAGCTAGGATAGAACATAAGCTTGGCCAAGTTTTACAAAATTGCAAAACTTTGAGTAAGTGCCTAGCAAAGTTCTCTGTATCTATTATTTGAAAAAGAAAAACAGCTCATGAATGACTCATGAAGTTGGAAAATTGTGGGATATTTTTTCTTTTAGAACACATTATAAAATTGAAAAACAACACACAGGATCCTATATGATTACAAGGTGATATAGTAATAGTTTTTTTTTTTTTTTAAGTTTAGAGAATGTAGACACACAATCAAACACAGAATCCTTAAACATGAATTCATTAATTCAGTTTTAGTACTCAACATGTAAGCTCTTCAACCACTGCCAAATTGGTTAACTGTTGGAGGTATTGAGTCACAATCACATTGGCATAATTCTTTTAAATAAGAGATAGGCAGCATGAAATAGTAACTTGAGAGTTAGGAAGAATGGATACAAGTTGTACTTCTAACATGTATCTATTGAATGATTTGGACAAATCATTTTATTTTTTTGGTTTAGGGAATTTTTAGAAGATGAGTTCATGGGGCCAGAGATGACTTGCTTTTGGTAAAGAAAATTTCACTTATCTGGATACTTTCTACAAAAAATTAAATTCCAGGTCCAGTTTCTATTACTATCTATTATAAATGAAATCAGGAGGCATAAAGACATTGCCATTAAATGAATGGGAAACAGGTGAGGATGAAGACATCATTGCCAAAAAATGGGATAAAAAATGAAACACGGCAAACACCTTAATACAAGTGAAAAGCCTCACAGCTGTTCTCCACAAATTATCTATGTGTATACATATTTACATACATGTCTATATAGTATATATACATATATAGAACATATATAGCACATATATGGAAACATATGTGTAAATATACGTGTATAATGTGACAAATAAAATAGCATAATATATAGTATTCTGTTTGTAATATATATGCATATGTATATATATGTATATGTGAAATATATATATATAATATATATATAGTAATTTAATGCCACATATGCACAATTAACTTGTCATTTATCATGTCCACATGCCCCATACACGTACGAGACAATATATATGTGTGTGTATGTACATATATATTTTTGAATTTATTTTTTATGTTTTTATCAAAATTAGAATGAAAAATAGAGAGTAAGGAATGTTTAATTTTTCTGCTTTTATCTACAATATCTAACATAGTGTCTGATAAATTCTGATGCTTTAAAAATTCTCATTAATCTGTTGGAATCCTTACAAAGTGTTAAGTCATTAGAATTGATAGAGACAATAATTATCTAATTTAGCATGGTTCAGTATGATTGACCTGATCTTACAAGGAGATGTTATGGGCCAGAAGAAACAAGGTACTAAGTGTAACTGATAGAAACAATGCCTATGTTCACACCTTTAGAGAGCCCATACAAGCAAGAAGTATTTAAGTTCACTTGTGAACTCCAATGAGTACTTAAGTACTTCTTGCTTGTATGAGCTCCCTAAAGGTGTGAACACAGGCATTGTATCAATTCCATTGAGTTAACACTAGGGTTCTAATATCTCCCTTGAGTTATCACCTTGTTTCAAGTTGAGTTAACACTAGGATTCCAACATTAATCCATCAATTGGTTAACTGATTCAATAAAAGCTTCCAAAGGCACTGCATATCAGTCAGGTAAACTTATTAAGACCAAAAATGTTTCATATTTGTCTACATAGTTTCATCACCTAATGAAATATTTGACTTATAGCAGGGATTAAGCAAATGCTTTTTCAAATGAATAAATATCATATAGCATAGAAAATAGTAAACCTAATTCCACCTTAACAGATAATATGTATCTATATATCTATATCTATATTTATATATACTAAGATTCCAATAGAGTTAACTTCTTGTGTTAAATCATCAAAACTTATAGAAAAATCAGAGTGGATACCAAATTAAAAGAAATTATACAGATGAGAAGACATTGTTTGCAACTCCATCCTGACATGTTTAAAGAAATAATTAATTCTAAAAGTAGGGAAATGAACAAAAATAAAGACCTGAATATGATGACTGGCACATCTTTGAGACATTTAATTAATATATATCAAATTAAGATAAATAACAACCATAATTTCAAAATAATACTGATGAAACCTGCCTCCCACTTTTATATATAGCAAATGAGAAATATATTGCCAAATATTGCCCAGGTGTTATTTATTTTTGTTTAAATTTTATTAGGAAGAAAATCTCTATTAGAGGGTAAATGGGTAAGTGGAAGGAAGCATTATAAAGTGACTTTGGTATCTATAAGATAATTCCCTCCCCCTTCCCCCCCCAAAAAAAAAAAGTTTAACTGAAGCAAATTAATTACTAATAGCAAGGAAGCTAAAAGGAACCAATGAAGGCTTTCTTTTCACCAAGTGGTAAGTCTAAAAAATAGCATTTAACAAGATAATTGAAAAGTCTATACTCTCAGCAAATAAGGCCAAATAGAAGCCTTGGGATGAAATTTAGGTTTCTAGATGCTCTAGAATCATTTCATGTAGATGAAAATAGAAGAAAAAAATAGGTAAGAAAAACAACAGTTCTGCATTTAAAATAAGAGATCATAATAGAAAGACCACTTTAGACCTCACCACGCAGGAATCACAAGTACTTTCTGAGGAAGTACTACTGATAAGAATGAATTGATAGGGAGGATGTGATCTGGTGATTGCTTAGAAAGAAATCTGGGCTTTTTAATTGCACTTTTTGTTGTTATTCAATCTTGTCCAACTGATTGTGACCTTGTGAACTAGTGCATACTAATGCTGTCCAGAAATCCTTCAAGGAAATAGTTTGATCTAAGTCAAATGTATTATTTGTAAAAAAAGAAAAAAAATTTAAACAATAGACCCTACAGAATCATATATTCTCTCCGATAATGAGATCGCAAATATGTGTATGTGTGTGTGTGTGTGTGTGTGTGTAGCTGGTATACATGTCTGCACTGGCTGGGAACATAATGATTCTCTTTTTTTTCCCTTCCTCCATAAAACCACTATTAATTTCTTTATAGATATTTACTCCCCCAGAAAATACAATTCCTTTGTAATATCTTTTAAAATTCTGGAGTGGTTTGCCATTATGTTCTCTAGTGTAGCAGTGCCTTTATTTTTGTCAAGTAATTAGAAGTTAGGTGACTTATGCAGGGTGACATTACTAGGAAATATCTGAAATTGTATTTGAATCCAGATCATTCTGTTGTCTCATTGATGAGACTTAGAGATAGAATTTTAAAAGAATGGTTTTCAGAAGAGATTTGAACCGTTTGAAACATAAAAAAGGCCTGACATAAATAGGAAGACTCAGATCTCCTTTTGAACAATGTAGAACATTACTTCACTTGTTTGGGATCAGTTTGAGTTTGATATTTTAAAGTTGCAGAGAAGAATTTATTATATCATTTTTAAAATGGAAAAAAAATATATATATATGAGTTTTAGAGAAAACTGTTTCAAGGGCACCAAAGAAGTAGAAAACCATGGTGAGCAATGTGTGGTGTTTTAGATCATTTTCATATACTTGTTTTATGACTAAAAACAAAATTTTAAAGAGATTTTCAAATATTTGCAGATGGAAGTATGCTGAAAAGGGGTATTGGTTTCATAAGCAACATAAGTTGGAAAGGAGCTGTTTTTGTTGGTAAGCAACTATATGTTATGACTATGGCTAGATGTGACTATCTAAAAGAACAATTATTTTGAGGGTTTATTTTATAAATAGAAAGGAGTTAATGAGATAAATTGGGGAGTAAAAATACTTTATTTTTGCTCAAAAAGGTTGCCTCTTGGTCCTGGAGAAAATCAGAGTATTAAAATATAGTAATGATTCCTAGGAGTTTAGACTTGTAGTAATATAACCAATCTAGAGAGTGAGTAGATATTCGGATGCCAGAGCTTAACTTTTTTTCACTTGCAGCTCCTTTTTACCTAGAAAGTTTTATTGAAAACCAGATATATAGGTACATAAAAGATGTGTGCAAATCAAATATTTACTCATAAAATAGCATAATTTGGGCCCTACGAAATTCAGTTACATAACTCTATGTGGGGTTGTGATCCATAGTTTAATAAGCTTTGGCATATGTCATATGAGGTTTGACTGTGATGTTGTGAGCCAACAGAACCAATATAAGCTTTATTATTATTTTATTGCTCTGCATGTATGGTTTTATTTTTTCTATACTCATCAATTTTGTCTGTGTCATTTATTACAATATAATTATTAAATTTAAGATGAAAAGGACTCTAGCTTATTTGACTTTTCAGAAAAGGAAACTGTGATCAAGAGAGATTAGTAAATTCTTTAATGTCACCTAGGTGATAGGGACATTATTTAAATTGAGTTTATGCAGATATGTGTATAAGTATATGTTATAAAAGTAGATATAGATATTTGTAGCCATAATAAATACATACAGACATACATGCATATACATATAAATATTTCACTTTGGAATCCCTGGCTTTGTTCACAGCACAACTCCCAAAACATCTCCTCTAGTCAACTTTTGCTAATCCTCCTGTTGTTAGTCATCTCCACAGTCCAAATTACTTAGGGTTTACTTTCTATGTTTTGCATTGATATATTTCATTATGACTCTCTTCAGCATAATGTAAACTCTTTGAGAACATAAGATATTTCAGTATGGACTTGGAACATTGGAATAAATTAATAAATGATCCTTGACTTGAAATGAATTGCATAATTCCAAAATTTATATATATATATATATATATATATAATTTATTTTATTTTTTTGTGAATGAATTTTTTTATTTATAGATAACATAGTTTAAATTGTCCCAAGTCAGGAAATAATACAAAGCCTCATGTATGAAATCTGTAGTTAAGTGAATGAAATTGGAAAGAGGAATAATACAACAGATTGTAAAAGCATTTTATTTTTAGGATACATGAAAATCAAATATCTCAAACTCATAGAGAGTCATTGAAGGAAATAAATTTTCCTTGTATGACTTGGGAGCAATACAGATCTATGTCATCACCTAGAGCTATGCTACATTTTAGATGGGAATATAAAGCTTGCTAATTAGGAACTTGTCATTTGAAGAAATATATCTCTAATAGTAGGAATTCAGTCAGGGTGAGTTCCCAATATGTTCCCCATGCGTGTGTTCCCAATGATCTTCAGATTTCATGCAGTCAAAATGGCTGCTTATTTCATCAATTTATATACCTAGGTGACTTGATTAATCAAAGTAACAAAGGGAGGTTTATGCACTTAGTACAGCCACTGGAGAACTATAGTAACTAGTTTTGAGTCAAATTTAATATCCATTGTCACCTACCTATGAGAACTTGAACAATAATGAGCTATTGATGTTGTTACCATATGAAATATCAAAAAAAAAAAAAAAAAGAAATTTGAAATGCAGTGGATGGTTCAAAAAGACCTGCTGATAATATATGTATACACACATGTAAACAAATATACAAATCCTTATTTGAACATAGACATATATGCAATGTATTATATGTATGTATAAAGGCACATGCATTTGGGGCATTTGCATAAAATATGTGCATACATATGAATACACACAAGTATCATTTATTATTCCCCCAAGCAATGTTTTTTGGGAAATAATGGAGAGAACCTTAGACTTATTCTCTTACATTCTGCAATCTTAGTAAAATTAGGAAAGATTAGTGTGATTCTGTGCTACTAGTAGGAAAATATCTACATTATTTCAGATGTCATTGTCCTTTTGTGAGCCTTTATGTCCTGTTCTTTTCAGGAATGCTTAGAGAATCTTTATGCCTATATAGAGGAGAGTAGTCCAACATAAGACTTCAGTGGACAATCTCAAATTTTAATATTACCCTCAACATACCCTTGTTCCTCCCCTGGTACCAAAAAAGCTCTACCAGAAAAGGTTTTCCCAGTTCTAAATATTTATTGTGTTTCCTTTTTAATTTTCTTTTTTCTATACCAAAAGTGATCATTCATTTGCCCAGTTAATCCTCAGTACCTCCTCAGTGTAGGTAGTCTTCAATTCTCACAACAAAAAGGGATATTATTTAACACAAAGCAGAGTCTGAAATGCCTTTAAGCACAGAGTAGAATGTAATTATGGCATCTACATAGTTATGAAAAAATAACTGATGTGGGCAAGTCAAAAAAGTCTTATTTTCTATTCTTCTGTAAATGCAATGAAAGCTTATCTACAGTAAGTCTGATGCAACCCCTCTGAATGTATGCATCCTTACCTCCAGAGAGGCCAACCACAGGCTTACAATGGCCTGATCCTCATCATTTCTCATTTCATACTGTGAGCCAGTCACAAACAAAGAGAACTGAAAGTGCTTTTAAACAGCAATCTGCTAAAGTGATTAACAGCCAGCAACACATGCCTTCATAACCACTTCTGAGCTGAAGAAATTAAAAACAGTGGAAACTGGATACAAATAATATTTTTGAGGGTTAAAAAATGTTTCATAAGTATTGGCCAGTTACCTTTATAATCATTATTTATAACTAAACATTAAAAAACCTAAAGAATTCTATTTGAATCATTTAGAGATTAGATTGTAATTACTTTGGTTCTATCTCCCTGGCATTGCTTTAGCAGTTTACATTTATTGCATCCCTATAATAGATATAATTCACATGATATAAAGGGTTTTTAAGTAATATTTTGTCTAGAGGCATAATTTAAAATAGGAATAAATATCATATATATGAACTTGCTATAAATTGATGAACATTTCTATTCTTCCCTTCCTCCTCCCATGGAACTTCTACTAATTCTTGGGTGTTCCTGGATAACAAAGAGAAGGAAAATTAAAAGTGTTAACTTAGAAGTAAAAAAATAAACAAAAAATTAGCAGTCTATTAGAACAATGAACTAAGTAACAAAGAAAGAAAAAATGGGAGGAAAAAGTAAAATGGGTAAGAACAAGATGGAAGTGAAGAAAGAAATTAGTGAAGAGCCAAAAGAAGAAAAGAGTAGGAAAAAGCAAGAGAAGCATGGAAAGAATAATTAGAGAGACAAAACATGCATACTTTGAATAGAGTTGCAAAAATACTTGTCTCAGCACACTTCTCAGACTGGCAAAAATGACAGTAAAAGATAATGATGAATATTGGAGGGGATATGGAAAAACTGTGACACTAATATGTTATTAGTGGAATTGTGAATGGATCTAATAATTCTGGAGAGCAGTTTGGAACTGTGCTCAAAAATTTATCAAACTGTATCAAACTCTTTGATCCAGCAGTGTTTCTGCTGGGCTTATATCCCGAGGAGATCTTAGAGAAGGAAAAGGGACCCACATGTGCAAAAAATGTTTATAGCTGCTCTTTTGTAATAGCCAGAACTAGTAACTGAATGGATGTCCCTCAATTAGAGAATGGCTGAATAAGTTGTACATAAAACAAGGAGTCTTACAAGGTGCTAAGTCAATGGAATTGATAAGACAATAGAGATCTAGTTTAACATGGTGATTAATAGTTCTCTTTTCCAATACATGTACTTAGTACTTAATATAGTTCTGTAAGATTCACACCTATGAATATTGTGGCCAAATTTCAGAACTATCAGTTTAAGGAAAAAATATTACAAGCAGCCAGAACAAAAACAATTTAAGTACTGAGGTGCCACAATAAGGATCACCCAAGATCTGACTGCCTCCACATTAAAGGATAGAAGGGCCTGAAATCTGATATTCCAAAAGGCAAAAGAACTTGGAATGCAGCCAAGAATAAACTTCCCAGCTAAGCTGAGCATTTTCTTCCAGGAAAGAAGATGGACATTTAATGAAACAGATGAAGTCCATTTGTTTCTAAGGAAAAAACCAGAACTAAACAAAATATTTGATCTCCAACCATAGGACTCAGGAGATGCAGAAAAGGTAAAAGGAACTCTTGAGAATTGTATTTCTGTTGTGGATATACAAAAAGACTACATGGATAATTTGATTTTACTGATATAACATAAAAAAGGGAAGTAGAAATGGAAAAGGAATAATGTCAGAAAAGGGAAGGAGGGATAAAAAGAGGGAAATTACATCCCATGAAGAAGCAAAGGAAATTTATCATATGTGAGGGAACTCAGAGAGGGGGAGGAACATTGTGTGAATCTTACTCTCATCAGAGTTGCTCAAAGAGAAAATAATTGACATACTTGTTTTAAAGAAAATGTTCTCTCATCTCATTAAAAAGGGGAGAGGAAAAGGGAAAAGAAAAAGAGTAATAAGGGAAGGGTACAAGAAAGGGGAAGTGATTCAAAGGTGAGGAGGGAGGGATCCTAAAGAGGGTGAGCGGCATTATACAAGTGGGGTACATAAGTTTAAAACTGGGAAAGAGAGTTGGGGGGGCAAGTAAAAGAAAAACATAATTTGGGGATAACAAGATGGCAGGAAATCCAGAATTAGTCATTTTAACTATAAATGTGAATGCGATGAGCTCTCTCATAAAGTGGAGGTGGATAGCAACTGGATCAAAAGTCAGAACCCTACAATATGTTGTTTGTAGGAAACACATTTAAAGCAGGGAGATACATACAAAGTAAAGATAAAAGGCTGGAGCAGAATCTATTATGCTTCAGATGAAGTAAAAAAAAGCTGGGGTAGCCATCTTTATCTCAGATCAAGCAAATGCAAAAATTGATCTAATCAAAAGAGATAAGGAAGGAAAATATATCTTGCTAAAGGGTAGCATAGACAATGAAGCAATATCAATACTAAACTTATATGCACCAACTGGTATAGCATCTAACTTTCTAAAGGAGAAGTTAAGAGAGTTGTGAGAAGAAATAGACAGCAAAATTGTAATAGTGGGAGATCTCAACCTTGAACTCTCAGAATTAGATAAATCAAACCACAAAACAAATAAAAAAGAAATTAAAGAGGTAAATAGAATATTAGAAAAATTAGGTATGATAGATCTTTGGAGAAAACTGAATGGAGACAGAAAGAAATATTCTTTCTTCTCAGCAGTTCATGGAATCTATTGACCATATATTAGCATATAAAGACGTCAAAATTAAATGCAAGAAGGCAGAAATAGTAAATATTTTCTTTTCAGATCATGATGCAATAAAAACTACATTCAACAAAATGTTAGGGGTAAATAGACCAAAAAGCAATTGGAAACTAAATAATCTCATCTTAAAGAATGATTGGGTGAAACAGCAAATTATAGACACAATTAATAATTACACTCAAGATAATGACAACGATGAGACATCATACCAAAATTTGTGGGATGCAGCCAAAGCAGTAATAAGAGGGAATTTTATATCCTTAGAGGCTTACTTGAATAAAATAGAAAAAGAGAAGCTCAATGAATTGGGCTTGCAACTAAAAAAGCTAGAAAAAGACCAAAATTAAAACCCCCAATCAAATACTAAATTTGAAATTCTAAAATTAAAAGGAGAAATTAATAATATTGAAAGTAAAAAAAAAAAAAAAACTATTGAACTAATAAATAAAACTAAGAGTTGGTTCTATGATAAAACCAATAAAATAGATAAGCCTTTGGTAAATCTGATTAGAAAAAGGAGGGAGGAAAATCAAATTAGTAGTCTTAAAAATGAAAAGGGAGAACTTTCCACCAATAAAGAAGAAATTAGAGAAATAATGAGTTACTTTGCCCAGCCAATAAATTTGATAACCTAAGTGAAATGGATGACTATCTCCAAAAATATGGGCTTCCCAGATTAACAGAGGAGGAAGTAAATTGCTTAAATAGTCCCATTTCAGAAAAAGAAATAGAACAAGCTATTAATCAACTCCCTAAGAAAAAATCCCCAGGACCAGATGGATTTACATGTGAATTCTAGCAAACATTTAAAGAACAATTGACTCCAATGTTATATAAATTATTTGATAAAATAGGGAATGAAGGAGTCCTAACAGATTTCTTTTATGACATAGACATGGTACTGATCCCTAAACCAGGTAGGTTGAAAACAAAGAAAGAAAATTATAGACCAATCTCCTTAATGAATATTGATGCTAAAATCTTAAATAAGATATTAGCAAAAAGATACAGAAAACCATGCCCAGGATAATACACTATAATCAAGTAGGATTTATACCAGGAATGCAGGGCTGGTTTAATATTAGGAAAACTATTAGTATAATAGGCCAAATTAATAACCAAATTAACAAAAAACATATGATCATCTCAATAGATGCAGAAAAAGCATTTGATAAAATCCAACATCCATTCCTATTAAAAACACTTGCGATTATAGGAATAAATGGACTTTTCCTTAAAATAATCAGCAACATCTATTTAAAACCATCAGTAAGCATCATATGTAATGGGGAAAAACTGCAACCATTCCCAGTAAGATCAGGAGTGGAACAAGGTTGCCCACTATCACCGTTACTATTCAATATTGTATTAGAAATGCTAACTTTGGCAATAAGAGTTGATAAAGAGATGAAAGAAATTAGAGTAGGCAATGAGGAAACCAAATTATTACTCTTTCATGATGATATGATGGTATACTTAGAGAACCCCAGAGATTCTACTAAAAAGTTATTAAAAATAATCTACAACTTTAGCAAAATTGCAGGATACAAAATAAACCTACATTAATCATCAGCATTCTTATATATCACTAACAAAATCCAACAGTTAGAGTTACAAAGAGAAATTCCATTTAAAGTATCCACTGATAGTATAAAATACTTAGGAATCTATCTGCCAAGGGAAAATCAGAAACTATGAGCAAAACTACAAAACGCTTTTCACACAAATTAAGTCTGATCTAACCAATTGGAAAAATATTAAATGCTCTTGGATAGGGCGATCAAATATAATAAAGATGACAATACTACCTAAACTAATCTATTTGTTTAGCGCTATACCAATCACACTCCCAAAAAACTATTTTAATGACCTAGAAAAAATAACAACAAAGTTCATATGGAAAAACAAAAGGTCAAGAATTTCAAGGGAATTAATGAAAAAAAAATCAAAAGAAGGTGTCTTAGCTGTACCAGATCTAAAATTATATTATAGAGCAGCAGTTACCAAAACCATTTGGTATTGGCTAAGAATAGATTAGTTGATCAGTGGAATAGGTTAGGTTTAAAGGACAAAACAGTCAAAAACTATAACAATCTAGTGTTTGACAAACCCAAAGACCCCAGCTTTTGGGATAAGAACTTACTGTTTGACAAAAATTGCTGGAAAAATTGGAAACTAGTATGGCAGAAACTAGATATTGACCCACACTTAACACCGTACACCAAGATAAGGTCAAAATGGGTTCATGACCTAAGCATAAGGAATGAGATTATAAATAAATTAGAGGAACACAGGATAGTTTAACTCTCAGACCTGTAGAAGAGGAAGGAATTTATGACCAAAGAAGAACTAGAGATCATTTCTGATCACAAAATAGAAAATTTTGATTATATCAAACTGAAAAGATTTTGTACAAACAAAACTAATGGAGACAAGATTAGAAAGGAAACAATAAACTGGGAAATTATTTTTACAGTCAAAGGTTCTTATAAAGGCTTCATTTCGAAAACATATAGAGAATTGACTCTAATTTATAAGAAACCAAGCCATTCTCCAATTGATAATGGTCAAAGGATATGAACAGACAATTCTTAGATGAAGAAGTTGAAACTATTTCTAGTCATATGAAAAGATGCTCCAAGTCATTATTAATCAGAGAAATGCAAATTAAGACAACTCTGAGATACCACTACACACCTGTCAGACTGGCTAGAATGACAGGGAAAAATAATGCAGAATGTTGGAGGGGATGTGGGAAAACAGGGACACTAATACATTGTTGGTGCAGTTGTGAATACATCCAACCATTCTGGAGAGCAATTTGGAACTATGCTCAAAAAGTTATCAAACTGTGCATACCCTTTGATCCAGCAGTGTTACTACTGGGCCTATATCCCAAAGAGATCATAAAGAAGGGAAAGGGATCTGTATGTGCACGAATGTTTGTGGCAGCCCTCTTTGTAGTGGCTAGATACTGGAAATTGAGTAGATGCCCATCAGTTGGAGAATGGCTGAATAAATTGTGGTATATGAATATTATGGAATATTATTGTTCAATAAGAAATGACCAACAGGATGATTTCAGAAAGGGCTGGAGAGTTCCACGAACTGATGCTAAGTGAAACGAGCAGGGCCAGGAGATCATTATATACTTCAACAACAATACTATATGATGATCAATTTTGAAGGACCTGGCCATCTTTAGCAATGAGATGAACGAAATCAGTTCCAATGGAGCGGTAGTGACCTGAACCAGCTACACCCAGCTAAAGGATTCTGGGAGATGACTAAGAAGCATTACATTGAATTCCCAATCTCTATATTCTTGCCTGCCTGCATTTTGGATTTCCTTCACAGGCTAATTGTACAATATATCAGAGTCGGATTCTTTTTGGACAGCAAAATAACGGTTTGGTCATGTATACTTATTGTGTATCTAATTTATACCTTAATATATTTAACATTTACTGGTGTTCCTGCCATCTAGGGGAGGGGTTGGGGGGAAAGAGGGGAAAATTGGAATAAAAGGTTTGGCAATTTTCAAACCTGTAAAATTACCCATACATATAACTTGTAAATAAATAGCTATTAAAATTTTTTAAAAAGATTCACACCTACGATAATGTAATTAAAATAGAGTATTTAACAGCTGGGGGGGACTGAGAGATAGATTCATTCCAACATCCACCTTTGTGATTGCTGGAGGCTGAAGCACAAGCCCTTGGACTCAAAGAGATTTACTTATCTCACACCATCTTGGTGGCTAACCTCCTGCACTTCTCCCACTGAGACCAAGGCAGGTCTGAAAGGCTCTCCAGAAAGGTGCCCAGCCCTGGGCAAGGAGATAATAAAGGATCTGGACTTTAACACCTGGCTATTCTTGTGGTGATTACTCTCTGAAACTAAGACTGCTCCAAAGACCTCCAGAAATCCACCCCAGAACACTAAAATATGAATCTTATAAAATATTGTTGTTCTATAAGAAATGATAAATAGGATGATTTTAGAGAGGTCTGGAATGACTTGCATGAACTGATATTAAGTAAAATAAGCTGAACCAGGAGATCATTGTACATGGTAACAAGACTATACAATGATCAGTTCTGATGGACATGGCTCTCTTCAAAAATAAGTTGATTCAAACTAGTTCCAATTGGTCAGTGATGAAGAGTACCATCTTCACTCAGAGAGAGGACTGTGGGAACTGAGTATGGTTCACAACATAGCATTTTCACTCTTTCTGTTCTTATTTGCTTGCATTTCATTTTGCTTCTTTTTTTATTGGTTTGATTTGATTTTTCTTGTGTAGCATGATAATTTTATATGTATGCATATATTGGATTTAGCATATATTTTAATATATTTATCATATATTGGAATACCTGCCATCTAGGGGAGGAAGATGGGGGAAGATGGAGGAATTGGAAAACAAGGTTTTGCAAGGGCTAATGTTGAAGAATTGTCCATGCATGTGTTTTGAAAAATAAAAAGCTATAATAAAAAATAATTGTCTCAGTGTAAGCTAGTATTGTTCCAGAATTTACAGAAAGATGGAGAGAATAGAAGATCCCACTCTTTTTAATGTCATTTTACAAAAGGATATTATAAGTCCTTATAAGGACATATATACAGGACAATATACAGCTCATCAAAGCAAAAAATTTCAAGAAGCTTTGAAACATAAAACAGAAATCCCCTTCTTTGATGTTCTATGATCATAAATATAAAAATATAAATGTAGAGATATCTACTTACCAAAGATATGCTCATTGTTCTGGAGAAGATCCAGCACAGAAACTACATTAAAATGGTTTCCTTATAGATGGTGAGGTTCCTTAGAAGTTTCTGTTCTTAGAAAACATTGTGTTGTTGAATGAAGACTTCAAAAGATGTAGAACTGAAAACAACAAGCTCTACTCATGATGTGGTCCAGCTTTTAAATAATATTTTAAAATTTCAAAGTTTTGTTAGTGAGCCTAAACCTTACTTTGTTTTGAGTCTACTAATTGCTTCTGTGGTCATCACTCATGGAACACTTCAGTTCCTGAGGAATATAAGATTTCAGCATTTGTCTCTTGGAGGAAGCTATGTTGACGTCAGAGTGATAGGACCTAAGTGAAAATTTTACTTTGGAGGTTTGTTAGCTCTTGTACCTTGGACAGTTCAGCTGATGGCCAGAATCCTGAGAGTCAGAAAGACCTAAGATCAAATCAAACTTTAGGCACTGGCTGTATGATCTTGTATGATTTCAGTTAACCTTTGTCTTCAGCATTCTCACCTAACTATACTAGCAGTGGAACCTTGAGCAAATCACTAAAAATCTGTATATTTCATCACAACAACAGTAAAATGGTGATTATAATAACATCTATCTCTCAGGATTGTTGTAAGGACCAAGTGACACATTTTTAAAAGTGCCTAGCACAGTGCTCAGCACATAGAATGTTTTATATATTTACTTCTTTTCTCCCTTCTCTCAATCCACATAGAACCACTCCTACCTCAGTTTATTCATCTATGAAATAATTATATTAAATCAAAAGTTCCTTCCTCTGATGATCACAAAAATTTGTAATTTATAATATCAGTTATCCTGAAGGCAAGGGAGAAGTGTACAGTCAGTGTTTCAAGGCTACCACATAGCTTTTACAGATAAAGATCTTTAAAAGAGGTAAAATAAGAGATACCATTGGGAAAACTTGTGTTTGAAAAGGATTCACTCTTTTAGGACAAGAGGTGATGCTTGAATGCCAGAAGAGCCTATTGAGAAATAAAAAATCAAATAAAAAACTTTCCAATTGAAAGTTTAAATTGATGGGTACAGAGTCAAAAGACATGAGATCATCTCCTGATTTTTTTCTAGTTTTCATTAAATTGTGTGTTTGTAAGGATTTCTTGATACCTCTTTGGGCCTTGCATTCCCTACATTTGCAATGTGTTTTGTGATGATGGCCTAAAATGATTCCTTCTAGTTCTTTGCTTCCAATTATCTTTTCACAAATGACTTGAATGCTATTTTAGCCAATGTTCTATCATTTGATAGCAAATATATTCCAGAAGGGTTTAAACTACAACTTTTAATGAAATTAATGATTATAACCTTTGTATTTAGATACACTGGCTTTTTTGATAATGTTTTCTGCTAGTCATCCAAAAGTCTGAACCATTCTTTTGGCAATTCATTCAAACAATAAGCAAATGAAATGTGGACTGGCTCCATGTCTCCAGTGCTAAGTGGATGAATCAAAGATAACTCTTTGAATGTTTAGTATGTGCAAGAAATTGTGCTAAACACTCATTATTAAAATATCCAATTCAATATAATCTTCTTTTCACAATGACCTTATCTTCTAGTAACAAGAAGATACCACATATAGGGGAATGGTGTCTGAGGTGTAGAAGAGATATTGTTGTCTGGGAAGTCAGAGAAATGATTAATGGAACAATAGAGCTTAGTTAGTTTCTTGGATTGGTTAGATTGTTCTACTCACAGCTACATGTAGAAAACAGGGAATGAATAATTCACAAGAAAAATATATGTATGATATTATAGAATGAACAAGACCAGAGAACAGCACATTGACATATTAACCATATTTTATTACTATGTGCATGATTGAGAGATTTCATTCTGGTATGTATTTCACTTATTTTACATTTTCTTCTCTGTGTATATCCATTTCTTCTTAATGGAATAGAAACTTCTTGGAAGTAGAGATCTGCTTTCATTCATCTCTGCATAATTTCTAAGGCAAATAGAAACTGGCATACAGTAGGTATATAATTCATGGTTGTCAAACTAATGACTCAAATTGAAATGCAGATACAAAATCAGGGATTATGAAATACTTTAGAATTTGAAGGCACAGTGTGTTGGAAATTGTAAATACGAATCCTCAGGAAGATAAAGTCTTCTTCAATTAGATTCCATCACACACACTAAAGATATTTCTTCATTTAAAGTTATTGGCTTTCACCAGTCTGGTTTCTTTCCTGCAATTCTTGGTCTATTAAGTTACCATTTTAATAATGTTTATGGCATCAGAGTCTATTTTTTTGTTGTTTAGCATTTAGATAGCACCATAAACTTGAGAAGTACTTTACCATCTTTTATTGGTTAATATAGTGCCTATTACAATTTCATTTATTTTTAAGGAAGATGATTGGGAAACTTATTTCCATAAATTATGAAATCTTTTTATTCCATTAGTGATGGTAAATTCTCATGAAATCTGACTTTGAGTGTGCCTTTTGAGTTTCTCATGATATTCTTCTGTAACTAATTCTGACATAGAACAAATTTAATAACTTACTATTGTGTATAATTAATGAGGACATTGGCCAGGTCTAGACATAACTGTGGAACTCATGCAAGGAGAGATCTGTGCCATCTCCATGGTGACACAACCAGGCACAACTTTGGAGCTTCTGTGCGAAATAATTTCTTTGTTTTTTTACATTGAATCAACCAGCAAATGCATATTGAGAACCTATTTTGCTCAACTTTCGGCTTTCTATACTGTCAAATAGCAAAAATGTAGAGGTCACTTTTTCCAAGATCCAAGAATGTATGTCAGTTTATGATGAAATGTTTAGTGCTGTGATAAAGATGAATTTATAAGTATTTATTAAATTTCAATTATGTGTTATGTATCAGGCATAATAAGTAGAAAGACAGAAATGAAAATTCTTTGTTCTCAAAGAACTTGCATGTGGGGGGCATTCAGGAAGATAATGTATGAAAAGTGGAGTTTGAACTGAGTTTTAAAGAAAACTGGGTATGCTACAAAGCAGAGTCAATGAAGAAATACATTTCAGGATTAGGGGAAAGTGTATGAGATGAGATAAAGTACATTAAAAATAGCAAGGTCAGTTGGGCTGGTAAAACTCAGAAAAAAGGCATAAATAAGTAAAGAGTATGGTAAAAAGGGAGGCAGGAGTTGGTATAAATTATAAGGTAATGAAATTCAAATCAGGATAACCTAGAAACTTCTTGCAGGGAACTCCCTATACCAATGAAACCATAGGTTCAATCTCTCTTATTTCCTGAAAAGAAATATATCAATGTGGGCTAAGATTAAAGGGAGGAGAGAATAGCTTTAAGAATAACTGATGAGGCTAGTGGGAGAAGTGTTCTAAAGAGGAAGCTGATGGTGAAGTACAAAGAACACTGGTACTGAAATCAGGAAGATGAATTCTAATATGGCCATAAATACATTTTGGATATGTGACTCTAGTAAAGTATATAATCTACTTGCCTTAGTTTTTTCAACTACAAAATGAAAGTAATCATACCTATGACCAGGATTTTTATTAGTAACAAATTAGATATTTTTAAAGCACTTAGCACAGTGCCTGATGCATATGAATGATATAAATGTGTATTCTCTTCTCCTTTCATTCCTATAGATGGAGAAGAAGTGGATTAAAGCTCAAAGATGGAGGTAAGCATGACATCTTTTGAGGACAGGAGAAGTTTTGTTGTTCTGACCAATATTTTGATTGATCATAGGCTTGCAGTTAGAAAGGACTCTCTAAATAGTTCATCCAGTATTAATATTTTACATTTGAGGAAAATAAGATTGAAGATGATTGAAGATGTGACTCTCTTAGGTTCACAGAGGCAGTAAATGTTTGAGACTTAAATTGAAACCCATGTTTTCTTGCCTTTATATTCAACATTCATTCACCACACTTTTTGCTCACTCTGGGGATTTAAGTTGCGAAAGATATCATTACACTCACTACTAAAAGTTCAAACCAGGCTGCTTATTAGGCACAGAATACAAAGGGGGAGCACATGTGGAATGTGACATATTAATCCAAATCTTAGAATTAATTCCCCAATTGTGAATCACTGAATAAGAATGTTTGAGTGTTTGAAGCACAAGCGTTCATTAAAATGCTATTACCAACTTTTCCTTTAATCTAAAATGGTTTAAACGATTAAAAACAGGTCTTAATGATTTTTAAAAACATAATGTTTATTTTCAAAAAAGACATTTTTTCCAAAGTAAACTGACACACATGCTGCATCTGATGTTGCATTTCTAATTTTCCATATTTATGTCATGAAATCCCTAACAGGGGTGAACTAACTGATTTCTTCATCATTACCCTGAAAACTGAAGTGATATTATCTCCAGTATCTTTGAATGTTGTATTCCCTTATATTATTGTATTTAGTGCATTTATTTTTCTTCAAGATCTGTATATAGGCTCAAATAAGTTTTCATGTGTTTGAAATGCTCATATTTATTGCTCCTTATTGTATATTAATATTCTATTATATACCCCATGTTGTTTATTTAAGTAGGCATCTCCCCATTCTATGCATTGATTTTTACTGCAGGATCCTGACCACAATTGGAATGAGAAATTGTAGAAATCAAACAAACAAGGGACTATTACCTAAATAGAATGATTCGGAACAGTCTGAGTGAATACTGCACATATGACCAGACAATACATCAAGTGATATTTTTTCCCATGGAATTCTATACAATATTCCTATATTCCATCAATATTTCATATACTTTGAATTTAATTATACATTGCAGCTCATTGTTTTATTAGAATATGTCATGCATGCATTGGCAGTCTCTCTGACCTGTTTCTCCACTCTTGTTACCCCAGGTCCTTAATTAGTATTTCAGCATACTTAAAAGGACCTTGTAGTTGATATTGGGCCTCTAAAAGTTTGGGGTTTGCCTGCCTTGGTCTAACTGTGCATAATCTGCTCAGAAATCTGATCCTTTCTGCACCCCAATCTCTTCCTCTGGGCAGGGACAGGTAGAGCTACTCCAAACCTCACCCTTCTCCCCTGGAGTGGGGTTTCCCTCTGAATGGGCAGCACAACTGTTTTGAGACCTGCTTCTCTGTAAGCAGGCCGAGTCATGCACAAATGATGACAGATCTAACTCATAGTGATGCTCCCCAACTGCAGAGGACCTGACATGATTGGAATAAGGAACTTTGTGTATTACTAATTAACTCTGGGGTTATCAGGCAGAAACTTGACCTTGCCATAAGTCCTTGCATTGTTCTAGCTTTATTCTGATTTTTATTTGGTCTATTTACTTCACATAGAATTGGTCAAAATTATGTGCTAAGACCTTCTAGAGGAAGGTAATTCAAAGATTTGAATAGTTAGAGAGAGAATGTGGAATATTATGCCACAGTTCCCTTTTAATGTCATGACCCAGTTTCTCCATTGTCCTATTTAGTTTCTCTGCCTCAGGTTATGACTTTTTCCTCTTAATGTTGATGAGATAAAGATTTTATACTTTTAGGCTATAATCATTCCTTCTTAATGTTTTACAGGCTAAAGGTCTATCCATTTTAGACATCATTAGAATATCAGGAGCCTCTCCAGCACCTCCCATTATGTCATTCTAGGTGCCTCCCCCCATTAGGTTATCCCCATCCAGGTATCGCCCCTATTATGTCATTGTTCTTGTTATCCTATAAAAAAAAGTTTGCTCTCTGATACTTAGTGCTGGATTCTTTGAGATGATAGTCTTGTCCTGCACTGGGACCAATCATGGATCCATTTGGTCCCAGTATATCTCTCCATTTAATAAATTATTAAATTGTTAAAAAGAAAAAAAGAAAAGAAAAGAAAGAAAGAACGAATGTCATGCATGAAGTCATAGTACATAGTTGCAAAGATGAAAGGTACTTAGTAGTCATTTAGAAAGCTTGCCTTTTTCTTTTTATTCATTAGGAAAATAAGGTAAACAATTTATGGTCACATTGTTGATGCAGAACTGTAATTCAATCCATATAAAATCATAGGATCATAATACTGGAACTAGACAGGATCTCAAAGATCATTTCCCTTAATATTAAAGATAAGGAGACTAAGGATTATAACATAAAATCCTATAATATTATCATATAAATCACCATATAAACATGGTGGTTTTTCACCACAATAACATATATGGTGAATATCAGGGTCTAGATTTAAAACCAAATCTTTTTTTTTTGGAATTTTGTAAGCAATTGTGGAAGAAACTGGCAAAATATTTCTTAAAATGACATACCAGGATCAAAGCAGGAGCTATACTAGGAGCCAAACAGAATTGTAGTAGCTCAGAAGAAATTTGAGGTGCACAAATTTAGAGACATCACAACTCCATACATTCATATGGACTTTCTGTGCCTAACCTGATAAAATCTGCCAAGTTTTATTTTTCTCCTCAGCACAATTGGACAACTATACCTTGATTCCAAGATAATGATGTCATTTTGGTTTTCTTCAAGAATACAGTGCAATAACAAATCATGTTACCTCCCAGATATATTATTTTGTCCTCTATGTTTATCTTTCATTTTCTTCTCTTTTTCAAAGCATTATTCTCTCCTTTATGTAAATGTTTAGTTTTAAGCATTTTTTACTTCATCTTTAGTGACTTCAAAATCATACTTATATCATTTTTTCTTTCTTTTTAAAAGTATTTTTCCTTCTTCAGCTCATTTATTTTTTTCTTTTTTTTAAAGCTTTTTATTTTGAAAAAAAAATATGCATAGATAGTTTTAAACATTCACTCTTCTAAAACTTAGTGGTCAAATATTTTCTCCCTCTCTTCCCCCTTCTCCCAACTCTAAATGGCAAGTAATTCAATATATGTGAAACAGATACATTTCTTCTACATATATTTCCACAATTATCATGCTGTACAAAAAAAATCAGAACAAAAAGCAAAAAAAAGGAGAAAGAAAACAAAATTTAGCAGTTCATCAGCTAAGACAATGTCAGGAATTATATGTACACTGTTACAAATAAATCAGTTCTAATCAACTGAAAGAATATCAAGTGCTCATAGGTAGACTGATGATTTATATGGATATATTTTACCTTCTGCTACTTTGCTAAAGTTGTGGGTTGTTTCTAGTAGTTTTTTAGTTGGTTATCTAGAATTCTTTCAGTATACCACCATATCATTTGCAAAGAGTGATAATTTGGTTTCTTCATTACCTATTCTAATTCCTTTAATTTCTTTTTTTTTTTCTCATTGCTAAAGCTAACATTTCTAACACAATATTTAATAGTAATGGTGATAGTGGGACACCACTTTGTTTCACCCATGATCTTATTGGGAATGGTTCTAGTTTATCCCCATTACTTATGATGTTTGCTAATGTTTTTAAGAAGATGCTACTAATCATTTTAAGGAAAATTCCATTTATTCCGATACTCTCTAGTGTTTTTAATAGGAATGGGTATTGGATTTTGTTACATGCTTTTTCTATATCTATTGAGATTATCATATGATATGAATCATACTTGGGCATGGTTTATTATCCTGATAATAACTTGCTGAAATGTCCTTGATAGCATTTTATTTGAGAATTTTGTATCCAGCACCATATCTGTGTCATAAAATGAATTTGGCAGGACTTCTTCTTTCCCTATGATTCCAAATAATGTGTAATATTATTTGTTCAATTTATTTTTCTAAAATGAGACTATTTAATTTGTTTCTCCCTCATAATTTAGGCAACATATTCATCTATTTCATTTAGACTATCAGATTTATTGGCATAGTTATATAAAATAGCTCCTAATTATTGCTCTAATTTTTAATTCATTGATGGAAAGTTTATACTTTTTTGATACTAGAAATTTGATTTCATTCTTTCCTTTTTTAAATCAAATTAAATAAATGTTTATCTATTTTGTTGATTTTTTTCATAAAACCAACTTTTAGATTTATGAATTCAATAGTTTTCTTACTTCCAGTTTTATTAATCTGTCCGTATATTTACAGAATTTTAAATGTGTTATTTGAGGGTTTTAATTTTTTTTTCTTTTTCTAGTTTTTTAAGTTGCTTGCCCCTTCTTTTTTTTTTGTTTTATACATGTAGCCATCTTGACACATAAATCTTTCCATCTTTCCATGAGAATGGCTTTGGGATGTAGCCAAAGCTACATCCCATTAATTTTGGCATGTTTTCTCATTATTGTCATTCTCTTGAATAAAATTATTGATTGTGTGTGTATTTGCTATTTCACCCATTTATTCTTAAAAATTATTATTTTTTTCTTTCCAGGTAATTTTTGGTCCATATTTCCCTGATCCTTTATTACATGTAATCTTTACTGCATTGTGATCTAGAAAAGATGCATTTCCTTTTTCTGCCTTTCTGCATTTGATTTTGAGGTTTTTATGCCCTAATATATGGTCAGTTTTTGTGTAGGTTCCATATACCAGCATGAAAAATACATATTTCTTTCTGTCTCCATTCAACTTTCTCCAAAAGTTTATAATACCTAACTTTGTAAAATTCTATTTACCTCCTTATCTTTTTTCTTATTCATTTTGTGGTTTTATTTATCCAGGTCTGATAGAGCAAGATTGAAAACCCTCTCTACTATAATTTTGTTATTTCTTCTTATAGCTCTCTTAACTTCTCCTCTAGGAACATGGATGGTATACCAATTGGTGCATATATGTTTAATATTGATATTATGTCATTACCTATAGTACCCTTTAGCAAGATATAATTCCCTTCGTCTTTTTCTATTGTACTATTTTTTTTCTACTTCATTTCCAAGAGTACCAATGGCAGCACAAGGTTATGTATTGACTTGTGTTTTAGGATATTTGGAATATCAATACTGATGTACAGTCATCTGCTCATTGAGTTAAAATATTAGTTTTCATCAATTGCATATTACAAATATGGCAAGATTTGGAGTGAGAAGCACTTGAGTTCAAAACCATCCATAAATTACTTATTCTTCATGAGACTCAGTTTCCTCATATGTAATATGGAAATTGTAGTAACTACTTTGCATTATAATTTGTGACATAAAAATGAAATAATATATATTCAAACTGCTAATATTAGCTGTCATAACTATTTGTGTTTCCTGTAGAGTGATGGGCATCACATGCTACATGGATTCTTAATCCAGACTTCCAAAGGTGGAGAGGCAGTATGATGTGGTAAATAGGCATTTTGTGCTGAAATCCAGGAGACCTCAATTTTAATTTTGATGATTTCTCAGTCTCTCTGATTTCAAGGAAGTAATTTAAACTCCATGACTTTACATACAATTGTTAAATTCAATTGAATTGAATCTTTAAGGTGATTAAGTTTGACAAGGTTGCTGACCCTTTGTCCTCTACTCAATTCTATTATTCTGTAATAGTGTTTATCACTTGATTCTGAGACATCCACAAATACTAACATGTTCTCACTCAGTCAATATTATATAACCCCTCCATGTGGTTTCCTTCCAAAAGAAATAACATTTTAGTAGTTTTGTTTTCTAATTTAAAGTAGGTGGGTGGAACAAAAAAAGAGGGAGTTATTCCATCTTAATAAATAATTTCTTTTCCTGAAAAGACAACAAATCAATTCTAATCACTGGTTATGTCAATTATGTGTTTGTTTAATCTTCTGGATTTCATTACAAACTTAGTTTTCTTTTAAAATCAGATTGCCATTCTGCTTATTGGGATATGACTAATTTAGAGACATAAAATTACCAGATCATAGAGCTAGTAGGAAACTTTGAGATTTTCTAATTGTAACAACAATCATTGATGTTTATATATTGTTGCACAAACATAATCTAACTAATGCTTCATGAAGCTTATGAGATTTATAAGTACAGGTCCCATCTTCACCATTTACAGCTGTGGAAATTGAGATTCAGAGGGGTCAAGTAATTTGCTTATGGCTACACAATTAGTAGACAAAGTATTATACTGGAAGTTTGTCAGGAAGAGCTAAGAAATTGATCTACTATGTGATTCTGGACAGATTATTTGATAGATATCAATGAATGGGGATAATTGTACTTTACAGGGTTGTGATAAATCAAAAGAGATAAGATATCCAAGGTTCTTAGCTTAAAATATGAAACACAGTAGGCCTTCAACAAGGGCATATTCTTATATGTATCTTATAAATTAATGTATCTTATAAAAAATGACTTATTATAGATGAGGATTCAGAATACATTTGATGTATGTGGAATGTGTTTACTTAAAAGATGACTTTTTGTAAACAATGATCAGGGAGAACAGTCCATTTCATAGGAATTATAGGAACTACCTTTTCATTTGGCATCTAACTATTCAGAAAAGAAGAAAATGCCTCATTCATGTCATCAAATCAGAGCAAGATTACCACAGTACAATAATAATGCAATTACAATTGTTGTAGATACTTGAAATCATCCATCTTCATTGACAGTGACTCTCTCACTAAAGAGACAACCCTCTTATTTCTCCCAATATCCTACTCTGAGATTTCTAATCAATTCAACATTACATTTCACTTTTGAAAAGGACAAAATGATTAAATCATTTACAATCTTTGTGATATGTTAAGCCATACATATTTCTGTTCTCTGGCTGTCATTCTCCTCTAGGTGTTTCTTCTGCATTAGAATGAATATGTCTTTCTACTTCCAAGATTGTTGTGAGGACTAAATGAAGAAACACAAGTAAAAAGCTTTGCAAACTTTTAAAGTACCATATGTAAATGTTATCCATAATGAATGTAATTATAGTCAAGATTTAAAAAGATCTTGATAAACTAGAATACTGGATCTGATTGATTAAAATGAAATTTAAATCGAAAAAAAAATGAATGAATATGTCTTGAGGGCAGGGAACAACCCTTTTTATTTTTGATCCCAAAACTTTATCACAGTACTTAGAATGTGGCATCTCTATGTCTTTAATATGGTCAAATTTCTTTAATTAGATGAACTATAAAAGCCAGAAGAGCAGATAAATTCCTTGAATGAAGGACAAAACAACAACAACAAAACAGTCTAGGGTATTAGTAAAAAAACAACAATTTAAAGAAAATATCACTATTTCAAAATCTCAAGGATCTAAGGTTTGATCAATTTGTCTTTCCTTCTTAGTAGATGATCTTTCAGAGCTATTGAAATCAGGAATTTCATAATGATAGTCAACCTAGCATAGTAAAAAGATTGTCCAGAAATTAAGTGCAATTCACTGAAATCGGGTTTTATAGATTTGTAATGTACAAAGTCGGAATAAGTAATTGATTCTAATGAATTTTAGTCTCATTTCCACCCAGTCATCCAATTATCCACTACAGCTGTTTCACCATCTACATGCCCTTACATATATGCAATTTACATAAGTTTGTTATCTCACAGGAAAGGATTCCAGCACATGGTCACAGATGAGCTGACTTTTATAGGAAATCAGGGATTCAGAAGATACAGATGGAAAGAGAGCATTCTAGTCATAAAGGAAAGCCAGTCAAAAGCAGGCTGTATCATGTGTGGGGAGTACCAAGCAAGACAGTGAATCACAGGTATGTGGAGGAAAGGAAGGAAGGAACTAGCTTGTCAAAGGGCTAAAAAGCCAAGCAGATTGTACAGTAGATTATTGAGATAATATGAAATCACATTACATGAGGATGTCAGCTGAGTGTCCTTTGCATTTAATTGAAAAGGAAGTGATATGTTAACCCTGTATTTTAAGATTAGTTTGACATCATTGTCATTACATATATTGTTCTTCTCTTTTTTCTGGGTCTTATTTGTTAGAAATCCTAATGTTCTGAGCTCAAATGGGAAGAAGATATATTGCACTCTAAGGCTAGGAAGTAAACATTTGCTTGCCTTTATTTATGTTGCTTTTTTTCTTTTTAAAAATAAATTTTTTTTTTAATTTTCAAAATATGCATGGATAATTTGACAACACTGACTTTTGCAAAGCCTTGTGATTCAGATGCTCTCCTCCTTCCCTCCAACCCCTCTGCTAGATGGCAAGCAATTCAATATATCTTAAACAATTAAAAGATATATGTTAAATCCAATATGTATAAACATATTTATATAATTCTGTGCTGCACAAGAGAAATCAGATCAAAAAAGGAAAGTAAATGAGCAAGAAAATAAAATGCAAGTGAACAACAGGAAAAAAGAATGAGAATATTATGTTGTAATCCACATTCAGTTTTTACAGTCCTCTCTCTGGGTGTAGATGGCTCTCTTCATCACAACATCATTGGATCTGGTGTCAATCATCTCAATGTTGGAAAGAGTCACATTCATCAGAATTGATCGTCATATAATATAGATGTTGTCAAATATAATGATCTTATGGTTCTGCTCATTTCACTTAGCATCAGTTTCTCTAAGCCTCTCCAGGCCTCTCTAAAATCATCCCCGTCATTTTCTGATAAGATTTCATCATTCATATACCATAAATTATTATCTTTCCCGCTGATGGCATGACCAGTTCCAATTTTCTCTACAGAAAATGGCTTCACAAACATGTGACATCGGTCCCTTTCCTTCCTTTAAGATCTTTGGATATAGGCCAGTGAAACACTTTGGGTCAACGGTATGCAGTTTGATATCTTTGAACAAAGTTCAAATTCTCTCCAGAATGCTGGATGCATTCACAATTCCACAACAATGTATAATTTTAATTCCCATATCCCTCAACATTCTCTGCCTATCCAGTATCTTAGACAATCTGAAAGGTGAGTAGTGATATATCAGTTATCTTAATTTGTATTTGTCTGAGCACTTTCTCATATGATTAGAAGTAGTTTTAGTTTCTTTTTCTGAAAATTGTTCATTCCTTTGATCATTTATCAATTGGAGAATGCTTTGTATTCTAATAAATTTGAGTCAATTTTCTATATATTTTAGGACTGAGGCCTTAATTATAACCCTTGAATTTAAAAATGATTTCCCAATTTATAGCTTCCCTTTTGATCTTATCTGCATTAGTTTTGTTTGTACAAAAACATTTTTAACTTAATATAATCAAAATTGTCTATCTGATGTTGAATTATGAGTTCTAGTTCTTCTTCGGAAACAAATTCCTTCCTTCTCCACAGATCTGAGAAGTAAAATATTCTATGTTCCTCTAATTTTGCTTTTATACTCTTTATTTAAATCATAACACATTTAGATCATCTTGGTATAAATTTAGGTGTGGGTCAAACCTAAGTTCTTCCAACTATTTCAATTTTCCAGCAGTTTGAAAATAAGTTAGTTGTTATCCAAAAACTGGGTCTTTGGTTTTCAAACTGAATTGCTTATAGTTATTGCGTATTTGTCCTGTGATCTAACATAGTCATTGATCAATATCTTTTCTTTTTTTTAATAGCCTTTTTTATTTACAGGATTATGCATGTGTAACTTAACATTAACAATTGCAAAACCTCTTATTCCAATTTGTCACCTCTTACCCCACCCCCTCAGATGCAGGATGACCAGTAATTTAAATTATTAAAATATAAATTAGATACCCAATAAGTAACATGACCAAACGTTATTTTGCTGTCAAAGATCGTTCTGAAATATTGTCAATTAGCTTTGGAAGGAAATCAAAAGCAGGTGTCATAAATATGGGTTGGGAATTCAATGTAATTGGTTTTAGTCTGTCCCAGAGTTCTTTTTCTGGGCATAGTGGTTCAGTTCATTACTGTTCTTTGGAAATAGTTTGTTGATCTCGTTGCTGAGGATGGCCTGGTCCATCAGAGCTGCATATATTAGTATTTGTTGAAGTATATAATGATCTCCTGGTCTGCTCATTTCCTCAGCATCAGTTCGTTAAATCTCTCCAGGCCTTTCTGAAATCATCCTTTGGTCAGTCTTCAGAATAATGATCCATTGTTATATACCATTAATTTATTCAGCCATTCTCCACTGTGGACATCCATTCAGTTTCCAGTTTTAGCCACTCAAAAGGGCTGCCACCAAACATTCGTGCCATACAGGTCCCTTTCCTTCTTTATAATCTTTTGGGATATAATCCGGTAACTACTGCTGGATCAAAGGGTATCACAGGTTTGGAAACTTTTGAGGCATAGTTCCAAACTACTCTCCAAAATGGTTGGATTGTTCACAACTCCACCAACAGTATCAATGTCCCAGTTTTCCGCATCCCCCAACAATCATCATTATTTTCCTGTCATCTTAGCAATCGACAGGTGTGTAGTGGTATCTTGAGTTGTCTTAATTTGCATTTCTCGATTAATAATGACTTGGAGCATCTTTTTCTTATGACTAGAAATAGTTTCATTTCTTCATCTGAGTGTCTGTTCATATCCTTTGACCATTTTTCAATTGAGAATGGCGTTTTTTATAAATTAGAGTTAATTCTCTATATTTTGGAAATGAGGCCTTTATCAGAACCTTTGACTGTAAAAATTTTCCCAGTTTTTGCTTCCCTTCTAATCTTGTCTGCATTAGTTTTGTTTGTACAAAACTTTCAGTTTGGTATAATCAAATTTTCTATTTTGTGATCAGTAATGATCTCTAGTTCTGCTTTGGTCATAAAGACCTCCCCTTCCACAGGTCTGAAGTAAACATCCTATGTTCCTCTAATTTATTAATATTTCATTCTTTATGCCTAGGTCATGAACCCATTTTGACTTATCTTGGTGTAAGGCGTTAGTATGGATCAATGCCTAGTTTCTCCATATTGGTTTCCAATTTTCCCAGCAATTTTATCAAACAGTAAGTTCTTATCCCAAAAGCTGGGATCTTTGGGTTTTCAAGAACTAGGTTCTATATTTGTTGATGTTTTATCCTTGAACAATCTATTCCACTGATCGACTAATCTATTCCTTGCCAATACCAAATAGTTTTGGTAACTGCTGCTCTATAATATAATTTTAGATCTGACAGCTAACCACCTTCTTTGATTTTTTTCATTAATTCTTGAAATTCTTGACCTTTTGTTTTCCATATGAACTTTGTTGTTATTTTTCTAGGTCATTAAAATAGTTTTTGGGGTCTGATTGGTTAGCGCTAAATAAATGGATTAGTTTAGGTAATATTTCATCTTTATTATATTTGCTCGCCTATCCAAGAGCATTTAATATTTTCAATTGGTTAGATCAGGACTTAATTTGTGTGAAAAGTGGTCTGTAATTTTGCTCATAAAGTTTCTGATTTTCCCTTGGCAGATAGATTCCTAAATATTTTATATTATCAGTAGTTACTTTAAATAATTCTCTTTGTAACTCTGACTGTTGGATTTTGTTAGTGATTATAAGAATGCTGATGACTTATGTGGGTTTATTTTATAACCAGCAACTTTACTAAAGTTGGGATTATTTAATAACTTTTAGCAGAATCTCTGGGGTTCTCTAAGTATACCATCTCATGTCATTGTAAGAGTGATAATTTGGTTTCCTCATTGCCTATTCTTTTCCTTTAATCTCTTTCTCAGCTCTTATTGCTAAAGCTAGGTTTCTATACAATATTAAATAGTAACGGTGATAGTGGGCAGCCTTGTTTCACTCCAGATCTTATTGGGGAATGGTTGCAGTTTGTCTCCATTACATATGATGTTACTGATGGTTTAAATAGATGTTGCTATTATTTTAGGAAAGGTCCATTTATTCCTTCTCTCAAGTGTTTTTAATAGGGAATGGATTTGGATTTTATCAAATGCTTTTTCTGCATCTATTGAGATGATCATATGGTTTTTTAATTTGTTTATTGACATGGCCAATTAATTGATAGTTTTCCTAATATTGACAGCCCTGCATTCCTGGTATAAATCCTCTGGTCATAGTGTATTATCTTGGAGATGATTTCTGTAGTCTTTTGCTAATATCTTATTTAAGATTTTAGTATCAATATTCATTAGGAGATGGTCTATAATTTTCTTTCTTTTTTAGCCTACTTGGTTTGGGTATCAGTACATGTCTGTGTCATGAGAAGAATTTGGTAGACTCCTTCATTCCTATTTTATCAAATAATTTATATAGCATTGGAATTGTTCTTAATGTTTGGTAAATTCATGTAAATCCATCTGGTCCTGGGGATTTTTCTTAGGGAGTTGTTTATTGCCTGTTCTATTTCTTTTCTAAATGGGACTATTCAACAATTTACTTCCTCCTCTGTTAGTCTGGAAGTCTATTTTTTGGGGGTAGTCATCCATTTCACTTAGGTTATCAAATTTATTGGCATAAGTTGAAAAATAACTCCTTATTATTTCTCTAATTTCCTCTTCATTGGTGGAAAGTTCTCCTTTTCATTTTAAGACTACTAATTTCATTTTCTCTCTCCTTTTCTAATCAGATTTACCAAAACATCTATTTTATTGGCTTTTTCATAGAATCAACTCTTAGTTTTATTAATTAGTTCACTAGTTTTTTACTTTCAATATTTTTAATTTCTCCTTTAATTTTAGAATTTCCAATTTAGTATTTGATTGGGGTTTTAATTTGTCTTTTTTAGTTTTTAGTTGCAAGCCCAATTCATTAATCTTTTTTTCTCTGTTTTATTCAAGTAAGCCTCTAAGGATATAAAATTCTCTTATTACCCTTTGGCTGCATCCCACAAATTTTGGTATGATGTCTCATCATTGTCATTATCTTGAGTGAATTATTAATTGTATCTATAATTTGCTGCTTCACCCAATCATTCTTTAAGATGAATTGTTTAGTTTCCAATTACTTTTTGGTCTATTTCCCTAACTTTATGTTGAATGTAGTTTTTTGCATCATGATCTGAAAGAAGCATTTACTAACTTCGCTTTCTTGCATTTAATTTGGGGTCTTTATGTCCTAATATATGGTCAATTTTGAATAGGTTCCATGAACTGCTGAGAAGAAGTATATTCCTTTCTATCTCCATTCAATTTTCTCCAAAGATCCAACATACCTAATTTTTTAATATTCTATTTACTTCTTTAATTTCTTTCTTATTTGTTTTGTGGTTTGGTTGTCTAATTCTAGAGTGCAAGGTTGGAGATCTCCCACTATTACGTTTTGTTGTCTATTTCTTCTTGCACTCTCTTACTTCTCCTTTAGGAGTTGGATGCCATACCATTGGTGCATATAGTTTAATATTGATATTGCTTCGTTTTTTATTACCCTTTGGCAGGATGTAGTTCCTTCCTTATCTCTTTTAATTAGATCAATTTTACTTTTGCTTGATCTGAGATAGGATGGCTACCCTACTTTGACTTCACCTGAAGCAATAGATTTTGCTCCAGCCTTTTCCTTTACTCTTATGTTCTCCCTGCTTCAAATGTGTTTCTTGTAAACAACATATTGTAGGGTTCATTTCCGATCCAGTCTGCTATCTGCCTCCTCTTTTGGGGGAGTTCATCCCATTCACATTTACGGTTAAATTACTAATTCTGTTTCCTGATCCTAATAACCCGATTATGCTTTCTTATTCTTGCCTCCCAACCCTCTTCCTCCTTTTAAACTTATGTCCCCTCTTGTATCCGATGCTATCCTCTTTATAATCTCCTCCCCCTTTGGTCTTTCCCTCCTTCCCTTATTACTCTTTTCTTTTCCCTTTTCCCTCCCCTGTTTTTAATGAGGCGAGAAATTTTCTCTAAAACAAATTCAATTATTTTTCTTTGAGCCAACTCTGATGAGGTAAGATTCACACAATGTTCCTCCCCCTCTAAGTTCCCTCCGATATGATAAGTTTCCTTTGCCTCTTTGTGGGATTGGTTTCCTCTTTTTCCCTCCTTCCCACCTTTTCTGCCATTGTCCCTTTTCCATATCTACTTCCCTTTTTATGTTATATCAGTACAATCAAATTATACATGTATTCCTTTGTATATCCACAACGAAATACAATTCTCAGAGTTATTTTTACCTTTTCTGCATCTCTTGGGTTCTATGCTTGGAGATCAAATTTTTGTTTAGTTCTGGTTTTTCTTCAGAAACAAATGGAATCATTTGTTTCATTAAATTCCATCTTCTTCCTGGAAGAAATGCTCAGCTTAGCTGGGTTAGTTTATTCTTGGATCCCAAGGTTCTTGTGCCTTTCGATATCATATTCCAGGCCTTCTTTCCTTTAATGTAGAGGCAGCCAGATCTTGGGTGATCCTTATTGTGGCACCTCGTATTTTAAATGTTTTTTTTTTTTTTGCTGTAAAATTTTTTCCTTCATCTGATGGTTCTGAAATTTGGCCACAATATTCCTTGGGGTTTTATTTTAGGGTTTCTTTCAGAAGTGTTATGATTCTTTCAATGCCTATTTACCTTCTGATTCCATTACATCTGCGGTTCTCTTTTGATGATTTCTTGTAAAATGGTATCAGGCTCTTTTTCATCATAGTTTTCGGAAAGTCCATAATTCTGATTATTCTCCTAGATCCTTTTTCCAAGTCTGTCGTTTTTGCAAGTAGATAATTCATGGTTTTTCAGTTTGTCATTTTTTGTTTTGCTTACTGATTCTTGCTGTCTCAATGAATCATTAGTTTCTATTTCTTCAGTTCTAATTTTAAAATTATTTTCTTCATTACTTTTTACTTTTCTGTATATGTCAATTGAGTTTTAAAATGTATTGTTTTGGTCTGTGAATTTTTCCATTTCACTAATTTTTAGTGGTTTTTCTTTTCAATTCACGATCCTACTTTCTTGAGTGTTCTTGTCTTTCAATTACAGATCCTACTTTCTTGCAGGTTCTTTGTCTTTTCCAATTAACAAATCCTATTTTCAGTGAATTCTTTATTTTTCCAATTCACTTCTTACTTTCCTAAGTTTTTATTTTTCCAATTCACCAATTTTGTTTCCCTGCACTTCCTGGAATTTTTAACTTTTTCAATTCGTATTTCAGGAAGTTGTTGCTCTCTTGTAAGGCTTCTCTTTCTTTCCCATTTATCTTCTAACTCTCTTTTGAGACTTTTAATGGTCTCTTCTATGAGAGCATCATGTAAAGGAGGACAGTCTGATGCATTTTGCTGTTTGAGGTCTCTTCAGGTTTGCTGACCTGCTCTTTTCTCTAGAAGCTGTTTATCGTTCTTTTCATCTTTTTATTCATGTTTTAAAGCTTTTAGGGTATGCCTCCTAGGCAAGGGGTTCCAGCTTCTCTGCAGAGCAGGAGAGATGTAAACCGATTTCTGGCTCTGAGGTTTGGGATGCTCTGGTGGGAGTTTCCTTCCCAACAGGAGTGGATTCAGCTTTGGCCGAGCTATCAAGTGCCCAGTTGGATGGGTTAGCTATTGCCTTGGCTAGAGACTAAGGGGTGAAAGTGTCACTGCCCCAGGCCGGAGCCTCTTGTGGGACTGTGGTTGGCAGCTGACCGCAGACCAGAACCTCTGCAACTCTGCCAACGTCTGCCTGTGCAATCTGCCCTGGAAAAGCTCTTGGCTAGCCGAGCTCCCCACTGCACAGATTGAGAGCTAACCGGGCTGGCCTCCTGCGTGCAGGATCACAACTGCCCAAGGAAAAGCCCGTACTGCGGGTTGGGCCTGCAAGCTTTGCTGAGATCTGGCTTTCACTTTCGGTTTGAGGGCTCTCCTCGGAACCAATTTCTGTCCCTTCTTGGCTGATCTCCCCCCTGGCCCCGGAACCAACCTTTTTTTTGGTGAGACTGCAGATTTTCTTCATCCGGTGAGTTGTTCTACTTCTTATCTTTATGAATTGTAGCAGTCAGGACTATTTTTGAGGCTCGATATAATATTGATAAAGAGGGTAAGAGAAGAGCTTAGAAAGTCGCGTGTGCCTTCTCTGCCATCTTGGCTCCGCCCCCGAATACTCTATTTCTTAACCAGTAGCAAATGATTTTGGTGACTGCTGCTTTATAATATAGTTTTAAGTCTGGCACAGCAAAATCTTCCTTAGCATTTTTTTTTTCATTAATTATCTTTAAATTCTTGACCTTTGGTTCTTCCAGATAAACTTTGTTATATATATATTTTTTTAGATCTGTTAAATAATTTCCTGGAAGTTTGATTGCATTGGCATTAAATAAGAAGATTAATTTAGGTTGTATTGGCATTTTTATTATATTCACTTGGTCTACTCATGATATTTTTCTAACTTATTAGGTCTGAGTTTATTTGTGTGGAAAGTGTTTTGTAGTTATCTTCATATAATTACTATGTTCATATAATTACTTACTTTCCCTTGGCAGATAGATTCCCAAATATTTTATATTATCAACAGTTATTTTGAATGAAATTTCTTTTTTTTTTGTATCTCTTGCTTCTGGACTCTGTTGGTAATATATAAAATGTTGATGATTTATGTGGATTTATTGGTATTCTGCAACTTGCTAAAGTTGTGAATTGTTTCTAGCAGTTTTTTTGATTGATTCTCTAGGGTTCTCTAAGTATACCATCATATCATTTGAAAAGAGTGATAATTTGGTTTCCTCATGACCTATTCTAATTTCTTTAATCTCTTTTTCTTCTCTTATTGCATGTAATGGGTTGAGGTTTGAGTTGATGCACTGAGGTCCCAAGTACATGAGGCTAAATAGTAATTGGGCTATACTCTATTAATATACATGATTGGATAAAGAATGATCCCTGCCCACTCTCTGTGCAAGTCCTGATGTGTTGTATAGGAAATGATGATTTTGGTGGGTGGAGGCAGAGAGAGACAGGAAGAAAGCTGGGGAGATTGGGCCTGGGTTCGATACTCCTAGCTGCTGGTCGTGTGGCTGCTGGTCTAGCTAGCTTCTTGACTCAGCTGCACACATTGCTATCGCCGATTCTCTTCCACCTGCGATCCTTCTTCACTGAGAATAAAGACTGACGATTTTCCCCTAACCTGAATTCCTGACTCCTGCTGATTTAAAAATATGCGATCTTCACAATTGCACAAACTTAACATTTCTAATACACTATTGAATAATAATAATGATAGTGGGCAGGCCTTGTTTCACTCCTGATCTTATTGGGAATGGTTCTATTTTGTCCTCATTACATATGATGCTTATTGGTGTTTTTAAATAGATGCTGCTGATTATTTTAAGGAAAAGTCAATTTATTCCTATACTCTCAAGTGTTTTTAATAGGAATAGGTTTTAGATTTTATTAAATACTTTGCTTGCATCTATGAGATAATCATATTTTTTAGTTGGTTATTGATATAGTTGATTATGCCAATACTTTTCCTAATATTGAACCAGCCCTGCATTCCTGGTATAAATCATACTTGGTCATAGTGTATTATCTGGGGGATGATTTTCTGTAATCTCTTTGCTAATATTTTATTTAAGATTTTTGCATCAGTATTCATTAGGGACATTGGTCTATAATTTTCTTTCTCTGTTTTCATCCTATCTGGTTTAGGTATTAGTACAATATCTGAGTCATAAAAAGAATTTGGTAGGAGTCATTCATTCCCTATTTTTTTCAAATAGTTTATATAGTATTAGAATTAATTGTTCTTTAAATGTTTGGTAGAATTGACACGTAAATCCATCTAGTCCTAGGGATTTTTTTTTTTAGAGAGTTGATTAATACTTGTATTTCTTTTACTAAAATGGGACAATGTCATAATTTATTTCCCTCTCATTTAATCAGGGCAATCTATATTTTTGTAGTTATTCCTCCATTTCACTTAGGTTATCAAATTTATTGGCATAAAATTGGGCAATTCATTGGTGGAAAGTTCTCAGTTTTCATTTTTAAGACTAACAATTTGATTTTCCTCTTTCCTTTTTCTAATCAAATTTACTAAAGGTTTATCTATTTTTTTCCATAAAATCAACACTTAGTTTTATTTGTTAATTCATTTTTTTTTTACTTTCAATATTATTAATCTGTACTTTTTTTTTTTTTTTTTTAGAATTTCAATTTTGGTATTTGATTGGGAGTTTTAAATTCGCTTTTTTTCTACCTTTTATAGTTGCAAGCCCAATTCATTGATCTCTTCCTTCTCTATGCAAGTAAGCAACTAGAGATATGAAATTTCCCCTTATTACTGCCTTGGCTGCATCCCACACATTTCCGTATGTGATATCATCATTGTCATTTTCTTGGATGAAATTATTAATTTTGTCTATGATTTGCTGTTTCACCCATTCATTCTTTAGGATGAGATTTCGTTTCCAATTACTTTTTGGTCTATTTTCCCCTGGCCTTTTTATTGAAAGTAATTTTTATTACATTGTGATCTGAAAAAATGCATTTACTATTTTTGCACTTCTGCATTTGATTTTTGAGGTCTTTTTTATTCTAATATATGGTCAATTTTTGAACAGGTTCCATTAACTGCCAAGAAGAAAGTGTACTCCTTTCTGTCTCCATTCAATTATCTCCAAAGATCTATCATACCTAACTTTTCTAGTATTCTATTTACCTCTTTAACTTCTTTCTTATTTATTGTGTGATTTGATTTATCTAGTTCCAAGAGAGCAATGTTGAACTCTTCCACTATTATAGCTTTGCTTTTTCTTTCTTCTTGCAGCTCTCTTAACTTCTCTGTTAGGAATTTTCATGCTATTCCACTTGGTACATATATGTATAGTATTGATATTGCTTCATTATCTATGGTACCCTTTAACAAGATCTAGTTTCCTTCTTTATCTCTTTTAATTAGATCAATTTTTGCTTTTGCTTAATCTGATATCAGGATGGCTATCCCTGCTTTTTTTAACTTCACCTGAAGCATAATAGATTCTGCTCCAACCTTTTACCTTTACTCTGTATGTATCACTCTGCTTTAAATGTGTTTCTTGTAAACAACATATTGCAGGATTCTGGCTTTTAATCCAGTCTGAAATCCACTTCTGCTTTATGGGAGAGTTCACCCCATTGGCATTTGTGGTTAAAACTACTAATTCTGAATTTCCTGCCATCTTATTATCTCCAGTTTATACTTTTCTCTCTCCTTTTCCCCTTTCCCTCCTCCCCAGTATTTGACTTTTGAGCACCACTTGCTTCAAGCAGCCTTACCTCTTTAGAGTCTTTCCCCCTTTCTTATCCTTTCCTTACTATTGCTATTTTCCCTTAAATTTAGGCTACCCCTTCCATTTTTGCCTTTCCCCTCCCACTTTTCAAAAAGGTGAGAGAAGTTTCTCTGTAAACCAAATATGCCCAATATTTTCTCTTTGAACCAAATCTGATGAGAGTAAGATTCACACAATATTCATCCCCTCCCTTCTTTCCGTCAAATATAATTGGTTTCTTTTGCCTCTGTAAGATGTAATTTTGCTCATTTTACCTCTACTTTTCCCTCTTTCTGGTACAATCCCTTTTTTACCTCTAGTTCCTTTTTCATAATATAAAAGTAAAATCAAATTATATATCCATATTCTATGTATACCCATAATAGAAATACAGTTCTCAAGAGTTCTTTTTGCCTTTTTTTTTGCTTCTCTTGAGTCCTAGATTTGAAGGTCAGATTTTTTTATTTAGCTCTGGTTTTTTTCATCAGAAATAAATGGAATTCACCTTTTTCATTCACCTGCTTATCTTCTTCCCTTGAAGCAAATGTTCAGGTTAGTAGGATAGTTTATTCTTGGCTGCATTCCAAGTGTCTTTGCCTTTTGGGATATCAGATTCCAGGCCCTTAAGATTCTTTAAGGTGGAAGACACTAGATCCTGGGTAATCTTTATTGTGACTCCTCAGTATTTGATATTTTTTTTCTGGCTGCTTGTAATGTTTTTTTCTTGGTTCAATAGTTTTGAAATTTGCCCATGATATTCCTTGGGGTTTTAATTTTGGTGTCTCTTTCAGGAAGTGTTCACTGAATTCTTTTGATGGCTATTTTACCTTCTGATTCTAAAATATCAGGACAGTTTTCTTTCATGATTTCTTGTAAGATAATGTTTAGGTCCTTTTTTTTTTTTTTATCATGGCTTCCAAGACGTTCAATAATCCTTATATTGTGTCTCCTAGATCTGTTTTTTCCAGCCAGTTGTTTTTCCTAGGAGATTTCATATTTTCTTCTATTTTCTCATATTTTGTTTTTGTTTGATTATTGAAGTCTTATTGTCATTCACTTCCATTTGTTCAAGTTTAGTTTTTAGTGTATTATTTTCTTCAGTTATTTTTTTAGCTCCTTTTGTAATTGGCTAATTGAATTTTTTTTCTCATTGTATTCTTTTTCCATTTCACAAATTTTGTTTTCCAGTAAACTGATGTCTTTTTCATATCTCTTTTGTAGGGCATTATATGTTTTTCCCATTCTTTCTTGCAATGTTCTCATTTCATTTGTCCATTTTTCTTCTAACTTTCTTTTAAAATCCTTTATGCAATCTTCCAAGAAAGCCTTGTGAAATGGGGAACAGCTTATGTCTCCCTTTGGAGATTCATTTAGAGTTGCTTTGTCTTTTGGGAACCTCAGGATTTGAAGTCTGCTATTCTCTCTCTACAAAAGCCATCTATGGTGACAGTTCTTTTTATCTATTTTTTTTTTTAAGGCTTGAGGTCTGTTTAATGCAAAGGAGTGAGATCTGCTTTAATTTGCCCTGGGATACTTCTGTTGTTTGACTTCTGTTGCTGGATAATGGCAGCTAGGTATGGTGTTCTTCCAGGGCTCAGTAGTTTACAATTTGCTATTTGTAGCAAATTTGCCAAATCATCTGCTTGCAATCAGGACAGAGTAGCACAAGAGGCTCATAGAAGATTCCTAGATGTGTGGAATCTGTAACCCTCTGACCAGGTCCAGGCCCTGGTCGCTTTGTGCTATGGTCTGGGCTCCGCAGACAGTCCCCCTGCCTGTTTGAAACAGACCTGTTCTGAAGTTCTTCCAAGGTATCTCCTTCTAGAAATTTGTTGTAATTCAAATATTTATGGATTCTTTGACTCCAAAACCATTTAAAGGCTTAATCTACTGTTGGTTTGAGACAAGGTCAGAGGAGGTCACAGAAAGTCATGCCTGCTCTCCACCATTTTGGCTCCGCCTTCCTTCCTTTATGCCTTTTAAAGCAGTGTAATTCTGTGGTAAGAATTATTTATTGGGAGTCAAAAGAGTTTGCTTAAAATCCAAGTCATTCTTTTAAATCCCAGACCTGTCATTTATTTTCTCCTTGACCTTTGTTTGGCAAATTGTACTTGTTTTGAGTTTCATTTCTGTAAAATAGCTTGTTAGTGTAAATGATAGCAAAAGTTACAATAAGGGAAATATATGTATTGACTTGGGTGTAATGATGATCTTTCTAAAGAATAAGTGCTGTCCAACCACAAAATTGTGTGATGATCAACTGATAGACTTGGCTCTTTTCAATAATGAGGTGATTCATGACAATTCCAAAAGATTTGTGAGGGAAAGGGCCATTCTCATCCAGAGAGAGAACTATGGAGAGTGAATGTGGATCACAGCATAGTATTTTCACCTTTTTGTTGTTTCTTTGCTTACTTTTATTTCTCATGTTTCCCCTTTTGATCTGAGTTTTCTGGCACTGCATGATAAATGGGGAAATATGTTGACCAATTGCATGTATTTAACCTATAGTGGATTACTTGCTGTCCAGGAAAGGAAGAAAAATGTGGAACATAAGGTTTTGCAAGAGTGAATGTTGAAAACTATATTTGAATGTATTTTGAAAAGTAAAATCTATTATTCTTTTTTTTTTTAATATTACCAAATAAAAAAATGAATGCTGTCAGGGCAGCTAGATGACATAGTGGATGGAGTACTGGTGCTAAAATCATGAGGAACTGAATTCAAATCTTGTCTCAGACCCTTCATACTTATTAGCTGTGTGTCCCTGAATAAGTAACTTAATCCCAATTGTCTTGCAAAAAAGAGAATGCTGTGCAGAAATGCAACAGATTGCCTCTAGAGGTGGTAGAGTCCCTTTCTTGAAGATTTCAAGCAGCAATTTGATGAAAATATTACAGGGATAATTCCTTTGAGGCTATTTTTTTTATTAATATCTATTGAAACCTCTTCCAACTCTGCTCTGATTCTATGATAAAGATCAGCAGACATTAAGTCTTGTTGATTTTTAAGATTTGAAGCCAAATAAATTCTCTCTAACTTCTCATATATCTTGGTTTTCCATTTCATATCAATCATTTTGTCCTTTAGGAAACAATCTAAAAATTATTCCCCTTAAAAAAATTACAGCAATAAAATATGAGCTATGTAATTCTGTCTTCTGTGTACCATCCTTTATGATCATTCTCTTCTCCTAAGCAGTTACCCCTTCTTTAATTCTTCTTTTGGCCCCAATACATTATTATATTAAATATATAATGTATTACATATCAGTATTAGATATTAAATAGTAGAATGAAATATCCAAATACTGAATTGTAAACATTTCATTCTATAATCTTTGATGTTTGACCTGACACAATTTTGAGATGACTATGTCTTTCTTGCAGCTTATTTACTATTTTTGAAATCACCAATTACCTAGCCAGGCCTTTCTTTTTTTTCCTGAACACATCTTTTTGACATCTGAGTTGACTGATGAGTTCCCTGTGCATCCACATAAGTCTCTTTAGACAGATTTCTCCTTTCTGTCTTATCAACACATTTTTGTTCATCAGGATGTTTCTGCATATTTATATTTGCATACTTTGCCATTTGGAATCAAAAAACAAATTACGATAAATTTAAGAAACAGAGTAAGGACAGCAGAAGATATTAACACCAGTTAATGACATATGATGGTGTCAACCCAAATATGCATATAACACACATAAATCTTTAGAATTTCTATTTCCTGTGATGCTCATATTTGAGAAAATACAATAATTAGTGCAGACATTAAATTTGGGATATGTCATATTCATTTCTTCTTTTTAAGTTCTAAATGTCATTTAATAGCAATTCAAATAACAAAGAAATAACCTAACATAATAACTTGGCTTCTCTTTCATAGCATCCTTGTCCCTTAAATTTAATTGAACAATTTCAACAAAAACAATATTTCCACTGCAGATGATTTTCAGTTAATTGAGTTTGTGATTCAAAAATAATGCCATTATATAGATGCATCAAAGTAACATTTAGTAGTTTCTGTGACATTTTCAAATAACTTATCTTGAATATGCTATAACAACTAAATTCAGAGTCTAGGTATATCATTATAAATAATGTTAATCATTTCTGAAGAGGAAAAAAAATCCCATTAGAGTGATCAGTTAAAATAATTAATGATAAATTACAGTAATAGCTTTCTACATTTCTTTCTTGGTATAGAAATTAATATTGTTGGCATGTCCAACAATTCCTTCTTTTCTATCACCCAGTTTTATTAGTTCATTGTCTTGCTTTGATGCTAAACACATGTTTAACATCTGCATTCTCCAGTGACATATTTTAACAATTTCTAATAATCACATAATGTCTAAATGAGCATTAAATTCTTTCTGCCATGTTTGCTAACAAGTTTTCAGTTAGGATTTGTGTTGTAATCTTTTCCAGGGATTCCAGAGGCCATATACTTTTTGCCATTTTCCAATACCCCTCTCTCCTCATGCATGTCCCATTCTTTTTCTTCTTACAGTGATTATGTCTAAGAGGAAAAAAAAACTCATTTTCAAGGATTTAAAATGATTCATCTGTGGTTTTTTTCCTTTATTTTTCTGGTGCATTTTTATTCTCCTATCTGTTAGGGTGCAACTTCAACATTATTCTCAGATGCTTATTCTCGTTTATATTTCTATATATATATATATATAGATATATATTATATATATATATCAATTAGCAAATCTCTTCTTTCTAGACACAGGCTGAATCTGCTTATCAATTGATTGATATTCATATGTCTTTAAGTTCTAAGAATTATTTTTAAAAAATCATTTTCTTTGGTAAAGGGCCTATGGTCCTTAAGTCTTCCCAGACCTGATACAACAGCGAAACTTTTAGATAGGTGTTTTTCCAATAGTCAGAATATTTAATGGGATAATGGTATTTCTGAGTAAGTTATTTACATTGGACTGATTTATCAGATGCTGTTTAAGGTTGGTTAATGGTAATGGTTAATGGTAAAATGGATGTCATAAAGACAATGGGTGTGTCTTTGTTAATTTCTGAGTCAACAGTTTAATTTGACTCAATTTAATCAACATTTATTAAATAATTTCTATGTGCTACATATAGTGCTAGATATTGAGGAATAGGGGCAAAACATCAAATTCTGTCCTGAAAATGTGACCTTTTATTGAATGGCCTGGATTCAGATCCTATTTTTTTTCAGTCATGTCCAGTTATTTGTGACCACTTGGACTATGCATACCAGGCCCTTCTGTTCTCCACTATTTCTTAAAGTTTGTCCAAATCATTGTTTCTATGATGCTATCTATCCATCTCATTCTCTACAAAACTCTTCTCATTTTGACTTAAATCTTTTTCAACATCAGAGTCATTTCCAATGAGTCATATCTACTCATTATGTGGACAAAGTGTTTAAACTTCAGCTTCATTATTTGTTCTTTCAGTAAAAACCTAAATTAATTTTAAGGACGGTGTTATTTGTTCTCCTTACTTTGCAGGGGATATTCAAAAATCTCCTCCAGCACCACAGTTTGTAATTGTCAATTTGCCAGTCAGCTTTTCTTTCCTTTTTTTCCCCCTTTTTCTATATCCTCAGGCTTGTCAATTTTTGTCAAATTATTTTTAAAATAATATTTTATTTTCCCCCAATTACATGTCAAAACAATCTTCAGCACTAATTTCCCCAAGATTTTATGTTATTAAGCCTTTTTCCTCCTTCTCTCCCCTCTCTTTCTCCTAAAATGTCAGGCAACCAAATATAAGCTATAGACATATCATGTAAAACACATTTCAAAACGAGAAACAATTGTGAAAAAGGCATAAATCGAAGGAGGTTAAAACAAGGAAAAAGAATAAAGTAAAAAGAAATAGGTTTCACTCTACATTCAGAGTCCATCCATTCTTTTTCTGAATCTGGATAGCATTTTTCTTCTTAAGGATTTTGTGCTTGTCTTAAATTATTGTCTTGCTGAGAGAAGCTAAATCATTCATAGTTAGTCATCATACAATTTTATCCTGATCCTGTGTACATTTTTTTCCTTTGGATTCTGCTCACTTCGCTTTGTATTAGTTCATAGAAGTCTTTCTGTTATTTCTTTTTTGTTCTGAAATCTGTTCATGATTTTTCATTGCATAGTAATAATCTATTACATTCATATACCACAGCTTGTTCAACCATTCCCTAATTGATGTTCATCCCCCTAATTTCCTACATTTTGCCATAATGAAAAGGGCTGCTATAATTTTTTTTCCATGTATGGGTTATTTGACCTTTTTATGATCTCTTTGGGAATATAGATCTAGGAGTGATATTGCTGGATTAAAGGGTATGTACAGATCAGTTGCCCTTTGGGAACGGTTCCAAGAATCATAAATCCAGAATGTTTGGATCAATTCAAAATTCTATTAGTGTCCCATTTCCCCCACATCTTCTCCAACATTTATCATTTTTCTTTTTAGTTATATTAGCTAATCTGATAGATATAAAATATTACCTCAGTGTTATTTTAGTTTGCATTTCTATGATCAAAAGTGATTTAGAGCACTTCTTTATATGCGAATAGATAGCTTTGATTTCTTCATCTGAAAAATGCTTCATGTCCTTTGACCATTGTCATTTTGGTAATGTCTTGTATTCTTAAAAAAAAAAAAAAGACTCAGTTCTCTATATATTTGAGAAATGAAGTATCCTTTAGGAAAACTTGCTGTAAACAATGTTTTCTGGCTTTCTGCATTAAAATAACAACAACAAAAACAAACAAACAAACAAACAAAAACAATTGGAGTTAAGTGAGTTGTCCACGGTCATATGACTAAGAAATATTAAGTGTCTAAGATCAGTTCCTCCTGCCCGCCAAATTGGTGTGCTATCCACTGTGCCATCCAGTTGCTCCTATATAATTTTAATTGCAGTGGTTTTTTAATTTAATATAATCAAAGTTGTAATGCTCTCCATCTCTATCTGTAACTCACTTAACTCCTTTAACCTTCTGAATGCCAAGCCACTTGATACATATAGAATTAATATTGTTATTACTTCATCGCTTATGGAACCTTTCAGAAAGTTGTTGTTTCCATCCTTATCTCTTTAAATTTCTTGTTCTTCTTTGGCTTGGGATGTTTTATTGTTGTTGTTCCATCCTATACAACCTTGTGAACTTCTGGCCATATTTCTTCAGATGACATATATTCCAGACTTAAAGTCTTAAATGTATTTATCATCTCAATTTCACATTTATAAGGAATGTTATTTAGGTAATTATAATATGTGTCTGATGTTTTTTCCTACATTATTCAACTTAAGTTTGAATTTTGCAATTTAAAAAATACCTCATGATCTGATACATAGTCAGTTCCAGATCTTGGATTAATTAATTGCATAGAACTTCTTCACTACTGACTTCAAAGTATAAAATTAATCTGATTTGTATATAAACCATCTCATGATGTCTGCGAATAGAATTGCCTTTTGGGTTGTTGAAAAAGTATTTGTTATGACCAATGAGTCACATCTCAACAAAACTTCTAGTTTCTGTGCTATTTCTTTTTGTATGTCAAGACCAAACGCAAAATCTTGCCTTGACACTTACCAGTTGTATTATATTGGGCAATCACTCTTTCTCATACTCAGTCAGAGAGGGAATACTCATTGCCTCAAGGATGATTGTGAGGATTAAATGAGATATTAACAGGTGATAATAATACCCAACACTCATATAGCACTGGCTATGATCCAGGCACTGTGGTAAGTGCTTGGTAATTTGATGTTCATAGCAACTCTGGAAAGTGCTGTAATTATTCCAATTTAAATAAGGAAATTGGGGCAGAGGCTAAGTGATTTGTTCAGGTGATATACTTACAGCTAATAAGGGTCTGAGGCTGAAATTGACCTCAGGTCTTTCTGATAAAGTCTTTTTTTTTTTTTTTTTTTTTTTTTTTGCTAAGGCAATTGGAATTAAGTGACTTGCTCATGGTCACACAACTAGGAAGTGTTAAGTGTCTGAGGTTAGATTTGAATTCAGGTGATCCTGCTCCTGACTTCAGGGCTGGACTCTATCTACTGTATCACCTAGCTATCCCTTTGATAAATTACTTTTAACATATAAAATATGAAAAGTAATTGTCAATATTAGGATTTTTTATTGTTGATATTGTAATGATGGCAGTGATAGAATCAACCAGCCTACTTCTTGTTTCTTAAACTCATCATTCTATCTCCCACCTTCATATTTTTAGACATTACTGGATTGTACTCTCCACTCAGAACCACCCTTTAAATTACTGGAGTTTAAAGATTTAATTCCCTAGCTTTTAGACTCTTTTCTTATCTGTTACTCCCAGTTGTTTCACTTGAAGTTATTGTATGCACTTCCCTTTTTATATGCTGCCTCTCCCAGTAGAATGCAAGTTCTTTGAGGGATTATTGTTGTTCAGACATTTGTCTCTTTGTGACCTCATATAGCATTTTCTAGGCAAAGATAGTGGAGAGGTTTGTCATTTTATTCTCCAGTTCATTTTCCAAATCAAAACAAACAAATAAATGATGCAAACATAATCATAATCAAACAGTAAATGTCTAAATCAGATTTGATCTAATGAAAATTAGTCTTGCTTATTCTGTCTCTCTCTGTTTATGTATCTGTCTTTTTGTCTCTGTGTCTCTTTGTCTTTGTCTGTCCCCTCTCTCTCTCAGTCCCCACACACATTTAGCTGAGGGCAGGGATTATTTATATTGGGTTGTTTTGAAATTGACATCTCTAGTGCCTAGCAAAGTGCCTTGTTCACAGTAGACATTTAATAAACATGTTGGATTGGATGTATTTGTAGTTTTTTCACTGAGTTTTCATTTTAACTATAATGATTTTGTATTTAAAAAAAACAAAAAACAATAACACTCGCTCCCCAGAATTTAAAGTCTTATGCAATGCCTGAGCCAGGCAGGCATGGGATATATTCAGTCTATCTATTTAAGCAAAGGAACATGAGCAATGTCAATGAGGATCATTTCATATCCTCTCCTGGGGAACAGTGACACTTAACTAGAAGGTCCTCTACTCAGGATTAGCAGATAGTTATGTTTCAATGTTCCTTTAATTACTAGCCTTTCTGCTGAGTCTGCCAACAAGAGGGTCAATTAGTGGCATTTGCTTCAGTAGGTGATGAATTTTTACTGAGAGCATCAAGTCACTCTAGAGAGTTTTAATAAGTCTCCAAGCATGGATTTGATACGTGAAAAGGGGAGACTTATTTCCTCCAGTTTTTCAGGAGTTTTTTTTCACTAAATTATTTGTAAATTGGGCCCTTGTGAATATATACCAAATATTTTTAAAAGAAATTGAAATAGACAATTAAATGTCATGCCCATGGGGTTTCATTGGACATTCTGTTGCATTTCAGTCATCTGAAAACTTCACAGAATATAGTATTCACTCTTCCTACTTTTCTTCCTTTCTAGCTCAATTCAACAGAAATGCTATATTCACAGTAGTAAAAGAAGCAGATAAGCAGAATGAAAAGTGCCCTAGCAAAAGACTCAGGGTCCTGGATTCTGGACCTGATACTATATCTTATGAGTTGTCTAGCTTTATATAAACTAAGTATCGTGCCTGGTGTTTTGTTACTTCATTTGTAAAATGGAGCTCTATAGGACTAATAATAGCTAGCTCTCTATGTTGCCTTCAAAGGTTTTCAAAGCACTTTACAAATATCTCATTGTATTGTAATAAAAAGTAGGTGCTATTGCTATTCTCACTGCTGTCCAGTTATTTTCCAGTAATATCTGACTCTGTGGATTTGGTAAACAAATTACCAAATTTGTTTTGGTAAACAGGTATTAAAGGTAAACAGGATTAAGTGACTTTTCCAGGGTCACCCAGCTAGTATGTATCAGAGGCCAGTTTTGAACTCAAGAAAATTGAAGAGGGCTGCAAATAGTGGGGGAACTCTTGGTAATGTATAAGACCCTTCACCTCAGAGGGAACCTGCTGACAATGTCTGGTTTGGCTCCTCATCTCCCTTTGGTTCATCTCTCCCTTCCTGAGAAGTCAAGGAGGGCATGACCACCTGTGTTTTACTTGAAGCAAGGGATACTTACAATAAATAGGAATTTACATATCATTAGCAGGGTGCTTATAGTTAACACTTGTGCACTGTGCTGTGGTGATGTGATGGTTCTATAGTTGGCACATGCTCAGTGTATTGTAATGATGTAATCGTATTAAGGTATTTAGGGGCTGAGAGGACTGTCAATAAATGGACTCCATCTTTGATCAGCTTTATGGATCTCCTGCCTTCTTCACTCCTCCACTAAGACCAAGGACTCGGGCTGTTTCTGAGATCCTCCAGAGACCTAGTCAGGTAAATTTTGGCACTCCAGCGTGGGGTCTGTAGAAATCATAGCATATTTTGGCACCCCAATTTGGAGGCTCTAGTAAGCACACTACAGAAAATAAATCTTTTTGACTTCTGAATTCACATTTTACCCACTGTGTTATCCAGCCCCATTTTATGCATGAGGAACCAGATGCAGATTTAGCTTAAGTGACTTACTCAGAATAACACAATGAGTTTCCGAGACTGAATTTGAACTTAGTTCAAATTCAGAGTTTATCCATTGTGCAACTTTTTTTTCCCTCTTTTAACATTTCTTAAACAATTTTTATATCTTAGTATTATAGTGTTTTGCTTCCATTTATAACCAAATGAAATGATAAATTTTGAAAAGTTAGTGAAAATAAAGATGAATTTAATTTTTTTCTTTCAAGTTTGCCCTGAAATCTATCCATGGATTCCTAGATCTGATAGGTAATTTTCCCCTTACTCTCCTAATTTGTTTATGGCATTATCATTCATGCTCAAATGATGTATCCATTTTGACCTTATATTGGTATGGCGTATGAGATGTAGGTCTATGCCAAGTTTCTAACATTTTTTTGTTTTTAGTTTTCCCAGCAATTCTTTTCAAATAGTGAGTTTTTTTCCCACAAGTTGGAATTTGGGGGTTTATCAAATCCTAGATAACTATAGATCTGATTATTTTGCATGTGTATCTAATCTATTCCACTTATCCACAACTGTACTCCATAGACAGCACCAAATTATTTTGATAATTGCTGCTTTATAATATAATTTTAGGTTTGGTACTGCTAAGCCAACATCCTTTGTATTTTTTTTCATTAATTCTTTTGATATTCTTGGCTGTTCATCCAGATAAATTTTGCTATTATTTTTGTAGTTTTATAAAATAATGTTTTGGCAATTTGATTGGTTATGGCATTGAAGAATTAGAATAATGTAGGCAGAATGGTCATTTTATTGTATTAGCTCAGCCTACCCATGAGAAATATGACTTTATTTATGTGAGAAGTATTTTGTAATTGTGTTCATAAAGTTCTTGGGTTTGTCTTGGCAGTCAGACACCCAAATATTTTACTTTGTCTACAGGAATTTTAAATGAAATTTCTTATTGTATCACTTGCTGATGGGTTTTGTCAGTAATAAATAGGAATGCTGATGATTTCTATGGGTTTCTTTTACATCCTGCAATTTTGCCAAAGCTGTGAATTGTTTCTCATAGGTTTTTGGATGATTTTCAAGGATTCTTTAGATATATCATCACATTTATCTGTAAAGGGTGATAGTTTTATTTCTTCCATTGCCTATTCTAAATCCTTTAATTTTTTTTTCTTTTCTTATTACTAAAGCTAACATTTCTAGTGCAATGTTGAATAATAGAGGTGATGAAGGGCATCCTTGTTTCACCCCTGATCTTATTGGGAGATCATCCAACTTCTCTCCATTACAAATAATGCTTGCTCTTCATTTTAGATATATACTGCTTTTTATTTTAAGGAAAACTCCCTTTATCCCTATGCTCTCTAGGGCTTTTAATAGGAATGGGTGCTGTATTTTGTCAAAAATGTTTATGCATTTATTGAGATTATCATATGATTTCTTTGATTTTGTTATTGATAAGGTCAATCATGGTTATAGTTTTCCTAATATTGAATCAACTGTGCATTCCTGATATAAATTCCACTTGGTCATAGTGTATTAACCTGTTGATAAGTTGTGGTAATTTCTTTGCTAATATTTTATTTAAAATTTTTGCATCAATATTCATTTAAGAAATTGGTCTGTAATTTTCTTTCTCTCTTTTGGATCTTCCTATAGTTAGGTATCAGTCCCATATTTGTGTCATAGAAGGGATTTGGTAGGACTCCTTCTTTACCTATTTTCCCAAACAATTTATGTAGTATTGGATTTAATTGTTCTTTAAATGTTTGGTAAAATTCACTTTTTAATTCATCTGGCTAGGAGATTTTTTCTTGGGGAATTCATTAATGGCCTTTTCAATTTATTTTTTTGAAAACTGGACTATTTAAGTAATTTATTTCCAAATCTGGGCAATTTGTGGTTTTGTAAATATTCATCCATTTCAGTTAGATTGTTGGATTTGCTGCCATACATTTGGACAAAATAGCTCCTAATTATTGCTTTAATTTCTTTTTTATTAGAGGAAAGGTCACCATTTTCATTTTGGATGCTGATGATCTGTTTTTTTTTTTTCCTTTCCTTTTTCTAATCAAATTAACTAAAAGTTTGTATCTTTCTTTGCTTATTTGGGATTTTCTTGGCAAAGATACTGGTGTAGGTTTCAATTTCCTTCTTCAGCTCATTTTGCAGATGAGGAAAGTAGGACAAATAAGATGAAGTGACTTTCCAGTGTTCACATAGTAAGTATCTAATACCAGATTTGAAATCAAGAAGATAAGGCTTCTTGACTCCAGACCTGCTACTTGATCCACATGCCACCTAACTATCAGGTTGGATGAAATTTACGGTCTTTTTCTAGATCTTCCCTACAATTAACCATTAAAAAATGAGTAAGTAAATGTTTTTTTTTTTTCATCCTGTGGCTAGAAGTCTGTTCATTATGCCACTGTCACATGCATTTGGAGGTCATCCATTCAATTCTTTCTTTCTGGAGCCCATTAAGGGTAAATGACTTGTTCAAAGTCACATAGATGGTAAATGCTGGGATTCTGTCCCAAGAATTCAGATTCCAGAACTCTTACTCTTTTCAATATATTGAAATACTCAAGTATTTTGTCTGGAGTCTAAAATACAAATGTAAGAAACATTATTCTTTAGAAATGATGAATAAAGAAAATCGTGCAAAGGCATTTGTCTTGATTCAACATATTCATGGACTATGGAATTGGGGAAAAAAAGCAATGTCAAGACAATTAAATGCTGCAAATTAATACTGAGACAGGTGGGCCCATAAAAAGAGCTATGAGAGACAAATAGATGGCACAGTGGATAGAATACCAGCTTTGAGGTCAGGAGGAACTGAATTCAAATTTGGTCTCAGACACTTAACACTTGCTAGCTATGTGACCTTGGACAAATCACTTAACCCCAAATACCTTTAAAAAGCCCAATGTAGTATAGGTAAGAGCTATAGCTATAGCATCTTTTACATATTGTCAGACATTTTTTAGTGTTTTGGGAAGTTTTATTGTCAAAGATACAGCTTAAGAACAATGGATGAACAACTGTTTTGGGTTCACATCTTATCTCAGAAACTTACTAGTGATGTGACTTAGAAAAAATCAAGGACTTCTCTGAATCTCAGTTTTCTCATCTATAAAATGAGGCTACAAATAATATCTTCCTTAGAATATTCTTGTGTGGATCAAATAAAACAAAATAAAGCATTTTATGCTTTTTAATGTGCTATGTGGTTAATATTAATATCCATGATAGTTTTATTGTTGCTTTTCTCATTGTTGAATCAATTAATCAATAAACATTTAAGTGATACATATTATTAAGTATACATAGTGGGTTATGTATCATGCACTGTGTTAACTTTTGGGGTTACAAAAGCAGGAAAAAGACAGTCCATGCCTTAAGTTTATAAAAATCAAATTGTTGTTATCAAACAATTTATCTCTTTTTGTTGGAGAAATTTCTTTAAAACAAGTTGCTGTTGTTTTCTTTTCAAAGTCCTGCAGATTATTACATAGATTACTAAATTGCCTGCTTTTTTAATGAATAAAAGTATTGTGATGAAAGCTGATACTATGTGAGTCTACTGGAAACTGTATTGGACAGCTCCCAAAGTAGGTAGAAATCATGGAGAATATAAAGACTTCATCTTGCTCCCATATGGTTTTGATTTCTCCTGGTAAGTTTCAAAATTGTGAAACTTTTTCATTGCATCTAGTTTAGAGGTTATGACTATCCAATATAGCAACATTTCATAAAAATGTTGATGATTTTTTTTTTATTGGCCATTGTTAGTTTGAGGCAACCATGAGCAGTTCTTTTGTTTGTCTGTAATGCTTGTCTTGTTCCAATCCAATTAATTTATTGAATATTTCATAGGTATTTGTAGTATATGAATTTCTCCTTATTGATTTGGGGAAAATAATATGCTTCTGCTATATCATTCTTGCCATCTTATACTATCTTTCTATGTATTCAGTAGTTGGAAAAAAATTACAGTGATTAGATGTACACTTTCAACCATTGCCTTGAAAAATCTTCTCAAATCAATAAGCCTAAGATCCTTAAAGATAACCTTTTCCTGTCATTTCAAAAATCAATAACCCTATAGTTATTATTATTTTTTTACTACTAATAATATACAATTATGTGCCTTAAAGAAAGTTGTCTAATGACACTTCTGATCTATTACTGTGTTATATAAATGGAATCTCTTATTCTTTTGCAACTACCTTTTGAATATTTAATCTTAGGCAGCTTACTGTTATGTTCTCATGTTTTATCCTCTCTAAAGAAGAAACTGAGCTGACTTCTGTCCCCTGTATAGAATCTGTCACATACTGAAGACACTTATTCAATTACCTCTCAACTTTATCTTCTCCAGGCTGGATATTTTGAACCTTTCCATGCAACACCAGAAAAGAATCAAGTTAGGACCAGAGTGCCAGAGTTGGCATATATAAGGGAAATTTATCAAACAGACATGATAGCAGCACTGAGTGGGAATCAAAATATTTGTTGGCATTTGCTGCTTTAAAATATTTTTTAATCTCTGGTTTCCATGGAATCAGAGCATCTTCAGAATCAATTGGAAATGCAATAAATTCATTTTGGTGTAATGTGATTAATATCATAAGCTGTGCTAAGCAGATGTCTGAAATTGAAGGTGAGTCTTCTGCAAATGTTAGTAGTAGGAACCCCTTGCAAAAATAAAAGCTTATTTTTGGTGATAAAAATAATAGCTGGAAAATATATTTCTTTCTTTAGTATTCTAAAGGTAGAAAGTAGATTTCCAAGGATATTTTGGATTTTTTTGCTAATGTCCTTTTTTTTTGTGTGTGTGTGTGTATATATATATATATATATATATATATATATATGTATAGGTATAGGTATATGTATGCATGTACATATGTATATGCAGAAACACAAAGTTCATTCTTTATCAATTACATATATACATTGTGTATATGTATATACACACACATGGAGAGATATATAATATAGACATATATCGCTATCATTATCTATCATCTATCTATGTGTAATTTTCCATTATCACAATGGGAGTTGAATTATTTTTTTCTATTGCGTACCAATGGGTGAGCATAAGAGCATTATATAATCTTAGTGCTCTGAGAAGCCACCTACTTGACTGTTTACTTCTGTAACATTACTTCAAAATTGTTATTCAGGATAAACTTGAAAGTCCATCTTCAATAACTAGAACCCCATCAAAGGGAGATATGTTTAAACAGGTGCTAGATTTAAAGTTAAGAACCTGGGATTAAATTCAGGCTTTGTTATCCTCCATGTATGTAACTTTGAGCAGGTAACTTCTCCTTTCTAATAGTCAGTGTTCCCATAAATAAAATGATGGACATTAGATGACCATTTAGGACCCTCATAACTTTAAACTTCTCATTGATACTGTCCATTCTATGTTATTAGAGCCTGAAAAACTATTTTGGAGAGCTAATGTTTTCTTTGTTTTCTAGAGCTAATGCTTAACCAACAGACTGTGCCCTAAACTTGGCATAACAATAATCCTTTGCACTCTGGATGATATTACCCTTTGGCAAAGGATATTGCTTGGGCCAGCACCAGGTATTCACTGAGGGATTTAGCTCCTCCTATTTCCCAGAATGATCCATCACATGTTCACCACCTCTGTTCCTTGTCATCAAATGGTACTGTATTCTTGTTCCCAAAACAGAGTTCTAGTTCTTTACTTGGCAGGGTGATCAATGATCCTAAGACTTGAAAATGTCAGTTTGTATGTGGAACAAACATGTCTGTTTATTCCAGGAAATGCCAGCCATGAGAATTGTCTCAAGGCCTGAGAAAGATTTTACTGTAGACCAACTCCTTTCATGCATATAAGTGGTTCCAGAATTAGGAGCATTAAGTCGTTTTTCTTAGAGGGGGCTTCTACATGCTGGTACAATTTTCTTCTTTTTGAAATAAATTGAGCTTTTGTTTATGTCCCAGCTCTCTAGTCATTAACTTCCTCTCTTTTGACTTTGGTCACCCACAGGTTAGATGCTGATTCTAGCCTAGTTGATAAGCTCTGGTAGGTGCTTTTTACTCCATTATTCTGAACTGAATGTGCTTTCCTATGATTTCTATTCAAAACTTCTACTTTTGACATCTGTGGCAAAGTGGAAAAATCTAATCATCCTTTCATATAATAGCATTTTTAATGAATTGATAGAATAAATATTCATTAATCATGTATCTTCCCCATGTCCAATCAGTTATTAAGATCTAGCAATGTCTCTTAAAATGGTTTGTATTTTCTGACGTTGATCCCCCTTGCTGTAGGACCAAATCTCCTCACACCTGAAATACAGCATTATGCTCCTAATTATATGCCTGACTCAATTCTCTACCACTCTAATCCATTTTCCAGTTATCCCCAAAAAGATTTCCTGTTAGTTAGGTCTGACTATGTTATTTCCATGGTTAATAAATTGCATTGATTGCATATCATCTTCTGTATTGAATAGACAATATTGTTTCGTCATTCAAAGCCCTTCATGACCTAATTGCCTCTACTCTGGTCTTTCCATTCTTCTCATAACTTATGACCTCCTGTGCATTTTTTAATCAATAATATAGAGCTAATATAGCTCTTGCTGTCTTCCTCAAATAAGATGCTCCATATCTCAGCTCTGAAAACTTTTACTGGGTCTAAGTGATGATGAATGTGATAAAGTCTGGGACTTACTGGTCCCACTAGAAATACTAGATGTTCATTCTTTATTTTTTGAATTTAGAAATATCTTACCTAGCTATCATTTCTCTCCATTTTTCTCTGCTTTACACTTTTGTGTAAATGATATATAAATATCCATAGTACATTCACTTAATTCCCTTATATCATTTCTCTTTTATTTTGTTTTGAGTTCTCTCATTGTTATAGTCACTACGTCTGGCCAGAGTCCAGCTAGCAAATATCATTCTTGAAATATGAAATGAGATCAAGGAAGAATAAATTATCAGGTCCCTTGTTTTCAACACTCTACTTCTATGAGAGGTGGGAAACATTGGTATCACCTTCCTGGTGCTGAAAATGAAATGAATGCATTCCCTGAAATGAATTCTCTGAAATGAATGAAAAAAACTTGCTGAATGTTTGTGAAAATTTGGTAAATATGGCAAGATTTTAAAAATTAAAATTGAAAATTTTGAAGTATTCCATCCATGCCAGCTACCACAAATGCTTATTTTGTTTGAGGAAATGTGGATAATTATATTTTTGTAATATATATTAGAAATTTAAATTAGCATATGGAGATTTAATGAGGTAGATGAAGAAGTGAAGAAAAATATATTTTGGTTTACTCAGAAATTCACAGAACTTTCCCTTTTAAATCTCAGGCATTTGAGATTTAAAGTTCTTATTCTGATATTCATTTATATTTGAATATTATGCAAAAATTATAGCAACAAATTTATTTTATGGAAGAGCTTTAATAATGCTCAGTTTGATTGGATAAAAGCCTATTACCAGAAGCTATGGAAAATTGATTTTTGGATGGAGAGGGATTTCCAAAGCATTAGGCGATTTGCATATGCTTGTCTGCAATGTGGAAGCAAAGAATATTTCAACGAGTTGGGCCCATGGTTCTTGTTTGGTTCATTAGTTTTTATTCAAGTTCATCTTATGCCACAGTTAATGCACTAAAATTCTTTAATCAGCATGTATAAATAAGGGAAAGTGAATTCTGTCAATGTATTCCAAGAGGTATAATTGATCCTGTAATGGAATCATTTTCTCATCTGCTAATCTACATTTTTATAACAATGCTATTTTTCTCATTATATATTTATCTGGTGAGTATAAACTTTATCATATTTTCTAACAATATATGAATTTTTTACAAATCATTCTCCAAAACAATCATAGTTCTTTATCATTGTGACAATGTGTTTTTCCATCAGTCCTGTTTCTGTAACTCATTAAGGAGTGTTTGATTTCTTGAATGCTTCACCCACTAAGGATAAGTTCCATGAAATTTTGCCAATTTGAAAAGGCTTCACATGTGGACTTGGTCATAGACTTACTTGTCTAATGATACACAAGCAAAGGGCAGAAGGTTCACAAATAGGCTCTTGGTCTCAAATTTTTCGAACTTTAGGCCCAGAAACACAGAAATAAATTTACTAAGCCATCTGATGAATGGAATCTGTATTGCTGGAAGTAGTATACATGCTGGGAGGGGAGGGGAACAATAAATAATTTGGAGTTTTGAAGTAACTTATTTATTGTCTTTTCCTATCACCTCCTAGCCCTCAAATCCTTTTTCTCCATTCACTAATATTTTTGACAGTAGAATTATTTTGACTAACATAAGCATTCCGACTTTCTTCAAATCTTGGCCTCCCTTGACTTGTAGGACAGCATAGCTTCTTCTCAGACTACAATGGTTTGTTCTATTTCTATTCTATCCTCTTTACCCTTTATGAAATTTCTTTCTCAGAACTGACATAAAAATCTTTTTTTCCAATAATTAGATGGGTAGATAAGTAAGAGAAGAGAGAGAAACAGAGGCACAGAGAAAAAGGCAGAGACACATAGAGAAATACTGACTGATTTCATGTATGTCCTCATTGAAGGCTTTTAACAGCATAGCTGAAAATATCATGTGAAAAACGTGGGAGCAAGCACACAGCCTTGTTTTACTCCATTGGTGACTGGAAAAGCTTGAGAGCATTATCCACTGACCAGAATGACAAGCATGCCATCGTGAAATTGATTATACTGATAAACTTCTCTGGGCAACTGAATTTTGTTATAATTTTCCATAAACCCTCATGAGTGATAGTATCAAAGGCCCTGGCAGATGTACAAATGTTGTCTATAGATGTTTCTTCTGTTACATAATTTTTTCCTGGAGTTGTTGGGCAGTAAACAGCCTATTGACTTTTTCTTGGCCCCTTCTGAAGCCACACTCTCTCAGATAGATGATCTTTTTCTAAGTGTGAGGTCAACCTACTAAGAGGCTCTGACAAGAATTTTGCCATTTGTTGTCACAGGACAATCTATTTCCTTTTAGCTTTAGAATGATGGACAATGGAAGCATAACTTTCCTTTTTCCTATTATTTTGAAAATTTCAGTCATCTTTTTATGAAGAATGAAACCTCCCCCCCTTCCCTCCCACACACACCTTGTAAATCTCAGTTGGAATAAAATCAGCATCAGGTTCTTTGCCACATAAAGCTAGGTAGCTTGTAGACTGGCTGACTGGCTGGCTGGCTGCCTAGACAGATACATGAATGAATATTTGTATAAGATAGAATCTAAGTCTATAGATATATATCATTTATTAGTCACTATGTGCTAGTCAATTAAGTGTGGGGTTACAAATAAGTGTAGACTAAACAATACAACATAGGGAAACCTCCATTTTAATGGGGGATTACAACATCCAAAAGGGAGCTAGAAGAATAGAGAGGGATTATGATAAATTGCCTGATAGTAGTGACAATGGTCTAGACACCTTCAAGTTCTCATGCTGTCATAATTGTGCATAATTGGGTAGGATGGTTAAAACCTTCAAACTATTGATTCATATAGGATGGAAAATCAAAGGGGTCTTTATACCCTTTGAAGTTTTTTCTTTATATTTTTACAGTTTGAGATACAAGATTCTTCCCAGTAATATTTGTGGCTAACAGTGAAAAGTTAAAGAAAACAGCACATGCCTTAGTTTAGCAATAGGTTAAGATGAAATATTTTAATTTATACCAACTTTTTAAAGTGATTTGATTAATATTTTATTTAACTCTTCTAGCTATAGACTATATGAAAAATTATTTTAAAAAATGTTGGTGGACTATGGGAGCAGATGAGAAAGCAGTTTTATACTGAAAAGGCAGTTGCTACTATTATAGCGCATATTGCAGTGGTATCATACCCAAGTCAAAATACACAGGCTCCCAGATAGAAGAAAAGTGAGGAGATTTCCCCTATTAGCACACACTTGTGATCAGAAAATCATGAAATTGTTCCCAAATCTCCCAAAATCTAAAATTCAGTATTATGCAGAATTATTCAATTCTCACTGTGAATATGTAATTTCAAATTAAAAAAATAAACTATATATCTGAATTTGTACATGACTCAGACAAGCAGGTATTTTATATAATTGCTACATGCACATATGGAATAACATTTTCCATAAGTCATTAGATAATTTCTAAAAGAAATATTTAATAAACTATACATAGATAATATTTTGAGGAAAGACAGAAAAATAGATAGATAGGTGACTTATAAGCTATACACACATACTCATGACCTTCCCCCCCCACATATATACATATATAGAAGTATTTCTATCTCTTATTCACTAATCTATCTTCTCTGAATAATTTCTTAAATATTTCTTTTAGAAATATTATTTTAAAACATTTTAATTTTTGAGTTAGGGAGGCTGTGATCACCTCCCCTTGGGGGCTCTGACCTCCCTGAGGAGTCAGGGATGGCATGACCACCGGTGTTCTAAAATAAAAGAAAGCGGGAAATGTAATGGGCTGAGGTTTGAGCTGATGCACTGAGGTCCCAAGTACATGAGGCTAGATAGTAATTGGGCTATACTCTATTAATATACATGATTGGATAAAGAATGGTCCCTGCCCACTCTCCGTGCAAGTCCTGATGTGTTGTATAGGAAATGACGATTTTGGTGGGTGGAGGCAGAGAGAGAGGGAAGACAAGCTGGGAGAGATTGGGCTGGGTTCTCTCATGCCCATCCCTACTATGGAATTAAAAACAATAATGATAAAACTCTCAGTACAAATATGCATTATCAACCTAAACAAATTCCTATATTGCCCACATTCAAAATTATTTCTATTCTGCCTTTGAAATCCATCACCTCCCTGACAGGAGTAGCATGATTCATCAATACATTAAAAAGAGTTGCAAATGCTTAACTTAAAAAAAACATCTGATATTCTTATCATATCATATACAATGTTCTATTTCATCTTACTTAAATGTCCCATTTCATAATGATTTTGTTGACTTCATTCTGAAACTCTACATTTCATGACTTCTTATGGTACAATAATATTCCATTACTTTCACATATAAGTATTTGTTCAGCCATTTTCTGACAATTGGGTACACTGTTTCCAGTTGTTCGTTCTTATGAAAGAATTATTGCAGATGTTTATTTGGATACTGAAGTCTTTCCCTCCTTCTTGGGGATGGATAAATGCCCAATAGTGCTATTGCTAAATCAAATGGCATGTATAGTCTATTGCCTTTTGAAAATACTGCCAAATTGCTTTCTAGAATAGCTGGAGAAATTCTCAGTTCCATCAATAGTGCATCAATATGCTTCCTGCAGTCCTTCAAAAACTGTAAACATTTTCTTCCTTTATCAACTCTAACCATCTAATGGCTTTGAGGTGGAACCCTAGAGTTGCTCAATTTTTCATTTTTTCCAACCACTGGTGATTTATCTTCCTTACTTTTGACTAGCTTTATCACTTAAGTTATTGAATATAGCAATGAATAACCAGACTATATATATATAAAAAAATAGATTCACGGAAGAAGGATGGTTAACATGAGAGAAGATAGAGCTGTCTCAGAATTCAGTCTCAAAAACATAATTTTCAAAACGTTTGTAGTCATAGAATTGTCATTGGAATGGCAGAGAACCTATCACATGTTGAGGGACAGATTGCTTTTTTGACATAGGAGTCTTGAATATTTGTTTAAAATGTACTGAAACAGAATGGTGAGTATTTTAAAGCATTTGCAAAATGAAACTCAACAGTTTAGTACAGGATGTTAATTTGAAGAAAGGAAAGAAGAAAGGAAGGGAGAGAGGGAGGAAAGGGTAAAGAGAGAAGAAAAGAAAATTAAATATAATGTAAAAAATAATTCTTCTTAAGAATGCTTTTAAATATACAATTATAATTTCACATGAATTAAATTTGCTCTTCAAATATTAACTTTTTAAGACTTTAGATTGGGAAGGGATCTTAAATATAGTCTAGGCCAATTTCCTTATTTACTGAAGTCAGGGGAAGTGATGTGACTTAGAGGGATGTAATGTGTGATAGATTACAAAATAGATTCAGATATGGAATCCAAGTGTTGTCTCTAAAATTAGTGCTCTTCTTTTAACACTGTGTTTTATTATTCTAATTGCATTGGGGAAGAAAGAGTCTTAAGGACTATAGCTGCTCCAAAATCAACAAGGACTACTGGGAAAGTTGTGGCTTCCCAATTGCAGAAGCTCTTTAAACAGAAGTAAGATAATCATCCTTTATATATATTTCAAACAGAATTCTTGTCCAGTTATGCTGTGGGATAAATGGCCTTTTCCAATTCTGAAATCCTTTGTTTTTGATTTCTCAAAGATGATTTTTGAAAAGTATTGTCTTTGTCATTCTGTCAATATCATTTAAGTTCATTTCCTTGTTTTCTTTAAAATCTCTGTAGACTTTCTTTTTTCCCCAGGAACATTCAGGTTTTTTCCCCCCATTCTTTTCATGTTTCATGTTTCTTCTTTTCTGTGCCCTTCTTTCAAAGTCTTATTGGCATCAATGGATTATTTTCTTTTTTCATAAACCATCTGTCTTTCTAGATTTTAAAAAAATGCTTGAAAGAGTAAAACAATATTGACAGCACATATATTGCTGACCTTCTCCTTTTTTCATTACTTGGTATGCCCCTGGGAAAGCAGCATCCTAGTGGGATACACTTTAGTCTAAGAAATGGAAGTTGCCAGCCTTATGAAAGTCATAACTTCAATGCCCACATCTGACTCATGAGGCTATGGATATCTGTTCTCAGGCAGAAGTTGGTAGAGGATTAATAAGATAACAGGAAGGAAAAGAAGCTTTTCAGAAGAGACCTTAAATCCAATTTAGGTTAAGTCTCTAGTTTGCAAACTATTTGCCATCTAGCTTCCTAGATGATTGAATGAAGGAACAAGTAGTTAATCCTCTCTGACTATTGGAGTAGAAAAAATAACAAAATGAACATTTTAAAATACATACATTTTTCTTACTCAAGCTATTATTAGTTGATGGTTTGCATTGCAGTTAATATATTGAGGGAAAACATGTTTGACTATTGTGTTTGCATTGATTCACCCTGTTGATATAACTCTGTAAGAAAATATAAACATAGATTAAGAGCTCAGAAAAACTCCAGAGTTTATGTTGTTTAACTTCTCACCCTAAAGATGAAAAGCTGAAGGTGGTAGTACAAGCACATATTTAGTCTCTATTACTGGGTCAGCTAAGGAATCATATGAACATAGGAATTCTGTGCTGTGGTAGATAAAGTGATTAGATGTTCATGTTAAGTTGAGCACCAATATAGTGATCCCTTATTAGTTTAAGTCCACGAGATTGACTAAGGAGTAATAAAATGACCCAATACAGAATTGGACATGATCAAAACTCCTTTCCTTGTAGTTGATTGACGTAAGTGTCTGCTGTATTTTCAGCCTGGGTGAAATAGGGACACCCAATCTGAAGAGAAAAACAAAGCAGGAAAATGAACCCCCAAAGAGATTAATAACTTGACCTACATCACATAGCTAGTACCTGGCAGAAATGGGACTTTAAGCTTGATTCTCTAATCTAAGGCTCTACTCTATCAAGCTAATAACTCATTATAATAGCTGACATTTATATAGCACGTAAATGTTTGCAAGGCCTATTACATATATTACATCATTTGATCCTCACAACAATTCCATAAAATAGGTGCTAACTATCATGTTTTCCAATTTAAAGGTTGGGAATTTGATAAATAGAGGAAAATATTATTTTTCCTGGGCCACACAGCTAGTAGTATCAACCATAAGCATTGAACTCCCATTTTCCTAAATAGAGCTCCAACATTGTTCATTATGTTATCCTGTAATATGTTAAGGCATTATGATTTATTTGTTTAATTTAATAAATACTAATGATCTTTTTAAAAATAGATTTCTGACAATCATTCATAATGATTCTTCAGGATTTATTCTCAAAGTAGATATTAAATGTAACAAGCACCAAAACCATTGTTAGTTGGTTAGACTTCAGATGTTTTGGATTTTCAATGTGAATATTTCCTTCAAAAACATATCAATGGTTATCCTTAGCCTCATGGCTAATGAATAATAAAATTGTCAACTATATTCTTCCAAAACCTCCATCTCCTAAGAATTCTATTCAATCCAAACCAAATATCCTGTTAATAGTAGGTAGGATATGTAGGCATGACGAATGGAACATGTGTGTGTGTATATCTGTTTATACACACACATATACATACATATACACACATATATATGTATACATGTACACATGTTTGTATGTATGTATTCTTTCCCTTAAGGAAATTATATTCTAATGGGTAGTTAGCATAATATAGACTTCAATAAAGAATTTTTGCAAGTACAATAATATTCTTTAGTCATTGTACTTTTATATTATAATTGACAATTAAGTAGCATATTCTAGTTTCCCTATATTCACTTTAATTTAACAATCATTTAAAGTAAAATGTTTGGGTTATGAACTTATTAGTTACTGGAGATAAAATTTTAAAATGAAAATAATTCTTTAAAAAAAAATTATTATCTGGTACCACAAAGTGTATTTAGAGTGATTCAAAATTTCTAATGATTTAAAAGAACTTCAATTGGTTTGTATGGGGATTTTAAAATAATATAAGATTCACTATTAAAAATCCCTTTTTATGTCAATATTTTAGCAATATTTTGAGATTACATGTAGAAGCCATGATAACAAAGCTTTGAGATCTTCACTTGTGTTTAGCTGTATATTATGTCACTTGTTTAGAAATACAATGTTTATTTTATTTAAATCAATTTGCAGTCTGCCTATAACTTCCCAGAGTTCCATTTTGCATTTTGACTTATCTGTTGGGTATATTACCAATTTAAGATGGGAAATGATTTTTTTTTAATTTTTAAAATCACATGTAAATATCTATCTGCTCAATTGCACATTTATTAATTTAAATTAATAAGAAAAAAGTTTCCTGCTATTATGAGCATATGGAAGTGTGGCTTAGAACCCTCAAGATAGGGTTCTAAAATTATTACCCCCTCATAGATGGGACTGGACAGAAGAAAGGAGTATCATGTTTATAACTCCAGAATGTTTGACTTTAACATACTCAATGAATAGTGGCAGGGAAGGGGGGGAAGAGGAGGGAGGGAGAGAAGGAGAGGAAAAAACAGGGAGGGAGGAGAGATAGGGAAAGAGGAAGAGACAGGTAGAAAGAGGGAGAGGGGGAGGAAGAGATTAGAAAAGGAGGGAGAGAGGGAGGAAGGGAGAGAGAAACAGAGAGCGAGGGGGGAGGGAGGTAGAGAGAGAAGGAGATGAGGAGGAATGTTTGTCAGTAACTAGAGAGCAATAGGATATTTAGATCACTCATAGAGTACTGAGAGAAAAGATATTTTGAAGAAGAAAATTCCCAAAGAGTAAAAAAAAAAGAGATTCTATCTATGTATCTATCAAATAACATTTTATCCTAACCTTAGAACTCTTTCTCTTAGATCTAGAGGGTTGGGGAAGTCCTGGAAGGGGGATTAGATTTTAGATTTAGATTTAACAATTTTCATTGCATACTTACTATATTTTAGGCACTGGACTATATATTTCCCAAATATCTCATTTGAATTCCCCTTCCCTCTATTATGATTTTTTTTCTTGAGCAGACACTGACCACCCCAATGTCCTTCTTTGCCACAGAGAGTTCTCACATTCCTGTTCACTTTCACACTGAGGTCCACTATTCACTTTGCAATGGGGTTGGGACAATACTGTGTCAAGCTTCTTGAGGCCTCTTAAGGACTCCAGGGCAGACTCATCTGTCCAGTAGGGATAATTTTAAAACTTCAGGTTTTTCATCTACCCTAAAGCTAAACTCTGTCAGAAGTATTTCTTTCCAGCACTTACCACCAATTAGAATGTGATTTTGAGATCTTTTGATATTTGTATCCTAACTCTTACACCAGTGTGTGGAATATAAGGGCTTAATTAATATTTATATATCTGGCATTTATTCATTTATTGATATATAAATACATAATTTTTTTGAATTCTTCTGAGAGCAACACTTTGATCTTCACATCCTATTCTTTCTCTTCCAAGTGAGATGTGGAAGAGAAGTATGAAAAATAAAGAGAAATACATCTTTGAGTCATTGATTTGCAAAAGAGAATTATTGGAAATAAAGTATGCTGGAGGTTCATGAGAAGCCCCTGGAACATATTGTGTTTGTGGTTTGATGACATTTTGTCTTTATGCTTTTCTTGTGTTAAAGTAGCAATATCAGATTTAAAAAAAAATCCCCATTCCTTTCTCACAATACCTCATCCCTGACCCCATTGAAACAATTTTCAAGGGGGCTCAAGCCAGAAAAGCATGACTAACTCTTACAATTCACTTGGGCTCCTGTGACAGGACATGCTGACACAAGAGCTATGCATAATTTTAGTGAGCTTTTTTTTTTTCTTCTTCTTAAAGGAGAAATTTCCATATGTATACTAGGATTCAATTTCTCAGGATCAATAAAACACTTTGAAACTGTGTGTTATCTAGGGTAATAAAGGGAAAGACATACCCAGGTACATAAACATAGGTAGTTAAAAAAACATAATCAGTTCCTTGCTCAATTTCTGGTCCATACTATCCATTTGCCACAACCTTTGCATAATGATTCACCAAATTATGCAATTTAATTTCAAGAAATTATTTTAGTGAAGATAAATGGTATTATTACATATAATTGTTTATACAATATGTATGGTCCATTGAAATATATTAAAGAAAAATTATTCAATCAAAAATCAATTTGGCTAATTATCATGGTTATCTCTCCAATATAAACAAAAACAAACAAAACACCTCTGGCATAGAAGTGTGGATTCCAACTCTGGATTTACCATTTAATATCAAATGAACCCTGAACAAATAACTTTATTTCTCTTGGCTTCAGTTGCTTCCCCTCTTAAACAGGTATGTATGTAAAAGACTGAGACGTTGAATAGGTGCACTTGAATCAGACAACTGAGCACTTAAGGCTAATTACCTATTCTATATGAGTCAATGACTCTATTAGCATCTGTTTGGAAAAATGGCCCTTCTCACTGTTCAGTGCTTACTCAATGTTTGGTGTATACAGATAACAGGCAAAGATTAGAGGGTGGGGTAATATAAGCCAGACTTCACTTGGCCCACAGAATGAGGAGGAGAGAGGTGGTGGCTTTGGACTGGAGAATCCAGGAGCCTCATGGCAGTTTCGTCCATCTCCTTTACTTCTCCCCCTAAAGACCAAGGACTTTTATTTATCCCGACTCCAGCTGTTCCTGAGGCCTACAGGGAGCTAGCCCAGACCTCACATACGTATGTGTGTGTGCAATCATGCATGTTTATGGACACATATATCCATGTGTATGTGTATGGTATATGTATGTGTCTCATAAGATGGCAGAAAGCAGGACTTATAGTTGGGAAGACTGTTTCAAATCCCATCTCAGATACATTTTTAATGGCAAAAATATTTAAACAGATTAAAATTATATCTATAAGTTTAAAATCTTTCATTAAAATTCCATTCTAAAGTCCATTTCGTATATAAAATAAAACATATGAAAAAAGGCTGAGTCAACTCTTTCTTTAAAATGAGTCAATAGTATGATGTGACATCCCAAAACACTAATGGAAATTAGGCTGAGAACTAAAAAAAAAAAAAAAAATTATATTTATTCCAAGGAGAGAGGCAGTCATTCATGTAATAAAGATCTGGCATGACCCAGGATATCCTGGTTTCAAATTCTATCTCTGACACACACTTCTTATGTGACCTTGGTCAAATCACAAAAAACCCCAAATTCTATGCATTTCTCTTAAACTATCACTTGCAGAGAAGGTGCTGAGCTGTATTGTTGGAGGGAGTTTTCTTCTCTGGTGTTTTCCTGTATCACAGTTTTATCATCACTGACACTATCACCATCCCAACTACTACCACTATTTCTGGTTATGAAAATGACAATGATTCCTATTAACAGTGCTAGCCAGAATAATAGCCAGCTTTACTAACACACAGCCTTAGGATTTGCAAAGCATTTAAAGACATATGATATGGTCTTCACAGCAATGCTCTGAGGTAGAAATTATTACTTTCCCCAGTTTATAGTGAGGGAACCTGAATCATACAAAGGATGAGTGTTTGTTCAAGTTTACACAACTGTATGCATATGAGGTCAGTTCTGAGCTGTTTTCCTTCTTCCAGATCCAGTGGTCTATCCACTACAGCACGCAAGAGTCATGCTTCTTCCTTTCTTCCTTCTCTTCCTCCTCTTTCTATCTTCTACTTCCCACTTATCAAGAGTGGAGATTGTTGGGTAGTATAGTTCTTTTATCCCCAATTGTAAAGCCTTTCCATCCTTGGAAGAACTGAAGGATCATGGGAAAAAGAATCCCCTTTGGAAGAAAGTTCAGCAACTTAAATAAAGTCAACCCAGGGGGGACTTAAATTTTCCAATGGCGAGCTATTTGTAAGGTAATACATTCTGTTTCTCTTAATAAAATATTATCTTGAGCAGTTGGACTTGTGTCTTATTCACTGATTCACTTGAGGAATGATCTGTATAGATAAAACTTGTTATTTGTTGAACAGGTCTGCTTTGTCATTATGGGGACCTGGTAAACATCATCTTTCTGTTTTTTTTTTTTTTCACTCCACCCCACTCCCCAGTCCCTTATGTTGTTGCCTCATTGCTGATTAGAAACAGTAGGATTCTTGATCTCTTAAAACACCTTTTTTATTTGCACTCTAGACTTTTATGTTTAATTTATAAAGACCATTGCTATTGACTGACTTCTGGCCCATTACCAGTCATCTTGATTTTTTTCTTGTTAGTATACTCTGAAGATGTTGGAAAAGAGAGCAAAGGTAAGGGCTGAGCATATTGCTCTGCCTCACTTAAACTCAATTCCCTTGTGAGTCAAGACATTCACCTTCATAATTTCAATGGTTTTCTTTGCTCATGAAGAACAAATACAAACTTTTATGGTAGGTTTTCTCCTAAAAAGGATAAGTTTTTTTTTTTTTTTTTTTGCACTGAATAAGGATTTGCTATAAAGATGTAAACAATTTGCATGTGTGCACATGTCTGTTGGGGTAGAACAAAATGGAATTTATGAAACCAAGTCTTCTGCCCTTGACATCTGACCTATATGGACCTCCTTCTGGTGACATAATGTGGTTTCAAGTCAAAAACAATTGCTGACAGATGAATTGTTCTAACAGAATGATGGAGTTTATATTCTGAATTAGATGATTCAATATCCCATTCTGAATTAATATTTCTTTAATTGAATTAATTGTTGAATTATTAAAAAGAATAAGAAGTAGTACTTAAAAGTATGCAAAATGTCCAAGTGACTATTTGCTTAATAACCTTGCTAAGACTTTGAGGGGTTGGAGTCATCAAGATGCATTTTCCCAATTCCAAGGCCATCAGTTTATTTGCTACTTCCCCTAACTACATTAAATCTATCAATTGGGACAAATAGTTACTCTTAGAAGCACACTTCATTTTTTGTAGAACTAGCCACGCTTTTATTTAAAATCTCTATCTACACCATACTCTATTATCATTCCAAATGTTATAAATGTACCCAACTGAAATGCAAGATAATTTGTTTCATTCGTATTTTTCTATACCAGTGGGGTCAGCATGGATACAGAGCTTTGCTTTGTATCAAAAAGTTCTGTGTTCAAATCTTGTTTCTGTTACCAACTTTGTGAATTTGAGCAGATCATCTGACCCTTAAGTGGCTTAAGGGATTAGAACTCATCTACTAAGGGATTGATAGTTACATTAATATCAAGAATTCAAACACTAAGACTTTCCTATATTTACAAAATCAAAGGTATCAGATTAACAAGCACTAATCATGACGCCATATTTTCATTAAGTAAGCCCTCTTGTCATGGAAATTTAGAGAGATTCAGGGAAAATCAATTTGCACATAATGGTATTACAGTATAGAATAAGTGCTAGTTGTGATATATGACATGCTATATTTATTATGCAATTATACTTTACATCCCATAATCATAGCATATAAAATCCAGTGATGACTGTTAAAAAGTTACTAACTGAAGGTTCTTACCTTTTAATTACCTAGTTTTCCAATTGGGACAACACACTATTATTTCTTGTAGAGTTGACACCATTCTGGAACCTACCTGATATTTATCATTAAGTAGAACTTAATTAAATCAGCAGTCACCTATGCACTCTTATTTCATGCCTGAAACAGCTTCAGCATACTAAAACATGATTCAGTTCTGTAAAATTAACCCCCAAATTAATTTGAGACCACACTATGTGGAATGGGTCTTTACTGAAGGGTTGAAGTTTCATTTTTTAAATCCAATTAGCTAAAAGCTCCCTAGATCATCACTTCTTTAATAACAACAACAAAAAAATTTAATCCATTTCATTCTAGCAAAGGTTCTTTCAGCCTCAATAGCTCTAGTGACAGCCTAGCTCATATATTCTCTGCCTCGTTGAATTAAAAAAAAAAAAAATTAACCACACCTCCGTGGATTGTCAGACAATAGACTACTTTTCATGAATTCCCATTTGAACAAGGCTCCTTATTTATTCAAAAAATATATTTCTCTTCTACTCTTATATCAAGGAGAATTTAAGAATAGCAATTCAATTCTTTGCTTGTAAAAAAAAAATATGTTATATTTACATTGTTTATATATTTTCCCTTTTTTGGTCCTTAGAGTGTTTATATCCCCATAAAAGAGATACTCATAAAAATGTTAAAAGAATAAAATGCTTCAATATAATTATCAAATATTTTTGGTTTCTTAGTAATCAGTTTATAAGCTTTTATGCAGGCAATGTCTAATAAAGGTTGAGTCTGCTGAGTCTTCCAAAAAAATAATTGACTGACACTGAGCTCAGGGAAAATTTAGCTAAGGGATGAAGACATAATACAAAATGTTTTCTGGGTATAGTATATACTAAATTCTGCATAGCAACAAAGTGCAACTTCCATGGATAGCCATTATATAAGGAAGGAGTTATCCAACTCCCAGAGTCCCTGAACTTATCCCCAGAAGACCTGGGAGATAAGAGAATGAAAATGCCATCGTAATGGGAATGTTCCATTGGTGATTGAAAATGTCTGTATTTCATCATGTCTAGAGGATCATATATGAAATCTAGAGAAGCTGTTGTTAGTCTGTACTTTGTTCTCAAAGAGGACCAATGAAAACAGGAAGGTGAGGTCATGACTTGCAAATGAATTGGATTTAAGTGAGGTTGAACTGTGCAAAGTCTACAATTTTTCTTTCTGCTCTGCTGCTATTTGGCTCCAATGGCAAGATATAGATTAGGTTGCCTGAAGATGACCTCTGATGTAATGAGAGATCTTGGCCTCTTTTAAAGTCTTTCCCAGGTGTCAATTTGTCTGAGGCAGCCCCTAATAAGTGAATAAAGTTAAGTAAGAAATAAGGCAAAGAATGGCCTCTTTTAACTAGTAACAAAAAAGACTTTGGGAGGATAAAACCCTCAAGATTTCTGGCGAAAAGAAACAATTGCTTTTCACATTAATCCTGAGCCAGCAGAACTCAAACAATGGCCAAGTAAGGCTTGAACTGGGACCTATTACTGACAATCAATAAGAGCCAGAAGGATTTAGGTTTAAGGCATGATCCTTTAAAAAATTTACTTCTCTCTCTCTGTCTGTCTCTCTCTCTGTCTCTCGATCTGTCTCTGTCTCGCTCTGTCTCTGTCTCTGTCTCTCTCTCTTTCTGTCTCTCTCTGTCTCTCTCTCTCTCTCTCTCTGTGTCTCTGTCTCTCTCTCTCTCTTCTTGAATGTGTTTGTGTGTCTACATATAAAATCATACCCTTACCTGCAGGAGCTTTAAAATAATATAAATTTTGATTGCTTAAACCTCACAAAATATTTTGGGTTTAACAGCTAGTTTTTCTTTCTTTCTTCTTCTTGATTTTTCTTTTTCTTTTTCTTTTTTTTTTTTTTTTTTTTTTTTTTGCATGAAGCAATTAGGGTTAAATGACTTGCCCAGAATCACATAGCTTAGTCTTGATCATTCTTTGCCTCTTTTCTTGCCTAGCCTTAATCATGGAATAGATGGTTGGTTGTGCTTCAGCACAGGAAAGTGCTTTATTTTCCATGTTTGTGTCTTGGAGTAACGTTCCATTTGTTTTATCTCGGTAATGGAGGAGGAAGAGGCATGAGAGTCCAGAAAGATTTGGGCAGTCTAACAACAATTTAGAGTGAATGTGATTTTTTTTTCTTCTTCATAACAAGAGTCAGTTTGTAAGATTTTATTTGGAATAAGCATTTGAATTTAAGTAGATACAAAATGGGAAGTGAAATCAATAGGGATAGGATACTTTGAAAAGAGGAACAGATTTGGGGTCAGAATCTTGACTGTGTCGATTATAATTTGTCTGAACTGGGTAAATCATAACCTTTCTGACTCACTGTGTTTTCCTCTATAAAATATGAGAATTGTATTGAATTGCATCAAAGCTCCTTTCGACCAAATCTCATATTTCTGTAGCTCAAGGCACTTCACCATGCCCTTCTCTGGACACTCTCTAGGCTATTAGTATCGTTCTATGATGCCCAGTGTTGAACTTAATTCAGCAGATGAGTTCTGACAAGTGGGGCATAAACAGGTTTTCTCACTTCCTTTTAACTGGAAGCTATTCCCTTTCTAATTCCCCACAAAAATGCATTAGCATTGTTATCTACCACATAATACTGCTGAATCCTTGTGAGTTTTTGGTGTAATAAAACCTCACTTTCTTTTCAAAACAGATGCTGTCTATCTATGCTTCCCCATTTTATTTTTGTGGAGTTGACATTTTGAACTCATGTACAAATCTTTATATTTACTGCTATTATATTGGATCTTAAGTAAGATTAATAATATTATTGTAGTCTAACAAAAGTCATCAATGCACTTGCATTGTAGTTGATTAGAAGCAAATTGCCCTTATCAAAATTTTATATTGATAAAAGCAACCATAATATAAATGCTAATCTTCTTCCTCCTCTCTCTTTTCTACCTTCTTTCCTTTCTCCTGTTCTTCACTATCAGGAAAGGATTAGTGACAGAAAACAGATTTTACCTAAGTGTCTTTTTTTAAAGAAATCCCCCCCATGTGAATTTGATCATTTTGGAAATCTATGTGGAATTCTGGAAAGTGATAAAATTTCAGTTCATCCAACCCACAGTTAGTACTGCTGGGAATATACTACAAGAAGGTCATTGACAAAAAGACAGAGCCAAAAAGATGTTCTCTCTATGTGTCTCAGTCTGTCTGCCTTTAATATCTCTGTTTCTCTGTCTTTCTTTCTGTCTCCTCTCTCCCTCTGTGTCTCTCTCATCACCATCTCTTGCCTCTGTTTCTGCTTCCTCTCTTCTTGCTTCTTTGCTTTTTTGTATTTACATATATTATAGTCTATAAATACATACATATTACATGTATGTATATATGAAAACATATATAGTTTATATAAACCTGTGCATTAAAAATTTTTAGCAATACTATTTGTGAATAGTACTTGAACTTGAAACAAAGTAGCTAAAAACTGGTTGGTTAATGATTAACAAATTTTAGAATATTTAAGTAATGGAATAGTATTGTGCAGTTAATACCAATGAAGATGACGAATACAGAAAAGCATTGAAAAACTTATATTAAAAGCATAAAAAGTGAAGTAAATAGTCACAAATACAATATAGACGATGCCCTAAAGCAGGGGTTCTCAAACTACGGCCAGTGGGCCAGATGCAGCAGCTGAGGACGTTTATCCCCCTCACCCAGGGCTATGAAGTTTCTCTATTTAAAGGTCCATGAAACAAAGTTTTTGTTTTTACTATAGTCTGGCCCTCCAACAGTCTGAGGGACAGTGAACTGGCCCCCTGTTTAAAAAGTTTGAGGACCCCTGCGTAAAGCAATCTAAAGGAAACGAACTACAATTACAAAATAATTGTATTTAGAATTAAGTTGGAGTTAGCTTCAAAGAAATATCATGAAAATACCTCCAACCTAATCCCTTATGAAGGTTGAGGTGTGCCTATGTGTGGATGACTGAATATGGTATCATTGGTTTTTTTTTTTTTTTTTTTTTTTTTCTGTTTTAAAAGGTTTCTTTTTTTTTTTTTTTCCCTTCTACTTTTCAAAGCTATTATTAAGCATAACTGTCAGGGGATGGGAAGGAATAAAAGTAATTTAAGTGATGTAAAAGCAACAAATGTGTAAATACAATCAATTTTTAAAGGGATTTTTCACACTAAGAATTACTTGTTTTGTTATGTGATATCAATTGTCTTGAGGAGTTTTTTTTTAATTTTCCTTAAAAAAAGGGGGGGGGGAAATCATGTTTATTTCTGTCTAAGACAAACATGTCTCAGACATGTATATGCCTATGACATGTCTTCATATTCACAACACAAAACTGATATTTAGTTTTCATGCATCAATACACATAAACTGGAATAAACAGCCTTGTGAGTGCTGTAGCAATAGACCTATAACTGAGCAACTTTAAACACTCTGGCAATTTAAAAGAAAAAGACAGATAGTCGTTCCATCTGCCTCCAGTCACTCTTTCAAATGTGCTGACAAGTTTCTTTAAGCATTTTACTTGCCATTGCTAACTCATTACTTTTACTGTGAGCTCTTTGTGAGTAAAGATTGCTTTTTGTTTTTTTTTTTTTTTAAGAGCTTCATACAGTGCCTAGCACTTTATATGTACTTAATAAATGCTTCTTTTCTGAGTGAATGATTGTTGCCTGATTCCATGTTCAAAAATTTCTCTTTTAACATTTCCTATTTGCCATTAATCAATTAATAGCTTATATCTTGTAGGTCCTTGTAGGTTCAAATGACTTGAATTTTATTTGATAACCATCCTTCTCATTTGGACTCAGCTAAATGCTGAAATATTTCTATGGTCAATAGTACAACTATATAAATCTTTATGATCCATCTTTCCAGTTGGCATGACATAAAAATCTCCAAATCTCCAAAGTAAAATTTCTTTTGGATAGATGAATAGTTAATATATAAAGGCATTGTGATAGACAGCGATCAATTCCCTATGATGATATTAAATATCTTTATGTGTGATGAGGACAGTTTAATATTTCTATACCATTGCAGGTGTCATTTGCTTTATACAGATATAGCCAATGTAACTGTTATTCCCTTGAATACACATGTAACACACACGACTATTTCAAAGCCTCTATATAATGGCTGTATTTTGGCTTTCTTTCTAACCAAAGATGAGATAAATCTAAAAATCTGCTTTTTTATTTTTTTAAGAATGTCTGTTGGCTAGTCAAATTCAATAGTGAGGAAACCACTGGGAACATTCATTGCCTTGGGATAAGAATAATAGAGCTATTTTTTTCTTGGTGATTCTTATTTTCTCATAGACAACTTATTCTCCAGATTAATTGTTTGAAGAAAAATGTTTATGGGGAATGGACTTGCAATGAAATTAACATCCTTTTCTAGTATTGAATACAGAACTAAAACTTAGGTACTGTATTTCTGAAACTGATTTTTTGCCCATAAACTATCCTCTAGGAAGATTAGATGGATTTTTTAAAAGGCCACATATCATTTGAACAAAAGAAAAAGCAAACAAACTGTGTTTCAGGAAGTAGTGACATTGGGATAAAGGTAGGAAAATAAATAATTATTTTCTTTCTTTGCTTATTCACTTGTTTGTTTTACTTTTCATTTTTCTTTTCAGTGTACCAGCAAAATATATGTTTAAAGTTTAGGGACTTGAAAATGAGCAAAAGCTTGAATATAATGCTTTTTTAAGAAATTGTGAAAAAAATGTTGTGGTCACAAAAAAATGCATTCAGATTATTTTTTCTTTTGAATCCACCCCAAAAATTACACACACATACACACGCACACACACACACACACACACACAAACACACACATACACACATGCAAACACACACATATCACATATATTTCAATAATTCAACAAGAATACATTAGGTGTCTTCTCTATATAAAGGAATATGGGAATATGGTTGATAGTGCAGTTGTAAATATGTGAAACCTCATTCACACATATGTACAAACACAAATAATTATTCCCTCCTCATAGCTTACATTCTTTTGAGAACTTATATTTAAATGGATGCACAAAGACAATTATTTTGAGAAACGAGAGAAAATACTTGGGTTCAAATCCTGATTTTGTCCCATTTTGTGGAAATCTAAACATATTGAAGACAATACCATTTGCTTAAATTATGAACTCTATCACAAACAAAAATACTCCAAGTTCTTTCATTAATGAATATTGTATTATAGGCCAACCGTTCCAGCAATACATATTGAGAATTAGAGAACTGTAAATTTTGAAGTGATCTCAGGGGTCATGTAGTCCAAATCTTCCTAGAATGAGGATCCCCTTGCACAATAATGCTGCATGTGGCTACCTAGTCTTTAATTAAAGACTGTCAGTGGGAGATTGCCCACTATCTCTGAAGTCAATCCATCAGATATTTTGATAGTTTCGATTGGTAGAACTTTATATTTTTTCATGCAACAAGTCAGCCTATTTTTCCATCCCTATTTTCCACTCACTTCTCTTTCTTGTGCCCTATAAAGCAAAATTCATTCTTCTTTGCCATGTGCTTTCTGGTACCTTTATAATCCCATTGTTTATATTCATGCATGATCTCAATAAATGTCTACCTTCAAGGAGTAGGAGTCAGAATACATTCAAGGATTCTCATCCAGTGAGTCTCTTGAGCAAATCTTCACAGCAAATCTTCCCAATGGGTTAAAGTCCTTGCAGAGAATCATGTTACATCACATGTACATAAGGAGAATTCACATTCTATGTAATGGCTATCATTCATGACCATGCTCATCTATCAAGATCTCATGACCAGTCCTCTAGTTTTCTTTCCATACATTTATTGAATTTAAATGTTTATGATGCTTTGGCTATTTATTCATGCCATTTAAATGCCTAAAGATAGTGCACCTTTCTTAAATCTTCTCTCATTAAGGGTGAATATCCTCAAGCTTTTAAATTTAGTGCTCATTTAATGTGGATCTGACGTGTGAAAAGTTCCTTGAATGTTTTCTCTCTCTCTACACGGAGAGTTTGGGAAACCTTTTATGGGAAAATTGTAATGATTAAGTAAAGATTGATTAATGATTAAGTAAAGGAGAATTTCATTTGGAGAAATGAAATCAGTTTTAAACATTTTGTAACTGGTTTCAATGGGTAAACCAAGTAAAAAAAGAAGAGGTTGTAGCTTTTGTAAGATCTGTAATCTTCAATATTGTCTTTACAACAGATTCACTTCTAGGGGATCTTGTGACTTTTTTTTTATCACGGTGTTTGGTAAAATGAGGGGAATCTTCAAACACAGGAATTCCAAGAAATCAGGAGAACAAATCATAGAAATCTGGGGGTGAAAGTCTAGGATAGGTGTTACACCCAGCCTGGCACCAATTTTTTTGAGAAATAAGGAATGATTTTCAGAAGTACTTTCTGTATCCATGCCAGTACAAAATTCAACAAGGGTCCATCCAGCAATGATGCTGTAATGCCAAAAGAAACTGAGCAAGACAGAGATTAGAGACCAATTCAATAGTTTATTAAATGGAGAGAAATACTGGGACCAATGGATCCCAGGGCTAGACGAGACTATCATCTCAAAGAGTCTAGCCCTGAGTATCAGGACAGCAAGCCTTTTATGGAATAACAAGAACAATGACATAATGCAGAGACCTAGGTGGGGGGGTGGAGGGGGGATAGCCTCATAGATGGAGGTTACTGATATTCTAATAACATTAAGGAATGTCTATAACACCTTTATCTCAACCATTAAGAGGGGACGGTCATAACCTTAAGGCAGAATACAAAATAGGACAAATGGAGGAACTGGTCACCCCATTAAAAGTGACCTTTGGCATTACAATGCTATGTGTGAAGACCGGGTATTTTAAAATCAGCCGGAGTCAGGAATTCAGATTAGGGGAAAATCGTCAATCTTTATTCTCAGTGAAGAAAGATCAGAGATGGAAGGGAATCGGCAATAGCAATATGTGCAGCTGAGTCAAGAAGCTAGCTAGACCAGCAGCCACACGACCAGCAGCTATGAGCATGGAATCCAGGCCAATCTCTCCCAGCTTCTCTTCCTGTCTCTCTCTCTGCCTCCACCCACCAAAATCGTCATTTCCTATACAACACATCAGGACTTGCACAGAGAGTGGGCAGGGACCATTCTTTATCCAATCATGTATATTAATATAGTCCAATTACTTTTTAGCCTCACGTACTTGGGACCTCAGTGCATCAACTCAAACCTCAGCCCATTACAGCTATGGTTTCAAAATGTGGCAACATTTGAACTTGGTAAAAAAAAAAAAAAAAAAAAAAGTATTATGTAAGAATTGAGCAGTCATAATCTTACACATCTATGAAGTAAAATTCTTCCTGTTCTGAAATTATTACAAGACAACACACACACAGACACACACACACACAATCACTAAATTTTAAGTATCAATCCCTTGATGAATGTGGTAGTTGAATAAAGAAAAGGGTTTAGATAATAGAAGAGGAAAGACAGATTACATCAGGCATGGGACATGTTCAAATGTAAAAAAGAGAAATCTATAAAAGTTTTCAGAAAATATTCATGAGTATAGGAGTTAGCTTTAGAGTTGGAAAGGGCATATTTGCTACATTTTAATGAATATCAAATAAGTTTGATAATTGTTACTTTGAAATATAATTTCAGATCAATGAAGATAGAATCCCTTCTTCCCCCCTTTTTATTCATTACTTCTTTTTTTCCATTTCTCCATTTTTATTATTTTATTTTTCACAAAACAAAATAATAAAGACTAGGTGACCACATATACATATAATATGAATCATATCTGGATAATACAGGACCATAGACCTAGACCATAGATGTCTTCTAATTTTATAAACAAACAAGGGACATGATAATCAGATAATTAAAGGCTTTACCAAGTAGTAAATCTAAGCACTAGTATTCAAAATTAGACTTGATGAATCAAAGTTTAGCATTCTACATCAGAGTTTCTCTGATATTGCAAGAGAATGTGATGTGCTGTGAAGAATTTGACTCCAAGTATAATGGACTGCTCATGTAACAAGTTCATAGATAATGACATCTCCTGGTATTCTTCATTGAGGTCAAGTATTTTATTTGAGATTGATAGCATAAAGAGCTAAATTTGAAAGTTCTTTAGGGTTACCTGTGGCTTCTCCTGTCTTTTGTTTTTGGAGGAGCATCTTGATGTCTCTGTTTCTCCTCTCTACTATTGCCTGTCCTTGAGGATTAAAAGATATGCCAGTGGTGTGTAAAATCTGATACTATACACAAAAGTGGGTAAAATGATTAGAAGAAATGCAGGCCCATTATCTGTTTTTATTGCTTGTGGCACACCCATAATTACAAAAGATTGTATAAGGAATTCAGCGACCACTTGGACTGTCTCTTTTGCTGCTGGTATTGCAAAAGTAAATCCTGAAAAGATATCCATTATAACATGGATAAAAGACAGATGACCAAAAGATTTATAATGGGTCACATCCATTTGCCAAATTTCACTGGGTCTCAAACCGTGAGGGTTGTTCCCTGGAGGGACATAGGATTATGGAAAGGAAGGGAAGCTGTACAGGCTTTTACTATGCTCTTTTATTATCCTAAATTGCAGACATAAAGGTGAAGCAGCCTGATAATATTTAGAGTGAAATTCTTGGGCTTCCTGAAATAACAGAGTATTGGCTACCATGGTGAGAAAGCTATCTGCCCTTGGATTTCCATAAAAATAGGACCTGGAAGTTCACTATGAGAGTAGACATGAAAGATATAAATCTTACCTGGATACTTTCTCACTTGCTCTTGAAGTTCCTTAAAGAGCTGATATATATTAGAAGCTAATCATTTTATTTGGACTGTGGCAATTCTTTGTACCATACCTACTAAATAGGCTGAATCAGATATTATATTTATATCTCCTGGATAATAAGTAAGAGCTAGCATGATCACATACAATTCATTCTGCTGAGTGGACTGAAAAGAAGTTCTGACTGCTCTCTTTATAGTTAAGTCATGAGAGTATACAGTACAGATGTTATGTTTGGATGCATCTGTAAAGATAGTTGATCCTTTAAGAGGAACCTTAGAAATTTTTTTTCCCAAAAATCCATTGTCAATTATGTAATAGCCAGGGTATCTTTAATGGAGACCCATGTGTAAAATTTGGAGCTGTGGTCAATAAAATTTGCCACTCTGGGATGGTTTCACAGCATACATTAATTTGTGCATGGGTATAAAAGGTATATATCTTGTCAGGTCTTATCCCAGATATTTGTACTGCTCACTTAATGGCCTTTAATAGAGTTCTAGTCATAAACACTGGGTAAAGAGTAAAACTTTGGTCTGGTTGTGCTGGAAGGCCCCACATTGGGTGCCAAAATGTAATGTTCAGCCTAGCTTTCTGGAGGACCTCAAAATCAGCCCAAGTCCTTGGTCTTAGTGGAGAAGTGATAAAGGCAGAACACCCACCACAAGGCTGGTCAAAGTTAGAATGTCTCTCTTCCAGACCTTCTTAGCCCTCCCTCATCTACCTTATTGTAATTATATCATTACAGCATACTGACTATGTGTGAAGTTAGGGAACCATTACATCACCATACTAAATACTAAGAATATATGTGAACTAGAGAATCATTATCTCATCAATTCCACTGAGTTAACACCTTGTTTACTTTTAAGTATACTTTTCCAAAGTTCCGGTCCCCTACTAGAAAGCACTTTGCAAACCTTAAAATTCTATATAAATATTAGCCTCATTCATAATTATCATCTATCATCAACATTCTCCTGCTCATCATCATCATCATCAGCAGCAGCAGCAGCAGCAGCAGCATATAGTAAGATAAGCTTCATAGTAATAAATGACATTTATTGAAAAATCAGAGCAGAAGCAAATTAAAAGATAAAGTAAGAAAATGTTTATTGCTATTGTTGTTGGAGAAAGAATACAAAATTGAATTAGCAATATAGAGATTACAGAAGATAAAATAATCAATTTAGCATACCTAAAATTAAAAAAAATCATTTTTGTAAAAATAAAAAATATTTAGTTAAAAACAGTAAAAGAACAATTAAATGTGGAATCTTTTTTTTTTTTTTTTTTTTTTTGTAAATTTCTAATCAGGATCTCATTTTCAAGCAATATAATGAACATATTCAAATGTTTAACAATAAGAGATGCACAAATGAAGGTGGCTTAGCTGTACCAGATCTAAAATTATATTATAAAGCAGTGGTTACCAAAACCATTTGGTATTGACTAAGAAATAGACTAGTTGATCAATGGAATAGGTTAGATTCAAAGTATAAAACAGCCAATAACTTTAATAATCTAATATTTGACAAACCCAAAGACCCCAGTTTTTGGGATAAGAACTCACTATTTGACAAAATTGTTTGGAAAATTGGAAATTAGTATGGCAGAAACTAGGCATTGACCCCACTGTACACCAAGATAAGGTCAAAATGGGTTCATGACCTAGGCATAAAGAATGAAATTATTAATAAATTAGAGGAACACAGGATAGTTTACCTCTCAGACCTGTGGAAGAGGAAGGAATTTATGACAAAGAAGAGCTAGGGATCATTATTGATCACAAAACAGAAAATTTTGATTATATAAAGTTGAAAAATTTTTGTACAAACAAAACTAATGCAGACAAGATTAGAAGGGAAGCAATAAACTGGGAAAATATTTTTACAGTCAAAGGTTCTGATAAAGGCCTCATTTCCAAAATATATAGAGAATTGATTCTAATTTATAAGAAATCAAGCCATTCTCCAATTGAAAAATGGTCAAAGGATATGAACAGACGAAATTCAGTTGAAGAAATTGAAACTATGGCTAGCCATTTGAAAAGATGCTCCAAGTCATTATTAATCAGAGAAATGCAGATTAAGACAACTCTGAGATACACTACGCATCTGTCAGATTGGCTAAGATGACAGGAAAAAAATGATGATGAATGTTGGAGGGGATGCAGGAAAACTGGGACACTGATGCATTCGTGGTGAAGTTGTGAATGAGTCTAACCATTCTGGAGAGCAATCTGGAATTATGTTCAAAAAGTTATCAAACTGTGCATACCCTTGGATCCAGCAGTGTTTCTACTGGGATTATATCCCAAAGAGATCTTAAAGAAGGGAAATGGACCTGTATGTGCAAGAATGTTTGTGGCAGGTCTCTTTGTAATGGCTAGAAACTGGAAACTGAATGGATGCCCATCAATTGGAGAATGGCTGAATCAATTGTGGTATATGAATATTATGGAATATTATTGTTCAGTAAGAAATGACCAACAGGATAATTTCAGAAAGGCCTGGAGAGACTCACAGGAACTGATGCTGAATTAAATGAACAGGACCAGGAGAGCATTATATACTTCAACAACAATACTATATGATGACCAATTCTGATGGATTTGGCCATCTTCAGCAATGAGATGAACCAAATCAGTTCCAATAGAGCAGTAATGAATTGAACCAGCTACACCTAGTGAAAGAACTCTGGGAGATGACCATGAACCATTACATAGAACTCCCAATCCCTATATTTTTGTCTGCCTGCATTTTTGATTTCCTTAACAGGCTAATAGTACACCGTTTCAAAGTCCAATTCTTTTTGTACAGCAAAATAACTGTTAGGACATGTATACTTATATTGTATTTAATTTATACTTTAATATATTTAACATGTATGGGTCAACCTGCCATCTGGGGGAGGGGATGAGGGGAAAAATTGGAACAAAAAGTTTGGCAATTGTCAATGCTGTAAAATTACCCATGCATATAACTTGTAAATAAAAAGCCATTATAAAAAAAAAAAAAAAAAGAGATGGAGATAACTTGGAATTCTTCCTTTAAAAAGTACAATTTATCAAGAGCCATTTTTCAAAACAGTTCAAATTATTAATACTGAGAACAGATCAAAATAAAGAAATTGAAGTTCTATATAACATCAATTAAACTGAAAAAAAGTAAAGTAATAGTTTTGGAAAGACTGCTAGACCACAAATACATCAGTAAAATAATAATTTGCCAATTAATAAGAAAAGTGCTTACTAATAATTAAGTATAAGCTGACTAATAATTAAGTATAAAAATCTAAGGCTCGTTGAAAAGATTCCTAAGCATATATCTC